>NC_142441.1:82560000-83185000 GCF_059453495.1 Arachis ipaensis | reverse complement strand
ATCTGAATCATTATGGGGCATCTCTAAGATATAAAAATCAGTGGGAAATGTAAGCCCTTTAATGTTCACCAAAACATCTTCAGCAACTCCAGCCACTGTAATAATGCTTTTATCTGCTAACACAAAACGATCTGCCGACCTTTTTAAGGGAGGGAGCCTCAAAATATCATATATAGACAAAGGCATTATACTGTCACATGCTCCTAAATCACACATGCAATCATAAATTATTACACCACCAATAGTACAACTAACTATACAAGGACCTGGATCACTACATTTTTCAGGTAATCCTCCCATTAAAGTAGATATAGAACTACCTAAAGGAATAGTTTCTAATTCATTAATTTTGTCTTTATGGATACATAAGTCTTTTAGAAACTTTGCATATTTAGGTACCTGCTGAATAACATCAAAAAGAGGAACAGTTACCTCAACCTTTTTGAATATTTCTACCATTTTGGGGTCGGGTTCCAGCTGCTTCCTGGGCTTCCTTGCAAGTTGTGAAAATGGAATAGGAGTAGTGTTTTCTGTTGTGTTTGCGCCTTTTGGTGCTTTCTCCTGTGGTTGAGCTATTTCTTCTTCAGCTATGTCCTGTATGTCCTTTTCCTCTTCAACATCTTCTATTTCTACTACCTCTTCAGCTGAGGTGTGTTCTGGTGGGCTTGGTTCCTCCTGATTCCTCTCCTGCAGTGTGGTTCCAGACCTTAGGGTGATGCCATTAAGGCCTCCCTTTGGATTTGGTATTGGTTGAGAGGGGATTCCAGTGGAGCTTGAAGGTTGGTTACTGGAATTTTACGTTGATCCAATCTGTGACATAAGAGCTTGCAAAGTAGAGGTGAGACCATTCAGACTGGCATTAATACTATTCATGATGTTATTTTCCATGGTCTGTTGTCTTCGCTCAAAAGATTGTAGTAGCTCTTCATTAGGAGAAAAAGAAGAATGAGTAAATTGAGAGGTCTGCTGTTGATTGTTCTGTGGTCGTTGGTTTTGCCTCAGGTGAGGTGCTCTGTAAGGTTGATTCAGCTGCCTGTTGTTGTTATTATTTCACCTCTGATTTCCCTGATTATCTTGGCCTCCTCTGTTATTGTTGTCCCTCCAATTCTGGTTAGAATTGTCCTACCATCCATGGTAATTATTTCCACTTTGATTGTACCCTTGGTTGGGGCGGTCATAGAAGTTATGAGTGGATGCGACCATGTTGTCTTCTTGTTGGAGCTGCGGGCATTCATCAGTGTAATGGCTATAATCAGCACAGATTCCGCAAATTCTTTGCGGGACTAATTGTTGGTTTTGCTGTGGCGAAGGAGGTTGAGCTTGCTGAGCTTGTTGTTGATTCAATTGCATCTGCTTCAGCAAGTTGGTCATCTCACATATACTCTGAGCTAGAGCAGAAGTCTCTCTGCTAGAGGATACTTCTGCAACGGCTTTTGAACGGCCTTGCTTTTGTCTGTGGTTCCTAGTAGATTCAGCTAAATCACTGATCAATTGCCAAGCCTCATCAGTGGTCTTGTACTTCTTCATAGACCCATTGCTAGCACTTTCCAATGTGGTCTTATCTTGGGGCCTCATGCCCTGTGTGATATAGCTAAGTAACACTATCTTGTTAATCATGTGGTGGAGGCATGCTTCCAGAAGATTATTAAAGCGCTCCCAGTATTCAAAGAGAGTCTCATTGTCATCCTGAACAATTGTGGAAATATCCTTCCTCAGTTTATCAGTAACTTCAGATGGAAAGAATTTCTCCAAAAACTCCTTTCTGAGTGTATCCTAGTTGGATACATTTGCTAGAGGTTGAGTGTAGTACCACTCTCTTGCTTTTCCCTCAAGAGAAAACGGGAAAGCTTTTAGCAAAATTTAAGTTTCATCAGTACCATCACGCCTGACAGTAGAACAGGTTGCCTGGAAATATCTCAAGTGCTTAATAGGCTCTTGAGTAGGTAGGCCATGAAACTTGGGCATCAAATTTAGTAGTGCGGTCTTTATTTCAAAATCTGTAGCTACCGCTGGATGATGCGCTTGAAACGGTTGCATTGTAAAATCCGGGGCTCCTTCCTCCTGGATGGTAACTCTCCTAGCTGCCATGTCTTCTGCACGTAAAACAACCGAATCAATAGAACAGGAGCTGGTTTCTTCCTCAAGTTCACTTTCAGATCCGCCCTCAGAGCGGACTAACCGACGCTGTTCTCGCCTTATTCATGAAATAGTCCTTTCAATTTCAGGATCGAATAATAGCAAGCACGGATCAGGAAGTGAATGCGTAATTTGACGAAAGAAACATGCAGCTCATAGTAGCAAAATAAAATAAAATGCAAATTGGTGCACGAATTATGAATCACACGTTTCACAACTCGTACCACTAACCAGCAAGTGCACTGGGTCGTCTAAGTAATACCTTACGTGAGTAAGGGTCGAATCCCACGGAGATTGTTGGTTTGAAGCAAGCTATGGTTATCTTGTAACTCTTAGTCAGGATATAATATCAATAATAATTCTTAGTTTTAATTGTAAAAAGTCAAAGGGCATAAAACAAATACTTGTTACTCAATAATGGAGAATATGTTGGGATTTTTGAGATGCTTTGTCTTCTTTATTTCAGTTTTTCTCTTGTACTCCTGTTCACACACGCAAGGCTCCTTCCATGGCAATCTGTATGTAAGGTGTCACCGTTGTCAATGGCTACTTCCCATCCTCTCAGTGAAAATGGTTCAAATGCTCTGTCACAGCACGGCTAATCATCTGTTGGTTCTCGATCATGTCGGAATAGAATCCCTTGATTCTTTTGCGTCTGTCACTACACCCAACAATCGCGAGTTTGAAGCTCGTCACAGCCATTCAATCCTTGAATCCTACTCGGAATACCACAGACAAGGTTTAGACTTTCCGGATACTCATGAATGCCGCCATCAATTCTAGCTTATACCACGAAGATTCTGATTAAGAAATCTAAGAGATACTCATTCAATCTGATGTAGAACGGAAGTGGTTGTCAGGCACACGTTCATGGATTGAGGAAGGTGATGAGTGTCACGGATCATCACCTTCTTCATAGTGAAGCGCAAATGAACATCTTAGATAGGAACAAGCGTGTTTGAATGGAAAACAGAGATAATTGCATTAATTCATCAAGACGCTGCAGAGCTCCTCACCCCCAACAATAGAGTTTAGAGACTCATGCCATCAAAGAGTACAAAGTTAGGATCTAAAAATGTCATGAGATACAAAATAAATCTCTAAAAGTTGTTTAAATACTAAACTAGTAACCTAGGTTTACAGAAAATGAGTAAACTATGATAGATGGTACAGAAATCCACTTCTGGGGCCCACTTGATGTGTGCTGGGGCTGAGACTAAAGCTTCTCACGTGCATAGGGCTGTTTTGGGCGTTCAACGCCAGCTTTGGATCCTTTTCTGGCATTGAACTCCAACTTGCAACTTGTTTTTGGCGCTGGACTCCAGAATTGGGCAGAGAGCTGGTGTTGAACGCCAGTTTACGTCGTCTATCCTTGAGCAAAGTATCAACTATTATATATTGCGGGAAAGCCCTGGATGTCTACTTTCCAAAACAATTGGAATCGCGCCATTTGGAGTTCTGTAGCTCCATAAAATTCACTTTGAGTGCAGGGAGGTCAGAATCCAACAGCATCAGCAGTCCTTTTTCAGCCTGAATCAGATTTTTGCTCAGCTCCCTCAATTTCAGCCAGAAAATACCTGAAATCATAGAAAAAAACACAAACTCATAGTAAAGTCCAGAAATGTGATTTTTAATTAAAAACTAATAAAAATATACTAAAAACTAACTAAATCATACTAAAAACTAAGTAAAAACAATGCCAAAAAGCGTATAAATTATCCGCTCATCACAACACCAAACTTAAATTGTTGCTTGTCCCCAAGCAACTAAAAACAAAGTAGGATAAAAAGAAGTGAATATACAATGAATTCCAAAGATATCTATGAAGATCAGTGTTAATTAGATGAGCGGGGCTATTAGCTTTTTGCTTCTGAACAGTTTTGGCATCTCACTTTATCCTTTGAAGTTCAGAATGATTGGCATCTATAGGAACTCAGAATTTAGATAGTGTTATTGATTCTCCTAGTTCAGTATGTTGATTCTTGAACACAGCTACTTTAGGAGTCTTGGCCGTGGCCCTAAGCACTCTGTTTTCCAGTATTACCACCGGATACATACATGCCACAGACACATAACTGGGTGAACCTTTTCAGATTGTGACTCAGCTTTGCTAGAGTCCCCAATTAGAGGTGTCCAGGGTTCTTAAGCACACTCTTCTTTTGCTTTGGACCTTGACTTTAACCGCTCAATCTCAAGTTTTCACTTGACACCTTCACGCCACAAGCACATGGTTAGGGACAACTTGGTTTAGCTGCTTAGGCCAGGATTTTATTCCTTTAGGCCCTCCTATCCACTGATGCTCAAAGCCTTGGGATCTTTTTTATTTACCCTTGCCTTTTGGTTTTAAGGGCTACTGGCTTTTTGCTCTTGCCTTTTGGTTTTAAGAGCTTTTGGCTTTTTCTGCTTGCTTTTTCTATTTTTTTTTTCGTTATTTTTTCTGCAAGCTTTGTTCTTCACTGCTTTTTCATGCTTCAAGAATCATTTTTATGATTTTTAAGATTATCAAATAACATTTCTCCTTTTTCATTATTCTTTCAAGAGCCAACAATTTTAACATTCAGAAATAACAAATTCAAAAGACATATGCACTGTTCAAGCATTCATTCAGAAAACAAAAGGTATTGCCACCACATCAAAATATTTAAACTATTTTAAAAATCGAAATTCATGTACTTCTTTTTCTTTTTCAGAAAATAATTTTCATTTAAGAAAGGTGATGGATTCATAGGACATTCATATCTTTAAGGCATAGACACTTAGATACTAGTGATCATATAGTGAAGACACAAACATAATTAAACATGAAGCATAGTAAATGAAAAATAGGAAAATAAGAACAAGGAGATTAAGGAATGGGTCCACCTTAATGAGGGTGGCATCTTCCTCTTCTTGAAGGACCAATGGTGCTCTTGAGCTCCTCTATGTTTCTTCCTTACCTTTGTTGCTCTTTCCTCATAGCTCTTTGATCTGCAGTCAATTGCTCTACCTCTGAGTGATGGAAAACCAAAAGCAATGCTTTTACCACACCAAACTTAAAAGGTTTGCTCGTCCTCGAGCAAAAGAAGAAAGAAGTGGAGAAGATGGAGGAGATGGAAGTGTGTGAATGGGTGGGTTTGGGAGGGAAATGGTTTGAATTTGAATGGTGAGGTAGGTGGGGATCCTGTGGGGTCCACAGATCTAATGGGGTCAAGGATTTAGCATCCCTGCTCCAATTAGGCGTATAAAATGCCCCTACTGTGCAATCCTGGTGTTTAACGCCAGACTGCTGCCTGTTTCTGGCGTTAAACGCCCAAATGTAGCCTGTTTCTGGCGTTTAACGCCAGACTGATGCTTGTTTCTGGCGTTTAAACGCCAGAATGATCTTGCTCCAGGGTGTGCTATTTTTCGTGCTGTTTTTCATTCTGTTTTTGATTTTCCATTTATTTTTGTGACTTCACATGATCATCAACCTAAAGAAAACATAAAATAGCCATGGAAAATAAATAGATATAATTAAATAACATTGGGTTGCCTCCCAACAAGCGCTTCTTTAATGTCAATAGCTTGACAGTGAGCTCTCATGGAGCCTCACAGATAATCAGAGCAAGGTTGAAACCTCCCAACACCAAACTTAGAGTTTGGTTGTGGCCTCCCAACACCAAACTTAGAGTTTAAATGTGGGGGCTTTGGTTGACTCTGCAGTGAGAGAAGCTTTTCATGCTTCCTCTCCATGGTTATAGAAGGAGAACCTTGTGTCTTATAGTTTGCAATGTCTTCAAACCACAGAGCTTCCTAAATAGCAAACAATTGCTCATCCGGAAAGGTTTCAGAGATCTCAGTAGGAGGGAGGGATGCTCCTGCTACTGGTTCTATTCGGGACAGGTGATCAGCTACTTGATTCTCTGTCCCTTTTCTGTCTCTTATTTCTATATCAAACTCTTGCAGAAGCAACACCCATCTTATGAGCCTGGGCTTTGAATCCTGCTTTGTGAGTAGATATTTAAGAGCAGCATGGTCAGTGTACACAATCACTTTTGATCCTACCATGTAGGATCTAAACTTGTCAATGGCATAAACCACTGCAAGTAATTCTTTTTCTGTGGTTGTGTAATTTTTCTGGGCATCATTTAAAACACTGCTAGCATAGTAAATGACATGCAGAAGCTTGTTATGCCTCTGTCCCAATACTGCACCAATGGTATGGTCACTGGCATCACACATTTGTTCAAATGGTAATGTCCAGTCTGGTGTAGAAATAACTGGTGCTGTGACCAGCTTAGCTTTCAGGGTCTCAAACGCCTGCAGACACTTAGTGTCAAACACAAATGGCATGTCAGCAGCTAGCAGATTGCTCAGAGGTTTTGCAATTTTTGAAAAATCCTTTATAAACCTCCTATAGAATCCTGCATGCCCCAGAAAGCTTCTAATTGCCTTAACATTGGCAGGTGGTGGTAATTTTTCAATTACTTCAACTTTAGCTTGATCCACCTCTATTCCCTTGTTTGAAATCTTATGCCCAAGGACAATCCCTTCAGTCACCATAAAGTGACATTTTTCCCAGTTTAAAACTAGGTTGGTCTCTTGGCATCTTTTCAGAACAAGTGCTAAATGGTTAAGGCAGAAGCTGAATGAGTCTCCAAATACTGAAAAGTCATCCATGAAGACTTCCAGAAACTTCTCTACCATATCAGAGATGATAGAGAGCATGCACCTCTGAAAGGTTGTAGGTGCATTACACAGACCAAAAGGCATCCTTCTGTAGGCAAACACTCCAGAAGGACATGTGAATGCTGTTTTTTCTTGGTCCTGAGGATCTACTGCAATTTGGTTGTAACCGGAATACCCATCCAAAAAGCAGTAATATTCATGACCTGCTAGTCTCTCTAGCATCTGGTCTATGAATGGTAAAGGAAAATGATCCTTCCTGGTGGCTGTATTGAGCCTTCTGTAGTCAATACACATACGCCACCCTGTAACTGTTCTTGTAGGAACCAGTTCATTCTTTTCATTATGAACCACTGTCATTCCTCCCTTCTTAGGGACAACATGGACAGGGCTCACCCAGGGGCTATCAGAAATAGGATAGATAATCCCAGCCTCTAGTAACTTAGTGACCTCTTTCTGCACCACTTCCTTCATGGCGGGATTTAGCAGCCTTTGTCGTTGAACCACTGGCTTAGCATGATCCTCTAATAGGATCTTGTGCATGCATCTGGCTGGGCTAATGCCCTTAAGATCACTTATGGACCACCCAAGAGCTGTCTTGTGTGTCCTTAGCACCTGAATTAGTTCTTTCTCTTCCTGTGGCCCTAAAGCAGAGCTTATGATTACAGGAAAAGTGTCACCTTCTCCTAGAAATGCATATTTCAGGGATGGTGGTAGTGGTTTGAGCTCGGGTTTAGGAGGTTTCTCCTTTTCCTGAGGAGTTTTCAGAGGTTCTTTTATTTCCTCTGGTTCCTCCAGATCAGGCTGAACATCTTTAAAAATGTCCTCTAGCTCTGATTCGAGACTCTCAGTCATATGGACCTCTTCCACCAGGGAGTCAATAATATCAATGCCCAGGCAGTCGTCTGATGTGTCTGGGTGTTGCATAGCTTTGACAACATTCAACTTAAACTCATCCTCATTGACTCTCAGGGTTATCTCCCCTTTTTGGACGTCAATAAGGGTTCGTCCAGTTGCTAGGAATGGTCTTCCTAGAATGAGAGTTGCACTCTTGTGCTCCTCCATTTCCAGCACTACAAAGTCAGTAGGGAAGGCAAATGGCCCAACCTTGACAATCATGTCCTCAATTATGCCTGATAGGTATTTAATGGAGCCATCAGCAAGTTGAAGACAGACCCGGGTTGGTTTGACCTCTTTAGTCAAGCCAAGCTTTCTGATGGTGGATGCAGGGATTAGGTTGATGCTTGCCCCAAGATCACATAGAGCTGTCTTGGTGCAGTTACCCTCTAATATGCATGGTATCATAAAGCTCCCGGGATCTTTAAGCTTTTCTGGGAAGCTTTTCAGAATGACTGCACTGCATTCTTCAGTGAGGAGAACTCTTTCAGTTTCTCTCCAATCCTTCTTATGACTCAAGATATCTTTCATGAACTTGGCATAAGAGGGTATTTGCTCAAGTGCCTCTGCAAACGGAATCTTTATTTCAAGAGTCCTGAGATAGTCTACAAAGCGGGCAAATTGCTTATCCTGCTCCTCTTTGCGGAGTTTTTGAGGATAAGATATCTTGGCTTTGTATTCCTCAACCTTAATTGCTGCAGGTTTATTTCCTACAGAGGTAGGTTGAGAAGCCGTCTTGAGGGATTTATTATCAACACTTGACAGCTGCTGCTTTGTTTGCTTTAATTGTTCTTCCATATTTATATTAGCCATCCTTGTCTCTTGTAGTCTCTCCATGAATTCGGCTAACTGTTTTGTTAGAAAATCTAATTGCTGGTTGAATTTAGCAGCTTGTTCTGCAGGATTGAGTGCAGCAGTTACTGTTTTAACCTCTTCTTTCATGGAAGGGTCACTGCTTAGGTACAGATGCTGATTTCTGGCAACTGTATCAATGAGCTCTTGAGCTTCTTCAATTGTCTTTCTCATGTGGATAGATCCACCAACTGAGTAATCTAGAGAAAGCTGAGCTCTTTCTGTAAGCCCATAATAGAAGATGTCTAACTGAACCCACTCTGAAAACATTTCAGAGGGGCATTTTCTTAGCATCTCTCTGTATCTCTCCCAGGCATCATAAAGAGATTCATTATCTCCTTGTTTAAAGCCTTGGATGTCCAGCCTTAGCTGTGTCATCCTTTTTGGAGGAAAGTATTGATTCAGGAATTTTTCTGTTAGCTATTTCCATGTCTTTATGCTAGCCTTAGGTTGGTTATTTAACCACCTCTTGGCTTGGTCTTTTACAGCAAATGGAAACAGTAATAATCTGTAGACATCCTGATCTACTTCCTTATCATGTACTGTGTCAGCAATTTGTAAAAACTGTGCCAGAAACTCTGTAGGTTCTTCCTGTGGAAGACCTGAATACTGGCAGCTTTGCTGCACCATGATAATGAGCTGAGGATTCAACTCAAAGCTACTGACTCCAATGGAGGGTATGTAGATACTACTCCCATATGAAGCAGTAGAGGGGTTAGCATATGACCCCAGAGTCCTCCTGGACTGTTCATTTCCACTTAGATCCATGATGGAGAAAGGGAGATGATGTAAAATAAAAAATTTTATTTTTATTTATTTATTTATTTAATTATTTCGCAAACAAAATAAATTAAAATAAAATAAATAAAAATAGGTGAAGATTTTCGAAAAAAAATGAGGAGGGAGAAAGTGGTCAATAAGTTTTGAAAAAGATATGATTTGAAAAAGATTTTAAATTTTTTTTTTTAAAAAAATCTGAATTTTAAAAATAAATTTCGAAAATTTGTTTTAAAAATAGAGAGAAAAGATATTTTTGAATTTAAAGAGGAAAGAGAGAAACAATAAGATAGCAGAAGATTTAAAATTTTTAGATCTAATGCTCCTTGTTTTCGAAAATTTTGGAGGAAAAACACCAAGGAACACCAAACTTAAAAATTTTAAGATCAAGACACAAGGAAAACTCAAGAACACTTTGAAGACTCACAAGAACAGCAAGAACATGAAGAAGGAACACCAAACTTAAAATTTTTAGAAAACCAAGCTAAAATTTTCGAAAAACAAAGAAAAATCAACAAGAAAACACCAAACTTAAAGTTTGGTACAAGATTTTAAAAAAATTATTTTTGAAAAAAGGATTTTTTAAAAAAAGGATAGCCAATTACCAAGAACATAAGCACCACGCTTTAACTAATTGAGCTATAAATTTAAAGTGTTTTAACAAGGTATAAATAAAGAAATTTTTTTTTTCCGAAAACTAAAATTTTGAAAAAGAAAATAAGGATTCTAAAATTTTTAACCAAAAACAATAATAAGAGACTCTAAACCAAAAAGAAAAATTTTTCCTAATCTAAGCAACAAAATAAACCGTCAGTTGGGGTTTTGGAGATACTTTGTCTTCTTTATTTCAGTTTTTCTCTTGTACTCCTCTTCACACACGCAAGGCTCCTTCCATGGCAAGCTGTATGTAAGGTGTCACCGTTGTCAATGGCTACTTCCCGTCCTCTCAGTGAAAATGGTCCAAATGCTCTGTCACAGTACGGCTAATCATCTGTTGGTTCACGATCATGTCGGAATAGAATCCCTTGATTCTTTTGCGTCTGTCACTACGCCCAACAATCGCGAGTTTGAAGCTCATCACAGCCATTCAATTCTTGAATCCTACTCGGAATACCACAGACAAGGTTTAGACTTTCCGGATTCTCATGAATGCCGCCATCAATTCTAGCTTATACCACGAAGATTCTGATTAAGAAATCTAAGAGATACTCATTCAATCTGATGTAGAACGGAAGTGGTTGTCAGGCACACGTTCATGGATTGAGGAAGGTGATGAGTGTCATGGATCATCACCTTCTTCATAGTGAAGCGCGAATGAACATCTTAGATAGGAACAAGCGTGTTTGAATGGAAAACAGAGATAATTGCATTAATTCATCAAGACGCTGCAGAGCTCCTCACCCCCAACAATGGAGTTTAGAGTCTCATGCCGTCAAAGAGTACAAAGTTCGGATCTAAAAATGTCATGAGATACAAAATAAATCTCTAAAAGTTGTTTAAATACTAAACTAGTAACCTAGGTTGACAGAAGATGAGTAAACTATGATAGATGGTACAGAAATCCATTTCTGGGGCCCACTTGATGTGTGCTGGGGCTGAGACCAAAGCTTCTCACGTGCATAGGGCTGTTTTGGGCGTTCAACGCCAGCTTTGGATCCTTTTCTGGCGTTGAACTCCAACTTGCAACTTGTTTCTCGCGCTGAACGCCAGAATTGGGCAGAGAGCTGGCGTTGAACGCCAGTTTACGTCCTCTATCCTTGAACAAAGTATAGACTATTATATATTGCTGGAAAGCCCTGGATGTCTACTTTCCAACGCAATTAGAAGCGCGCCATTTGGAGTTCTGTAGCTCCAGAAAATCCACTTTGAGTGCAGGGAGATCAGAATCCAACAGCATCAGCAGTCCTTTTTCAGCCTGAATCAGATTTTTGCTCAGCTCCCTCAATTTCAGCCAGAAAATACCTGAAATCACAGAAAAATACACAAACTCATAGTAAAGTCCAGAAATATGATTTTTAATTAAAAACTAATAAAAATATACTAAAAACCAACTAAATCATACTAAAAACTAAGTAAAAACAATGCCAAAAAGCATATAAATTATCCGCTCATCACAAATAAATAAATTCTAATTAATAACTTTAGCACTCTATTGCAACTCCCCGGCAACGGTGCCAAAAATTGATGAGGCACAGAAGTTGGTGAATTAAAAATTATTAAAATAGTTACGTTGCAAGTATAGTTCTTAACTCACCGAAAATCTGCCTATCAATTTAGAAATATGTCACAGAGAGTTTAAATTAAAAATTACTGGGAATTTAAGTCCTAGGTCGTCTCCCAACGAGTTGCAGAAAAGTGTGCTATTTTATTAATCAGATGTTCCAAAAAGTTGAGTTAAGTAGGTGGAAAATTAAATTGAGAAGATTCAAATAATATGAATAAAAGCCTTGACTGGGAGTTGATTAGTTGGAATCTCTATTATTAATGGGATGATTTCAAGATTAATTTATAATTAATGGTTGTTCTGTTTAGTTATCCTTTACTAGGTAAAGGAAAGTCAAACAAGTTGGAATGCTAGATCTGTTCACGAGTTGCAACCCACTTAGTTCAAAGGGATTGGTGTTAGTGATTAGATAACAATCCAACAGTTAACCCAATTACAAATTTTCTTTCAATCCTTCCAACTCAAGAGTTCCTTTCAATCAACTCCCCATCAAGTGAGGGAACTACTCACTCATTGTAAATAATAAATCCATAACACATGAAAGGAAATCAAAAGAAGACATGATTATTGGAATGGAAAATAAATTAAAATGGAAGAAACAATCCTTGTATTAATTAATCATGAAAGTATTCAAATGACAAAATTGAACAAATCAAAGAACATGGAAGAATAAAACCAACTTAAGAGAACGAACTAGAATGACGAAGTCTTCATGAGGAAATAACTCTTCTCAATGTTCCAATGCTAAGACCAATTAAAATTTAAAATTCTAAAACCTAGAGAGAAAAACCTAAAGGAGTAAAACTAGATCTAAAACTGAAAACTGTGTAGAATGAATGTTGTCTTTTGTTTCTGCATATTCTCTGGCTCTAGTCTGCTGTTCCGGGCCGAAAACTGGGTCGAAATAAGGTCCAAAATCGCCGCCAGCGAATTCTGCAGATTATGCAGATCGCACATGTCACGCGATCGCGTCATCCATGCGGACGCGTCATTCGCGCTTTTCCTTTCCACGCGTTCGCGTCGTCCACGCTACCGCGTCGCTTGAGCTTTTCCAATCCGCGCGGCCGCGTGAGCCATGCGGCCGCGTCACTGTGATTTGCTCTCCTTCGCGCGGTCGCGTGAGCCATGCGACCGCGTCACTTCTCGCTGGTTATCTCCTCAAATTCTTGTGTTCCTTCCATTTTTGCTAGCTTCCTTTCCAATCTCCAACTCATTCATGCCCTATAAAGTCTGAAACACTCAACACATAGATCACAGCATCGAATGGAATAAAGGAGAATTAAAAATACATAATTAAAGTCTCTAGGAAGCAGTTTTCAAACATGTTATAAATTCAGGAAGGAATTATAATTTCATGCTAATTTAATGAATAAGTGGGTAAGGATCATGATAAAACCACACAATTAAACACAATATAAACCATAAAATAGTGGTTTATCAATCATGCCCGTCTCCATCTAAAGGGGAGGAAGGGAGAGAAGGGGGTAAGAACTGGGGAGTTCTTAGTAGGGTCGGGGTTATTAGTTACGTTCATTTATTTGGGGTCGATTAGCAGACGAATAACATAATATAGCGGAGCAATAAACAGAAGATAAAAATAGAAAGAGAAAGTAGAGACAACAGAAAGCAGAACACAAACAAAAGAATACAGGAAAATAAAACACAGAAATAGCGTACAAGCAGACAAATATAAAGAAATAGATCACACACAGAAAAGAATGCAACAGAGAATGATGCGTAGACAAGAATGATGCATGTCTAGCCCTAGCGCAGGCCATGAGCTCATGTGTCGGTTGGCTGCCCGCAATCCCGACATTTATCCGGTCACGAGTAATCCCGATTTCCCGGATACGATTTTTCGTTCCTAAATAAATGTGCATATAATAATAGCCGCTCATTTGAGACAGCCTCTGCTTACTGCAGGAATATATATATATATATATACTCTACTCTGCTCCGGGGAAGCGGAAAATAGCTGTAGGTAACTTAGTTTCCCTACAGAAGCTCTAGGTTGCATTAAGCAACTAATATATATTAAATATAGCTCGAGGTTGCATCAAGCAACTAATATATATATATAAATATAGCTCTGGGTTGCATCAAGCAACTAATATATATATATATATATATATATATATATATATATAAATATAGCTCTGGGTTGCATTAAGCAACTAATATATATATATAAATATAGCTCTTGGTTGCATCAAGCAACTAATATATATATAAATATAGCTCTGGGTTGCTTCAAGCAACTAATATATATAAATATCTCTTTATTATATTACTCTTCTCTTTATATCTCATAGAAAATCAGTTTAACCGGGTTCACAGTTTACTGGTGCAGCTTACCACCAGCACTCCCTGATGACTTTAGCAATGGTAATGCCTCATAATACATGTTCTATTCTCATAATAAATATGTTACTAGTGTCATTTATGCTAGTAACTCAGAAAATAATTTTTAGAGATGTTTTTACAAGTGTTCCGATACATCTAGTTTTAGTAGTTATACACCTGAGATATTTTAATATTATTTTAATCCACCTCCAAGCCAACCAATCACAACTCACCCTACACCCCCAAGACACTCCAAGGCTGTCTCATTTCTTCATTTTGGACGAAAATAACAAGAGAGAAAAGAGAGAAACTTTCATGAACACTTAATCTTCGAAGCTTGATTTCTTCTGAACTAAAACTCAAATCAAAACTCCGATTTCACCAAAATGATCCTCTCTTCCTCCTCTACATAACCATATAACATATCAAGGATGGAAATAAGGTGAGATGGCTGTCTCCCTCCATCTTCAATTTGGTTTTCAAGGAAACATGCTTAAACATGTGTTTTCTTGATGTTCTTCCTTAGGAATCATGCTTAACTTGACTTGAGGGCCAAGAAACGTGACTTTCCAGCAAGTCTAGGGTTAGAAATCACCTCCTAACGTGCTGAGGAGATTTGGTTAGTTGAGGGTTTTTGGATTTAAAGTTGTTCTTGATGTGATTTAGGAGGAAAAAGTGCTTAAGGACCACCTGAAAATCTAACCGAATTAGGAGCAGCAAAACCAGGTAGGGTTTGACGAAATTAATCTTGATTGATTGTGTTTGAGTTTTGTGATTATGATATGGTTTTGCTGTGCTTGAAATTGATTGTTTATATGATTGATTCTTGTTGAAATTTTGGTGAAATTTTGATGAAATTTGATGATATTCAACTTGAAACTTATGTTCTTCATGGCTGCTGGAAAAACGAACCCTAATCCTTAAATTAGGGTTCAATTTGTGTTAAAATCATGTAGAAAAGATGGGGTTTTAGTGGCTGCTAATTTAATTTGAATTATGGTAAAAATCGGTTGCTGAAAAGACAGAAAAACGGGTAAAAACAGAGAAAAATCTGAAGAATATACGAAGAACACGAAGAACATTTTGAGTATGGTGAAGAACATTGAAGAACACCTTTTAGATCTTAGAAAGGGCAAGGAAGTAAATATTTTGGTGTTTGGGGGGTTATTTTGTAATTTCTAAAAGTTAGGGTGGTAAAAGTAGAAATATTAAAAGTTACGGGTGGTAAAAAGTGAATTTTAAAGGTTAAAAGTAAAAGGTAAGTTAATTTTCGAAAATTAATGATAAAATAATAAATAATAATAAAACATTAAATAATTATATTTAATTAAAAATAATATTTTAATAAAGAGGAAGCTGTAATTATTGAAGAGGAAGAAGTGGTTGCAGACTTAGGAGATGCTGACCCTCCATGGGAAAGTCAGGTTATGGAACCTCCTTCCAAGGCAATTGAAATTGATGCTGAGGAGGGTGTACAACCTCCAAGGCATATCATGGTTGAAGACTTGGAAGAGGTTGGTCAAGAAATGGAAATTAAAGAAGAAAAAGCACTACCTCACATGCCCTTGGTAAGTAATGAAGAAGAGATTGAATTAGAAGAAAGCTACCAAGAGGAAGAGGTTGAAATTAAAGAAGTTTGCAAAGAGATGGAAATTGTCAGAGAGCATAAGGGAGTGGAGCTTGAAATCACCTTGCCAAAGTTATTGGAGACCCCTCCCCCTAAGTTTCCATCGTCCTTCACAACATTCAAGTGGGTAAAATTCATATCCCTTAGCTTTCTAATCCCACTTGAATATGGGCTACTGGAGACGGATGGTCAACTTAGAGCTCTTTGTGGTATTAAGAGTAAGAGAAAGATGGCCAGTGGTAAGAATTGTCCTGCAAGGTTCATTATGGTTGGAAGCTTTAAGTTTAAACGCAAAGGTTGGTATAAAGCTCAACTGAATGGGTCTAGGAAGCTGTTTGGATGTCTCAGTGAGAATTCCGACTATTCACCACCCAAGTGGAAAAATGATGATCAACAAGAAGATGGGTGCAAAGGCAAGGTCTAGGACCCCGAAATTTCAATCTAAAAATCAGCACTCTTGGGGCCTTGTCACTTGCTTTAACTTACTTGAAGGCTCTCTGCGCTTAGTTTGGGATCCCGGAGGCCATTGAAATTACAAACATTGGTGGAGATTCCTGGATGAATACAAGCACAAGCCACCATAACAGGGAGCTCACCAAATGTCCAACTTAAGAACTTTAACTAAAAGTGCTAGGTGGGAGACAACCCACCATGGTATGATCGTTTGTTTTTCAATTTTATTTCATGTTGTTTGTTTTTATTGTATTTTAATTTCATTGAACCTGGAATTATTCATAGCATCTACATTAGCATTGCATACTGCATAATTCCATATAAAAAAAAAAAACATGCATGCGACACGACAGCGTCGCTGACGCGTCCGCGTCACTAGTGCGTCAAGAAGAAAAGAATTGAACAGAAAGTCATGCGAGAGCGTGGCTGGAGGTGCGCCTTTAGCATAATTTGACCCACGCGACCTTATCGCTGACGCGTCCGCGTCATGTGGGAAAAATGCCTCCCGACGCGTCATCGTCACCCACGCGACCGCGTGGCCCTGTAAATCGACGTAAAAAGGTGTATGGCCGAAAGTTGAGCTGGAATTGGGCTCGTGCTGGAAGCCCAAGCCCTACTACGTGACCGCATGCCCCATGCGGCCGCGTCATTATAAGAAAATGGCCATTGACGCGTTCGCGCCAACCACGCGACCGCGTCACCCAAAATTTGGCAAAAGAGTTTCGAACAGAGAGTTGCGCGAACACGAGGCTACACTCGCGCTAATCGCACAAATCAGGCCATGCAATTGCATGACCCACGCGTCCGCATCACCTGACCTTATCGCGCACCACGCGACCGCGTCACTCACGCGTCCGTGTCGCCTACGCCGCACAACTTATCCAGATCAGCGCCAATTATCTTATCTTTTCTTCTCTAATCCTAATTTCTTCTAACTTTTCTTCTTTCTTTCTCACTTTATTTCTTTCACTTCTCATTCCTTTTTACCCTCATTCTATTTTACTTAATTTATTTGCATATTTCATTCATTGTATTTTAATTTTGTGCATATTTTTATTTTTCTTTTCTAAATTTATTATTTTATCATTGGTGTTAAATGTTCTTAGTCAACTGTTGCATCTTTTCTTGAATTATTTTTAGTGACTTGTTTTACACTGTGGGGTAATATTAATTATCTACCAATGCCAATCTTTTATGATATATGCACTTCAATTGCATTGACATGAACTTATATTGGTATTTTCATTACCCACACTCCTCCCCCTTGTTGCAAATTTTGCACCACTGGTATGCCATGTGCTTCTATTATTTTCTCACGTACATGTTGAAGCTTCCATGTAAATGAGACCCTTATCAGTTGGCATTAACCCACCCATACTTCATTTATTTTCTTATCTTTATCTCTGGGTTACTGTTCTTCTCTTTCTCTTCTTTCAGGCTGGCTGGTGCACGAATTGTAAATCACACTTTTTACAACTCGTACCACTAACCAGCAAGTGCACTGGGTCGTCCAAGTAATACCTTATGTGAGTAAGGGTCGATCCCACAGAGATTTTTGGCTTGAAGCAATCTAAGGTTACCTTGTAACTCTTAGTCAGGAAAACAATAAAACAATTCACTTATCAAATTTGATTGCAAGGAATAAAAGGGCATGAAACAAATACTTGTTACTCAATAATGGAGAATATGTTGGGGTTTTGGAGATGCTTTGTCTTCTTTATTTTAGTTTTTCTCTTGTACTCCTCTTCACACACGCAAGGCTCCTTCCATGGCAAGCTGTATGTAAGGTGTCACCGTTGTCAATGGCTACTTCCTGTCCTCTCAGTGAAAATGGTCCAAATGCTCTGTTACAGCACGGCTAATCATCTGTTGGTTCTCAATCATGTCAGAATAGAATCCATTGATTCTTTTGCGTCTGTCACTACGCCCAACAATCACGAGTTTGAAGCTCGTCACAGCCATTCAATCCTTGAATCCTACTCGGAATACCACAGACAAGGTTTAGACTTTCCGGATTTTCATGAATGCCGCCATCAATTCTAGCTTATACCACGAAGATTCTGATTAAGAAATCTAAGAGATACTCATTTAATCTGATGTAGAATGGAGGTGGTTGTCAGGCACACATTCATGGATTGAGGAAGGTGATGAGTGTCACAGATCATCACCTTCTTCATAGTGAAGCGCAAATGAACATCTTAGATAGGAACAAGCGTGTTTGAATGGAAAACAGAGATAATTGCATTAATTCATCAAGACGCTGCAGAGCTCCTCACCCCCAACAATTGAGTTTAGAGACTCATGCCGTCAAAGAGTACAAAGTTCAGATCTAAAAATGTCATGAGGTGCAAAATAAATCTCTAAAAGTTGTTTAAATACTAAACTAGTAACCTAGGTTTACAGAAAATGAGTAAACTATGATAGATAGCGCAGAAATCCACTTCTGGGGCCCACTTGGTGTGTGCTGGGGCTGAGACTTAAGCTTTTCACATGCCTGGGCTGTTTTGGGCGTTCAACGCCAGGTTGTAACCTGTTTCTGGCGTTGAACTCCAACTTGTAACTTGTTTCTGGCACTGGACGCCAGACTGCAACATGGAACTGGCGTTGAACGCCAGTTTATGTCATCTATCCTTGAGCAAAGTATGGACTATTATATATTACTGGAAAGCCCTGGATGTCTACTTTCCAACGAAATTGAGAGCGCACCATTTGGAGTTCTGTAGCTCCAGAAAATTCACTTTGAGTGCAGGGAGGTCAGAATCCAACAACATCAGCAGTCCTTTTTCAGCCTGAATCAGATTTTTGCTCAGCTCCCTCAATTTCAGCCAGAAAATACCTGAAATCACAGAAAAACACACAAACTCATAGTAAAGTCCAGAAATGTGATTTTTAATTAAAAACTAATAAAAATATACTAAAAACCAACTAAATCATACTAAAAACTAAGTAAAAATAATGCCAAAAAGCGTATAAATTATCCGCTCATCACTGACCACCAAAGACGGAAAAAGGGAGAAACTTCTAAAAAGGGAGACAGACAAGTCCATCTGCACATTCCTTGATAAGAAAAGCGTCAGTTAAAGCAACCCGTCCACCTGCACATCTCAGCGTGCACCGAGGACGGTGCAATCTTTAAGTGTGGGGAGGTCGATACCGATCTCAATGTGTTAGTTACCTTCTTCTCAACACCAATGTTTTATTTTCTCTGTTAATTCATTGTTGCATTTGCATATTTAATTGCATGTTTGTTTGATTTTATGCATTTAGTTACTACTTGGTTGAAGTAATATTTTCTTTTACAAGAAATTTTTATAGTATTTTACTAATTTAAATTAAAAACTTTTCTATTAAAACTTGTTTGAAGTTGTATTTGGAACATGGTTTTTGAGCCAAAGAACACACAACCTGTGAGATTTTGAGCTTATTTATATGGTTACATTATTTAACCATAAATTTTTATTCTTGTGTGTTTTCTTCACTATGAATGCAATCTTTGCTTTGTTCCATTCTATATGTCCAATATTTAGTGTATTTACATGTTTTCATATGATTGAGGCCATTATTTGATTTTAGCTCACTTATCCCAAATAAGCCTACCATTTTCATCACCCTTGTTAGCCACCTTGAACCTTTTAATCCCCTTCTGTTCTATAACCACATCACTAGCCTTAAGCAGAAAAACAAAAGTAAAAATCCCAAATTGAATCTTTGGTTAGCTTAAGATAGAGATTATGTATCAACTAAGTGTGGAAAAACATGGGAACATGGGTTGATAGGAAAGGATTAAATTAATAAGAATAATCAGAAATTTGGGAACATGCTCATTTAAACCAAATTAAACTAAAATACCATGTGCATTGATATATGTTGTGTTTATGTTTCAAAAAGTTAAAAAAAAAAAGAAAAAAGAAAAAAAAGAAAAAAAACATTTCAAAAATACTCAATGAATAAATAAATAAATAAGGGGACAAAATTACCCCAATATTAAGTTTAATAAAAGATCAATGCACATGTGATAAAAATTAAAGAAAATTTGGTACATGAGTATGGGAATTATACAAAAGTGGGAATTTTGGGTAGCTAAGCATGAATTTAAAAATATATAGAGTGTGTATCTAGGTGAGAGCTTAAGTTAGTCAAGGATTCAATTTATAGCTCACTTAGCAATATATATATACCCTCACCCTTACCTTGGCCCCATTACAACCTTGAAAAGACCTCATGATGTTTGCATTGGTACATTAAATATTTGTTGATTGGTTAGATGAAGAACAAAGTTTAGAAAGCATGATTAGAGAAAAGTAGAGTGATTAACCCTAGACACTTGAGAGATTAGAGTGATATACACTACCAGTGAGGGTTCAATGCTTGATTCTATGTTCCCTGCTTTGATGAGCTATCTTCTTACAAGTTTACTTGTCTTTTATTCTATGATTTGAATTAGTGAAATCTGATTTATGTTTGTCTTGAAGATTTATTTACTTTTAACTAAGTAGGTAGAAACATTTTGCATGTAGTTGCATTCATATAAGATAGGTTGCATTTCATACATTCTACCATTCCTCTTCACTTCTTTCATAGCTTCTCTTGAGCTTAGCATGAGGACATGCTAATATTTAAGTGTGGGGAGGTTGATAAGTCACTATTTTATGGTTTATCTTGTGCTCAATTGAGTGGTTTTTATCAACTCTTTACCCACTTATTCATACTATTTGCATGGTTTTACATTTGCCTTCCTAATTATGTGCTTTGATTGAAAACATGCTTTTTTAGCCTTAAGTTCCCTATGTTTAATCCTCTCTTATTACCATTAGATTCCTTGATATGTGTGTTAAGTGATTTCAGAGATTACAGGGCAGGAATGGCTCAGAGGATGGAAAGGAAGCATGCAAAAGTGGAAGGAATACAAGAAGTTGGAGAAATTGCTAAGTTGTCCAGCCTGATCTCTTCGCACTCAAACGGCTATAACTTTAGCTACAGAGGTCCAAACGACGCGGTTCTAGTTGTGTTGGAAAGCTAACGTTCGGAGCTTCGATTTGATAAATAATATGTCATAGTTGCTCTGACGATAGGCAACGCGAACACGTGTTCCACGCGGACACGTTGCAGTGACAAAAAAATCAGCTTGTTTGAATTCGCAACCAGCGAATTCTGAGCTGTTTCTGACCCAGTTCTCGGCCCAGAAAACACAGATTAGATGCTATAAAGTGGGGGAATGCATCCATTCATAATAATAAGCTCACAATATACAATTTTTGGATTAGATGTAGTTTTTAGATAGAAAGGTTCTCTCCTCTCTCTTAGGATTTAGAATTAGGATTCTTTTCACTTTATGATTATTTAATCTTTTGCGATCACAGGTTCAATGTTCCTTTTATTTATTTTTCTAATTTAATTTATGAACTCCATGTTAGAATTGATTTCTTTATTTAATATAATTTGAGGTATTTCAGAATTATGATTGCTTTCTTTTTTTTATATAAATAATTTAGATTTTTCCCTTTTGGCTTTGGTTGAGTCATTGGAGACACTTGAGTTATCAAACTCATTGTTGTTGAAAATTAGAATTCTTCAAGAATTAATTCAGGTTCCAATAACTCTAACGTTTCCCAAGTTAAGACTAGGACTTGAGGAATCAGAATTAATTCATCCACTTAACTTACCTTCATAGTTAGAGGTTAACAAAGTGGGAGAAAAATCCAATTCTCATTACAATTGATAAGGATAGCCAGGATAGGACTTCCAGTTTTCATACCTTGCCAAGAGTCTATTTTATAGTTATTTATTTTATTCTTCTTATCATTCAACATACTGCTTCCTTACTTTCAAAACCCCCAATTTACAAACTCATAACCAATAATAAGAACATATTTCCCTGCAATTCCTTGAGAAGACGACCCGATGTTTAAATACTCGGTTATCAATTTTAAAGGGGTTTGTTACTTGTGACAACCAAAACCTTTGTAAGAAAGGTTGATTGCTTGGTTTAGTAACTATACTTGCAACGAGAGGTTACTATATCTTCTAAACCATCAATCTTCAGTTCTTTCAAGGATTTACGCATAAAGAAATCAAGTAAAAAGGGTAGAAAACAAGCAACAAATCAAAGAAACCCTCAAGGTGCGCACTACAGGCACAACGACGCAGAAAAGATTCAAACTTTTTAACACGGATCCAAGCAAAGATCAGAACCTTTCATACCCAAAACTAGCACAAGCATAAAAAGAACAGCGTAAAAATTAGAAAGAGAGAGAAGCCGAAAAGCCAACCTGCAATGTAAAGATAAACGATCAGAGACTGAAGCAACGACTGAAACAACACCAACAATCGCCTTTGTAGGTGAGGAAGAAGAAGACACAAAGGCCCAGAAACAGAAGGAGAAGGGAGTAGTTGCAGTAAGCAGAGACAAGAGAAACTCAGGGAAAAAGGCTTTGAAATTTAAATAGAGATACAAAGAGGGAAATAAAAAGAAGACGGCGAAGAGTTAATGAGTATTTAAACCTTCGCACATTTCCAAGGAAATGCAAAACGCGCGTTGCAATTAAAAAGGAGTGAGACAAAACGCTCTGCATTCAAAAAACCCATTAAGAGCTCTACAAAACGGGATCGACCGACAAAAATGCTCGAGCTCGGCTTCTCCAAAAGAGACCGAAGTCTAAAAATGACTCAACCTCAAAAGGAAGACCACGCTCAAGCAGGGGCACTGTTCATGTCTTGGGTCGAGCTGTACGACCCGGGCTGATTAAAGACAAGTCGACCGACCTCTTCAGGTCTGGAATTCCCGACCTCTTTTTAAAGAGCTCGGACAAGTCGCTACAAGGAGCCCAAGCAGGCCCAAATAAAGGGACACAGCCCAACCTAAAGGCAACTAAAGCCTAGAAAGATAAGGGCGGTTCCCCTTAAAGATAAGATGACTTCACTCAGAAGATAAGATAAGATAATTAACTTTTCTTATCCAGAAAGGTCAGCCTACACTACTATAAATACACTGGAGCAACCAGGTATAACTCATACTCTGATTCTACTAAAAACCTGCTTAAAGCCCATGCTAACTTAAAGCCCATGCTAACTTAAGCATCTCCAGCTCCACCAGTTCCACCAGGTCGGACACGACAGCTCCGGCCACCATCATAGATCTCATCCGAGATTGACCTACAGTTTCAGGTGACCCTCAGAACAGTACTTAGCCAACAAAACAGATGAACCAATAAAAAGAACAAGGGATAAAGAGGTCAGACGAGCTGAACGACCACCTCACACTCCTGAAAGACATGTCCATATGATAAATGGAGGATTCGCAGGAGGAGGGATCTCCAAATCATCTCGCAAAAGATAACTTAAAGAAGTATATCATGTAGGGGAAGGAGAGAGGTCATTCGACCTCCCCACTATTACCTTCACACAAAAAGATGGAACGGGCATTATCCCGGGACATGATGATCCCATGGTCATTACTATCATACTGGCCAACGCTAATCTCCACAGAACACTAATAGACCAAGGAAGCTCCGTGGATATCTTGTTCAAATCCGCCTTCGACAAACTCGGTTTGCAAGATAAAGAGCTCAGAGCATATCCAAATAGCTTGTTCGGACTAGGAGATACTCCAATCCAACCACTCGGGTATATCTCACTACACACAACCTTTGAAAAGGGAACCGGTCAAGGACACTTAACATAGACTACATTGTAGTCAATGTGAGCTCAGCTTATAATGCCCTAATAGGTCGGACAACACTAAACCAGCTCGCCGCAGTGGTCTCGACTCCCCATCTATGCATGAAGTTTCCAACTCCAGAAGAGATTGCCACGATAAAAGGAGACAAAAAAACTGCACGTCGCTGTTATAATGAAAGTCTGAACCTTAAAGGAAACCCAAATGGGGAGGAGGTCAACACTATTGAACTCGGGGGAATACGAGCTCGCGAAAGACCTTGTCCACAACCTGAAGGCGAAACTGAAAAAGTCCAAATCGGCGACGCCCGGGATAAGACAACAAAGATAGGGGCAACCTTAAGAGGAGGCTTGAAGGAGCCTCTGATACAGCTCCTAAAGGATAACTCCAACCTCTTTGCTTGGAAGGCCGCAGACATGCCAGGCATAGATCCCAAACTAACGTGCCACAAACTGGTGGTATACCTAGGATCTCGGCCAGTGCATCAGAAGCTTAGGAAGCTCGGACCAGAAAAGTCCCAAGCTGTGGAAGAACAGGTACAAGCCTTACTGGAGGCAGGGTTCATAAGGGAGGTAACATACCCACTATGGCTAGCCAACGTTGTCTTGGTAAAGAAGTCAAATAGGAAGTGGCGGATGTGCACTAACTACACCAACCTTAATAAAGCCTGCCCAAAAGATCCCTACCCACTTCCCAGTATAGACGCTCTAGTGGATGCATCTTCCGGATACAAGTACCTCTCCTTCATGGATGCTTATTTGGGATACAATCAAATCCCGATGTATCCATCCGATCAAGAAAAGACCTCGTTCCTAACCCCAAAAGCAAATTACTGCTACATCATCATGCCATTCGAGCTCAAAAATGCAGGAGTTACCTACCAAAGACTGATGAACAAAGTCTTCGCCAACCACATCGGAAAGCTAATGGAGGTGTACGTAGACGATATACTGGTAAAAACACAAAGTGAAGAATCCCTGTTGCCCGACCTCACCAAAGTGTTCGACACCATCAGAAAGCATGGAATGCGACTTAATCCCGTAAAATGCACCTTTGCGGTGGAAGCTGGCAAATTCTTAGGCTTCATGCTAACGCAAAGAGGAATTGAGGCAAACCCAGATAAATGTCAGGCTATACTCAACATGAAAAGTCCGGCCTGCGTCAAAGAAGTACAACAGCTCAATGGAAAACTTGCAGCCTTGTCCAGGTTTCTAGCCGGGTCAGCCATCAGGTCTCTCCTTTTTTATGCCACATTAAGGAAAGGAAAGAGGTTTGAATGGACACCAGAGTGTGAGCAAACCTTCCAAGATTTCAAAAAATTCTTGGGGCAACCACCCATTCTTACCCGACCAAGGGAAGGAGAAGTACTCATATTATACCTCGCAGTAGGAAATTGGGCAATCGCTTCAGCACTAGTCAGAGAGGACGAAAGTGGGCAACAACCCATCTACTTCATCAGCAAAAGCTCTACAAAGGGCCGAGCTAAACTATCAAAGGATAGAAAAGTTCGCCTACTCTCTCATACTCACTTCTCGATGACTCCGCCCGTACTTTCAAGTGCACACTATCAAGGTCCGGACCAACCAGCCCATAAAAGGCATTCTACAAAAGACAGACATAGCTGGAAGAATCCTGCAATGGGCAGTCGAGTTGTCTGAATTCGTTCTTGAATACGAAGCTCGGACAGCCATCAAATCACAACACTTGGCTGACTTCATTGCCGAGTACACTGATACCCCGGAAACTCCCACAAGATGGAATCTCTACGTGGACGGCTCTTTAAACAAAACCAGGAGTGGCGCAGGTTTGATAATAGAAAGTGTTCATACCCTAGGTCAAGATGTCCGACCCGGGATGTTTGGCGACAACTCAACCGACCGCTTCAGGTCCGAATTACCCGACCTCTTCTCAAAGAGTTCGGGCCCAATCACTACAGAGGCCCAAGAAGGCCCAAACGAAGGGGGACAACCCAATCTAAAGGCAGTTAAAGCCTAGAAAGATAAGGGCGGTTCCTCAGAAGATAAGATGACCTCAGTTAAAGATAAGATAAGATAAGATAACTATCTTATCTCTAGGAAGGTCACTCCACACCATTATAAATATACTGGAGCACCCAGGTATTACTCATATTCTGATTCTACTAAATACCTGCTTAATACCCTTGCTAACTTAAGCATCGGAGTCCCTTGCAGGTACCACCACCCTCCGGTGACAAAGGATCAGCATCACCACCAGTCCAACAAGTCGGATGCGATAGCTCTAGCCGCCACCCACCAGCTGGACACGTCAGCTCCCGACCAGCACAGAAGATCTTGTCCGAGATCGACCTACAGTTTTAGGTAACCCTCGGAACATTGGCGCCGTTGCCGGGGAACCTAGAAGTCATTCCATTACCATGGCGGACAACCTTGACAACGACCACGACTCTGATCTGGAAGACAAGACGCCACACAAAAATGCGGATACTACACCAAAAGATACTCCTCAAACTAACAAAGACAAGAATTCACCAAACACGGAAGTTATGGAAGCACTTCAAGACCACCTAAAACAACTCGAGAAAGAGGTGGAGTATCAACGAAAAGCTGAGAGAGACCTACGAAGGGAAGTTAGGCGACGCCACGAGTTAGAAGACAAGCTCCTAAAACACGAAGTAGATCTCAAGACCAAAAGTACTCGATCCGGCCACGAAGATGGCCCCCGTAAGGACCAAGACCCATTCACCAAAGAAATCATGAGGGCCAAAATCCCAAAAGACTTCAAACTTCCCAACATGACTTTATAAGATGGCACAGCAGATCCCAACAATCATCTCAGTAATTTTAGAAGCAGAATGTACCTCACCGACGCCTCAGATGCAATTCGCTGCAAAGCCTTCCCGACTACTTTAACAAGGACATCAATTAAATGGCTCGACAATCTGCCCCCTAGGTCCATCTCAAGCTTTGACGACTTAGCCGAGAAGTTTTTGGCTAGATTTTCCATCCAAAAAGACAAAGCTAAACACGCCCCAAGTCTATTAAGAATCAAGCAAGGAGATCGGGAAAGTCTCTACAGCTACATGAAAAGATTCAACAAAGCCTGTCTGGACATACAAAATCTACCAACAGAGGCCGCCATTATGGGTCTCATCAATGGCTTGCGAGATGGACCTTTTAGCCACTGTATATCGAAAAAACATCCCACATCTCTGAACGAAGTGCAAGAATAAGCAGAGAAGTACATCAACATGGAGGAAAACTCTCGACTAGGAGAGACCTCGAAATCCGAATTCTCCTACTCCTCCTGAGATAAAGATAAAGAGCCCAAGAAAAAAGAAGATCAGCATGGATAAAAGATCAAGAAATACCACAATTACACCCCTCTTCAGGTATCTCTCGTAGAAGTCTACCGAGAAGTATGCCATACTGAAAAGATACCCCCAGCTCGACCACTCAAAAGCAAGAAAGAAGGAAGAAATCCGGGTGAATATTGTGAATACCATCAAATCTATGGACATTCCACCAACGAATGTTTTGACTTAAAAAATGTCATAGAGAAATTAGTAAGAGAAGGAAAATTACATCGGTACTTAGCCAGTCGAGCTGAGGAACCAAGAAAAAGAAGAAGGGATGAAGATGTCGGACGAACTAAATGACCACCTCGTACCCCGGACAGACATGTCCACATGATACACAGAGGATTTGCGGGGGGTGGAATCTCAAAATCATCTCGTAAAAGACATCTTAAAGATGTATATCATGTCGAGGGAAGAAAGGAAGCACCCGACATCCCCACAATCACTTTTACTAAAGAGGACGCAGCTGGCGTCATCTTGGGACATGACGATCCCATGGTCATCACTATCATATTGGCCAACACAAATCTCCACCGCACACTGGGAGACCAAGGAAGCTCGGCCGACATCTTGTTCAAAACTGCCTTCGACAAACTCGGCCTGGAAGAAAAAGAACTCAGAGCATATCCGAACAGCCTGTTCGGGCTAGGAGACACCCCAATCCAACCACTTGGGTACATCTCATTACATATGACCTTTGGAAAAGGAAACCGGTCAAGGACACTCAATATAGACTACATCGTGGTCGACGTAAGTTCAGCCTATAATTCCTTAATAGTTCGACAATATTAAATCAACTCGGCGCAGTAGTCTCGAGTCCACACCTGTGCATGAAGTTCCCAACCACAGAAGGAATATCTATAATAAAAGCAGATCAGAAGACGGCGCGCCGCTATTATAACGAAAGTCTAAACCTTAGAGGCAGAGGAGAAAAATTCCACACCATCGAACTTGGTGGAGTTCGAGGGCGGGAAGAACTCCGTCCACAACCCGAAGGTGAAGTAGAAAAAGTCCAGATCGGAAATGTCCCAGACAAAACAACCAATATCATCACGATCTTAACAGGAGACATAAAAGAATTACTCATACAGTTCTTACGAGATAATGTCGACCTCTTCGCATGGAAGGCCGTAGACATGCCGGGCATAGACCCTAAGTTAATGTGCCATAAGCTGGTAGTTTACCCAGGATCTCGGCTAGTACAGCAGAGGCATAGAAAGCTCAGACCAGAACGATCCCAAGCTGTGGAAGAGCAGGTACAAGCTCTATTGGAGGCAGGATTCATAAGAGAAGTCAAGTACCCACTATGGCTAACTAACGTCGTCCTGGTGAAAAAATCAAATGGGAAGTGGCAGATGTGCACCGACTACACTGATATCAACATTGCCTGCCCAAAGGATCCATATCCACTCCCAAAAATCGACGTTCTGGTGGATGCCTCCTCCGGATACAAATACCTCTCGTTCATGGATGCCTACTCAGGATACAATCAAATCCCAATGTACCCACTTGATCAAGAAAAAACTTCATTCTTAACCCCAAAAGCAAACTACTGTTATGTCATCATGCCTTTTGGACTCAAAAACGCAGGAGCTACTTATCAAAGATTAATGAAAGGTCTTTGCAGACCACATTGGGAAAATCATGGAAGTCTACGTGGACGACATGTTAATAAAAACACAAAGTGAAGAGGCGTTACTGTCAGACCTCACCCAAGTATTCGACACTATAAGAAGACATGGCATGCGGCTTAACCCTGCAAAATGCACCTTCGCAATAAAAGCTGGCAAATTCTTGGGTTTTATACTCACACAAAGAGGAAACGAGGCAAATCCGAATAAATGGCGGGCCATACTCGACATGAAGAGCCTGACTTGTGTCAAAGAGGTACAACAACTCAATGGAATATTGGCAGCCTTGTCCAGGTTCCTAGCCAGATTAGCAATAAGATCTCTCCCCTTCTATGCCATTCTAAGGAAGGGAAAAAGGTTCGAATGGACAACGGAGTGCGAGCAGGCCTTCCAAGATTTCAAAAGATTCCAGGGAGAACCACCTATCCTAACTCGGCCACGGGAAGAAGAACCAGTTATATTATACCTCGTAGTAGGAAGTCGGGTAGTAGCCTCAGCACTGGTCCGAGAAGATGATGAGCGGATAATTTATACGCTTTTTGGCATTATTTTTACATAGTTTTTAGTATGATTTAGTTAGTTTTTTGTATATTTCTATTAGTTTTTAAATAAAATTCACATTTCTGAACTTTACTATGAGTTTGTGTATTTTTCTGTGATTTCAGATAATTTCTGGCTGAAATTGAGGGACTTGAGCAAAAATCAGATTCAGAGGTTGAAGAAGGACTGCAGATGCTGTTGGATTTTGACCTCCTTGCACCCAAAGTGGATTTTCTGGAGCAATAGAACACCAAATGATGCATTCTCAATTGCGTTGGAAATTAGACATCCAGGGCTTTCCAGAAATATATAATAGTCCATACTTTTCCCGAGTTTAGATGAGGCAAATTCGCGTTCAACGCTAGTTCCATGCTGTATTCTAGAGTTAAACGCCAGAAACAAGTTGCAAAGTGGAGTTAAACGCCAGAAACAGGTTACAAGCTGGCATTCAACTCCAAGAGAAGCCTCTACATGTGTAAAGCTCAATGCTCAGCCCAAGCACAAACCAAGTGGGCCCCAGAAGTGGATTTCTGCATCATTTACTTATCTTTGTAAACCCTAGTAACTAGTTTAGCATAAATAGGACTTTTTACTATTGTATTTACATCTTCGGATCATCTTTTGATCATGTTTTGATGATTGAACCCTCCTTGGGAGGCTGGCCATTCGGCCATGCCTGGACCTTGTTCTTATGTATTTTCAACGGTAGAGTTTCTACACACCATAGATTAAGGTGTGGAGCTCTGCTATTCCTCATGAATTAATACAAAGTACTATCATTTTTCTATTCAATTCAAGCTTATTCTAATTCTAAGATATTCATTCACACTTCAATATGAATGTGATGATCGTGACAGTCATCATCATTCCCAACCTATGAACGCGTGCCTGACAACCACTTCCGTTCTACCTTAGATTTAATGAGTATCTCTGGGATTCCTTAATCAGAATCTTCGTGGTATAAGTTAGAATCCATGGACGGCCATTCTTGAGATCTAGAAAGTCTAAACCTTGTCTGTGGTATTCCGAGTAGGATCTGGGAAGGGATGGCTGTGACAAGCTTCAAACTCGCGAGTGCTGGGCGTAGTGACAGACGCAAAAGGATCAATGGATCCTATTCCAGTATGATCGAGAACCGACAGATGATTAGCCATGCAGTGACAGTGCATTGGACCATTTTCACTGAGAGGACAGGATGTAGCCATTGACAACGGTGATGCCTAACATACAGCCTGCCATAGAAAGGAGTATGAATGATTGGATGAAGACAATAGGAAAGCAGAGGTTCAGGAGGAACGAAAGCATCTCTATATGCTTATCTGAAATTCTCACCAATGAATTACATAAGTATCACTATCTTTATTTTATATTTTATTTATCTTTTAAGCTAGGCACCAATGGTTTGAACTTCTGAGACAAATGCCTGTGGTGTTTATGTATTAAGGATATGCTTGGATGAATAGGTTCTGAGGAGTGTTTCAACACTTGGTAACTTGGGTTAACTAACCCGGGATTATCAACCAAAAGTCCATTATCAAGAGCAACCCAAATACAAAACATTTAGTCACACAAAGAGGTGCTGGGCACCAATGTCTCAAGAAGAAATGTGAACTAAAATGCCTGAAGTGGATATGTGTAGTGCACTGATATGAAAAAGAAAATGCCAAAGGCTTGTGCAACACATGACACCAAGCAAATAAGGAGCAAAGGAGCTCTAAGAAAAAGAAAAGAAAAACAAAGAAGAGAAAAGTGCCAAGGACATAAGAATAACAAGAGGCCATAGCAGTGTTTGATGGATGCAATGAAAAAGTGATAATCTTACCTGATAAGTATGAAAAAGTGATGCTGCAACTTTCTGCATAAAACCCTTCTGATGAACTTCAAATGCTTGCTAATATAGCCAATGTAATTGCTTTCTGTTTCATACTTTCTTCTCAAATAACTCAGGACTTGCTTAGGGACAAGCAAGTATTAAGTTTGGTGTTGTGATGCCAAGGCATCTTAGGCTAGTTTCACTAGCATTTTTTTGATAGTTTTAGTTGTTTTATGCATTTTCTTGAGCTTAAAGTAACCAAGAATGGTTAAAAGAATAACAAAGCAATGAACCATCCAAACAGTATGATTTTGATGCAAATTCCATGAGTTTTAGTTATATTACTTGAATGCTATGAATGGAAGATTTCTCATGAAATTTTGCAAGACTTTGATGCAATTGTTTGGATGATTTCAGGGAAGAAGAGGCTAGGCAAGGAAGCAACAAAATCAATAAAGGAAGCTTGAATATCACATGTGGAGTTTAAGTTCCAGTTTAAGCCTAAACTGGAGCTTAAACGCCAGAATCATGAAGGCTAAGAAATGCTGAAACTGAAGTTTAACCTCCAGTTTAACCTTAAACTGGAGGTTAAACGCCAGAATAAAAGTCTCACCAAAGAAGCATTTCCACGTTTAACCTCCAGTTTAACCTTAAACTGGAGGTTAAACGCCAGAATGAGAATGCCACTCAGGAAGCATTTCCGCGTTTAACCTCCAGTTTAACCTTAAACTGGAGGTTAAACGCCAGAAATGGGAAATGCACCAGGGAGCCATTTCCACGTTTAAGCTCCAGTTTAACCTTAAACTGGAGCTTAAACGTGTTCGACCAAGTTTTCTCCTCCAGGGTTGCTTTCTCCATTTCCACGTTTAAGCTCCAGTTTAACCTTAAACTGGAGCTTAAACGTGTTCGACACCTCCAGGGCTACCTTTCTCAGCTTCCACGTTTAAGCTCCAGTTTAACCTTAAACTGGAGCTTAAACGTGTTCGACCTCCAGGATGGCTTTCTCTATTTCCACGTTTAAGCTCCAGTTTAACCTTAAACTGGAGCTTAAACGTGTTCGACCTCCAGGGCTGCCTTTTCTATCTCCACGTTTAAGCTTCAGTTTAACCTTAAACTGAAGCTTAAATGTGTTCGACTAAGTTACCCTCCAGGGCTGCCTTCTTCCATTTCCACGTTTAAGCTTCAGTTTAACCTTAAACTGAAGCTTAAACGTGCTTCCACAAAAGGCATCACTGGAAGTGTCTGGCGTTTAAGCTACAGTTTAAGCTTAAACTGCAACTTAAACGCCACTCTTGGAAAAGGTTTCTGGGCCAAAAATATTGCGGTTTAAGTTAGTATTTGAGCACAAACATTAACTTAAACTTACTCTGGTATGAAACCCAATTGAATATCATGGTTTATGGGATTGGGCCTGAAGGATTGATGAGAAATTTCAATTTATTGAGTCATGTGTCATTATTTGATTATCACTAAGTTGGCTCAATGAATGTTACAGAATTTGGATCAACAGCCTCATCAAGATTATGGATCATAAACCCAAGGCAAAAGGAAAGCAGGGAGAGGCCTCAAAGCCCAAGAAACACAACAGAAGCTCAATATAGAAAGTGTATAAATAGGATAGAATTTAAGTTAGGAACAACTTTTTACCTTTTCATTTGGCTAGTTTTCATATCTTTGTAATTGAATTTAGAGCTATGACTCACTAAACCCCCTTTCATTGGGTTAGGGAGCTCTATTGTAATTCAATGAATCAATAATAGTTTATCTTCTTCTTCAATCTTTTCTCTTGAATTTTGTTAGAAAGCTTCTCGATCTAATTCCATTGGGTAGTTGTCTTGGGAAAGAAACTACCCATAATTGGAATCCTTCGGAACCTTGGGAAAGGAATGGAGGATTCATGCTAGAGAAGCTTTCTCACAGTGAATTGGATTGGGGTTTGGATGGATATTGTGACATGTAATCCTACCAAATTGTGGTTCATGAAACTGTGTGGTATAATCAGTGATCGAGCATCATCTCTTCTTATGAACATTTAAACCAAGGGATTGGGAATTTGTTTGTTTTTAGAGAGAATTGGTGAGCCAAGGGATTGGGATCCAATCATATAAGATTGCCAAGCAAAATTCAATGAACGCATTGGTTGAGGAAGAGATAAACATGTTTTGATTCGGAGATCTCAATATCTCCTATAACCCAATGAATTCCCCATTTCTGATTTCCACTTTCTCTTTACATTCTGCAATTAAATTCATGCAATCACCCCCATTCCCTTTTAATTTCAGCAATTTAGCTTCTGCTCTTTACTTCATGCAATTTAAGATTCCGCCATTTAAATTACTTGTCATTTACGTTTCCCGCCAATTTTACATTCCGCAATTCTCATCTAAATCTTGATTCCGCTCAACTAGAACACACTTCTAATCCGAATTGCTCACTCAACCAATCCTTGTGGGATTCGACCTCACTCTATTGTGAGTTTTTACTTGACGATAACCGGTGCACTTGCCGGAAGGAATTTTGCCGATCGTGCAATTTCCTAAATCGTAGCATAACAAGTTTATGCGCTTCACGGGTTATTTGTGCGAAGTTGTGACAAAGAACTAAGATCATGAACGTGTTTATTGAGTTTTTAGCGCCGTTACCAAGGAATGGAACCGTCATGATTTCTGTGCGCCAAGTTTTTGGCGCCGTTGCCGGGGATTGTTCGAGTTTGGACAACTGACGGTTCATCTTGTTGCTCAGATTAGGTAATTTTATTTTAATTTTAAGCTTTTTATTTCTTATTTTTGAAAAAAAAATTTTTTTCCTCTTTTTCGTTTTTCCCAAAATAATTTTCGAAAAAAAAAACCAAAAAAATCTTATAAAATCATAAAAACCAAAAAAATTAATTTGATGTTTCTTACTTGAATCTTGTGTCAGTTTTTAAGTTTGGTGTCAATTGCATGTTTATCCCTTTCTTGCATTTTGCTAAAATCCATGCATTGCATTCTTCATGATCTTCAAGTTGTTCTTGGTAAGTCTTCTTGTTTGATCTTTAAAATTTCTTGTTTTGTGTCTTTTCTTATTTTCCATATGCATTTTCATTTTGTTAGTGTCTAAAGTTTGATAATTTCTAAGTTTGGTGTCTTGCATGTTTTTCTTTTCTTCAAAATTTTCAAAAATAAGTTCTTGGTGTTCATCTTGACATTCAAAGTGTTCTTGCATGCATCATGTGTTTTGATCCAAAATTTTCATGCATTGGGTCTTTTTGATGTTTTTCTCTTTCTTCATTAAAAATTCAAAAATAAAAAAAAAATATCTTTCCCTTTTTCTCTCATAAATTTTTGAAAACTTGATTTGATTTAGTCAAAAGTTTAAAAAATTTAGTTTTTTCTTATGAGTCAAATCAAATTTTCAATTTAAAAATTCTATCTTTTTCAAATCTTTTTCAAAAATCAAATCTTTTTCACTTTTTCTTTCATAATTTTGAAATTTTCAAAATTTATTTTCAAAATCTTTTTCTTATTTCTATTTCATATTTTCAAAACTAACAATTATTGTGATTGATTCAAAATATTTAAGTTTGTTACTTGCCTAATAAGAAAGGTTCAATCTTTAAACTCTAGAATCATATCTTTTTAGTTTTTTGTTAGTCAAGTAATCAACTTTGATTTCAAAAATCAAATCTTTTCAAATTTCTCTTTCAAATCTTTTTCAAATTAAGTTTCAATCATATCTTTTTCAAAATCAATTTCAAAATCTGTTCTAACTTCTTATCTTTTTAAAATTGATTGGGAAATCTTCTTCAAACTAATCCTATCTTTTTGTTTCAATCATATCTTTTTCAAACTACCTAACTAATTCTCTCTCTAATTTTCGAAAATCACCTTCCCTCTTTTTCAAAATTCCTTTTTAAATTAACTAATTGTTTTTAATTTAATTTAATTTGATTCAATTTTCCTTTCTTAATTTTCAAACTTTAATTTTTATTTTTTATTTTAAATTCAATTTAAAAACAAAAATACTTTTATTTTAATTTATTTAATTTTCAAATTTCTCTTCTCCTCATCTCTTTCTAATTATTTATTCATCTACTAACACCCCTCTTTCACCCAAGAATTCAAACTCATTCCTCTCCCTTGTGTTTGGATTCTTATCTTTTCCTTTCTCCATTATTCTCTTCTTATACTTACAAAAGGAATCTCTATACTGTGACATAGAGGATTCCATATTTTCTTTTCTATTTTCTTCTTTTTCATATGAGCAGGAACAAGGATAAGAACATTCTTGTTGAAGCTGACCCTGAACCTGAAAGGACTCTGAAGAGGAAGCTAAGGGAAGCTAAAGCACAACTCTCTGGAGAAAATCTGACTGAAAATTTCGAAAAAGAAGGAGACATGACCGAAAATAATATCAATGCAAGGAAGATGCTTGGTGACTTTACTGCACCTAATTCCAATTTACATGGAAGAAGCATCTCAATCCCTGCCATTGGAGCAAACAATTTTGAGCTGAAACCTTAATTAGTTTCTCTGATGCAACAAAACTGCAAGTTTTATGGACTTCCATCCGAAGATCCTTTTCAGTTCTTAACTGAATTCTTGTAGATCTGTGATACTGTTAAGACCAATGGAGTTGATCTCGAGGTCTACAGGCTTATGCTTTTCCCATTTGCTGTAAGAGACAGAGCTAGAATATGGTTGGACTCTCAACCTAAAGACAGCCTGAACTCTTGGGATAAACTGGTCACGACTTTCTTAGCCAAGTTCTTTCCTCCTCAAAAGCTTAGCAAGCTTAGAGTGGATGTTCAAACCTTCAGACAAAAAGAAGGTGAATCCCTCTATGAAGCTTCTGAGAGATACAAGGAACTGACCAAAAAGTGTCCTTCTGACATGCTTTCAGAATGGACCATCCTGGATATATTCTATGATGGTCTGTCTGAACTATCAAAGATGTCATTGGACCATTCTGCAGGTGGATCCATTCACCTAAAGAAAACGCCTGCAGAAGCTCAAGAACTCATTGACATGGTTGCAAATAACCAGTTCATGTACACTTCTAAAAGGAATTCTGTGAGTAATGAGACGCCTCAGAGGAAAGGAGTTCTTGAAATTGATACTCTGAATGCCATATTGGCTCAGAATAAAATATTGACTCAGCAAGTCAATATGATCTCTCAGAGTCTGAATGGATTGAAAAAATCATCCAACAGTACTAAAGAGGCCTCTTCTGAAGAAGAAGCTTATGATCCTGAGAACCCTGCAATAGCAGAGGTGAATTACATGGGTGAACCCTATGGAAACACCTATAATCCCTCATGGAGAAATCATTCAAATTTCTCATGGAAGGATCAACAAAAGCCTCAACAAGGCTTTAATAATGGTGGAAGAAACAGGTTTAGCAATAGCAAGCCTTTTCCATCATCCACTCAGCAACAGATAGAGAATTCTGAGCAGAGCCCATCTAGCTTAGCAAATATAGTCTCTGATCTATCTAAGGCCACTCTAAGTTTCATGAATGAAACAAGGTCCTCCATTAGAAATCTGGAGGCACAAGTAGACCAGCTAAGTAAAAGAGTCACTGAAATCCCTCCAAGTACTCTCCCAAGCAATACAGAAGAAAATCCAAAAAGAGAGTGCAAGGCCATAGCCTTACATGATGTGGCTGAACCCAAAGAGGAGGAGGAGAACGTAAATCTTAGTGAGGAAGACCTCCTGGGACGTTCAGTGACCAATAAGGAGTATCCCTTTGACGAACCAAAGGAATCTGAGGCTCATCTAGAGACCATAGAGATTCCAGTGAACCTCCTTCTGCCCTGAGCTCTGATGAGTATTCTTCCTCTGAAGAGGATGAAGACATTACTGAAGAGCAAGTTGCTAAATACCTTGGTGCAATCATGAAGCTAAATGCCAAATTATTTGATAATGAGACTTGGAAAGATGAACCTCCCTTGCTCACCAATGAACTAAATGCATTGGATAGGCAGAAATTACCTCAAAAGAAACAGGATCCAGGCAAATTCTTAATACCTTGTACCATACGTACCATGACCTTTGAGAAGGCTCTATGTGACCTGGGGTCAGGAATAAACTTAATGCCACTCTCTGTAATGGAAAAACTTGGGATCTTTGAGGTGTAAGCTGCCAGAATCTCATTAGAGATGGCAGGCAACTCAAGAAAACAGGCTTATGGACAAGTAGAGGACGTGTTAGTAAAGGTTGAAGGCCTTTACATCCTTGCTGATTTCATAATCCTAGACATTGGGAAGGAAGAGGATGAATCCATCATCCTTGGAAGACCCTTCCTATCCACAGCAAGAGCTGTGATTGATGTGGACAGAGGAGAGTTGGTCCTTCAACTGAATGAGGACAACCTTGTGTTTAAAACTCAAGGATCTCCTTCTGTAACCATGGAGAGGAAGCATGAAAAGCTTCTATCACTGCAGAGTCAACCAAAGCCCCCACAGTCAAACTCTAAGTTGGGTGTTGGGAGGCCACAACCAAACACTAAGTTTGGTGTTGAACCCCCACATTCAAACTATAAGTTTGGTGTTGGGAGGTTCCAACCTTGCTTTGATTATCTGTGAGGCTCCATGAGAGCTCACTATCAAGCTATTGACATTAAAGAAGCGCTTGTTGGGAGGCAACCCAATGTTATTTAATCATATCTATTTTATTTTCTTTTTGTTATTTCGTGTTTTATTAGGTTGATGATCATGTGAAGTCACAAAAACTACTGAACAATCAAAAATAGAATAAAAAATAGCATTGAATACAGCACACCCTAGTGGAGAGCAGTCTGGCATTTAAACGCCAGAAACAAGCATCTGTCTGGCGTTTAACGCCAGAAACAGGGACCAAGCTGGCGTTTAACGCCAGAAACAAGCATCTGCCTGGCGTTAAATGCCAGAGACAAGCTACATTTGGGCGTTTAACGCCAGAAACAAGCAGCAGTCTGGCGTTAAACGTCAGGATTACACAGCAAGGGCGTTTTACATGCCTAATTGGAGCAGGGATGTTAAGTCCTTGACCCCACTTGATCTGTGGACCCCACAAGATCTCCTCAGGATCTGTGGACCCCACGGGATCCCCACTTTCTCTTCTCTCCTCTTCACACCTTTTCATAACTCTCCTCCCCAAATACCCTTCACCAATCACCTTAATCACTCTTTCCCATCACCTCTTCACCACTCACATCCATCCTCTCTTCCCCATTAACCCCACCTACCTTCAAAATTCAAACTAATTTCCCTCCCAAACCCAACCCTAATGGCCGAAGCCTACACCCCCCTCACTCCTATATAAACCCCTCACTCCTTCTTCATTTTCACCCAACACAACCCTCTCTTCTTCTCCTTGGCCGAATACATCTTCTTCCCCCATCTCCTCCATTCTTCTTCTTCTTCTACTACTTTCTTTCTTCTTTTGCTCGGAGACGAGCAAACATTTTAAGTTTGGTGTGGTAAAAGCATAGCTTTTTGTTTTTCCATAACCATATATGGCACCTAAGGCCAGAAAAACCTCTAGAAAGAGAAAAGAGAAGGCAATTGCTTCCACCTCTGAGTCAAGGGAGATGGAGAGATTCATCTTAAAGGTCCATCAAGACCACTTCTATGAAGTTATGGCCAAGAAAAAAGTGATCCCTGAGGTTCCTTTCAAGCTCATAAAGAATGAGTATCCGGAGATCCGACATGAGATTCGAAGAAGAGGTTGGAAAGTTCTCACCAACCCCATTCAACAAGTCAGGATCCCAATGGTTCAAGAGTTCTATGCAAATGCATGGATCACTAGGAACCATGATCAAAGTGTGAACCCGAATCCAAAGCATTGGCTCACCATGGCTCGGGGGAAATACTTAGATTTCAGTCTGAAAAATGTAAGGCTGGCGTTCAACTTGCCAATGATGGAAGAAAACGCACGCCCCTACACTAGAAGGGACAACTTTGATCAAAGGTTGGACTAAGTCCTCATGGACATATGTGTAGAAGGAGCTCAATGAAAAATTGACTCAAGAGGCAAGCCGGTTCAATTAAGAAGGCATGACCTCAAACCAGTGGCTAGGGGATGGCTAGAGTTCATTCAACGCTCAATCATTCCTACTAGTAACTGGTCTGAAGTTACTATAGACCAGGCCATCATGATCCATAGTATCATGATTGGAGAGGAGGTGGAAGTTCATGAGATTATACCTCAAGAACTTTACAAGGTGGCTGACAAGTCCTCCACTTGGGCAAAGTTAGCCTTTCCTCACCTCATATGCCACCTCTGCAATTCGGCTGGAATTGACATAGGGGGAGACATCCTCATTGAAGAGGACAAGCCCATCACTAAGAAAAGGATGGAGCAAATAAGAGATCATGGACCTCAACATGAGCATGAGGAAATTCCTCACCATGAAATCCCTGAGATGCCTCAGGGGATGCACTTTCCTCCACAAAACTATTAGGAGCAAATCAACACTTCCCTAAGAGAATTAAGCTCTAACATGGGACAACTAAGGATGGAGCACCAAGAGCATTCCATCATCCTCCATAAAATTAGAGAAGATCAAAGAGCTATGAGGGAGGAGCAACAAAGACAAGGAAGAGACATTGAGGAGCTCAAAAGCACCATTGGTTCTTCAAGAAGAGGAAGACGCCACCCTCACTAAGGTGGACTCATTCCTTAATCTCCTTGTCTATTTATTTTCTATTTTCGGTTTCCATGCTTCATGTTTAATTATGTTTGTGTCTTTACTATATGATCATTGGTGTTTAAGTGTCTATGTCTTAAAGCTATGAATGTCCTATGACTCCATCACCTCTCTTAAATGAAAACTGTTTTAAAAACAAAAGAACAAGAAGTAAATGGTTTCGAATTCATCCTTGAAATTAGTTTAATTACTTTGATATGGTGACAATACTTTTTGTTTTCTGAATGAATGCTTGAACAGTGCATATGTCTTTTGAAGTTGTTGTTTATGAATGTTAATTATGTTGGCACTTGAAAGAATGATGAAAAGGAGACATGTTATTTGATAATCTGAAAAATCATGAAAATGATTCTTGAAGCAAGAAAAAGCAGTGAATACAAAAGCTTGCAGAAAAAAAAATAGCGAAAAAAAAGAAAGAAAAAGAAAAAAGCAAGCAGAAAAAGCCAAAAGCTCTTTAAACCAAAAGGCAAGAGCAAAAAGCCAATAGCCCTTAAAACCAAAAGGCAAGGGTAAATAAAAAGGATCCAAGGCTTTGAGCATCAGTGGATAGGAGGGCCTAAAGGAATAAAATCCTGGCCTAAGCGGCTGAACCAAGCTGTCCCTAACCATGTGCTTGTGGTGTGAAGGTGTCAAGTGAAAACTTGAGACTGAGCGGTTAAAGTCAAGGTCCAAAGCAAAAAAAGAGTGTGCTTAAGAACCCTGGACACCTCTAATTGGGGACTTTAGCAAAGCTGAGTCACAATCTGAAAAGGTTCACCCAGTTATGTGTCTGTGGCATTTATGTATCCGGTGGTAATATTGGAAAACAAAGTACTTAGGGCAACGGCCAAGACTCATAAAGTAGCTGTGTTCAAGAATCAACATACTGAACTAGGAGAATCAATAACACTATCTGAACTCTGAGTTCCTCTAGATGCCAATCATTCTGAACTTCAATGGATAAAGTGAGATGCCAAAACTATTCAAGAGGCAAAAAGCTACAAGTCCCGCTCATCTGATTGGAGCTAAGTTTCATTGATATTTTAGAATTTATAGTATATTCTCTTCTTTTTATCCTATTTGATTTTCAGTTGCTTGGGGACAAGCAACAATTTAAGTTTGGTGTTGTGATGAGCGGATAATTTATACGCTTTTTGGAATTATTTTTACATAGTTTTTAGTATAATTTGGTTAGTTTTTTGTATATTTTTATTAGTTTTTAAATAAAATTCACATTTCTGGACTTTACTATGAGTTTGTGTGTTTTTCTATGATTTCAGGTAATTTCTGGCTGAAATTGAGGGACTTGAGCAAAAATCAGATTCAGAGGTTGAAGAAGGACTGTAGATGCTGTTGGATTCTGACCTCCCTGCACTCAAAGTAGATTTTCTGGAGCTACAGAACACCAAATGGTGCACTCTAACTTGCGTTGGAAAGTAGACATACAGGGCTTTCCAGCAATATATAATAGTCCATACTTTGCCCGAATTTAGATGACGCAAATTGGCGATCAACGCCAGTTCCATGCTGCGTTCTGGAGTTAAACGCCAGAAACATGTTGCAAAGTGGAGTTAAATGCCAGAAATAGGTTACAAGCTGGCGTTCAACTCCAAGAGAAGCCTCTACACGTGTAAAGCTCAATGCTCAGCCCAAGCACACACCAAGTGGGCCCCAGAAGTGGATTTCTGCATCATTTACTTATCTTTGTAAACCCTAGTAACTAGTTTAGCATAAATAGGACTTTTTACTATTGTATTTACATCTTCGGATCATCTTTTGATCATGTTTTGATGATTGAACCCTCCTTGGGAGGCTGGCCATTCGGCCATGCCTGGACCTTGTTCTTATGTATTTTCAATGGTAGAGTTTCTACACACCATAGATTAAGGTATGGAGCTCTGCTGTTCCTTATGAATTAATACAAAGTACTATCATTTTTTTATTCAATTCAAGCTTATTCTGATTCTAAGATATTCATTCGCACTTCAATATGAATGTGATGATCGTGACAGTCATCATCATTCCCAACCTATGAACGCGTGCTTAACAACCACTTCCGGTCTACCTTAGATTGAATGAGTATCTCTGGGATTCCTTAATCAGAATCTTCGTGGTATAAGTTAGAATCCATGGACGGCCATTCTTGAGATCCAGAAAGTCTAAACCTTGTCTGTGGTATTCCGAGTAGGATCTGAGAAGGGATGGCTGCGACGAGCTTCAAACTCGCGAGTGCTGGGCGTAGTGACAGACGCAAAAGGATCAATGGATCCTATTCCAGTATGATCGAGAACCGACAGATGATTAGCCATGCAGTGACAGCGCATTGGACCATTTTCACTGAGAGGACAGGATGTAGCCATTGACAACGGTGATGCTTAACATACAGCTTACCATAGAAAGGAGTATGAATGATTGGATGAAGACAATAGGAAAGCAGAGGTTCAGGAGGAACGAACGCATCTCTATATGATTATCTGAAATTCTCACCAATGATTACATAAGTATCAGTATCTTTATTTTATATTTTATTTATCTTTTAATTACTAAATCTCCATAATCAATTGAATCCGCCTGACTGAGATTTACAAGGTGACCATAGCTTGCTTCAAGCCGACAATCTCCGTAGGATCGACCCTTACTCACGTAAGGTTTATTACTTGGACGACCCAGTGCACTTGCTGGTTAGTTGTGCGAAGTTGTGACAAAAAACTAAGATCATGAACGTGCGTATTGAGTTTTTAGCGCCGTTACCAAGGAATGGAACCGTCACGATTTCTGCGCACCAGAAGACGACAGTGGTCAACAACTTGTATACTTCATCAGCAAGGCACTACAAGGATCCGAACTGAACTACCAAAAAATAGAAAAATTCGCCTATGCTCTCATATTAACATCTTGGCGACATCGTCCATATTTCTGATGCCAGGGCATTTTGGCCAGTTTCGCTGACCTTTTCTTTACTGTTTTCGGGTAGTTTCATGCATTTTCTTAAGTAAATAAGCAAGTTTTGGGTAGATATTCACTTACATCTGGATTCAAGCAAACATTGTGAACTTTACATGATTTCATGAGAATTATGCATGAATTTAATGACAAATTGGATGACGCATGATCTCATGACTTGGGGTAGAGCTTTGATGCACTTTAATTGTTTGATTTCAGGACAAAGGAAGCAAGGAAGAACCACGTTAGTAGCCACGTTAGTCTAATTAACGTGACCACTAACGTGGAATGGTAGCTAGCTTGCAACGTTAATGAGAAAAGTGATCGCCAATAATGCCCTCGAAAGCCATTATAGCCCACGTTAGTTCCCACGTTAATTACCTTAACGTGGAAGCAAACGTGGAAGAGAAGTGAAGCTCCAACGTTAGTGGTAAAAGTGAATGCCACTAACGTTGGAAGAAGGGGCACACTTGGCCACGTTAAGAGTCACGTTAATCACATTAACGTGAACTCTAACGTGGAAGGAACAAGGAATTGCCAACGTTAGTGACACTCACCTTTGTCACTAACGTTGGATTAAGCCACTATTAAGCCACTATTGCCCATGTTAGTTGCCACGTTAACGTAACGTTAACTACGTTAACGTGGAAGATAACGTGGAAGAAGAATTGATGGACCAACATTAGTGACACTTACCTTTGTCACTAACGTTGGAGATGGCAATCACCACCACGTTAGTGGTCACGTTAATCTAATTAACGTGAACTCTAATGTGGGAAGGAGGGGCGTTTGGAGCGTTAGTGACAAAGGTAAGTGTCACTAACGCTCTCGAAAAAGAGGCAAGTCCACGTTAAAGGTCATGTTAGCTATACTAACGTGAACTCTAACGTGGGGAAAGGGGGGGCAATAAGCAACGTTATTGGAAAAGGTGAATGCCAATAACGTTTGCGAAGGACCAAGAGGCAACGTTAATGGTCACGTTAGTGCCACTAACATTGAAGTTAACGTGAATCAATTTTGGCTTGGAACGTTAGTGAAAAAGGTGATCGTCACTAACGTTCTCGAACCCACACTTTCACTTAACGTTAACACCACTAACGTCCTAACTAACGTCCATGCCTAACTCACACTTTCTCTGCAAGCAGAGCTGAGCCCACTGAAGATTGTAACTGCTTCAACTAAAGATCCAAAGGCCCATATCCAAGACTTGAAGAAGCCAACTAGAAGATCAGAAGAGTAGTATATATAGGAGTAGTTTTGAACTAGTGAAGCTACTTTTGGCATATTGGAGAACTACACTCTGTATATTTTACTTTCCCTGCGCTTTCTAGTTTGAGTTTTTAGAATGTACTTTTCATTTACGCATTCCATTCCCAGAGCTATGAACAACTAAACCCCTTTCATTGGGTTAGGGAGCTCTGTTGTAATTTGATGGATCAATAATAGTTTTCATTATTCTTCTTCTTTCTTTTCTCTTGATTTTACTAGAAAGCTTTCAATCTTCATCCTATTGGGTAGTTATCTTGGAAAAGAAGCTATTCATACTTGGATCTCTTCGGACCTTGGAAGAGGGATGAAGAGATCATGCTAGAAATGCTTTCTTATGTTGGACCAAATTGGGGTTTGGATGGATATGGTGACATATAATCCTACTAACACTTTGATTTGGGAATACATGTGGTATAATCAGTGACCATACTTCATCTCTTCTCATGAGCAATTGGCTATTGATCAAGATTTGAGAGATTGGGTTGCCAAGGAATTGGAATCCAATCACTTAAGATTGCTAAGGAGATCAATGAATGCATTGATTGAGGAAGAGATGAGAATAAACTTGATCCAGAGAATACAACATCTCCTAAGCCCGACGAATCCCCCATTTCTGATCTTACCCATTCTCTTTACTTTTTGCCATTTACTTTCATGTTCATTTCCCCAATTCCCCATTTAAGATTCTGCAATTTACTTTCTACCATTTACATTTCGCTCTTTATTTCCAGCAATTACACTTTCTGTTATTTACTTTCTCGCCATTTACGTTTTTGCAAATATCAACTCAATTTCTGCCTAGCTCAACTAGAATATTCCTCTGATTAAAGTTGCTTAACCAATCAATCCCTATGGGATTCGACCTTACTCTATTGTGAGTTTTTACTTGACGAAAATTCGGTATACTTGTCGAGGGAAATTTGTTGAGAGACAAGTTTCCGTGCATCAAGTTTATGGCGCCGTTGCCGGGGATTGATTTTGTATCAACAATGATTAAATTGGTGGATAACTAGATTGAGCATTTTTTTTCTTTTGTTTGATTTAATTTCTGTTTGAGTAATTTTCTTTTAGTTTTAGTTATTTTCTTTCCTTTACCCCCTACCCGTTTGTGGTGTTCTCTTATTTGTTACAATTCAATTCACTAACCCACTAACTATTTGATATATTGCATCACTCACACTAACAGCATTTCTGACAAGAATACTTCCTGCATTTGTCTCCTTCTTGCTTGTGCCTTGTTGGTTGTATGACAGGTAGAAGAAGTGGGGCTTCAACTTCCTTTGATTCTGAACCTGAGAGGACCTTCTTTAGACTAAGGAGGGAAGTAAGAGGAAAGAGAGTTGTTAGTGCTGAGAAAGTGGAGGAGTATTTTGAACCAGATAAGGATGAGAATATGGAGAACCATCATGAAGAAGAGGCTCACAACCATGGCAGAGAAGGTCCAGTGCATCATGCTGGACAAGAGAGAAGGGTTTTAGGCTCTTATATAAACCCAAACCCAGGAAACTGTGGAAGTAGCATCCAAAAGCCAACCATACATGCCAATAACTTTGAACTAAAGCCACAGCTTATCACCTTTGTTCAGAACAACTGTTCAATCGGAGGAAGTGTCCAAGAAGATCCCAATCAACATCTAACCACCTTCCTGAGGATATGTGATACTGTGAAGTCTAATGGTGTTCATCTCGACACCTATAGATTGCTTTTGTTCCCCTTTTCACTCAAGAACAAAGCATCTAAATGGTTGGAATCTTTTCCGAAGGAGAGCTTAACAACCTGGGAAGATGTGGTGAATAAATTCTTGGCGAGATTCTATCTTCCTCAAAGAATCAACAGGTTGAGAGCCGAGGTACAAACCTTCAGGCAACAAGATGGTAAAATTCTCTATGAAGCATGGGAGAGGTTTAAGGACTTGACAAGAAGGTGCCCGCCAGATATGTTCAATGAATGGGTGTAGTTACACATTTTCTATGAAGGTCTTTCTTATGAATCAAAGAAGGCAGTAGACCACTCATCCGGGGGATCTCTGAACAAGAAGAAGATTATTGAAGAAGCCATAGATGTCATTGAGACTGTAGCTGAGAATGACTACTTCTATGCTTCTGAAAGAGGCAACACTAGAAGAGTGATGGAGCTAAGCAACGTGGATGCACTACTGGCTTAAAACAAGATGATCACCAAGCAGCTGGCTGACCTTACCAAGAAGATGGAAAGGAACCAAGTAGCAGTAATCACCACCTCATCAGCAGCTCAAGAAAGAGTGAATGCAGAGGCAGAGGGTGATCAAGAACAAGCCAACTACATTGGAAACTCACCTAGGCAGACCCATGATCCATACTCCAAAACTTATAATCCTGGTTGGAGGAACCACCTAAACTTTGGGTGGGGAAATCAACAAGATAAAGGCCAAGATCAGAGACGTCACAACCCTAACAACAATGCAGCTCACCAACATTCCACACAGAGATCATATCAGCACCCACCTAACAACACCCCTTAACATCCATATCAAAACCAAAATGGCCCTTCTCATCCCTCCAACCCCAACTCATTATCATCCGAAGATAGACTTTCAAGGATTGAGACTCTACTTGAACGTATATGCAAAGAAGTTCAAGACAGTAAAATGTTCCGAGAGGAAGTGCGGTCCAATATGCAGAATCAAGATGCTGCCATCAAAAAACATGAGACACAAATTGGCTACCTATTTAAGCAAATTCCTAGCCATAACCTATGCAGCAACACTGATCCAAACCCAAGGGAGGAATGTTAGGCTATCACCCTCAGAAGTGGCAAGGAATTGAAGGAAACTTCCAAGAAACCACTAGAGAAGAACTCAAATGAAGGGGAAGAGGAACAAGATGAAGTTTAAGTTCCCACTCCTCATTCACATCAAAAAGGAGAAATGTCGAGGCCAGATGTTCCAAAAGCTCCATATCCCCAGCAATTGAAAAAGAAGGGGGATGACAACCAATTCTCAAGATTTTTGGAAATCCTCAAAAATCTACATATTAACATACCCTTTGCTGAAGCAATGGAGCAAATGCCACTCTATGCCAAGTTCTTGAAGGAATTAATGACCAAGAACAGAAGCTGGAAGAGCAACGAGACTGTTATACTAATCGAAGAATGCAGTGCCATCATTCAGCACAAACTACCCCAGAAATTGAAGGATCCTGGTAGCTTCCAGATTTCTTGTATTATAGGGGAAATCATAGTGAAAAAGGCCCTATGTGATTTAGGAGCCAGCATCAATCTGATGTCCGTAGCTATGATGAGAAAAATGGCCCTACAACTGGCAGACTGATGAGCGAATATTTTATACGCTTTTTGGGGTTAATTTCATGTAGTTTTTAGGATGTTTTAGTTACGTTTTTAGTATATTTTCATTAGTTTCTAGGAAAAATTCATATCTCTGGACTTTACTATGAGTTTGTGTGTTGTTCTGTAATTTCAGGTATTTTCTGGCTGAAATTGAGGGAGCTGAGCAAAAATCTGATTCGGGCTGAAAAAGGACTATTGATGCTGATGGATTTTGACCTCTCTGCACTCGAAATGGATTTTCTGGAGCAACAGGAGTCCAATTGGCGCGCTTCCAATTGCATTGGAAAGTAGACATCCAGGGCTTTCCAGTAATATATAATAGTTCATACTTTGCTCAAGGATAGATGACGTAAACTGGCATTCAACGCCTGTTCCATGTTGCAGTCTGGCGTCCAGCGCGAGAAACAGGTTACAAGTTGGAGTACAACGCCAGAAACAGGTTACAACCTAGAGTTGAACGCCCAAAACAGCCCAGGCACGTGAGAAGCTTAAGTCTCAGCCCCAGCACACACCAAGTGGGCCCCAAAAGTGGATTTCTGCACTATCTATCATAGTTTACTCATTTTCTGTAAACCTAGGTTACTGGTTTAGTATTTAAACAACTTTTAGAGATTTATTTTGTATCTCTCATGACATTTTAGATCTGAAATTTGTACCTTTTGGCAGCATGAGTCTCTAAACCCCATTGTTCGGGGTGAGGAGCTTTGCAGCGTCTCGATGAATTAATGCAAGTATTTCTATTTTCGATTCAAACATGCGTGTTCCTATCTAAGATATTCGTTCACGCTTAATTATGGAGAAGGTGATGATCCGTGACACTCATCACCTTCCTCAACCCATGAACGTGTGCATGACAACCACCTCCGTTCTATATTAGATTGAATGAATATCTCTTAGATTCCATAATCAGAATCTTCGTGGTATAAGCTAGAATTGATGGCGTCATTCAGGAGAATCCGGAAAATCTAAACCTTGTCTGTGGTATTCCGAGTAGGATTCTGGAATTGGATGACTGTGACGGGCTTTAAACTCGTGAATGCTGGGCGTAGTGACAGACGCAAAAGGATAGTAAATCCTATTCCAGTATGATCGAGAACCTCTAGATGATTAGCCGTGCTATGACAGAGCATTTGGACCATTTTCACTGAGGGGATAGGAAGTAGCCATTGACAACGGTGACACCTTACATAGAGCTTGTCATGGAAGGAACTTTGCACATTTGCATGCATGAGGGAATTACTTGGACGACCCAGTGCACTTGCTGGTTAGTTGTGCGGAATTACTTAGTGTGAAGTAATTTTCGTGCACCAAGTTTTTGGCGCCGTTGCCAGGGATTGTTCGAGTTTGGACAACTGACGGTTTATTTTGTTGCTTAGATTAGGAAAAAAAATTTCTTTTAAAATTTTCGAAATTTGTGTTCTTTTCTCTTCCTTCATCTTCAAGTTGTTCTTGTTTATTTTTCTTGTTTGATCTTTAGTTTTTCCTGTTCTGTTTCTTTTCCTGTTTTTCATGTGCCTTTTCAAAATATTAGTTTTCAAAAAAAATTTTATTCTTAGTTATTAAAAATACTTCTTCAAAACAAGTGTTACATTTACTGCCCAATTGGCTAGAGCATTGGTCTATGTTCTTGGTAATTGGGTATCTTCTTTTTAAATTCTTTTTTCAAAAATAATTTTTCTATTAAATCTTGTGCCAAACTTTAAGTTTGGTGTTTTCTTGTTGATTTCTCTTTGGTTTTCAAAAATTTTATTTTGGTTTTCTGAAAATTTTAAGTTTGGTGTTCTACCTTCATGTTCTTGTTGTTCTTATGATTCTTCAAGGTGTTCTTGAGTCTTTCTTGTGTTTTGATCTTAAAATTTTTAAGTTTGGTGTTCCTTGGTGTTTTCCCTCCAAAAAATTTCGAAAACAAGGAGCTTTAGATTTAAAAATTTTAAGTTGTGTGTCTCTTTTGTGTTTTTCTCTTTCATCATAAAATTCAAAAATAAAAAAAATATATTTTCTTCATTCCACTCATAAATTTCGAAAAAATTAGCATTAAATTAGTCATCAAATTTAAAAATCATATCTTTTTCAAATCATATCTTTTCCAATCAAATCCTTTCAATCATATCTTTTTCAAAACTTCCCAACCATAATTTTTTTCTTTCTCTCCCTTCACTTTTCGAAAATCTTCACCCATTTTATATTTATTTTATTTTAATTTATTTTATTTTCAAAATAAATAAATAAATAAATAAATAAATAAAAATATTTTTTCTATTTTATATCATCTCCCTTTCTCCATCATGAATCTAAGTGGAAATGAACAGTCCAGAAGGACTCTGGGGTCATATGCTAAACCCACTACTGCTTCATATGGGAGTAGTATCAGTATACCCTCCATTGGAGTCAGTAGCTTTGAGTTGAATCCTCAGCTCATTATCATGATGCAGCAAAGTTGCCAGTATTCCGGTCTTCCACAGGAAGAACCTACAGAGTTTCTGGCACAGTTTTTACAGATTGCTGACACAGTACATGACAAGGAAGTAGATCAGGATGTCTACAGACTATTACTGTTTCCATTTGCTGTAAAAGATCAAGCTAAGAGGTAGTTAAATAACCAACCTAAAGCTAGCATAAAGACATGGACGCAGCTGTCAGAAATATTCCTGAATCAATACTTCCCTCCCAAGGCTTTAAACAAGGAGATAATGAATCTCTTTATGATGCTTGAGAGAGATACAGAGAGATGCTAAGAAAATGCCCCTCTGAAATGTTTTCAGAATGGGTGCAGTTAGACATCTTCTATTATGGGCTTATAGAGAGAGCTCAGACTTCTCTAGACCACTCAGCCGGTGGGTCTATACATATGAGAAAGACAATTGAAGAAGCTCAAGAGCTCATTGATACAGTTGCCAAAAATCAGCATCTGTACCTAAGCGGTGAACCTTCTATGAAAGAAGAGGCTAGAATAGTGACTGCTGAACTGAGTTATGCAGAACAAGCAACTGAATTCAATCAGCAATTGGATTTTCTAACAAAACAATTAGCCGAATTCAAGGAGAGACTACAAGAGACAAGAATGGCTAATATAAATATGGAAGTACAATTAAAGCAAACAAAGCAGCAGCTGTCAAAACAAATAATAGAAGAGTGCCAAGTAGTTCAATTGAGAAGTGGGAAAACATTAGATGCCCCACCTCAAGGTAGCAGGAAGCCAAGAAATGAGCAAACTACCCAAAATCCATCTGAGGACAGTAAGAGCCCGGAGAGGAATAATTCTGGCAATCAAACGCCAAAAATTGGGTGGAAAGTTGGCGTTGAACGCCCAAACCATGCTCAGTCCTGGCATTCAACGCCAGAAACAAGCAAGGAAATGGCGTTGAACGCCCAAAAGAAGCACAGTTCTGGCGTTCAAATGCCAGGAACAAGTAAGGAGTTGGCATCCAACGCCACTCTAGCTTCTGACTCTGGCAATCAAATGCCAGTGAGGGATTAGACACACACCAATGCTGATAACAACCCCTCTAAAAAGGCTTCTCCAAGCACCTCTGTAGGAAGTAAACCTGCAGGAACTAAGGTTGAGGAATATAAAGCCAAGATGCCTTATCCTCAAAAACTCCACAAAGAGGAGCAGGATAAGCAATTTGCTCGCTTTGCAGACTATCTTCAGACTCTTGAAATAAAAATTCCGTTTGCAGAGGCACTTGAGCAAATACTTTCTTATGCCAAGTTTGTGAAAGAAATCTTGAGTCATAAGAAGGATTGGAGAGAAACTGAAAGAGTTCTCCTCACTGAAGAATGTAGTGCAGTCATTCTGAAAAGCTTTCCAGAAAAGCTTAAGGATCCCAGGAGCTTTCTGATACCATGCACACTAGAGGGTAATTGCACCAAGACAACTTTATGTGATCTTGGAGCAAGCATCAATCTAATACCTGCATCCACTATCAGAAAGCTTGGTTTAACTGAAGAAGTCAAACCAACCCGGATATATCTCCAACTTGCTGATGGCTCCATTAAATATCCATCAGGCGTGATTGAGGACATGATTGTCAGGGTTGGGCCATTCGCCTTTCCCACTGACTTTGTAGTGCTGAAAATGGAGGAGCACAAGAGTGCTACTCTCATTGATGTCCAAAAGGGGAAAGTCACCCTGAGAGTCAATGAGGATGAGTTTAAGTTGAATGCTGTCAATGCCATGCAGTATCTAGACACACCAAAAGACTGCATGAAAGTTGATCTTATTGACTCTTTGGTAGAGGAGGTCAACATGGCTGAGAGTCTCGAATCAGAGTTGGAGGATATCTTTAAAGATGTTTAGCCTAATTTTGAGGATTCAGAGGAATTGAAAGAGCCTCTGAAATTTCCTCAGGAAGAGGAAATACCTCCTAAACCTGAGCTCAAACCATTACCACTATCCCTGAAATATGTATTTTTGGGAGAAGGTGACACTTTTCCAGTGATCATAAGCTCTGCTTTAAATCCACAGGAAGAGGAAGCACTAATTCTAGTGCTAAGGACACACAAGACAGCTCTTGGGTGGTCCATAGGTGACCTTAAGGGCATAAGCCCAGCTAGATGCATGCACAAGATCTTATTGGAGGACAATGCTAAGCCAGTGGTTCAACCACAGAGGCGGCTAAATCCAGCCATGAAGGAAGTGGCGCAGAAAGAGGTCACCAAATTACTGGAGGCTCGGATTATTTATCCTATTTCAGATAGCCCCTGGGTGAGCCCTGTCCAAGTTGTCCCCAAAAAGGGAGGCATGGCAGTGGTTCATAATGAAAAAAATGAACTGGTTCCTACAAGAACTGTTACAGGGTGGCGCATGTGTATTGACTACAGAAGGCTCAATACAGCCACCAGAAAGGATCATTTTCCTTTACCATTCATAGACCAAGGAATTGGAATCCAATCACTTAAGATTGCCAAGGAGATCAATGAATGCATTGATTGAGGAAGATATGAGAATGAACTTGATCCGGAGAATACGACATCTCCTTAGCCCGATGAATCCCCCATTTCTAATCTTACCCATTCTCTTTACTTTTTGCCATTTACTTTCATGTTCATTTCCCCAATTCCCCATTTAAGATTCTGCAATTTACTTTCCGCCATTTACATTTCGCTCTTTATTTCCAACAATTACACTTTCTGTTATTTACTTTCCCACCATTTACGTTTCTGCAAATATCAACTCAATTTCTGCCTAGCTCAACTAGAATATTCCTCTAATTAAAGTTGCTTGACCAATCAATCCCTGTGGGATTCGACCTCACTCTATTGTGAGTTTTTACTTGACGACAATTCGGTATACTTGCCGAGGGAAATTTGTTGAGAGACAACTTTCCGTGCATCAAGTTCCAAGCCCACCTTATTAGGGTTCGGACCAACTAGCCAATAAAAGGCATTCTACAAAAAATAGATTTATCAGGAAGAATCTTACAATGGGAAGTCGAGTTGTCCGAATTCAACCTTCAATATGAAGCTCAAACAGCAATCAAATCGCAATATTTGGCCGATTTCATTGCAGAATTTACAGACACCCCAGAAATCCCTACAGAATGGAATTTCTATGTAGACGGTTTCTCAAACAAAACTGGTAGTGGCGCGGGTGTGATAATTGAAAGCGACCAGAGAACCCAAATCAAACTTTCCCTCAAATTCGGGTTCCCTGCCTTAAACAACCAAGCTGAGTATGAGGCTCTACTAGCTGGTTTGAAGCTGGCTAAGGAGGTTGGAGCTCAAAAGCTCATCATTTTCAGCGACTCACAAGTGGTCACTTCACAAATAGCATGGAGTTACCAAGCCAAGGATCCCACCATGAAAAAGTACTTGGACAAAACCAAGGAACAACTCAGACAACTCGGGGAATATGAGGTCCGCCACATACCACGAGAACAGAATGCCCGAGCTGATGCACTCTCAAAACTAGCTAGCACCAAACCAGGGGGCAACAATAGAAGCCTCATCTAAGAGATCTGCAGAACCCGTCAATCTCGGAAGAAGAAAAGGTCCTAGCCATAACAGGTCTGGATCAAGGATGGATGACTCCTATAATTAATTACCTCAAAACAGAAATACTCTCTACAGATAAAAAGGAGGTAAAGAGGTTAAAACGGGAAGCACAATACTACACCATCCTAAATAATACTCTATACAAGAGAGGGATTTCAATACCACTATTAAAATGCGTGCCAACTTCCAATACAAAGGAAGTTTTAGAAGAAGTACACAGTGGCATCTGTGGCAACCATCTCGGGGCACAAGCACTCACCAAGAAAGTACTCCGAGCTGGATTTTATTGGGCGGCGTTACAAAAAAAAGCAACAGAATTCATGAAGACATGTCCACCATGTCAGAAACATGCCAACTTTCACATCGCTCCGCTAGAAGAGCTCATCAGCGTAACCTCACCCTGGCCATTCGCAATGGGGACTCGATCTTCTTGGACCCTTCCCTCAAGGATCAGGACAAGTCAAATTCCTCATAGTGGGGATAGACTATTTCACTAAATGGATCGAGGCAGAACCCCTAGTTAACGCCATTGCTCAAAGAAGTTGAAAATTCCTATATAGAAACATTGCCGCAAGGTTTGGGGTTCCATACTCTATAACCACATACAATGGCACTCAATTTACAGATGCAGGCTTCAGAAAGCTGGTGGCCGATCTAAACATAAAACACCAATTCACATCCGTAGAACACCCCAGGCCAATGGACAAGCAGAAGCTGCTAACAAAGTCATATTAGCCTGGCTAAAATGGAGATTACAAGATGCAAAGGGAGCCTGGGCCGAAGAGCTTCCACAAGTCCTATGGGCATATCGGACAACTCCACACTACACCACAAAGGAGTCACCCGTCCGATTAGCTTACAGAATGGATGCAATGATCCCAGTGGAGGTAGAAGAAGGGTCGCCCAGAGTAATCCACTACAACAAAGAGGCCAACTCCCAACTTCAAAGGGAAGAACTCGACCTACTCCCAGAAATCCGAGAAAGAGCCCGGATCAGGAAAGAGGCATTAAAACGTCAAATGGCTTCAAGATACAATCAAAAGATAGTGCCGTGCGGTTTTGCCGAGAACGACCTCATCCTAATCTGAAATGATATCGGAACAACTCGACCTGGAGAAGGAAAGCTGGCAGCAAACTGGAAAAGACCCTACCAAGTCATAGAAGTACTTGGAAAGGGCTACTACAGGTTGTCCGAACTCGAAGGCCGAGAGCTTCCAAGGTCATGGCACGCCTGCAACCTACGAAGATATTATAGTTAGAGGTAATAAGGATCTTAGGATAAGGTGCACTCTTTTTCCTGAAAAGGTTTTTTAACGAGGCACTAAGCCAAGATCTACAAACCGCCCCGACTTAAAGGGAAAGACACCCACATGTATATATTTGCATATTTCCTATCTTGAAAAAAAAATTTTCAGATTCTCTACAAATCCTTTTTTATAAGACACATTAATCTGAAAACGCAAAAATTCATTGCCCGATTATAAAGCTACAGATCAGCAGAAATTGAAAATCAAATTCACTGCACGATCAAAATAAAGACCAACAAAGATGAAAACCAAATTCATCAAAAGGTCAACCAAACGGGGATCAAACCCAATTTCTACGAAATTGGCAAAGATGAAAAAGTGACAAAAACAGAATAATGCAAGAAGTTATCAAAAGTGATCCATAGAAAGGACCTGACGAGGTCTTAATAAAATGGGTCGCTATAAATAACTTAAAAGATAGGCTGATGTAAAGAAGTCAGACCATTCGACCATAATAACCAAAGTTATAAAAAGTAAATCCCTGGAAAGAGGCCTGGCCAGCCCTAATAAAAGAGGATTACTAAAAATAACTTAGAAGGGACAGACGTAAAGAAGTCGGCCCAGCATAAAAAGTTATAAAAAGTAATCCCTGAAAGAGACCTAAACAAGGTTCAAAAAAGAGGATTACTAAAAATAACTTAGAACGGCCCGACAAGATGAAGTCGGCCCAGTATAAAAAGTTATAAAAAGTAATCCCTGAAAGAGACCTGAACAAGGTCCAAAAAAGAGGATTACTAAAAATAACTTAGAAAGACCCGACATGATGAAGTCGGCCCAGCATAAAAAGTTATAAAAAGTAATCTCTAAAAGAGACCTGACAAAGGTCCACAAAAGAGGATTAATAAAAATAACTTAGAGGGGCCCGACATGATGAAGTCGGCCCAGCATAAAAAGTTATAAAAAGTAATCCCTGAAAGAGACCTGAACAATGTCCAAAAAAGAGGATTACTAAAAATAACTTAGAAGGGCCCGACATGATGAAGTCGGCCCAGCACAAAAAGTTATAAAAAGTAATCCCTGAAAGAGACCTGAACAAGGTCCAAAAAGAGGATTGCTAGAAATAACTTAGAAGGGACCAACATGATGAAGTCATCCCAACAAAGCCATAAAATTATAAAAGAAATCCATAAAAAGAGATCAGACAAAAGATCCAAAAACGTATTGCTAGAAGTAACTCAGAAGAGGCCGACGCAACAAAGTCGACTCGGCAAGCTAAAACACGACCAAATCTAAGAAGTCGGACAATAGATGGCAAGCACTATAAGGGACCCAAGTCGGATCCAGAAAGCCATGACTTCACAAAATCAAATTACTGGCATCATATCAAAAAGCGTAAAAGAAGACTAGTTGCACAAGGTTAGCTTCAACCCAGATGGAAAACAAAACACAAAGGCAATTGATGAGCGGATAATTTATACGCTTTTTGGCATTGTTTTTAGGTAGTTTTTAGTATGATTTAGTTAGTTTTTACTATGTTTTTATTAGTTTTTATGCAAAATTCACATTTCTGGACTTTTCTATGAGTTTGTGTATTTTTCTGTGATTTCAGGTATTTTCTGGCTGAAATTGAGGGACCTGAGCAAAAATCTGATTCAGAGGCTGAAAAAGGACTGCAGATGCTGTTGGATTCTGACCTCCCTGCACTCGAAATGGATTTTCTGGAGTTACAGAAGCCCAATTTGTGCGCTCTTAATTGCGTTGGAAAGTAGACATCCAGGGCTTTCCAGAAATATATAATAGTCCATTCTTTGCCCAAGTTTTCATGACGCAAATTGGCATTTAACGCCAAGTCTTTACCCTATTCTGGCGTTAAACGCCAAAACTGGCATAAAAACTGGAGTTAAACGCCAGAAACAGGCAGCAACTTGGCGTTTAACTCCAAGAAAATTCTCTACACATGGAAGCTTCAATGCTCAGCCCAAGCACACACCAAGTGGCCCCCAGAAGTGGATTTCTGCACTATCTATCTTAGTTTACCCATTTTCTGTAAACCTAGGTTATTACTTTAGTATAAAAGCTACTTTTAGAGATTTATTTTGTACCTTATGACATTTTTACACGTTTCATATTGTATTTTTGATGGCATGAGTCTCTAAACCCCATGGTTGGGGGTGAGGAGCTCTGCTGTGTCTCGATGAATTAATGCAATTACTTATGTTTTCCATTCAAACACACTTGTTTCTGTTATAAGATATTCACTCGTACTTAACCATGATGAATGTGATGATCCGTGACACTCATCACCATTCTTAACCTATGAACACGTGCCTGACAACCACTTTTGTTCTACCTTAGATTGAGTGTGTATCTCTTAGCCTCCTGGTTCATGATCAGAGTCTTCGTGGTATAGGCTAGATTATCGGCGGCCATTCCTGAGATCTGGAAAGTCTAAACCTTGTCTGTGGTATTCTGAGTAGGATCTAGGAAGGGATGACTGTGATGAGCTTTAAACTCGCGAGTGTTGGGCGTAGTGACAGACGCAAAAGAATCAACGGATTCTATTCCAACATGAGTGAGAACCGACAGATGATTAGCCGTGCGGTGACAGCGCATTTGGACCATTTTCACTGAGAGGATGGATGGTAGCCATTGACAACGGTGATCCACCAACATACAGCTTGCCATGGAAGGAGCCTTGCGTGCGTGAAGAAGAAGACAGTAGGAAAGTAGAGATTCAGAAGACAGAGCATCTCCAATACCTCAACCTGTTCTCCATTTCTGCATAACAAGTATTATGTAATCCATGTTCTTTTACTCATTCCTATTAAAACTGAGAATTATTGTTGATATCCTGACTAAGAATTACAAAATAACCATAGCTTGCTTCAAGCTGACAATCTCCGTGGGATCGACCCTTACTCACGTAAGGTATTAGTTGGACGACCCAGTGCACTTGCTAGTTAGTGGTACGAGTTGTGAAAAGTGTGATTCACAATTCGTGCACCAAGTTTTTGGCACCGTTGCCGGGGATTGTTCGAGTTTGGACAACTGACGGTTTATTTTGTTGCATAGATTAGGAAAAATTTATCTTTTCTGTTTAGAGTCACTAAAATTTCGTCTTCTATTATTGTTTTTGGTTGAAACTTTTTTTTTCAGAATCCTTATTTTCTTTTTTATTTTTTCCGAAAAATTTTATAAACTAATAATTGAGTTTAATTTCATATTTTAAGTTTGGTGTCAATTGCATGATTTTATTTGTCTTTCATTTTTTTGGAATTATTAGTGCTCAGAATATAAAAATTTTTAAGTTTTGTGTCCTTTGTGTTTCTGTTTTCTAAAAATTTTTTCAGAAGTTATTCTTAGCGTTCATCGGGATATTCAAAGTTTTCCTATTTATTTCCTTTATTTTGATCTAAAAATTTAAGTTTGGTGTCATTTTTACTGTTTTTTCTTTCTTCATTAAATTCAAAAATATCTTTTCTCTTTATTTTAATTAATTTTCGAATTTTCCTTTAAAAAATTCAGATTTTTATTTTTAAACTTTCTATTCTATCTTATTTTAGTTTTGAAATTTCAAAATTCAAAATCTTTTCAAAAATCAAATCCAAAATTTTTCAAATCTTCTTAATTAAGTAATTATTTTCGTTTTCAAATTTATTTTTCTCTTAGTTTTCGAAATTTACATTTTAATTTCTAATTATTTTATTTTATCTTATTATTTTTATTTATTCTTAATAATTCGGTTTGTTTCTACTTAAATAAAATAAAAACAAAAATATATTTTGTTTGCAATTCATATCAATTCCATTTTATCGATCATGGACCTAAATGGAAATGAACAGTCCAGAAGGATTCTGGGGTCATATGCTAACCCCATTACTACTGCATATGGGAGTAGCATCTGTATACTTCCCATCAAAGCAAGCAGTTTTGAGCTAAATCCTCAGCTCATTGTCATGGTGCAGCAAAATTGTCAGTATTTAGGTCTTCCATAGGAAGAACCTACTGAGTTTTTGGCGCAGTTCTTACAAATTGCTGACACAGTGCGTGACAAGGAGGTAGATCAGGATGTATACAGGCTGTTATTGTTTCTGTTTGCTGTAAAAGATCAAGCTAAGAGGTGGTTATATAACCAACCCATAGCAAGCATAAGAACATGGAAACAGTTATCAGACAAATTCCTGAATCAATATTTCCCTCCAAAAAGGATGACACAGCTAAGGCTGGACATCCAAGGCTTTAAACAAGAGGATGATGAATCCCTTTATAACGCCTGGGAGAGGTACAGAGGGATGCTAAGGAAATGTCCCTCTGAAATGTTTTCAGAGTGGGTGCAATTAGACATCTTCTACTATGGGTTTACAGAAAAAGCTCAGATATCTCTAGACCACTCAGCTGGTGGATCTATACACATGAGAAAGACTATTGAAGAGGCTCAGGAGCTTATTGATATAGTTGCTAGAAATCTGCATCTGTACATAAGTAATGAGTCCTCCATGAAAGAAGAAGCTAAGGCAGTATCAACTGACTTTAGTCCTCAGGAACAAGTTGCTGAACTCAATCAACAACTATCTTCTATAACAAGGCAGTTAGCAGAATATAAGGAGATGCTACAAGAAACCAAAATTGCTAACAAGGATATGGAATTACAATTGAATCAGACAAAATAGAAGTTATCAAAATAGATAACAGAGGAGTGTCAAGCAGTTCAATTAAGAAGTGGAAAAACGTTAAATACCTCAACTCAAAGCAGCAGAAAGCTAAGAAAAGAACAGCTGATAGAGGATGAGCAACCTGCTACCCAAAATTCCTCTGAGGACAGTAAGAGCCCAGAGAGGAACAAGTCTGGCGTTCAAACGCCAGAAAAGGGTGAAAAATTGGTGTTAAACGCCCAATCCATGTCCAGTTCTGGCGTTCACACGCCAGAAAAGGATAGGAATCTGGCGTTAAACGGCCAATCCATGTCCAGTTCTGGCATTCAAACGCCAGTGAGGGATCAGACACCTGCAAGTGTTGATAATAACTCCCTCAAGAAGGCTTCTCAACCTGCCTCTGTAAGAAATAAACCTGCAGCAACTAAGGTTGAAGAATATAAAGCCAAAATGCCTTATTCTCAGAAACTTCACCAAGCGGAACAGGATAAACAATTTGCCAGCTTTGTAGACTATCTCAGGACTCTTGAAATAAAGATTCTATTTGCAGAAGCACTTGAGCAAATACCCTCTTATGCTAAGTTCATGAAAGAGATCTTAAGTCATAAGAAGGATTGGAGAGAAACAGAAAAAGTTTTTCTCACTGAAGAATGCAGTGCAGTCATCCTAACAAGCTTACTAGAAAAGCTTAAGGATCCGGAAGCTTTATGATACCATGCACATTAGAGGGTACTTGTACCAAGACAGCTCTATGTGACCTTGGGGCAAGTATCAATCTAATCCCTGCATCCATTATCAGAAAGCTTGGCTTGACTGAAGAGGTCAAACCAACCCGGATATGCCTTCAACTTGCTGATGGCTGCATTAAATATCCATCAGGCATAATTGAGGACATGATTGTCAAGGTTGGGCCATTTGCCTTTCCCACTGACTTTGTAGTGCTAGAGATGGAGGAGCACAACAGTGCAACTCTCATTCTAGGAAGACCCTTCCTAGCAACTGGACGAACCTTCATTGATGTCCAAACAGGGGAAGTGACCATGAGAGTCAATAAGGATGAGTTTAGGCTGAATGCTGTTGAGGCAATGAAGCATCCAGACACATCAAAAGAATGCATGCGTGTTGATATTATTGACTCCCTAGTAGAGGAGATCAACATCGCTGAGAGTCTCGAATCAGAGCTAGAAGACATCTTTAAAGATGTTCAGCCTGATATGGAGGAATCAGAGGAAATAAAAAGCCTCTGAAAATTCCTTAGGAAGAGGAGAAACCTCCTAAACCCGAGCTCAAACCACTACCACCATCCCTGAAATATGCATTTCTAAGAGAAGGTGACACTTTTCCGGTGATCATAAGCTCTGCTTTAAATCCACAGGAAGAGAAAGCACTACTTCAAGTGCTAAGGACACACAAGGTAGCTCTTGGGTCCTCCATAAGTGATCTTAAGGGCATCAGCCCAACAAGATGCATGCACAAGATCCTGTTAGAGGATGATGCTAAGCCAGTGGTTCAACCATAGAGGCGGCTAAATCCAGCCATGAAGGAGGTGGTGCAGAAAGAGGTCACCAAGTTACTGGAGGCTGAGATTATTTATCCTATTTCTGATAGCCCCTCGGTGAGTCCTGTCCAAGTTATCCCCAAGAAGGGAGGCATGACAGTGGTTCATAATGAAAAGAATGAACTGGTCCCTACAAGAACAGTTACAGGGTGGCGTATGTGTATTGATTACAGAAGGCTCAATACAGCCACTAGGAAGGATCACTTTCCTTTACCATTCATAGACTAGATGCTAGAAAGATTAGCAGGTCATGAATACTACTGCTTTTTGGATGGCTATTCAGGTTACAACCAAATTGCAGTAGATCCTCAGGACCAAGAGAAAACAGCATTCACATGTCCTTCTAGAGTGTTTGCCTATAGAAGGATGCCTTTTGGTCTGTGCAATGCACCTGCAACCTTTCAGAGGTGCATGCTCTCTATCTTCTCTGATATGGTAGAAAAATTTCTAGAAGTCTTCATGGATGACTTTTCAGTATTTGGATACTCATTCAGCTCCTGGCTTGACCATTTAGCATTTGATTTGAAAAGATGCCAATAGACCAACCTAGTTTTAAACTGGGAAAAATGTCACTTTATGGTGACTGAAGGGATTGTCCTTGGGCATAAAATTTCAAACAAGGGAATAGAGGTGGATAAAGCTAAAGTGGAAGTAATTGAAAAATTACCACCACCTGCCAATGTTAAGGCAATCAGAAGCTTTCTGGGGCATGCAGGATTCTATATGAGGTTTATAAAGGATTTTTTAAAAACTGCAAAACCTCTGAGCAATCTGCTGGCTGTTGACATGCCATTTGTGTTTGACACAGAGTGTCTGTAGGCGTTTGAAACTTTGAAAGCTAAACTGGTCACAGCACCAGTTATTTCTGCACCAGATTGGAATTACCATTCGAACTGATGTGTGATGCCAGTGACCATGCCATTGGTGCAGTATTGGGACAGAGGCATAACAAGCTTTTGCATGTCATTTATTATGCTAGCCGCATTTTAAATGATGCACAGAAAAATTACACAACCACAGAAAAAGAGCTGCTTGTAGTGGTTTATGCCATTGACAAGTTTAGATCATACTTAGTAGGATCAAAAGTGATTGTGTACACTGACCATGCTGCTCTTAAATATCTACTTACAAAGCAGGATTCAAAACCCAGGCTCATAAGATGGGTGTTGCTTCTGCAAGAGTTTGATATAGAAATAAGAGATAGAAAAGGGACGGAGAACCAAGTGGCTGATCATCTGTCTCGGATAGAACCAGTAGAAGGGGCGTCCTTTCCCTTTATTGAGATCTTTGAAACCTTTCCGGATGAGCAATTATTTGCCATTCAGGAAACACCATGGTTTGCAGACATTGCAAACTATAAAGCTGCAAGATTCATACCCAAGGAGTACAGCAGGAAACAAACAAAAAAGTTAATTACTTATGCAAAGTACTACTTGTGGGATGAACCATATCTCTTTAAGAGATGTGCAGACGGAATAATCCGTAGGTGTGTGCCAAGAAAAGAAGCACAGAAGATCCTATGGCATTGTCATGGATCACAATATGGAGGACATTTTGGAGGTGAGCGAACAGCCACAAAAGTCCTCCAATGTGGCTTCTACTGGCCTACTTGATAAACCCATGATTTGTGTGTTATGTTGTATATTTTATGTTGTATTTTGTGCACAATTCAAGTGATTTATTCAATCCCTCACCCACTTATTCATGTAAATTGCATGATTTTACCTTCCCTTCCTTATTATGTGATATATGAGAAAAACATGTTTCCCATGCTTTAAAAATATTAATTTTAATTACCCTTTATTACCATTCGATGCTGTGATTTGTGTGTTAATTATTTTTAGATCTCCTAAGGCAGGAATGGCTTAGAAGACAGAAAGGAAACATACAAAATTGGAAGGAAAGCACAAAAATGGAGTTTTGAAGAAAAAGGCAGCGACGCGAACGCGTGACTGACGCGGACGCGTGCCTTGAGCAGAACGGAATTGACGTGTACGCGTGATCGAAGCGAACGCGTGACAAGAAAAACTCCCAGATGACGCGACCGCGTGACCCACGCGGACGCGTGACTGACGCCACGTGCAGAAACTGCAGAAAACGCCCCCAGCGATTTCTGAAACCCTTTTTGGCCCAGATCCAAGTCCAGAAAACATAGATTAGAGGTTATAAAGTGGGAGAATACATCCGTTCAAAGGGATGTCTTCTATTATTCACTTTTCATAATTTTAGATGTAGTTTTTAGAGAGAGGTTCTCTCCTCTCTCTTAGAATTAGGATTTCTATTAGGAGTAGGATTTCATCTTCTTCAATTACAGGTTTAATATTCCTTTTATTTATTTTCTCAATTTAGTTTATGAACTCTTTATGTTTAAATTGATTCCTTTTATTAATGCAATTTGAGGTATTTTAGATCTATGATTTTTATTTAGCTTTTTATATTCTTAGTTTTAATTGATTAATTGGAGAATCTTGAGTTATCAAACTCATCGTGATTGATAATTGTTATATTTGCTAATTGAATTGAATTCCAATAACTCTAGCCCTTTCTTAGGAATTGGCTAGGACCTGAGGATCAAACTAATTAGTCTATTTGACCTTCCTTTACTTTAGTAAAGGTTAACTAAGTGGGATTAGAACTCAATTCTCATCACCATCGATAAGGATAACTAGGATAGGACTTCCAAATTTTCATACCTTGCCAAGACTTTTATTATTATTATTTTATTTTTCTTGTCATTTAAATTACCTGTTCCTCATTTTAAAAACCTCCCAATTTATAAGACTCATAATCAATAATAAGAACACCTTCCTGCAATTCCTTGAGAAGACGACCCGAGGTTTAAATACTTCGGTTTATAAATTTTATTAGGTTTGTTACTTGTGACAACCAAAACTTTTGTAAGAAAGGATTTTCTGTTGGTTTAGAAGCTATACTTGCAACGCAATAATAGATTTGTGAATTTCTTTACCGATAGGAAATCCGGTTCTTCAAAATGGCGCCGTTGCCGGTGAATTGCAAACGTGTGCCTTATTATTGGTTATTCTAAATATTTTTCTTTTGCTTGTTTATTTGTTTCTATTTTCATTTTTAATTTTTATTAGCTACCATGAGTTCTCACCCCTCTCGCTTTGAGTTTGGTTCTAATATTGTTGAAGGGAATGAAAGCTATAGCAGGAATATGCATCAAGGTCAGAGCAATCAAGGATGGATGGAGCCACGAGGACTTGATCAACCCTTTAGGCAATAACACCCTCCACAGTATCACAGACGATGACCATTCTACAATGCATACCAAGTTGATAGATATGGTGGACCCCCTTGTAGTTACCAACAAGTTCCACCCTATGCTTATGAACCACCCTCTCAACATAGCTTTGAACCACCACACTCACAAGTTCCTTTTCACCATTCACCACCATATGACCCTTACCCACCATAATTCCAATCCAATTACTCCCAAGAACCACCACATTCTTATTATGAACCCTCTTCCCCAACCAATGAACCCTCATATCCACACCAATCTCCAATGGATGACAAATTTCGTGTTCTTCTTCAAGGACAAGTGAAGATGCCAAGGGACGTACTGGAACTCACTACTGCCTTAACCAAGGTGGTAAATAAATTAGCTTCCCAACATCTGAGCACTCAGAGTACTCCCATGGCTACATGTGGAGAATCAAAAGAAGAGCGTAGTATGAAGGAGACACTAGAAACTTCGATGGACAATGAGGAGCATGGCTTTGTATTGGAACAAATGGAGGAAGCCATAAAAGTTGTAGAGGAAGAAGTGGTTGAAGATTTAGGAGATGCTGAACCTCCATGGAAATCGAGAACTGTAAAGGATTCCGCTGATAAGTTCGAATTTGATGCCAAGGAGGATAGTGCACAACCTCCAAAGCATATATCTTGTGAAAAATTGGACGGAACAGACCAAGAAATTGATTCTTTAGGCAGTGATGATCATGAATCAACCTCTCTTAGTCATGAACTTGCATCTGCAACTGAACTCCTTGAGCCTGAAGAACTTTACCCAAGTGAATACAAAGATGATGTCGAAGTAGATTTCTCTCAACCTCCAACTTATGATTTGAGTGACGAGGAAGACATTGAAGACTTTGATCAAGATGCAGTTGCAGTTGAAGAATTTTGCAAAGAAGTAGAGGAATTCACCAAAGAATACAAGGGAGTAAAGCTTACAGAACCACTGGAAACACCTATCCCAAGGCCATTACCACCTAACACAAGCTTCAAGTAGGTACAATCCTTAACCTTTGTCTTTAATTTTCCACTTGAATATGGTTTTCTTGAAATAGATGGCCAGCTTAGAGCTCTCTGCGGCTTTAAGAGTAAGAAGGAAATGGCTCGTACTCAGAGCTGGTGTGCAAGATTCAATAAGGTTCCACACTTCAATTCGAAGTGCAAGGATTGGTATCAAGTTCAATTGAATGGGTCTCGGAAGGTGTTTGGTCATCTTGGTGAGAATACAATTTCTAAACAGCCCGGATGGAAGAATATAGATCAAGACAAAGGCGGATTTAAAAGAAAAGTTTGGGATCCTGGAATCTATTATGACATTCGTCACCCCGGGAGCCTGAGAATCTGTTTGAAGCTGCTCAAAAGCTTTACATGCCTAGTCTGGGACCCCGGAGGCTGCTGGCATTCTAAACACTAGTGGAGATTTCTGGATGAATTTAAGCACAAGCCACCATAACAGGAAGCTCATCAAATGTCCAACTTAAGGACTTTAACTAAAAGTGCTAGGTGGGAGACAACCCACCATGGTATGATCGTTTCTTTTTCAATTTTATTTCGTGTTGTTTGTTTTTATTCTATTTTATTTTCATTGAACTTGGAAGTATTCATAGCATCTACATTAGCACTGCATATTGCATACTACATAATTGCATAAAAAAAAAATTTCACCCCACGCGAGCGCGCAGGCCATGCGTGGGCGTGGGAAGGAAATCGGCGTAAAGATCCAATGCCTAGAAAGTTGGGCTGGAATCGTGCGGCTGGTGTGCGTTTAGCATGAAATGGCCCACGCGTTCGCGTCCCTGATGCGAACGCGTCCCTTGTAAAACACTCATCCCACGCAAAAGCGTGAGCGACGCGTCCGCGTCGCGTGGATATTATGGCCCCCTAAATGGAGACAGAGAGTTGCGCTGAAACGATGGTGGAAGTGTGCGTCTAGCACGATTTTCAGCGATGCGGTTGCGTGCCTCATGTGTCCGCGCCACCCATCTTTTACCCAACCCATGCGATTGCGTTAATCACGCGACCGCGTCGAAACCATTTCACCCTAGTCACCCGATCGCGTGCTCTACGCGTTCGCGTGGATTCAAAAATACTAACCCCCTTCACGCGAAACCCTACCCGTCGCGCCCCCATACCCCCCCTTCTCCTTCTCTTATCTGCAACCCCCTCCCTCCTCAACCACCCAACCACCACCACTCCCAGCCACCACCGCCGACCACCGCGCCAAGCCACCACCGCATCCCACCACCGAAACCCACCCTCTCTCTTTCTCTTCTTTCTCTTTTCCCCCCATCACTCTCCTCCACCCCTCTCACCCACTGCTGCCCTCCTCCGCCACTGCCCCCCCACTGCGGCCAACCTCAGACCGTCGCCACCACCGACCACCACCACAGCAACACCGCCCTCGCCCCCTTCTTCCTTCCTTCACCCCTCACCCAACCCTAATCCAACACCTCGCCCCTGCCACCGAACCACCACCACCGCGCCGCCGTGCTCCCTCCCAGCACCACATTGTCACCACCACCATCTCTCTACCCTCACCTCTGTTCATACACATACCAGGTTCCGCCATACTGCGATTCCTCTTTTCGATTCCCTAGTTAGTTTTTCAATTTTTGTTCAGAATATGATAGTTAGAAATGCATGTTTGTAGTGGATTTTAGGTGGTTAGGTAGCTAGGATGTGGTTAGTGGATTTAGGCCTGATAATTGTGCTGTTCTTGTTACCTGTTTTACCTATTTTGCAATTTTGCTCTGGCTGTGATGTTCATACTGTTCATATGCTATTCCTTAATGTTTAACGATGATATTGGACTATTCTTTACTGTTCCTACTGTTTGTGACTCTTTGCAGCACTCTTTTATCTCATACAAACTGTTTTTCTTGCTGTTTATTACTCGGGAACATCCAATTTTAGCCGGAATGCTGCCCAATTTTCTACAAATTGTTTTCATGTATTGAGTTTGGAAACTTACTATTTTTCCTTACTTAGCTATAACCAAACCAATTCATGAATGCACAGGCTAGCATTCTTATTCCTTTTGATCCCCTAGTTAATAACCTGCACTATTGATGATTTCATGTTAGTTTTACAACTTTTATATCCTTCTGAATTATCATCAATACCCTGAAATTTTTGCTTGAATATGAGTTGACTATTCTTAAAATTTCTGAATCTCTTGTTACAATAGAAACCATTAATCATGCCACTTACTTTAACCTTCTTTCTACTAACTCACTGCTTTCACTTTCTAATTTCCTTTTCACCTAATACCCACTTTTAACTTTCTAACTTCTCTTTTTGCTTTTTAACTAACTACTTTCACTCTCTAACTCAAGGCATGATTATTGTTTTTCCTAATTAACATGTATTCTACTTATAATATATTCTGGATTGTGATTTTTCATCTCAAATTTTTAACTCAAATACAATCCATAATGCACATATATTTAACTCATTTCATAATTCTATTGCTCTTTTGCCACTATGTGCCTATATTGCTATTATTCTATTTGCCTACTTGTTTTCCTGCTTTTATTCTTCAATTATATCCTGGAATTTCTACTTTTCAGGATGTCTGACGCTCAACGAAAAGGAAAAGGCAAAGCAACCACTGGTAAAAGGAAAAGAGGCGCATCCTTTAGGTCCATCCTGGAAATTTTGCATGATGACTCCTGGCAGGAAAAGCACTTTACCCCGCAGGAGAAGGCTGACCAGCTCCTCATTGCCACAGATCCAGTTAAATTTAAAAACAGATACTGTGAGCTGAAGTATCCGGTGTTTGCCACTTCCAGAAACCTGTACCTGGAAAGAACTCTAAAAATTCCAGAAGAACTACAGCAATACACCTCCGAATAGATAAAACAGAGAGGCTGGTTCATCTTGGAAAGAAACTTGACAGAGGTCAATGCTTCCTGGGTCAGAGAGTTTTACTGCAACTATTTCAAGACTTTTCTGGATGCAGTGCACCTTAGAGGGAAACAGATTTTGTTCATTGAGAAAGCTATTGAGGACATCCTCCACCTTCAGCCTAAATCAGATCTGCCTGACGGTTACCAACAGGCTGAAGAGGATATGCAATTTATGAGATTTGACTGGGATGCTGTCAAGCAGAGGATAGCCCTTGATCCTACTATCCCATGGGTCATGGGAAAGAACACAGTGATGCCTAAGGGTATCAAGCTGATTTACCTGAATGATGAGGCTCAGTTCTGGCACCAGATTCTGAGCAACTATGTGATGCCGAGCACTCATGAGACAGAGCTGCCCACTGCTATGATCACCCTTATCTGGTGTGTGCTGGAGGGTAAGGACCTGTATCTTCCACGTTTCATCAGGCATTACATGGCCAGGGTCCATGCTAGAGGCACTCTCCCTTTCTCTTATCTGATCACCCAGCTAGGCCGCCGAGCTGATGTGCCTTGGGAGCTGGCTGCTACGAAGCCGACTGCTGTAGACTGCAAGAAGATCATTCCTCACAGCAGGAAGTTTCAGGCTTTAGGTTACAGACCTCCATTCCTCACCGCTTCTGATGAGATAGCCACACCTTCAGCTGCCCCTTCTTCATCCACTGCTGCACCAGCTACCACCACTGCACCCCCGCTTGCCTCAGAGCCCATCTACCACTTTGTACACCGCCTATTTCAGCAACTAGACCAGATAGAGCGCCGTAACCAGCGGCGTTATGAGAGATCTAAGCGTCGCAACAAGCGGCGCTATGAGCACCTTAAGTTGATGATCCGATCCGGCAGTGACATCCCCTCTGAGTCTGACACACCATCTGAGCCATCTGAGGAGGAGGCAGACGAGCATGAGGAGGAGACACATGCACAGAGAGAGGCTGAGCAGGCAGGACCAGAGCAGGCTGCGCCGCATCATGAGGAGCACCACTAGCTACAGGCCGCAGACCCAGAGATTCTGATACAGTCAGAGCCTCCACTGCAGCAGACAGATCCTCCTACACTTATCCAGTCTGCAGACCCTCAGACCACCACAGAGACACCAACAGCCTATCCTTCCGGTGATGACACTTCTTCACACCTAGCTTGAGTGAGCATCGAGGATGATGCTATATTTTAAGTGTGGGGAGGTCACCATCCCTGGCTTATCTTTTTGGTGAACCACTACAGACTCTTCTATCTTATTTTGCTTATTTTTCTGTATTTTTATATTTATTTTTATTCTTCAGTTTTTGCACATTGTTCTTTTGTTGTATTTTTTTACCTTATTTCCGCATTTTGCACTTTAGTTTATATCTTAGACATTTAGTTCAGTTTGCAATTCTAAACTTATTAGTTATAGAATATGTGGATTAATTAGTATAGTTTACCCTTTTAGCATATATTAGTTTGGTTTAATTGAAAATAAAAAGGAGTAAACTAGAAACTTTAGTAAATTAAAACAATCCACACACCTTGTATATATAGCATTACATGTTAGTTAGTTAACAACATTTTATCAAGGAGGAACACTAAGATTTTAAAAGCCACCCAAATATTTACATTGAGAATAATGGGAACTCTTGATTTCTACTTGCATGACATACATAACTGATATATGATTTTTTGAGCTGGAGAACACACAGCCTGTGAGTTTTGAGCTTAATTGTATGGTTACATTCAAACCATAAATTTTATTCCTATGTGTTTCGCCCTTCTTTTTCATTCTGATGTTCTTTACTTTGTTTTAATCTATATATCCAATATAGAATATAGATACATACCAAGAGATGATTGAGGCCATCATTTGATTTTTCCTTTACTTACCCTAAATTTAGCCTACCTTTTACATCACCCTTGTTAGCCTCCTTGAGCTTTTTAATCCCCTCTTGTTCTATAACCACATTACTAGCCTTAAGTAGAAAAATAAAATAAAAATCCCAAGTTGAATCCTTGGTTACCTTAGGATAGATATTGTGTACAATTTAAGTGTGGGGAATTTTATGGGAACATGGGATGATAGAAACAAAGTAGGGATTTGAAATGAATAAAGTTATTTCAGAATTTTGGGAAGCATGCTCATGTGAAATCAAAATAATTAAATTACCATGTGCATTCAAAAAAAAATTTTCAGTATTTAAATAAGGGGATACAAAAATTCTCCAATTGCAAAAAAAAAAAAATCAATGCACATGGGACAAAATTTCAAAATTGAAACTAATGGATGAGCTTGTAATACAAAGTGGGAAAATTTGGGTAAATAGGTAAAAGAACTTTAAATTCTATAAAGTATGTATGTTAGGTGAGACCTTAGACTAATCAAGGATTCACTTTGTAGCCTTATACATATACCCTTACCTTTACCTTAGCCCCATTTACAACCATGAAAAAGACCTCATAATTTTTGTATGTCTATATTCCATAGTTGTTGATTGGTTAGATGAAGAACAAAGTTTTAGAAAGCAAGGATAAAAAGAAGAATAGAGTGATTAACCCAATAAACACTGAGTGACTAGAGAGTAAACACATAATCCAGTAAGGGTTCAATAGCTCATCACCATATATCTATGTTTAAATTGTTAATTGTCTTGCAAGTTTGTGAAATACTTTTACCCATCTCAATTGTAAAAGTGCTTTAACATTATCTAGGGTTTGGCTATGCATATATGATTCCTTGAGGATATGAATTAACTTAATTACATGTAAGCTATATATACAAGAAAATAATAACTAGAATTGCATGACTCATTTAGGTAGTTTGCATTTAGAATAGAATGCATTGCATGAGATTCCACCACTTTACCTTACTCTTTCTCTTGGATTTAGCATGAGGACATGCTATTGTTTAAGTGTGAGGAGGTTTATAAACCTATATTTTATGATGTATTTTTTGTCCAATTCAAGTGATTTATTCAATTCCTCACCGACATATTCATGTAAATTGCATGATTTTACCTTCCCTTCCTTATTATGTGATATATGAGAAAAACATGTTTCCCATGCTTTAAAAATATTAATTTTAACTACCCTTTATTACCATTCGATGCCGTGATTTGTATGTTAAGTATTTTCAGATCTCCCAAGGCAGGAATGGCTTAGAGGACAGAAAGAAAACATACAAAATTGGAAGGAAAGCACAAAAAATGAGTTTTGAAGAAAAAGGCAGTGACGCGAACGCATGGACGACGCGGCTGCGTGCCTAGCGCGAAAAGGCAACGACGCAAACGCGTGACTGACGCGGACGTGTGCCTTGAGCAAAATGCAATTGATGCGTATGCGTGACCGAAGCGAACGCGTGACAAGGAAAACTCCCAGATGACGCGACCGCGTGACCCACGCGGACGCGTGACAGATGCCACATGCAAAAATTACAAAAAACGCCCCCAGCGATTTCTGAAACCCTTTTTTGGCCCAGATCCAAGTCCAGAAAACATAGATTAGAGGTTATAAAGTGGGGGAATACATCCGTTCAAAGGGATGTCTTCTGTTATTCACTTTTCATAATTTTAGATGTAGTTTTTAGAGAGAGAGGTTCTCTCATCTCTCTTAGAATTAGGATTTCTATTAGGAGTAGGATTTCATCTTCTTCAATTACAGGTTTAATATTCCTTTTATTTATTTTCTCAATTTAGTTTATGAACTCTTTATGTTTAAATTGATTCCTTTTATTAATGCAATTTGACATATTTCAGATCTATGATTTTTATTTAGCTTTTTATGTTATTGGTTTTAATTGATTAATTGGAGACTCTTGAGTTATCAAACTCATCATGATTGATAATTGTTATATTTGCTAATTGAATTGAATTCCAATAACTCTAGCCCTTTCTTAGGAATTGGCTAGGACCTGAGGATCAAACTAATTAGTCTACTTGACCTTCCTTTGCTTTAGTAAAGGTTAACTAAGTGGGATAAGAACTCAATTCTCATCACCATCGATAAGGATAACTAGGATAAGACTTCCAGATTTTCATACCTTGCCAAGAGTTTTATTATTATTATTTTATTTTTCTTGTCATTTAAATTACCTGTTTCTCATTTTAAAAACCCCCAATTTACAAGACTCATAACCAATAATAAGAACACCTCCCTGCAATTCCTTGAGAAGACGACCTGAGGTTTAAATACTTCGGTTTATAAATTTTATTGGGTTTGTTACTTGTGACAACCAAAACTTTTGTAAGAAAGGATTTTCTGTTGGTTTAGAAGCTATACTTGCAACGCGATAATAGATTTGTGAATTTCTTTACCGATAGGAAATCCGGTTCTTCACTACTCTCTATAAAGACTCCCGAGAGTTTGTGCGTAACTGTGACAGCTGCCAGAGAGTTGGTAATTTGCCTCATGGTTACGCCATGCCTCAGCAAGGGATCTTAGAGATTGAGTTGTTTGACGTATGGGGTATTGACTTCATGGGGCCTTTCCCACCATCATACTCAAATACTTATATTCTGGTGGCAGTCGACTATGTATCCAAATGAGTAGAGGCCGTTGCAACACCCACTAATGATACTAAGACAGTGCTGAAGTTCCTCCAAAAACATATCTTCAGCAGGTTTGGTGTCCCTAGAGCACTAATCAGTAATGGGGCACTCACTTCTGCAATAAACACCTTTACTCTACTATGGTTCAATATGGAATTAGCCACAAAGTAGCAACTCCATATCATCCACAGATAAATGGGTAGGCTGAAGTCTCTAATAGAGAATTAAAAAGAATCCTGGAACAGACTGTAAGTATCCGTAGAAGGGATTGGGCAAGAAGCTTGGATGAGGCTCTGTGGGCATACAGAACAGCATTCAAGACTCCTATAGGAACCTCTCCATACCAACTTGTGTATGGTAAGGCATGTCATCTGCCCGTGGAACTGGAGCATAAGGCCTACTGGGCAACCAGATTCCTAAACATGGATGCTAAGTTAGCTGGAGAGAAGAGATTACTCCAGTTAAATGAGCTAGAGGAATTCAGACTCAATGCTTTCGAAAATACAAAAATTTACAAGGAGAAAGCAAAAAGGTGGCATGATAAGAAACTGTCATCCAGAGTCTTTGAACCAAGATAAAAGGTTCTGCTGTTGAACTCTAGGCTCAGATTATTCCCCAGGAAACTGAAATCCCGGTGGAGGGGACCATATGTGATTACAAGTGTGTCACCATATGGCTATATGGAACTTCAAGACATTGATTCTAATAAGAAGTTCATTGTTAATGGACAGAGAGTCAAGCATTATCTTGAAGGCAATGTTGAGCAAGAATGCTCAATGCTGAGACTAGATTAAAAGCTCAGTAAGGTCCAACTAAAGACAATAAAGAAGTGCTTATTGGGAAGCAACCCAATTTTTACTTATCTATGTTAATTTTCTATTTTCCATTTTTATTTTATGTTTTCTTTAAGATGATGATCATGTGGAGTCACAAAAATCAAAGCAAAATCAAAAATAGCATTAAAAATAGCTCACCCTGGAGGAAGAGCTTACTGGCGTTTAAATGCCAGTAAAAAGCATCAGACTGGCGTTTAACGCCAGATAGAAGCATCAAGCTGGCGTTAAATGCCAGAAACAAGCTACAGTCTGGCATTTAACGCCAGAAACAAGCAGCAACCTGGTGTTTAACGCCAGGATTGCACTCTATGGGCGTTTTGCACGCCTAAATGGAGCAAGGATGATAAGTCCTTGACCCCTCAGGATCTGTGGACCCCACAGGATCCCCACCTACCCCACCTCTCTCTCTCTCTCTCTCTCTCTCTCTCTCTCTCTCTCCCATATTTTCATAACACTCTTTCCCAAATACCCCTATATAAACCCCTCACCACTCCTTCATTTTCACGCATTACAACCACTACTTCTACCCCTTGGCCGAACCACATATCGCCCTCAATCTCCTCTATTTTCTTCTTCTTCTACTACTTTCTTTCTTCTTTTGCTCGAGGACGAGCAAACCTTTTAACTTTGGTGTGGTAAAAGCATTGTTTTTTGTTTTTTCATAACCATTAATGGCACCAAAGGCCGGAGAAACCTCTAGAAAGAGGAAAGGAAAGACAATTGCTTCCACATCCGAGTCATGGGAGATGGAGAGATTCATCTCACAAGCCCATCACTAAGAAAAGGATGGAGCAAAGAAGAGAGCCCACTCATGGACCTCAACAAGAGCATGAGAAAATTCTTCATCATGAAATCCCTGAGATGCCTCAAGGGTTGCACTTTCCTCCACAAAACTATTGGGAGAAAATTAACACCTCCCTAGGAGAATTGAGTTTCAACATGGGACAACTAAGGGTGGAGCACCAAGAGCATTCTATCCTCCTCCATGAAATTAGAGAAGATCAAAGAGCTATGAGAGAGGAACAACAAAGGCAAGGAAGAGACATTGAGGAGCTAAAGCACTCCATAAGATCTTCAAGAGGAAAAACTAGCCGCCATCACTAAGGTGGACCCATTCTTTAATTTCCTTGTTCTTTATTTTTCTATTTTTCATTTACTATGCTCTATGTTTATTCATGTTTGTGTCTTTATTACATGATCATTAGTGTTCAAGTGTCTATGTCTTAAAGCTATGAATGTCCTATGAATCCATCACCTTTCTTAAATAAAAAATACTTTAATTACAAAAGAACAAGAAGTACATGAATTTTGAATTCATCCTTGAGATTAGTTTAATTATTTTGATGTGGTGACAATACTTTCTGCTTTCTGAATGAATGCTTGAACAGTGCACATGTCTTTTGAATTTGTTGTTTATGAATGTTAAAATTGTTGGCTCTTGAAAGAATAACGAAAAAGGAGAAATGTTATTGATAATCTGAAAAATCATAAAATTGATTCTTGAAGCAAGAAAAAGCAATGAAGAACAAAGCTTGCAAAAAAAATAATAAAAAATAAAAAAAATAAAAGAAAGAAAAAGGAAAAGCAAGCAGAAAAAGCCAATAGCTCTTTAAACCAAAAGGCAAGAGCAAAAAGCCAGTAACCCTTTAAACCAAAAGGCAAGGATAATAAAAAGAATCCAAGGCTTTGAGCATTAATGGATAGAAGGGCCCAAAGGAATAAAATTCCGGCCTAAGCGGCTAAACCAAGCTGTCCCTGACCATGAGCTTGTGGCGTGAAGGTGTCAAGTGAAAAGCTTGAGAGTGAGCGGTTAAAGTCGTGATCCGAAGCAAAAAGAGTGTACTTAAGAACCCTGGACACCTCTAATTGGGGACTTTAGCAAAGCTAAGTCACAATCTGAAAAGGTTCACCCAGTTATGTGTCTGTGGCATTTATGTATCCGGTGGTAATACTGGAAAACGAAGTGCTTAGGGCCACGGCCAAGACTCATAAAGTAGCTGTGTTCAAGAATCAACATACTGAACTAGGAAAATCAATAACACTATCTGGATTTTGAGTTCCTATAGATGCCAACCTTTCTGAACTTCAAAGGATAAAGTGAGATACCAAAACTGTTTAGAGGCAAAAAGCTACTAGTCCCGCTCATCTAATTGGAGCTAAGTTTCATTGATATTTTAGAATTTATTGCATGTTCTCTTCTTTTTATCCTATTTGATTTTCAGTTGCTTGGGGACAAGCAACAATTTAAGTTTGGTGTTGTGATGAGCAGATAATTTATACACTTTTTGGCATTGTTTTTAGGTAGTTTTTAGTATGATTTAGTTAGTTTTTACTATGTTTTTATTAGTTTTTATGCAAAATTCACATTTCTGGGCTTTACTATGAGTTTATGTGTTTTTCTATGATTTCAGGTATTTTTTGGCTGAAATTGAGGGACCTGAGCAAAAATTTGATTCAGAGGCTGGAAAAGGACTGCAGATGCTGTTGGATTCTGACCTCCCCATACTCGAAATGGATTTTCTGGAGTTACAGAAACCCAATTGGCACGCTCTTAATTGTGTTGGAAAGTATACATCCAGGGCTTTCTAGAAATATATAATAGTCCATACTTTGCTCAAGTTTTGACGACGCAAATTGGCGTTTAACGCAAGGTCTTTACCCTATTCTAGCGTTAAATGCCAGAATTGGCATAAAAACTGGAGTTAAACGACAGAAACAGGTAGCAACTTGGTGTTTAACTCCAAGAAAAGTCTCTACACATGGAAGCTTCAATGCTCAGTCCAAGCACACACCAAGTGGGCCCCAGAAGTGGATTTCTGCACTATCTATCTTAGTTTACCCATTTTCTGTAAACCTAGGTTATTACTTTAGTATAAAAACTACTTTTAGAGATTTATTTTGTACCTCATGACATTTTTACATGTTTCATATTATATTTTTGATGGCATGAGTCTCTAAACCCCTTGGTTGGGGGTGAGGAGCTCTGTTGTGTCTCGATGAATTAATGCAATTACTTCTGTTTTCCATTCAAACACGCTTGTTCCTGTTACAAGATATTCACTCGTACTTAACCATGATGAATGTGATGATCCATGACACACATCACCATTCTTAACCTATGAACATGTGCCTGACAACCACTTCCGTTCTACCTTAGATTGAATGTGTATCTCTTAGCCTCCTGGTTCATGATCAGAGTCTTCGTGGTATAGGCTAGAATTATCGGCGGCCATTCCTGAGATCCGGAAAGTCTAAACCTTGTCTGTGGTATTCCGAGTAGGATCTGGGAAGGGATGACTGTGATGAGCTTCAAACTCGCGAGTGTTGGGCGTAGTGACAAACGTAAAAGAATCAACGGATTCTATTAAAACATGAATGAGAACCGACAGATGATTAGCCGTGCGGTGACAGCACATTTGGGCCATTTTTACTGAGAGGATGGATGGTAGCCATTGACAACGGTGATCTACCAATATACAACTTGCCATGGAAGGAGCCTTGCGTGCGTGAAGAAGAAGACAGTAAGAAAGTAGAGATTCAAAAGACAGAGCATCTCCAATACCTCAACCTGTTCTCCATTACTGCATAACAAGTATTATTTAATCCATGTTCTTTTACTCATTCCTATTAAAACTGAGAATTATTATTGATATCCTGACTAAGAGTTACAAAATAACCATAGCTTGCTTCAAGCCGACAATCTCTGTGGGATCGACCCTTACTCACGTAAGGTATTACTTGGACGACCCAGTGCACTTGCTGGTTAGTGGTACAAGTTGTGAAAAGTGTGATTCACAATTCGTGCACCAGCAATCAAAAGAGATTGGACAACAAGACTCCAACACTCTCAAGATTCCCTAAGTTTTCAAAAAAACATAGAAAAGCATATCTCAAAGAGAAAACAAGGTTGTTATAAAAGGCCACCTAAAGTCGACCCGAAAGGACTTGAAAAACTACCTTTGTTTTTTCAAAATAAAGTTGCTAAAAAAGCAACTAAAAGTATCCAGAAGTTAAGAGCATAAACTACAAAATAAAAAGAGTTCAAGGCCCACAGACCGGGCAATACACAAATACATCAGAAACAATCAAAGAGAATCCACATACTTCCCAGCAGCTGCATCCCAAGGTGAAGGAGGACGAGTCTGAAGAGGCACTGCATCTACTGTCCCATAATCTCTGTTCAGGATCTGACAGTCAGGATTCGACGCGGGAGGACCATCTGCATGAGTTGAAGAAGTGGGCGCAACAGAGACATTGGCAGTAGGCACAGGAGGAGGCTCGACATCGTCATCATCATCTGGATCATCAGGGACATTTTTACCGTCCTTCACAATGTTGTCCAAGCTGAAGAGCGTAAGGTCAAGCTCGGGCGCAAGAACTCGAACTTGCTCCTTCAAATTCTCATAAGCAGCAGTAACACTGCCTACAAACTGACCTTGAAGTTCGGCATAATCAGCTCGGACAGACTCCAAACTTTCCCTGAGATCCATCATCTCCCTATATGTGGTGACATAGCTCTCCTTATGCTTCAACGCCGTATCTTCAGCCAACTTTGCAGAAGCCGCCAAGGCGATAGCTTTAGTTTTTTCACCCTCCAGCTCTTTCTCCAACTTGGTCACCTTCACCTTGAGCTCTTCCTTTAAACCCTTCATCCGGTTGAACTCCAGCTTACCCTCCTCCATAAAGGCCTTTGTAGCATGAATAGGAAGATCTTGGGCAGTCCGATATAAAGCTGCCCCCATGTGTGCCATCTTGATGCTACTCCAAGTAATAAAATCCAGATGGCGAAGAAGAGAAACATCGTCAGTAGGGATAGTACCATAAGGACCAATTTGCTGGTCCACAAACTCGACAACATCGAAGTCAGGGGCATCAAGGTTAAAAGGCTCAGCTGTTTTTTTATTTTTTCGGAGGAGGAGCGTCGGTTGGAGAAGAGGTCGCAGCAGAAGTTTGTGGAGGATCGAACAAATGAACTCGAGGGGTAGGAATCGTCTTCCTCGGTCCAAGAGAGCTCAGTACAGATGGCTTCAGTAAAACATGAGAGGATCCTTCCCCAGCCACCTTGGCCGAGATGTTTAGGGCCGCAGTCGCCTTCCTCGCCTTTTTAAAAGCATTCATGGAATCATTGTTTTTAACCATCTCTGGAAAAAATAGCAAAAACCCCGTTACAAATTGAGAGAAAAAGAACAAGCTCAACAAAATGAAACAAAACAAAAACAAAATAAGTCAACCACTGCTAAAAACCTTTTGGTGTCAAGATAAGGAGGTTGTCCCCAGTTCTCCTCCAACACGTTAAGAAAGGCCTGTTTGACCTCGTCCAACATCTCTGATGCCAGGGCATCTTGGCCAGTTTCACTGACCTTTTCTTTACTGCTTTTACGATAGTTTCATACATTTCTTTAGGAAATAAGCTAGTTTTGGGTAAATATTCACTTATGCCTTGATTCAAGCATACATTGTGCATTTTACATAATTTCATGAGGATTTTGCATAAGTTTAGTGACAAATATTATGTTGCATTACTCATGACTTAGACTAGAGCTTTGATGCACTTTATTGCTTGATTTCAGGACCAAAAAGGAAGCAAGAAAAGGGGAGGTAACTTGCAAGATTAATGAGAAAAGTGATTGCCAATAACATTCTCAAAAAGCCATCAATGCCCACGTTAGAGAGTCACGTTAACTAAGTTAACGTGAACTCTAACGTGGAGAAGAGAAGTTGAGCCAACGTTAGTGACACTTAACATTGTCACTAACGTTGGCAATTACTCATAAGTGGCCACGATAGAAGCCACGTTAACCTAGTTAACGTGGCCTCTAACGTTAAGGGGGGAAGAGAAGCCAACGTTAGTGACACTGAACATTTTCACTAACGTTGGCCTATGGTGCAAAGTACCACGTTAACTCCCACGTTAACTTGGTTAACGTGGGAACTAACGTAAAGGATGAAGAGTTGTCGACAACGTTAGTGACACTCAACATTGTCACTAACATTGAAGCAACCACACAACCCCCAAGAGTCACGTTAACCTCCATGTTAACTTAGTTAACGTGGAAGCTAACGATGAGGAATGAAGGATGAGCCAACGTTAGTGACACTCAACATTGTCACTAACGTTGGGATGGCTAAAGATGGCCACGTTAGAGGCCACGTTAACCTAGTTAACGTGGAATCTAATGTGAGACCCAAGGGCACATTGGAACGTTAGTGACAATGTTGAATGTCACTAATGTTCTCGAAGGTTGGCAAGGACCACGTTAGAAGCCACGTTAACCTAGTTAACGTGGGCTTTAACGTGAAACAAGAAGGGGCACACTGGAATGTTAGTGACAATGTTGAGTGTCACTAACATTCTCGAAGGATTAATAAGGCAACGTTAAAAGCCACGTTAACCTAGTTAACGTGGGTTTTAACGTAAGGCAAAGGGGTGCATTGGAACGTTAGTGACAATGTTAAGTGTCACTAACGTTCTCGAACTTATATTCTCACTAAATATTAACACCCCTAACGTCCTGAGCTGAAGTCTCTGCCCACTTAGCACTTTCTCTCTGCAAGTAAAGCCAAGCCCAAATGAAGAAAAGAACTGTTTCAAACTCAAGATCCAAAGGCCCAAGACTTGAAGAGTAAACTAGAAGCTGAGAAGAGTAGTATATATAGGAGTAGCTTTGAATTGTAAAGAAGCTCTGGAGGCTGGGAAAAAGAGAACTACTCTCTGTATTTTACTTTCTTTGCAAATTCTAGTTTTATGATGTATTCTCCATCTTTGTTTTCATTTTCAAGAGCTATGAACAACTAAACCCCTTTCATTGGGTTAGGGAGCTCTGTTGTAATTTGATGGATCAATACTAATTTTTATTATTCTTCTTCTATCTTTCCTCTTGATTTTACTTGAAAGCTTTCGATCTTCATCCAATTGAGTAGTTATCTTGGAAGAGAAGCTATTCAAACTTGGATCTCCTTTGAACCTTGAAAGAGGAATGAAGAGATCAAGCTAGAAATGCTTTCTCATGCTGGACCAAATTGGGTTTGGATGGGTATATGACTATAACCCTCTCAATACTTGATTTGGAAAATGCATGTGGTATAATCAGTGACCATACTTCATCTCTTCTCATGAGCAATTGACCAAGGAATTGGCTATTGATCAAGATTTGAGAGATTGAATTGCAAGAAATTGTAATTCAATCACTTAAGATTGCCAAGGAGATCAATGAGTGCATTGATTGAGGAAGAGATGAAAATGAACTTGATCCGGAGAATTGCAACATCTCCTAAGCCCAATGAACTCCCCATCTCTGATCTTACCCATTCTCTTTAATTGCTGCCATTTACTTTTATGCGCAAATCCCCCATTCCCATTTACAATTCTGCAATTTATTTTCAGTCATTTACTTCCAGTCCTTTAATTCTAGCATTTACTTTTCTGTTATTTACATTCCCGCCATTTTATTTTCTGCAACTCTCAACCCAAATCCTGGATTTGTTCAACTAGAACATTCTTCTAATTAAAGTTGCTTGATCAATCAATCCCTGTGGGATTCGACCTCACTCTATTGTGAGTTTTTACTTGACGAAAACTTTGGTACACTTGCCGAAGGGAGATTTGTTGAGAGACAAGTTTTCCGTGCATCAAGTTTATGGCGCCGTTGCCGGGGATTGATTGTGCATCAACAATGATGAGATTGGAAGATCACTAGATTGAGCATTTTATTTTGTGAATTTCATTTTCTGTTTGAGTGATTTACTTTTTGTTTTAATTATACTTCTTCCCTTCTCCCTCTACTCTTTTGTTTTTTTTTTGTTATTTTTAATTCTGTTTGCTAACCCACTAACTGTTTGATATATTGCATCACCCACAACTAACAGCAATTTTGACACAAATACTGTCTGCACCTATTTTCTCTGCTTGTACTTGTTGGTTGTATGACAGGGAGAAGAAGCGGGGCTTCAACTTCCTTTGATTCTGAACCAGAGAGAACCTTCCTTAGACTAAGGAGGGAGGCAAAAGAAAAACGAGTAGTTGGTGCTGAAGAAGAGGAGGAACAGTTTGAGGAATACTTTGAACCAAACATGGAAGAAAACATGGAAAATCATCATGAAGAAGAGACTCACAACCATGGCAGAGGAGGTGGAGCAAATCATGCTGGGGAGGATAGAAGAGTTTTGGGCTCTTACATTAATCCAAACCCAGGCAATTGTGGAAGTAGCATCCAAAAGCCAACAATCCATGCCAACAACTTTGAACTTAAACCACAGCTCATCACCCTTGTTCAGAACAACTGTTCGTTTGGAGGAGGTGTTCAAGAAGATCCCAATCAACATTTGACCACCTTGCTGAGAATATGTGACACAGTGAAATCTAATGGTGTTCATCCTGACGCCTATAGACTGCTCTTATTTCCCTTATCACTCAGAGACAAGGCAGCCAAGTGGCTGGAATCCTTCCCAAGGGAGAGCTTGACAACTTGGGAGGATGTGGTGAACAAGTTCTTAGCAAGATTCTACCCTCTTCAATGAATCAATAGGCTGAGAGCTGAGGTTCAAACCTTCAGGCAACAAGATGGTGAGACTCTGTATGAAGCATGGGAGAGGTTCAAAGACTTAACAAGGAGGTGTCCACCTGACATGTTCAACGAATGGGTCCAGCTGCACATTTTCTATGAAGGGCTCTCTTATAAGTCAAAGAAGGCAGTAGACCATTCATCTGGAGGATCCTTGAACAAGAAGAAGACCATTGAGGAAGCCATAGATGTTATTGAAACAGTAGCAGAAAATGACTACTTCTATGCTTCCGAAAGAGGGAACACAAGAGGAGTGATAGAGCTAAACAATGTAGATGCTCTGTTGGCCCAAAACAAGCTCATTACCCAGCAGCTGGCTGACCTCACCAAGAAGATGGAGAGGAACCAAGTAGCAGCAATCTCATCTTCATCAAGAATCCAAGAAGGAGTGAATGAAGAAGCAGAGGGGAGTCAGGAGCAAGCTAACTACATTGGGAATTCACCAAGGAAAAACTATGATCCATACTCCAAGACTTACAACCCTGGATGGAGAAATCACCCGAACTTTGGGTGGGAAAGTGAGCAAGATCAAAAGCAATTCACCCAGAGGACATCTCAACACCCCCACAACAACACTTCTCCACATACTTATCAAAACCAAAATAGCACGTCTGCTCCGAATCACTCATCAATTGATGACAAGCTCTCTAAGATTGAAGCCTTACTTGAAAGAATATGCCAAGAGATTCAAGAAAATAAGGTGTTCAATGAGGAGGTGCGAGCCCATATTAAGAACCAGGGAGAGACCATCAGGAAGCTGGAATTTCAGGTGGGATATTTAGCTGAGAAGATTCCCAAACCTACTGATAGCTTCCCAAGTGACACGGAGAAAAACCCCAAGGGAGAAGCAAAGAAAGTAAGATGGGAAGATTGCAAAATGGTCACTACAAGTGATCAAGAGATTGAAGACAAGCAAAGCAAAGTGTGCAAACAACCTGAAGACAACTCAACAAAGGAGGAGGATAGAGATCACAAAGAACCAGAAATCTCACAACAAGAGCTGCTGAAGCTCTATGCACCATTCCCTCAACTGCTCAATGGTGCTGTGGGAAAAAGAATATACTCAAGGTTCCTAGACTTATTTGCATCTCTGCATGTGAACATACCATTCATCAAGGTAATTCAACAAATGCCTGCATTCATCAAGTATATGAAGGAACTTCTTCCCAGGAAAAGCTCACTCAAGGGAGGGCAGACTATAGTGATGAACAAGGAATGTAGTGCCCTTATTCAACCTGAGTTGCCTACAAAAAGAAGAGACCCAGGAAGTTTTCATATACCTTGTGCCATAGGTGAAAACATGTTCGACAGAGCACTATGTGATTTAGGGGCCAGCATCAACTTACTGCCCTTATCCCTGGTGAAGAGGCTGCAGATCAATGAGATAATGCCCACAGATGTCATTATCAGACTGGCTGATAAAACTCAAAAGCAAGCAATAGGAGTGGTGGAAAATGTGTTGCTAAAAGTTGGGAAGTACTTTCTCCCAACAGACTTTGTCATTCTGGACATGGAATAGAGTCACACTTATCCAATCATATTGGGAAGACCATTCCTAGCTACGGCCAGAGCACTTATTGATGTAGAGAAAGGGGAGCTAATATTGAGAATCCATGATGAACGACTCAACTTCAATGTTTTCAAACTCTCACAAGAAACAGATCAAGAGGACAAGGAACTAAGCACAAATGATAATGAGACACTGAAGGAGGAAACAAGCACTGAAGCACAGCCAGTTCATTCTGAGATCCCCTTAGCTGACAAACAAGGAAAACAGTAATTGCCACAGCTCAAGGAAAAGTTGGAGGAACCTAAACCTCTAGAGGCAGGTGAAGACAGCACCACAGCTCCTTTAGAAAAAGAGGTCACCAAGGGGAAGGCAACCTCAAAAGAAACAAAGAAGAAGGTACCAAGAGGGTGGAAGAACAAGAAGATCCCTACGGAAGACTTCTCTCCAGGGGATAGAGTTGTCTCAGCCTACTTCCCTGATATTCCCCCTAATCTCCCTACTGTGCCATCTCAATTACCCAAGGTCTTCACTATCAACAGAGTTCTTTCCCTGGAACATGTGGAGATTATTGATCTAACCAATGAATACAAGTCCACCGCAAGAGGGGAGGACTTTAAGCACCACCAACCATCATGATGAAGGAAAACCGTCAAGCTAGTGACGCTAAAGAAGCGCTTCATGGGAGGCAACCCATGTTTTATATGCTTTCAGATGATAATGAATAAGTCAATCTTTATGAGCTTCAATCTAAACTTAACAAATAATTGGTGAAAATCTTCTTATGCAAAATATAGTGGGGAACAAGTTTGGTGTTCAAAGCAAACCAAGATGCATGCTAGTCTTGGAAGCTTTGAACAAAACTTTTCATCACATTACTTCAAACTAAGTTTGGTGTCACCCCATGGTGCCACCAAAATGCATATAAGGACCCACCAATAGTTAGTTAGTTAGTTGGAATTCATAAACAAATAATCAAATCCTTTCTTTCATTTTTTCTAGCCGTAGATTTTTTTTATGATATTAATTTCCTTGTTTCAAATCTTTATAGAAAAGGAAAAGAAGCATAAAAAGGGATTGATTGGACAATTAAATGGTGGAGATTTTGCCACTTAATGAAGAGCACTACACACATGTCTCAAGAGGAAACGCATGGGAAAACGCTGCCATGCAACATTGGAGAAAGAAAACCCTTGAAGACCGAACCAATCACTATCATTAAAGTGATGATCCTTGTCTTTCCTTCATATACAACCCCATCCGTCCATCTAGTAAACATTCATGCAATCCACACCCTTCACTCACTCATGATTTTCTTATATAAGTGAACCTTAGTGCATGCTCACTCCTCACATCCAAATCCCCACTCTCCACACTTCTATTGGCACACTAAACTCTTCATCACAAATTGCTTTAACCAACCCACTCTTCATCTATCGGAAGCCCCAAATCCCCTCAAACAACAATTCAAGTCATGGCATCATCAAGCTCAAAGAGGCAAAAGAGGAAAGGGCCTATGGAGAGTGCTCCTTTTGATGACAAGAGATTCAAGACTGCCTTTCATGAGTATGAATTTGAGCAGATAAGTGCCAGAAGGATATTGCCAGAATTAATCTTCCAAATCAATGCCAATGAATCACCACAGATTTGGAGAAAAATCGAACAGAGGGGGTGGCAATTGCTCACCAGTCCAGAGGGGAAGATCAATAAAAACCTCATCAAAGAATTCTATGCAAATGCAGTTAGAGAGGATAAGACCAAAGCCCCAACCTTCAAAAGCTATATGAGAGGAAGGGAGGTGGACTTCAGCCCAAGTGCCATAACAAGAGCTCTTCACTTGAAATCACCTCATTTTGATGAGGAGAGTTATCAGGCAAGGATAAGTAGAAGCCCCGATAAGGATGAGCTCTCAGAAATAGCATCAGATATCTGTGTCATAGCCGCTGACTGGGAGAGGTATTCAGATGGGAGACCAAAATTCATAAAAAGGGGAGACCTTCACCCTGAGGCCAAAGGGTGGTTTGAGCTTGTAAGGAGGTCCATCCTACCAGCTGCTAATAATTCAGAGGTTAACATCAATCGAGCCACTATGGTACAATGCTTAGTGCAAGGTGGGGAAATCAAAGAGCATGAGCTCATTGCCGAAGGGATTCAAGAGTCAGCTGAGAAAGCTGACTCAGGTGCCAGACTTTGGTACCCCAGCACCATTCTCCGCTTGTGCAACAACGCCAAGGTAATATTTGAGGACAGCAGCCCAGACTGGGTGAACCCAGGGAGGCCAGTCACACTCGAGCGAATGGTCTATACCACACTGGCTCAGCAACTAAGAAGGTCACATATAGGAAGGCAAAGGGCCCAGGAAGAAGCTCATTGATGAGCGGATAATTTTTACGCTTTTTGACATTGTTTTTAGTATGTTTTTAGTAGGATCTAGTTACTTTTAGGGATGTTTTCATTAGTTTTTATGTTAAATTCACATTTCTGGACTTTACTATGAGTTTGTGTGTTTTTCTATGATTTCAGGTATTTTCTGACTGAAATTGAGGGACTTGAGCAAAAATCAGATTCAGAGGTTGAAGAAGGACTGCTGATGCTGTTGGATTCTGACCTTCCTGCACTCAAAGTGGATTTTCTGGCGCTACCGAATTTGAAATGGCGCACTCCCAATTGCGTTAGAAAGTAGACATCCAGGGCTTTCCAGAAATATATAATAGTCTATACTTTGGCCAAGAATAGATGACGTAAACAGGCGTTCAACGCCAGCTTTCTACCCAAATCTGGCGTCCAGCGCCAGAAAAGGAGCCAAAACCAGAGTTGAACGCCCAAACTGGCACAAAAGCTGGCGTTCAACTCCAAGAAGGACCTCTACACGTGCAACACTCAAGCTCAGCCCAAACACACACCAAGTGGGCCCAGGAAGTGGATTTATGCATCAATTACTTACTCATGTAAACCCTAGTAGCTAGTTTATTATAAATAGGACCTTTTACTATTGTATTAGGTATCTTTGGTCTCAGTTTTAATCCATTGTTCATCTTTGGAGACTATTGATCACGTTTTAGGGGGCTGGCCATCTCGGCCATGCCTGGACCTTCACTTATGTATTTTTAACGGTAGAGTTTCTACACTCCATAGATTAAGGTGTGGAGCTCTGCTGTTCCTCAAAGATTAATGCAAAGTACTACTATTTTCTATTCAATTCATCTTATTTCGCTTCTAAGATATCCATTCGCACCCAAGAACGTGATGAAGGTAATGATTATGTGTGACGCTCATCACCATTCTCCCCTATGAACACGTGCCTGACAAACACCTCTGTTCTACATGAAATAAGCTAGAATGAATATCTCTTAGATCTCCTAACCAGAATCTTCGTGGCGTAAGCTAGAATGATGGCGGCATTCAAGAGAATCCGGAAGGTCTAAACCTTGTCTGTGGTATTCCGAGTAGGATTCAATGAATGAATGACTGTGACGAGCTCCAAACTCGCGATTGCAGGGCGTGAGTGACAGACGCAAAAGGATAGTAAATCCTATTCCAGCATGATCGAGAACCGACAGATGAATAGCCGTGCCGTGACAGGGTGCGTGAGCATATTATTCACTGAGAGGATAAGATGAAGCCATTGACAAGGGTGATGCCTCCAGACGATTAGCCGTGCCATGACAGGGCATTGGATCATTTTCCCGAGAGATGACCGAAAGTAGCCATTGACAATGGTGATGTATCACATAAAGCCAGCCATGGAAAGGAGTAAGACAGATTGGATGAAGATAGCAGGAAAGCAGAGGTTCAGAGGAACGAAAAGCATCTCTATTCGCTTATCTGAAATTCTCACCAATGATTTACATAAGTACCTCTATCCCTATTCTATTATATATTATTCGAAAACACCATTATCAATTTATATCTGCCTAACTGAGATTTGCAAGGTGACCATAGCTTGCTTCATACCAACAATCTCCGTGGGATTCGACCCTTACTCACGTAAGGTATTACTTGGACGACCCGGTGCACTTGCTGGTTAGTTGTATCGAAGTTGTGAACCATGGTATTGGCACCATGTTCTTGGCGCCATTGCCAGGGAAAGAAAGAGCCATGAATTTTACACAATTAAAGTGTAATCACGATTACCCGTACCAAGTTGCTCACGTTGCCAGGGATTGTTCGAGCCTGGACATCACAATTTCGTGCACCAAGTTTTTGGCGCCGTTGCCGGGGATTGTTCGAGTTCGGACAACTGACGGTTCATCTTGTTGCTCAGATTAGGTAATTTTCTTTTTTGTTTTCTTTTCAAAATTTTTCAAAAAAAAAAAAAATATTTCTAAAATATTCTCATCTGTTTTCGAAAATAATATAAAAATGTTTTCAAAAATTTTATTCAAAAATTTTTAAGAATGAATTCTAGTGTTTTTTCTGTGGTATAAAGGATCTCTATTATTATTATTATTTTTCTGTGCCTTCTTCTTTGTCATATGAGCAGGAGCAAGGATAAGAACATTCTTGTGGAAGCAGATCCAGAACCTGAAAGGACTCTGATGAGAAAATTAAGAGAAGCTAAAATACAACAATCCAGAGATAACCTTTCAGAAATTTTCGAACAGGAAGAGGAGATGGCAGCCGAAAATAATAATAATGTAAGGAAGATGCTTAGTGACTTTACTGCACCTAATTCCAATTTACATGGAAAAAGCATCTCCATTCCTGCCATTGGAGCAAACAACTTTGAGCTGAAACCTCAATTAGTTTCTCTGATGCAGCAGAACTGCAAGTTTCATGGACTTCCATCTGAAGATCCTTTTTAGTTCTTAACTGAATTCTTGCAGATATGTGACACTGTTAAGACTAATGGATTAGATCCTGAAGTCTACAGGCTCATGCTTTTCCCTTTTGCTGTAAGAGACAGAGCTAGATTATGGTTGAATTCTCAACCCAAAGACAGCCTGAACTCTTGGGATAAGCTGGTCACGGCTTTCTTAGCCAAGTACTTTCCTCCTCAAAAGCTGAGTAAGCTTAGAGCTGATGTTCAAACCTTCAGACAGAAAGAAGGTGAATCCCTCTATGAAGCTTGGGAAAGATACAAACAGTTGACCAAAAAGTGTCCTTCTGACATGCTTTCAGAATGGACCATCCTGGATATATTCTATGATGGTTTATCTGAGCTATCAAAAATGTCACTGGACACTTCTGCAGGTGGATCCATTCACCTAAAGAAAACGCCTGCAGAAGCTGAAGAACTCATTGACATGGTTGCTAATAACCAGTTCATGTACACTTCTGAAAGGAATCCTGTGAGTAATAGGACGCCTATGAAGAAGGGAGTTCTTGAAGTTGATACTCTGAATGCCATATTGGCTCAGAATAAAATATTGACTCAGCAAGTCAATATGATCTCTTAGAGTCTGCATGGAATGCAAGCTGCATCCAACAGTACTCAAGAGGCTTCTCATGAAGAAGAAGCTTATGATCCTGAGAACCCTGCAATAGCAGAGGTGAATTACTTAGGTGAACCTTATGGAAACTCCTATAACTCATCATGGAGAAATCATCCAAATTTCTCATGGAAGGATCAAAAGCCTCAACAAGGCTTTAATAATGGTGGAAGAAACAGGTTTAGCAACAGCAAACCTTTTCCATCATCCACTCAGCAACAGACAGAGAACTCTGAACAAAATACTTCTAATCTGGCAAACTTAGTCTCTGATCTGTCTAAGGCCACTGTAAGTTTCATGAATGAAACAAGATCTTCCATTAGAAATTTGGAAGCACAAGTGGGCCAGCTGAGTAAAAGGATCACTGAAATTCCTCCCAGTACTCTCCCAAGCAATATAGAAGAGAACCCAAAAGGAGAGTGCAAGGCCATTGACATAAGCACCATGGCCGAACCTACAAGGGGGATTGGAGGACGTGAATCCCAAGGAGGAAGACCTCCTGGGACGTCCAGTGATCAATAAGGAGCTTCCCTCTGAGGAACCAAGGGACTCTGAGGCTCATCTAGAGACCATAGAGATTCCATTGAACCTCCTTATGCCCTTCATGAGCTCTGATGAGTATTCCTCTTCTGAAGAGAATAAGGATGTTACTGAAGAGCAAACTGCCAAGTTTTTTGGTGCAATCATGAAGCTGAATGCCAAATTATTTGGCATTGATACTTGGGAAGTTGAACCTCCCTTGTTCATCAATGAACTAACTGATCTGGATCAACTGACATTGCCTCAGAAGAGACAGGATCCTGGAAAGTTCATAATACCTTGTACCATAGGCACCATGATCTTTAAGGCTCTGTGTGACCTTGGTTCAGGAATAAACCTCATGCCCCTCTCTGTAATAGAGAAACTGGGAATCTATGGGGTACAAGCTGCTAAAATCTCACTAGAGATGGCAGATAATTCGAGAAAACAGGCATATGGCCAAGTAGAGGACGTATTAGTAAAGGTTGAAGGCCTTTACATCACTGCTGATTTCATAGTCCTGGATACTGGAAAGGAAGAGGATGAATCCATCATCCTAGGAAGACCTTTCCTGGCCACGGCAAGAGCTGTGATTGATGTTGACAGAGGTAAAATAGTCCTTCAATGGAATGAGGACTCCCTTGTGTTTAAAACTCAAGGATCTCCCTCTGCAACCATGGAGAGGAAGCAGAAAAAGCTTCTCTCAAAGCAGAGTCAACCAGAGCCCCCACAGTCAAACTCTAAGTTTAGTGTTGGGAGGCCACAACCAAACTCTAAGTTTGGTGTTGAACTCCCATATCCAAACTCTAAGTTTGGTGTTGGAGAGTCTCAACAAAGCTCTGCACATCTGTGAGGCTCCATGAGAGCCCACTGTCAAGCTATTGACATTAAAGAAGCGCTTGTTGGGAGGCAACCCAATTTTTATTTATCTAACTTTATTTTTCTTAGTTATATGTCTTTGTAGGTTCATGATCATGTGGAGTCACAAAATAAATATAAAAATTGAAAATGGAATAAAAAACAGCAGAAGAAAAATCACACCCTGGAGGAGCATCTGCCTGGCGTTCAAACGCCAGAACAGAGCATGGTTCTGGCGCTGAACGCCCAAAATGGGTAACATCCTGGCGCTGAACGCCCAGAACAAGCATGGTTCTGGCGTTCAACGCCAGAAATGGCAACAAATGGGTGTTGAACACCCAAAATGGGCACCAACATGGCGCTAAATGCCCAGAGTTGTGTGCAAGGGCATTTTGCATGCCTAAATTGGTGCAGGGATGTAAATGCCTTGACACCTCAAGATCTGTGGACCCCACAGGATCATCTCAGGATCTGTGGACCCACAGGATCATCTCAGGATCTGTGAATCTCGCAGGATTCCCACCCACCACTCACATCCACCACTCACATCCATACACACATCCCTCCATCTCCTCCATATCTTCTTCTTCTTCTATTCCTTCTTCTTTTGCTCGAGGGCGAGCAACATTCTAAGTTTGGTGTGGTAAAAAGCATAGCTTTTTTTGTTTTTTCCATAACCATTGATGGCACCTAAGGCCAGAGAAACCTTTAGAAAGAGGAAAGGGAAGACAAAAGCTTCCATCAAGGGTCTATAGCTCAGTGGTAGAACATTTGACTGCAAATCAAGAGATCCCTGAGATACCTCAGGGGATACATTTTCTTCCACACAATTATTGGAAGCAACTAAGGGTGGAACATCAAGAGCACTCCATCATGCTTCATGAAATAAGAGAAGATCAAAAAGCAATGAGGGAGGAGCAACAAAGACAAGGAAGAGACATAGAAGAGCTCAAGGACATCATTGGTTCCTCAAGAAGGAAACGCCACCATCACTAAGGTGGATTCATTCCTTGTTCTTATTTCTTCTGTTTTTCATTTTCTATGATATGTGCTTATCTATGTTTGTGTCTTCATTACATGATCATCAATAGTAGTAACTATGTCTTAAAGTTATAAATGTCATATGAATCCATCATCTCTCTTAAAAAAATGTTTTAAATCAAAAGAACAAGAAATACATGAGTTTCGAATTTATCCTTGAACTTTGCTTAATTATATTGATGTGGTGACAATGCTTCTTGTTTTCTGAATGTATGCTTGAACAGTGCATATGTCTTTTGAAGTTGTTGTTTAAGAATGTTAAATATGTTGGCTCTTGAAAGAATGATGACTAGGAGACATGTTATTTGATAATATGAAAAATCATAAAAATGATTCTTGAAGCAAGAAAAAGCAGCAAAGAACAAAGCTTGCAGAAAAAAAAAAAAGGTAGGAGAAAAAAAAATAGAAAGAAAAAGCCAATAACCCTGAAAACCAAAAGGCAAGGGAAATAAAAAGGATCCCAAGGCTTTGAGCATCAGTGGATAGGAGGGCCTAAAGGAATAGAATCCTGGTCTAAGCGGCTAAACCAAGCTGTCCCTAACCATGTGCTTGTGGCGTGTAGGTGTCAAGTGAAAACTTGAGACTGAGCGGTTAAAGTCAAGGTCCAAAGCAAAAAAAAAGAATGTGCTTAAGAACCCTGGACACCTCTAATTAGGGACTTTAGCAAAGCTGAGTCACAATCTTAAAAGGTTCACCCAATTATGTGTCTGTGGCATTTATGTATCCGGTAGTAATACTGGAAAACAAAGTGCTTAGGGCCACGGCCAAGACTCATAAAGAAGCTGTGTTCAAGAATCATCATACTGAACTAGGAGAATCAATAACACTATTCGAAATCTGAAGTTCCTATAGATGCCAATCATTCTGAACCTCAATGGATAAAGTGAGATGCCAAAACTATTCAAGAGGCAAAAAGCTATAAGTCCCGCTTATATGATTGAAGCTATGTTTCACTGATATTTTGGAATTTATAGCATACTCTCTTCTTTTTATCCTATTTGATTTTCAGTTGCTTGGGGACAAGCAACAATTTAAGTTTGGTGTTGTGATGAGCGGATAATTTATATGCTTTTTGACATTGTTTTTAGTATGTTTTTAGTAGGATCTAGTTACTTTTAGGGACGTTTTCATTAGTTTTTATGTTAAATTCACATTTCTGGACTTTACTATGAGTTTGTGTGTTTTTCTGTGATTTCAGGTATTTTCTGACTGAAATTGAGGGACTTGAGCAAAAATCAGATTCAGAGGTTGAAGAAGGACTGCTGATGCTGTTGGATTCTGACCTCTCTGCACTCAAAGTGGATTTTCTGGAGCTACAGAACTCGAAATGGCGCGCTTCCAATTGCGTTAAAAAGTGGACATCCAGGGCTTTCCAGAAATATATAATAGTCCATACTTTGGCCAAGAATAGACGATGTAAACTGGCGTTCAACGCCAGCTTTCTACCCAAATCTGCCGTCCAGCGCCAAAAAAGGAGCCAAAACCAGAGTTGAACGCCCAAACTGGCACAAAAGCTGGCGTTCAACTCCAAGAAGGACCTCTACACGTGCAACACTCAAGCTCAGCCCAAACACACACCAAGTGAGCCCAGGAAGTGGATTTATGCATCAATTACTTACTCATGTAAACCCTAGTAGCTAGTTTATTATAAATAGGACCTTTTACTATTGTATTAGGTATCTTTGGTCTCAGTTTTAATCCATTGTTCATCTTAGGAGACTATTGATCACGTTTTAGGGGGCTGGCCATCTCGGCCATGCCTGGACCTTCACTTATGTATTTTTAACGGTAGAGTTTCTACGCTCCATAGATTAAGGTATGGAGCTCTGCTGTTCCTCAAAGATTAATGCAAAGTACTACTGTTTTCTATTCAATTCATCTTATTTTGCTTCTAAGATATCCATTCGCACCCAAGAACGTGATGAAGGTGATGATTATGTGTGACGCTCATCACCATTCTCCCCTATGAACACGTGCCTGACAAACACCTCCGTTCTACATGAAATAAGCTAGAATGAATATCTCTTAGATCTCCTAACCAGAATTTTCGTGGCGTAAGCTAGAATGATGGAGGCATTCAAGAGAATCCGGAAGGTCTAAACCTTGTCTGTGGTATTCCGAGTAGGATTCAATGAATGAATGACTGTGACGAGCTCCAAACTCGTGATTGCAGGGCGTTAGTGACAGACGCAAAAGGATAGTAAATCCTATTCCAGCATGATCGAGAACCGACAGATGAATAGCCGTGCCGTGACAGGGTGCGCGAGCATATTATTCGCTGAGAGTATAAGATGAAGCCATTGACAAGGGTGATGCCTCCAGACGATTAGCCGTGCCATGACAGGGCATTGGATCATTTTCCCGAGAGATGACCGAAAGTAGACATTGACAATGGTGATGTATCACATAAAGCCAGCCATGGAAAGGAGTAAGACAGATTGGATGAAGATAGCAGGAAAGCAGAGGTTCAGAGGAACGAAAAGCATCTCTATTCGCTTATCTGAAATTCTCACCAATGATTTACATAAGTACCTCTATCCCTATTCTATTATATATTATTCGAAAACACCATTATCAATTTATATCTGCCTAACTGAGATTTGCAAGGTGACCATAGCTTGCTTCATACCAACAATCTCCGTGGGATTCGACCCTTACTCACGTAAGGTATTACTTGGACGACCCAGTGCACTTGCTGGTTAGTTGTATCGAAGTTGTGAACCATGGTATTGGCACCATGTTCTTGGCGCCATTGCCAGGGAAAGAAAGAGCCATGAATTTTACACAATTAAAGTCTAATCACGATTACGCGTACCAAGTTGCTCACGTTGCCAGGGATTGTTCGAGCCTGGACATCACAATTTCGTGCACCAAGTTTTTGGCGCCGTTGCCGGGGATTGTTCGAGTTTGGACAACTGACGGTTCATCTTGTTGCTTAGATTAGGTAATTTTCTTTTTTGTTTTCTTTTCAAAATTTTTCAAAAAAAAAATATTTCTAAAATATTCTCATCTGTTTTCGAAAATAATATAAAAATGTTTTCAAAATTTTTATTCAAAAATTTTTAAGAATGAATTCTAGTGTTTCATGAAGCACGTTGAAGCCTGGCTGGCTGTAAAGCCATGTCCTATTCCTTTGGGAATGAGTATGTCAGGCGTGTCATGTCAGAATTACATGCTGAAGCTTGGCTGGCCATTGGCCATGTCTAGTGTTTTGGACCGGAGCTTTCATTGAAAGCTTGGCTGGCTAGTGAGCCATGTCTAATTCCTGGACTGAAGCTTTAGACTAACATGGCAAGATTCCTGGAATTCATATTAAAAATATTGGAATCCTTATTTTTCTTTCCTTCCAAATAATTTTCGAAAAATATAAAATAAAAATCCAAAAAAATTAGAAAATCATAAAAATCAAAAAAATATTTTGTGTTTCTTGTTTGAGTCTTGAATCATATCATAAGTTTGGTGTCAATTGCATGTGCATCTTGCATTTTTCGAAAATTTCATGCATTCATAGTGTTCTTCATGATCTTCAAGTTATTCTTGGTAAGTCTTCTTGTTTGATCTTAATGTTTTCATGTTTTGTGTCTTTTCTTGTTTTTCATATGCATTCTTGAATTCTTAGTGTCTAAGCATTAAAGAATTCTAAGTTTGGTGTCTTGCATGTTTTCTTTGCAATAAAAGTTTTTCAAAATTGTGTCTATGATGTTCATCTTGACATTCATAGTGTTCTTCGTGTTCATCTTGACATTCATAGCATTCTTGCATGCATCACATGTTTTGATCTAAAAAAAAAAATTTCATGCATTGCATCTTTTTAGTGTCTTTCTCTTACATCATAAAAATTCAAAAATCAAAAAAATATTTTTCCCCTTTTCTCTCATCAAATTCGAAAATTTGAGTTGACTTTTTCAAAAATTTTAATATCAAGTTGTTTCTTATGAGTCAAATCAAATTTTCAATTTGAAAATCTTATCTTTTTCAAAATCTTTTTTCACAAATCAAATCTTTTTCAAATTTCTTAGTTATTTTCGAAAATTCCAAAAATCTTTTTCAAAAATCTTTTTCTTATTTTTATACCAAATTTTCGAAAATAACAATAGCAATTAATGTTTTGATTCAAAAATTTCAAGTTTGTTACTTACTTGTTAAGAAAGATTCAAACTTTAAGTTCTAGAATCATATCTTGTGATTTCTTGTGAATCAAGTCATTAATTGTGATTTTAAGAATCAAATCTTTTTCAAAACTAATTTCAATCATATCTTTTCAAAAATATCTTCTTATCTTATCTTTTTCAAAAATATCTTTTCAAAATATCTTTTCTAACTTCCTAACTTCTTATCTTTTCAAAATTTGTTTCAACTAACTAACTAACTTTTTGTTTGTTTCTTAACTTTTTCAAAACTACCTAACTAACTCTCTCTCTCTAATTTTCGAAAATATCTTCCCTCTTTTTCAAAATTTCTTTTTAATTAACTAATTATTCTTATTTTTTATTTTTTGATTTCAAAAATTTTCGAAAATTACTAACATTTTTCAAAAACTATTTTCAAAAATCACTAACTCTTTTTCAAAAATATTTTTCGAAAATTATCCCTCCCCCATCTTATTCTATTTATTCATTCATATCCTAACATCTCATCTCACATCTCTGCCATCCTCAAAGTTGTGTTTCTTCCATTATATTACATTCTTTGTCTCCCCCTCTTCTTCTACTCACACAGGGATCTCTATACTGTGGTATAAAGGATCTCTATTATTATTATTATTTTTCTGTGCCTTCTTCTTTGTCATATGAGCAGGAGCAAGGATAAGAACATTCTTGTGGAAGCAGATCCAGAACCTGAAAGGACTCTGATGAGTAAATTAAGAGAAGCTAAAATACAACAATCCAGAGATAACCTTTCAAAAATTTTCGAACAGGAAGAGGAGATGGCAGCCGAAAATAATAATAATCTAAGGAAGATGCTTGGTGACTTTACTGCACCTAATTCCAATTTACATGGAAGAAGCATCTCCATTCCTGCCATTGGAGCAAACAACTTTGAGCTGAAACCTCAATTAGTTTCTCTGATGCAGCAGAACTGCAAGTTTCATGGACTTCTATCTGAAGATCCTTTTCAGTTCTTAACTGAATTCTTGCAGATATGTGACACTGTTAAGACTAATGGAATAGATCCTGAAGTCTACAGGCTCATGCTTTTCCCTTTTGCTGTAAGAGACAGAGCTAGATTATGGTTGGATTCTCAACCCAAAGACAGCCTGAACTCTAGGGATAAGCTGGTCACGGATTTCTTAGCCAAGTACTTTCCTCCTCAAAAGCTGAGCAAGCTTAGAGCTGATGTTCAAACTTTCAGACAGAAAGAAGGTGAATCCCTTTATGAAGCTTGGGAAAGATACAAACAGTTGACCAAAAAGTGTCCTTCTGACATGCTTTCAGAATGGACCATCCTGGATATATTCTATGATGGTTTATCTGAGCTATCAAAAATGTCACTGGACACTTCTGCAGGTGGATCCATTCACCTAAAGAAAACGCCTGCAGAAGCTCAAAAACTCATTGACATGGTTGCTAATAACCAGTTCATGTACACTTCTGAAAGGAATCCTGTGAGTAATGGGACGCCTATGAAGAAGGGAGTTCTTGAAGTTGATACTCTGAATGCCATATTGGCTCAGAATAAAATATTGACTCAGCAAGTCAATATGATCTCTTAGAGTCTGCATGGAATGCAAGCTGCATCCAACAGTACTCAAGAGGCTTCTCATGAAGAAGAAGCTTATGATCCTGAGAACCCTGCAATAGCAGAGGTGAATTACTTAGGTGAACCTTATGGAAACACCTATAACTCATCATGGAGAAATCATCCAAATTTCTCATGGAAGGATCAAAAGCCTCAACAAGGCTTTAATAATGGTGGAAGAAATAGGTTTAGCAACAGCAAACCTTTTCCATCATCCACTCAGCAACAGACAGAGAACTCTGAACAAAATACTTCTAATCTGGCAAACTTAGTCTCTGATCTGTCTAAGGCCACTGTAAGTTTCATGAATGAAACAAGATCTTCCATTAGAAATTTGGAAGCACAAGTGGGCCAGCTGAGTAAAAGGATCACTGAAATTCCTCCCAGTACTCTCCCAAGCAATATAGAAGAGAACCCAAAAGGAGAGTGCAAGGCCATTGACATAAGCACCATGGCCGAACCTACAAGGGGGAGTGGAGGACGTGAATCCAAAGGATGAAGACCTCCTGGGACGTCCAGTGATCAATAAAGAGCTTCCCTCTGAGGAACCAAGAGACTCTGAGGCTCATCTAGAGACCATAGAGATTCCATTGAACATCCTTATGCCCTTCATGAGCTCTGATGAGTATTCCTCTTCTGAAGAGAATGAGGATGTTACTGAAGAGCAAACTGCCAAGTTTTTTGGTGCAATCATGAAGCTGAATGCCAAATTATTTGGCATTGATACTTGGGAAGTTGAACCTCCCTTGTTCATCAATGAACTAAGTGATCTGGATCAACTGACATTGCCTCAGAAGAGACAGGATCCTGGAAAGTTCATAATACCTTGTACCATAGGCACCATGATCTTTAAGGCTCTGTGTGACCTTGGTTCAAGAATAAACCTCATGCCCCTCTCTGTAATAGAGAAACTGGGAATCTATGGGGTGCAAGCTGCTAAAATCTCACTAGAGATGGCAGATAATTCGAGAAAACAGGCATATGGACAAGTAGAGGACGTATTAGTAAAGGTTGAAGGCCTTTACATCCCTGCTGATTTCATAGTCCTGGATACTGGAAAGGAAGAGGATGAATCCATCATCCTAGGAAGACCTTTCCTGGCCACAGCAAGAGCTGTGATTGATGTTGACAGAGGTGAAATAGTCCTTCAATGGAATGAGGACTCCCTTATGTTTAAAACTCAAGGATCTCCCTCTGCAACCATGGAGAGGAAGCAGAAAAAGCTTCTCTCAAAGCAGAGTCAACCAGAGCCCCCACAGTCAAACTCTAAGTTTAGTGTTGGGAGGCCACAACCAAACTCTAAGTTTGGTGTTGAACTCCCATATCCAAACTCTAAGTTTGGTGTTGGAGAGTTTCAACAAAGCTCTGCACATCTGTGAGGCTCCATGAGAGCCCACTGTCAAGCTATTGACATTAAAGAAGCGCTTGTTGGGAGGCAACCCAATTTTTATTTATCTAACTATATTTTTCTTAGTTATATGTCTTTGTAGGTTCATGATCATGTGGAGTCACAAAATAAATATAAAAATTGAAAATGGAATCAAAAACAGCAGAAGAAAAATCACACCCTGGAGGAGCATCTGCCTGGCGTTCAAACGCCAGAACAGAGCATGGTTCTGGCGCTGAACGCCCAAAATGGGCAACATCCTTGCGCTGAACGCCCAGAACAAGCATGGTTCTGGCGTTCAACGCCAGAAATGGCAACAAATGGGCGTTGAACGCCCAAAATGGGCACCAACCTGGCACTAAATGCCCAGAGTTGTGTGCAAGGGCATTTTGCATGCCTAAATTGGTGCAGGGATGTAAATGCCTTGACACCTCAAGATCTGTGGACCCCACAGGATCATTTCAGGATCTGTGGACCCACAGGATCATCTCAGGATCTATGAATCTCACAGGATTCCCACCCACCACTCCCATCCACCACTCACATCCATACACACATCCCTCCATCTCCTCCATATCTTCTTCTTCTTCTATTCCTTCTTCTTTTGCTCGAGGGCGAGCAACATTCTAAGTTTGGTGTGGTAAAAAGCATAGCTTTTTTTGTTTTTTCCATAACCATTGATGGCACCTAAGGCCAGAGAAACCTTTAGAAAGAGGAAAGGGAAGACAAAAGCTTCCATCAAGGGTCTATAGCTCAGTGGTAGAACATTTGACTGCAAATCAAGAGATCCCTGAGATACCTCAGGGGATACATTTTCTTCCACACAATTATTGGAAGCAACTAAGGGTGGAACATCAAGAGCACTCCATCATGTTTCATGAAATAAGAAAAGATCAAAAAGCAATGAGGGAGGAGCAACAAAGACAAGGAAGAGACATAGAAGAGCTCAAGGACATCATTAGTTCCTCAAGAAGGAAACGCCACCATCACTAAGGTGGATTCATTCCTTGTTCTTATTTCTTCTGTTTTTCGTTTTCTATGATATGTGCTTATCTATGTTTGTGTCTTCATTACATGATCATCAATAGTAGTAACTATGTCTTAAAGTTATGAATGTCCTATGAATCCATCACCTCTCTTAAAAAAAATGTTTTAAATCAAAAGAACAAGAAATACATGAGTTTCGAATTTATCCTTGAACTTTGCTTAATTATATTGATGTGGTGACAATGCTTCTTGTTTTCTGAATGTATGCTTGAACAGTGCATATGTCTTTTGAAGTTGTTGTTTAAGAATGTTAAATATGTTGGCTCTTGAAAGAATGATGACTAGGAGACATGTTATTTGATAATATGAAAAATCATAAAAATGATTCTTGAAGCAAGAAAAAGCAGCAAAGAACAAAGCTTGCAGAAAAAAAAAAGGTAGGCGAAAAAAAATAGAAAGAAAAAGCCAATAACCCTTAAAACCAAAAGGCAAGGGAAATAAAAAGGATCCCAAGGCTTTGAGCATCTGTGGATAGGAGGGCCTAAAGGAATAGAATCCTGGTCTAAGCGGCTAAACCAAGCTGTCCCTAACCATGTGCTTGTGGCGTGTAGGTGTCAAGTGAAAACTTGAGACTGAGCGGTTAAAGTCAAGGTCCAAAGCAAAAAAAAAGAGTGTGCTTAAGAACCCTGGACACCTCTAATTAGGGACTTTAGCAAAGCTGAGTCACAATCTGAAAAGGTTCACCCAATTATGTGTCTGTGGCATTTATGTATCCGGTAGTAATATTGGAAAACAAAGTGCTTAGGGCCACGGCCAAGACTCATAAAGAAGCTGTGTTCAAGAATCATCATACTGAACTAGGAGAATCAATAACACTATTCGAAATCTGAAGTTCCTATAGATGCCAATCATTCTGAACCTCAATGGATAAAGTGAGATGCCAAAACTATTCAAGAGGCAAAAAGCTATAAGTCCCGCTCATAGGATTGAAGCTATGTTTCACTGATAGTTTGGAATTTATAGCATACTCTCTTCTTTTTATCCTATTTGATTTTCAGTTGCTTGGGGACAAGCAACAATTTAAGTTTGGTGTTGTGATGAGCGGATAATTTATACGCTTTTTGACATTGTTTTTAGTATGTTTTTAGTAGGACCTAGTTACTTTTAGGGATGTTTTCATTAGTTTTTATGTTAAATTCACATTTCTGGACTTTACTATGAGTTTGTGTGTTTTTCTATGATTTCAGGTATTTTCTGACTGAAATTGAGGGACTTGAGCAAAAATCAGATTCAGAGGTTGAAGAAGGACTGCTGATGCTGTTGGATTCTGACCTCCCTGCACTCAAAGTGGATTTTCTGGAGCTACAGAACTCGAAATGGCGCGCTTCCAATTGCGTTAAAAAGTGGACATCCAGGGCTTTCCAGAAATATATAATAGTCTATACTTTGGCCAAGAATAGACGATGTAAACTGGCGTTCAACGCCATCTTTCTACCCAAATCTGGCGTCCAGCGCCAGAAAAGGAGCCAAAACCAGAGTTGAACGCCCAAACTGGCACAAAAGCTGGCGTTCAACTCCAAGAAGGACCTCTACACGTGCAACACTCAAGCTCAGCCCAAACACACACCAAGTGAGCCCAGGAAGTGGATTTATGCATCAATTACTTACTCTTGTAAACCCTAGTAGCTAGTTTATTATAAATAGGACCTTTTACTATTGTATTAGGTATCTTTGCTCTCAGTTTTAATCCATTGTTCATCTTAGGATACTATTGATCACGTTTTAGGGGGCTGGCCATCTCGGCCATGCCTGGACCTTCACTTATGTATGTTAAACGGTAGAGTTTCTACACTCCATAGATTAAGGTGCGGAGCTCTGCTGTTCCTCAAAGATTAATGCAAAGTACTACTGTTTTCTATTCAATTCATCTTATTTCGCTTCTAAGATATCCATTCGCACCCAAGAACGTGATGAAGGTGATGATTATGTGTGACGCTCATCACCATCATCCTTATGAACACGTGCCTGACAAACACCTCCGTTCTACATGAAATAAGCTAGAATGAATATCTCTTAGATCTCCTAACCAGAATCTTCGTGGCGTAAGCTAGAATGATGGCAGCATTCAAGAGAATCCGGAAGGTCTAAACCTTGTCTGTGGTATTCCGAGTAGGATTCAATGAATGAATGACTGTGATGAGCTCCAAACTCGCGATTGCAGGGCGTTAGTGACAGACGCAAAAGGATAGTAAATCCTATTCCAGCATGATCGAGAACCGACAGATGAATAGCCGTGCCGTGACAGGGTGCGTGAGCATATTATTCACTTAGAGGATAAGATGAAGCCATTGACAAGGGTGATGCCTCCAGACGATTAGCCGTGCCGTGACAGGGCCTTGGATCATTTTCCTGAGAGATGACTGAAAGTAGCCATTGACAGTGGTGATGTATCACATAAAGCCAGCCATGGAAAGGAGTAAGACAGATTGGATGAAGATAGCAGGAAAGCAGAGGTTCAGAGGAACGAAAAGCATCTCTATTCGCTTATCTGAAATTCTCACCAATGATTTACATAAGTACCTCTATCCCTATTCTATTATATATTATTCGAAAACACCATTATCAATTTATATCTGCCTAACTGAGATTTGCAAGGTGACCATAGCTTGCTTCATACCAACAATCTCCGTGGGATTCGACCCTTACTCACGTAAGGTATTACTTGGACGACCCAATGCACTTGCTGGTTAGTTGTATCGAAGTTGTGAACCATGGTATTGGCACCATGTTCTTGGCGCCATTGCCAGGGAAAGAAAGAGCCATGAATTTTACACAATTAAAGTGTAATCACGATTACGCGTACCAAGTTGCTCACGTTGCCAGGGATTGTTCGAGCCTGGACATCACAATTTCGTGCACCACTCATCAAGAGGAATATCATCAAGAAGAATATCATGACCCAGCCAACTTGAATATGACTCACCTTCTAAGAGCCATTGAAGATTTGGGACAGAGACATATGGAAGGACAAGAGCAAATGCTGAACCTTCAAACCAACTGGCTGAGCCAACAAGAAGCATGGCAAAAACAACAAATGGAACAGCAGCAGGAACACTACTCCCGGCTCACTCAAGCCATCAACCAAGTGAATGAGAGGCAAGAACATCAAGAGAAGCACTTGCAAGAACTCAACCAGCGGCAGATAGCCCAAATGAAAACTTTCAATGAGTTCAGTGTACTCAATGAAGGAAGGCAACTACATAGGGAGGAGTTCTATGTAAATACTCAAGCCAAGTTGAACTACATGACCAGTAATATGCATCAGCTACACTATGCCATCCCTACATATGATGAGGTCCAAAAAGATTTTGTAGAACAAGAAGAGAGGAAGGTGAAACAGCAAAAGGAGACACTCAAAAAGAAGATGGAAGATGGTAGTTTCTGGAAGAAGCTGCTTGGAAAAGGCAAAGGAAGTGGAAGCACAAGCATTCAAGAGAGACACAATGAGGACAAGCAAGGAGGGGAGCAGGGACATCCACATGAATGAAAGGTGGTGGAGTTCTTTTTAGTCCATTGTTTTATATGCTTTAAATAAGGAAGATCTTGTATGAAATAGAACCTGCTTCCATGTTATGTTTAAACTTTTTAAAATTCTGTCTTTTAAATTGTCCTTCTGAATAGGTCCATGATTTCTGGTTTAAGTGTCACTGCATCATTCCCTTATTTACTTGTAAGCTTGTCCCTTTTGAATCAAATTAAAGAAGAGAATGTTTATGTTTTTAAAAGACCAGAGTAGGGTTCCTAATGTGGAGGTGCATTCATGAATCTTTGGGGTAGTCATAAGTTAGCTAAGTTGGTTCAACCACAAGGTTAGGAGGACAACTATCTATCCTGAATACTTGACTTTGGATATACTCATGAGACTAAGTTAATAACAAGATCCTAAGAAGAGAAAAGGGAAAGAACAATGGAAGTGAAAAACAAAAGAAAAAGAGTAAGCAATAAGGCTAGGCATCAATGGTTTTACCCTTGAGGCAAGTGTCTGTGGTGCTCCTGTGTGAGGGATCTACTTGAATGAATAAGCTCTTAGGGGTGCTTTATCACTTGGTAACTTGGGTTAACTAACCCGAGATTATCAGTTGAAAATCCATTATCAAGAGTAACCCTCACTACAGAGCATTTAGTAACCCAAAGAGGTGCTGGACACCAAGGTCTCAAGAAAAGAAAATAAATAAACTATATGCCTGTGGTGTGTATGTATGGGGGAGAGACTTGAGGGAGTAAGTCCTTAGGGGTGCTTCAACACCTAGCACCTTGAACCAACTGGTTCGGGAGTGTTGGCTGAAAGCTTATCTTAAAGAGTTGCCCCCTTACAGAGCACTTAGCCTAAATAACACAAATAACCCTTGAAATAACAATAAAAGGATCAATGAATAAAAGTCTCATGAGATATAAACAAAGTAAGTGTTTAGGGACATGATAAAGGTCTGAAAGCCAGTAATGGAATGAACCTAAGTTGCTATGCATGAAACCACCATAAAATCAGTAATATGACTTCCACAAGGATGACTCATTCCTCTGGATATTCCATTCATCATTCTCTTGTTCCAGTACTTGCTTAGGGACAAGCAAGCTTTAAGTTTGGTGTTGTGATGCCAGGGCATCTTGGCCAGTTTCACTGACCTTTTCTTTACTGCTTTTAGGATAGTTTCATACATTTCTTTAGGAAATAAGCTAGTTTTGGGTAAATATTCACTTATGCCTTGATTCAAGCATACATTGTGCATTTTACATAATTTCATGAGGATTTTGCATAAGTTTAGTGACAAATATTATGTTGCATTACTCATGACTTGGACTAGAGCTTTGATACACTTTATTGCTTGATTTCAGGACCAAAAAGGAAGCAAGAAAAGGGGAGGTAACTTGCAAGATTAATGACAAAAGTGATTGCCAATAACATTCTCAAAAAGCCATCAATGCCCACGTTAGAGAGTCACGTTAACTAAGTTAACGTGAACTCTAATGTGGAGAAGAGAAGTTGAGCCAACGTTAGTGACACTTAACATTGTCACTAACGTTGGCAATTACTCATAAGTGGCCACAATAGAAGCCACGTTAACCTAGTTAACGTGGCCTCTAACGTTAAGGGGGGGAAGAGAAGCCAACGTTAGTGACACTCAACATTGTCACTAACGTTGGCCTATGGTGCAAAGTACCACGTTAACTCCCACGTTAACTTGGTTAACGTGGGAACTAACGTAAAGGATGAAGAGTTGTCTACAACGTTAGTGACACTCAACATTGTCACTAACGTTGAAGCAACCACATAACCCCCAAGAGTCACGTTAACCTCCACGTTAACTTAGTTAACGTGGAAGCTAACGATGAGGAATGAAGGATGAGCCAACGTTAGTGACACTCAACATTGTCACTAACGTTGGGATGGCTAAATATGGCCACGTTAGAGGCCATGTTAACCTAGTTAACGTGGACTCTAACGTGAGACCCAGGGACGCATTGGAACGTTAGTGACAATGTTGAGTGTCACTAACGTTCTCGAAGGTTGGCAAGGACCACGTTAGAAGGTTAACGTGGGCTTTAACGTGAAACAAGAAGGGGCACACTGGAACGTTAGTGACAATGTTGAGTGTCACTAACGTTCTCGAAGGATTAACAAGGCAACGTTAAAAGCCATGTTAACCTAGTTAACGTGGGTTTTAACGTAAGGCAAAGGGGTGCATTGGAACGTTAGTGACAATGTTAAGTGTCACTAACGTTCTCGAACTTATATTCTCACTAAATATTAACACCCCTAACGTCGTGAGCTGAAGTCTCTGCCCACTTAGCACTTTCTCTCTGCAAGTAAAGCCAAGCCCAAATGAAGAAAAGAACTGCTTCAAACTCAAGATCCAAAGGCCCAAGACTTGAAGAGTAAACTAGAAGCTGAGAAGAGTAGTATATATAGGAGTAGCTTTGAATTGTAAAGAAGCTCTGGAGGCTGGGAAAAAGAGAACTACTCTCTGTATTTTACTTTCTTTGCAAATTTTAGTTTTATGATGTATTTTCCATCTTTGTTTTCATTTTCAAGAGCTATGAACAACTAAACCCCTTTCATTGGGTTAGGGAGCTCTGTTGTAATTTGATGGATCAATACTAATTTTCATTATTCTTCTTCTATCTTTCCTCTTGATTTTACTTGTAAGCTTTCGATCTTCATCCAATTGAGTAGTTATCTTGGAAGAGAAGCTATTCAAACTTGGATCTCTTTTGAACCTTGAAAGAGGAATTAAGAGATCAAGCTAGAAATGCTTTCTCATGCTGGACCAAATTGGGTTTGGATGGGTATGTGACTATAACCCTCTCAATACTTGATTTGGGAAATGCATGTGATATAATCAGTGACCATACTTCATCTCTTCTCATGAGCAATTGACCAAGGAATTGGCTATTGATCAAGATTTTAGAGATTGAATTGCAAGAAATTGTAATTCAATCACTTAAGATTGCCAAGGAGATCAATGAGTGCATTGATTGAGGAAGAGATGAAAATGAACTTGATCCGGAGAATTGCAACATCTCCTAAGCCCAATGAACTCCCCATCTCTGATCTTACCCATTCTCTTTAATTTCTGCCATTTACTTTTATGAGCAAATCCCCCATTCCCATTTACAATTCTGCAATTTATTTTCAGTCATTTACTTCCAGTCCTTTAATTCTAGCATTTACTTTTCTATTATTTACATTCCCGCCATTTTATTTTCTACAACTCAACCCAAATCCTGGATTCGCTCAACTAGAACATTCTTCTAATTAAAGTTGCTTGATCAATCAATCCCTGTGGGATTCGACCTCACTCTATTGTGAGTTTTTACTTGACGATAACTTCGGTACACTTGCCGAAGGGAGATTTGTTGAGAGACAAGTTTTCCGTGCATCAATCTCCCACGTATACCTCGATACCACAACATTCTTTTGCCACTCTAAAGGAAAGGCAGCCTCGTCATTCTCATCCAGAAAAAAGGGGCGAGCTCCTTCAACAGCTCGAACTTTAAAGAAATAATTCTTGAAGTCTCTAAAAGACTCATCATACATCAAAAATACTTTCTTTCCTTGGGCAGACCAAAAAGAAACCCAGGAAGCTTTCTTTATGGCAGAAATCCCAGGCTTGGTCAAAACGAAAAGGTAAAGAAAGAGAGTTTGAGAAGGCCTAACATCCAGTTCCTGACACAACAACTGGAAAATCTTGACAAAACCCCATGAATTCGGATGAAGTTGGGATGGAGACACATTGCACGACCACAAGAAATCGGTCTCAAATGGGAAAGGTAATGTTCATTTGGCTGAAGAAATAGTCATAGGCATAAAAGAAGGGACGTTCCCCCTGGACCGAAGTAGGGAAACAGACCCTCTCATCAGACTCAGGTGCTACTAGCTCATAATTTTTCTCCTGCTCCCGATTACTACAAATCCTGTGATGTTTTCTCAGCTCCACACAGAATTCAAAATTTACCACAGAAACACACAGCAACACAAGGGAGTCCAACCAGTTAGACATCCCCTCAGGAACCTTAGAACACATCTCAATAACATTTTTGCAAGAAGACATGGCCAACTAGTCCTACAACAAGAAAAAGAAAAGGGATTACTAACCAAAATAGCTCGAGCGAAATCAAAACAACTCGACTCAGAGCAACGCAAGAAGTAAAAGGATAACCCCAAGACGCACACCAAGGTCTAGGGGCATCCTTTGGAGGCAGGGATAGAATAAGGACTCAGAAAAAGTCTATAAGGCTACACCCCAAGACTCTCGGCAAAGAAAAAAAAATCCCGTTTCAGACAAGCAACAACATGAGAAGAAAGTCAAAAGCAAACCATCAGAAAAATGTTATCTGCTACAAGTCTATCAGTAAAGAAAGCTACCAATATGGCAAATTCATCAAAGGCGCAATCCTTTTCAAAAATGAAACAGTTTATCAGCTGAAAACTCCAAATACGGAGATACAATCAGAAGCGGTAAAAAAAATGCAAAACCCTAAAAAGCGTCAACTATCAGGGAAAATGCCAAGAGCGTACATAAGGTCGAAAGAAAACCAGAAAACATGCATCACAGCAATAATCGAGCACGACGACGCAAAAAGGTTCAAGCTTTTCAACATATATTCAAGAAAAATCAAAACTTTACCAAGAACTGAATGCAAAACGACGAGGGAAGTAAAGAAGCAGAAAGAAGAACCAACCTGGAAAAAGGAGAAAAGCTTCGAAGAAATTGAAGACGGAAAGCTAGAATCTGGAATCGCCTTTCAAAGCAAAGAAAACACCAACAATCACCAAACCGAGTCACAGAGAGAAACGTGAAAATGCAAGTCTCAGGTAAAATAGAAAGATAGAAAGAAAAGGGGAAGTTACAGCAAAGAAATAGAGAGGAGAAACCAATTTTTGTGAAAAGTTCAAAATAAATGTAGGAGGCAAAAAAATGGCTCATTAAAAGAATTAATGAGGTTATTAAACCCTCGCGCATTCCCAAAGCAAGGAGACGCGCGTTCTTCAAATGAATTAAAATTCAAAGAAAAACGTTCCGCATTCAAAGGAGAACTCTACAAAGAAGAAGTCGACAAAATGCTCGAGTTCGGCTTCACCATAAAAGGATCGAAGTCCTAAAACTAAAGACTTGACCTCAAAAGAAAGACCGAGCTCGAGCAGGGGCACTGTTCATACCCTGGGTCAAGCTGTCTGACTCGGGATGTTTGGCGACAAGTCGACCGACCTCTTCAAGTCCGAATTACCCGACCTCTTCTCAAAGAGTTTGGCCCAATCACTACAGAGGCCCAAGAAGGCCCAAACGAAGGGAGACAGCCCAATCAAAAGGTAGTTAAAGCCTAGAAAGATAAGGGCGGTTCCCCAGAAGATAAGATGACCTCACTTAAAGATAAGATAAGATAAGATAACTATCTTATCTCCAGGAAGGTCACTCCACACCATTATAAATACACTGGAGCACCTAGGTATAACTCATATTCTGATTCTACTAAATACCTGCTTAATACCCTTGCTAACTTAAGCATCAGAGTCCCTTGTAGGTACCACCACCCTCCGGTGACAAAGGATCAGCATCACCCCCAGTCCAACAAGTCGGATGCAACAGCTCCAGCCGCCACCCACTAGCTGGACACGTCAGCTACGACCAGCACAGAAGATCTCGTCTGAGATCGACCTACAGTTTCAGGTAGCCCTCGGAACAGAAAACGATCAGGGAACCCAAATCGAACTCTCACTAAAATTTGAATTCCCTGCCTCGAATAATCAAGCTAAATACGAGGCATTACTGGCTGGTTTGAGGCTGGCTAAGGAGATAGGAGTTCAAAAGCTCAGCATTATCAGCGATTCACAAGTCGTTACCTCACAAATAAAAGGGAGCTACCAAGCTAAGGATCCCACCATGAAAAAATATCTGGACAAGACCAGAGAACAGCTCAGACAACTCGGGGAACATGAGGTCCAACATATACCTCAGGAACAAAATGCTCGAGCTGATGCACTCTCAAAACTAGCCAGCACCAAACCAGGGGGCAATAATAGAAGCCTGATCCTGGAAACACTGCAAAGCCCATCAATCTTAGAGGAAGAAAAGGTCCAAACCATATCAGGTCAGGATCAAGGGTGGATGACCCCCATAATCAAATACCTCAAAACAGAGACACTCCCCACAGATAAGAAGGAGGCAAATCGGCTAATACGAGAAGCACAATACTATAATATAGTGGGCGATGTCTTATATAGGAAAGGGATCTTGACACCTCTCCTAAAATAAGTACCAACTTCCAATACAAGGGAAGTCCTGGAAGAGGTACATAGTGGCATGTATGGCAATCACTTAAGGGCACGAGCTCTTTTCAAAAAGGTACTCCGAGTAGGGTTCTTCTAGCCGACCTTACAAAAAGAAGCAACAGAGTTCGTCAAAATATGTCCACCATGCCAGAAGTATGCTAATTTCCATATCGCCCCACCAGAAGAGCTAATCAGTGTAACGTCACCCAGGCCATTTGCAAAGTGGGGGCTCGATCTCCTCGGACCTTTTCACCAAGGATCCGGAAAAGTCAAGTTTCTCATTATAGGGATAGACTATTTCACAAAATGGATTGAGGCAGAGTCCCTAGCTAATGCCACCACTCAAAGAAGTTGGAAATTTCTATATAGGAACATTATTACAAGGTTCGGGGTCCCTTGCTCCATCACCACAGATAATGGCACTCAATTCACTGGTACAGATTTCAGGAACTTGGTAGCTGATTTGAAAATATAGCACCAATTCACATCCGTAAAACACCCACAAGCTAACAGACAGGCAGAAGCCACCAACAAAGTCATACTAGCTGGGTTAAAATGGAGACTACAGGAAGCAAAGGGAGCTTGGGTCGAAGAGCTCCCACAAGTCCTATGGGCATATCAGACAACTCCGTACTCCACCATAGGGGAATCACCTTTCCGACTTGCTTACGGAATGGAGGCAATGATCCTAGTGAAGATAGAGGACGGATCCCCCAGAATAATCCTCTACAATGAAGAGGCCAACTTCCAAAATCAAAGGGAAGAGCTCGACCTACTCCCAAAAGTCCGAGAAAGAGCTCGGATTAGAGAGGAGGCGCTAAAGCGCCGAATTACTTCAAGGTATAATCAGAGGGTAATCCAGTGAAGCTTCACCGACAATGATCTCATCCTAATCCAAAATGACATCGAAGCAGGTCGATCAGGAGAGGGGAAGCTAGCAGCTAACTGGAAAGGACCTTACCGAGTTGTAGAGATAGTAGGAAAAGGCTACTACAAGGTATCTGTTCATGCCCTGGGTCGAGCTATATGACCGAGGCTGATTAAAGACAAGTCAACCGACCTCTTCAGGTCAGGATTACCCGACCTCCTCTCAAGGAGTTCGGCCAAATTGCTACAAAGGCCCAAGAAAGGCCCAAACGAAGGAACATAGCCCAATCTAAAGGCAGCCAAAGCCTAGAAAGATAAGGGCAGTTCCCCTTAAAGAAAATATGACTTCACTCAAAGATAAAATAAGATAAGATAATTATCTTATCTTCAGAAAGGTCACTCCACACTACTATAAATACACTGGAGCACCCAGGTATAACTCATACTCTGATTCTACTAAAAAACTGCTTAAAGCCCCTACTAACTTAAGCATCGGAGTCTCTTGCAGGTTCCACTACCCTCTGGTGACGAAGGATCAGCAGCATCTCCAGCTCCACCAAGTCCAACAAGTTGGACATGTCAGCTCCGGCCACCACCGTAGATCCCGACAGAGATCGATCTACAATTTCAGGTAACCCCGAGGGTTACCTGAAGCTATAGGTCGATCTCGGACGAGATCCTCAGTGGTGGTCGGAACCGATGTGTCCGGCTGGTGAATGGAGGCCGGAGCTGGTACGCCCGACTTGTTTGGACTTGGACGTGCTGCTGATCCTCTGTCACCGAAGGGTGGGGGGTACCTGCAAGAGACTCTGATGCTTAAGTTAGCATGGGTATTAAACAGGTGTTATGTAGAATCAGAGTATGAGTTATACCTGGGTGCTCCAGTGTATTTATAGTGGTTGTAGAGTGACCTTTCTAGATAAGATAAGTTTGTTATCTTATCTTATCTTTATCTTTGAGTTGAGGTCAGCTTATCTTCAAGGGAACCGCCCTTATCTCTATAGGCTTGGACGGCCTGTGGATTTGGGTCGTGTTCCTCTATTTGGGCCCTTTATTGGGCTTTTCTGTCGATTTGGCCGACCTCTTTGAGAAGAGGTCGAATAGCCTGACCTGAAGAGATCGGTCGCTTTGTCGCCAATCATCCCGGGTCGGGTAACTCGACCCAGGGTATGAATAGTTGGCAAGGTGAAAACCAAATTCACCACCCAACTTCGACAGGGTCGGCCAAGTGAGAAACAAACTCACCGCTCGATTTCTACAAAATCGGCAAGATGAAAAAGCAATAAAAATATATTAATGCAAAAAGTTATAAAAAGTAATCCATAGAAAGAGGCGACGAGGTCTGAGAAAAAATAGATTACTAAAAATAACATAGGATGGACCAACATGAAGAAGTCAGACCAATCAACCGAAGCGACAAAAGTTATAAAAAGTAATCCATAGAAAGAGGCCTGACGAGGTCTGAGAAAAAATGGATTGCTAAAAATAACTTAGAACGGACCGACATGAAGAAGTCAGACCAATCAATGAAAGCGACAAAGTTATAAAAAGTAATCCATAGAAAGAGGCCTGGTCAGCCCTGATTAAAAATGGATTACTGAAAATAACTCAGGAAGAATCGACAAGAGAAGTCGGACTAACAAAAGGCGTGCGCTAGAAGGGACACAGCTCGACCTAAAAAGCCACGACCTCACAAAATGCTATCAGAATTGTTCAGACTAAAAAGGTTCCATGAGAACACTAGCAAGTCATCAAGCAAAGCTAGCCTCAAAGGTCACTCCGACTAAAGCAGGAAACGAACAAACACAAAGGGAATCAAAAAAGGGCCGGACAGCAAAGTCCAACACTCTAAAGATTCCTGGAAGCATCAAAGGTTGCAAAAAAAAAAACACCAAGAGAGACAAAGCTACTACAATAAAAACTCAGAAGGCCACCTTAAGGTCGACCTCAGGAGTTGCTAAGAAAAGCAACTGAAATGTCAAGGCCACACCAGGGCTCAATTACAAGAAAGCAAAGTTTAAAAGCCCACAGACCGGGCTATACAAAAATACATCAAAGAAAATTCATCAGTGGTTCAAACTCTCCCCAGCAGCAGCACCCTGAGTTGTAGAAGGAGGAATGGCCTTCAAAGGAGTCGCATCCACAGTTCCATCATCCCGATTTAAGATCTGGATCGGGATCGGACTCAGGGTGGCTGACCTCAGCTGCAGCAGTTGAAGAAGTCGTGGCAGTAGAAGCTTTGATCGGCGGCTCTGGGGGAGGACCTTCCTCTTTATCTTCAACCGGCGCAGGAAGAATCTTACCATTGTCAACGATATTATCTAAACTAAAAGGACTCAGGTCGAGCTCGGGAGCAAGAACTCGGACCTGAGCTTTTAGGTTCTCATATGCATCCGTCACGCTGCCCACAAGATGGCCCTGAAGCTCAGAATAATCAGCACGGGCCGAGTCAAGCCTCTCCCTGGTCTTCAACAACTCGCCATAAGTTCGAGTATAACTCTCCTTCTACTTCTTGGCCATCTCCTCGGCCAGATTCGCAGCAGCCTCCGCAGCAACAGCCCTGGATTTTTTTTCTCTACATTTAGTTCCAACTTGGCCACTTTGGCGTCCAGCTCATCTTTCAACCCCTTGATCCTGTCATACTCTGACTTGGCTTCTAGCATAAAAGCCTTCGTTGCATGGAGGGGAGAGTCTTGGACCGAGCGAAATAAAGCTGCACCCATGTGCGTCATCCGAACACTACTACTGGTGATGAAATCCAGGTGGTGCAGGATGGACACGTCGTCCATAGAAAGTTGGCCATAAGGGGCAATCTGGTTATCAACAAACCCCACAGCATCAAAGTCAGGGGCATCCAGATTATAGGGTTCAATATTCTTCTGCTTTTTGGGAGGAGGACCGGTAGCAGAAGGAGAAGCAGCACCAGAGGTTGAATGGGGAGGATCAGAAGAAGCCAGGCAAACATGGGGAGTCGGTATGATTTTTCTTGACCTAGAAGTATCCGAGGTCGACCTCTCATGAGTAGCCTTTGAAGATTTCTCCCTAAAATATTTAGTTGAGATGTTCTGAGCCGCGGTCGCCTTCCTCGCCTATTAAAGGCCTTCATGGAATCAGTAGTCTTTACCATCTCTGAAAACACAGCAAAAACCAGAATTGCAAGTGAAAAAGGGATGGACTGATAAAATAAACAAATAAAATAAGGAGAAAAAGCCAGCAAAGAAATCAGCAAACTACCCAATTCAGTTCGGAGAAGTGAGGGGTCCCCTAAAATCTTCTCCGTCTCCAGATGGGGAGGTTGTCCCCAATTCTCCTCCAACACATGCACAAAGGCCTGCTCGACCTCATCTAACATTTCCCATGAATAATTAGATACTACCACATTCTTTTGCCAGCATAAGGCGAAGGCAGGTTGATGACATGTCATCATGTAATATTTTTCTATGCTTTTTCATACAAGAAATTGATGATTAGTGCTTGAATATTGAATGCTTTTGTGCTTAAATGGTATATTTCTTTGATCTTTTGATTTGAAAAACTTTTTAGGAAATAAGTAGAAAAAGAAGCAAAGAAGTACAAATTAAGCTCAATTAAGCTCAAAAGAAGCAAAGAGGATTTGCAACCCTAACCTCTTCACACTCCAACAAGAATAACTCGAGCTACAAAGCTCCAAAAGAGATGATTCTAGTGGAATTGGAAAGTATGAATCTAGACCTTTCAAAGCATATATGGCACTGCATAGTGGACACTAAATCTGAGGAAGAAAACTTATCCCGAAAGTGCAAAGATGAACATAGTATCAACCTGCAGTAAGGCCAGCTGACCTCTTCATATTCCAAGGAGGATAACTTGAGCTGTAGAGATTTAAATGATGCAATATCAAATGCATTGGAAAGTAGACATCCAGGACTTTCCAACGATATATAATAGTATAGGGTGAATATTAAGCTTGGGCCTCAAAAGCTAGTGCTAACTTTCGCCTCCAATGTGGCGTTCACTTTGTGAACGCCACATTCACTAATTGAACGTTTTCGGCCTCCAAAACAGCATGACCATGACTTCTTCAAAGGACCATAACTTGAGCTACAAATGTCCAATTGATGCGCTTCCAGTTGCATTGGAAAGCTGACATTCGGAGCTTTCCAATGATATATAGAAATATTTGGCACGAAATTGAAGCACAAGTGAAAGGCATCTTTAAGGCCCAAAAACCAAGCTTAGGAACACAAACAGCTAGCGTTCACTTTGAAGTGAACGCCACGTTCACTTTCTTACCTTTTTTGTAACTTTCCAGCCAAGCAAGGGAGAGCGCTCAAGAAGTGAACTTGGAGTTCACTAATGCAACGCTAATGAAGGCCAGCCCAAGCACCAAATGGTGCTGCGCACCAAAGAAGCCAAGGGAGAAAGCTCAACAAGTGAACTTAGCGTTCACTAAATGAGCGCCAGGGAGAAAAAATTGGAACGTGAGGAAGCATGCAAGCAAAGTGAATATGGAGTTCACAAAGTGAACTTAATGCTCCATTGGGAGTAGACCTAAGCCACAAAATGCACCTTGATCCACTTGAATCAAGCCCACCCTGACCCACTCTCATTCAAATCCAAAGCAAGCAAAGCCCATTAACATGACTCAAAGGCACAAAGAGAAGCCAGATTAGGAATTTCATTTGTAATTTGTTTTCAATTTTAATTTCATTTTCATTTTGTAAAGCCTATATAAAGGCATCAATTTCATTTCATTAGGAGAGCTCGGTTAGGCTGCTAGGTAGCAGTAGGAGTAGGAGTAGGATAGAATAGAAAGCTCTCTTTGATACACTTTTATTTTTTTGCACTCTCTACATTTTAGTTACATTGAATTCAGCTTTATGCAATTTCCATTTCTTCTACTTCTCTGCTATAAATCACTTTTCTGTAATTTTACTTTCTGCAACTTTACATTTGAGATTGTTGAGATCCAAATTTACTTTTCCTGCATTTAAATTCTTCTGCAATTATTCTGAGATTTGATCTACTGCTTCATTTAATTTCCAACACCTAATTCCCTTTACATTTACTGCAATTTACATTTCTTGCTCTTTAAGCTTCAGCTAATTTACATTACTGCAATTTACTTTCACTTCAATTTACTTTACTTTAAATTCCTTGCAATTTACTCTCTGCTGCTCCAATTTTCATTCAATTTATCAATGTTAGCTTGACTAAACTAATCGCCTCACTAAAGTTGCTTGATCTGTCAATCCCTGTGGGATCGACCTCACTCGCGTGAGTTCTTACTACTTGATTTCACCCGGTACACTTGTTGGTGAGTTTTGTGTGGAATCATTTTTCCCTCATCAAGTTTTTGGTGCCGTTGTCAGGGATTGATTTAGATTAACAATGATTAAGTGGGTGAGAAGTCTAGATTAAGCATTTTCTTTGTTTTTGTGTTTTTAATTTTCTATTTTGAGTTGACACCAAGGTGTTTGTATTTTTTGCCTCACTAAGCAAATCTCATTTGAGATATGAATTTAAGTTTTCTTTGGTGGTGTGTTTTACAAAATTCAAATGGAGTTCAACTCATCTTATGAACAAACAAATTTTATGGGATATTACCCACCATCACCAATCTCTAATGGTGGTTGGAAATATCACCAAGAAAATACAAATTTTGAGCACTCCAATCAATGGAGATATGCTTTAGAGCCACAAGATGAGCAAGATAATTTCATGGGATATTGCCCACCATCACAATATGATTCAAATCATTATCCTAATGATGCCTGGGAATATCACCAAGAAATGATAGATGATGAAGCAATTCACATGAGATATGATCCAGAACCACAAGATGATTTATGTCATTACCCTCATGGTGTCTGGACATGTCAACAAGAGTGTGAACAATCAGTTGAAATGAGACACTTCTCAGAGACACAATATGATCCAGATTTTGATGAGTCTAACAATTACGCATATTGTGGCTGGGAAAGTCAAAATCAAAGAGATCTTGGTGATCCATACTGTGTTCATCAAGAGACATCTTCACTAGAGTGTATTTTCAATAAATTCATACAAGATTGTCCCCCAAGGCAACAAGATGATCCATACTGTGATGAGTTCCACAATTCTTCAAGTCGTGATTGGGAGGATCAAAATCAGAGAGCACTCAATGTGTCATACTCCATTAATCAAGAGTCATCATTGCTTGAGCAAACCTTCAATTCATTCATGCAAAATTGTCCAACCTCACCTCCCAGTTTCTCATATGAAAATCCTGCATCATTTGATGGTGCCTCAACATAAAGTTTCCTCCACAATCCATACCAACCACAAAATTTATTCCACAATTCACAAAATTCATTCCATGCCCCTCAAAACATCACCACAACACATCCATGCCCACAAAATTTCTCTCAACCTTCATCCCTTGAGCTAGCATTTAAACAATACCTACAAACATCCATAGGCTCTTGGAAAGAACAAGAAACCATCTATAATAAGATGGATGGATATTTGGAGCAAGCAAGGAGAAACAAAGAATTGCTAAGCAAGGAAGATGAGGACCACCGAGTGGATGTAAAGGAGGAAGTGAAGGAACAAGAAAGTGAGGAAGACAATCAAGGAAGCTCATACTCAAGTGAAGCACAGAATTACATAGATGAAGGGCTCATTGAACCACCAACTCAAAAGGCTTTTGATGAAGATAATGCTCCAACTATCACACAACCACCAAGTATTGATATCCAAGAAGTGAAGGCAACTAACAAAAGCACCAATCCTACCCCTGATCTAGCAAGAAAGCTCAATCAAGCCATTAACAAAAGAAATCTTGCTGAGGAGATACTAAGACAGGGGACAATAGCTGAATCTTCTCCCCTCTTGAGGTAATTCCTCTTAACAAACTGGAAGAAGAGGAAGAAAGTGAAGAACAACATGTCAAGCTAATGACACTAAAAGAGCACTTGGTGGGAGGCAACCCAACCTTAAGTAACATTTCATTCCTTTGCTTTGTCTATTTTCTCTGTCTGCTTTGTTTAAATTTCAATAAATTGGCATATGATTACATTCTAAGTTTAGTATTGCCATGCAACACTTTGTTTTCAATCCCTCTGGATGATTGCATCAATTCTAATTGAAAGTCTCACACTAAGATTCTAAGTTTGGTGTGCCATTTATTTTTCTATGCAAGTCATTCAGCAACACCACTTGTTTGCATAATCATAATGCCTCTGCAAAGTTATCTTTCTTTTGGTTTAACATTTTTATTGTAATCTTTGTTTTAGTCAATTCTTTGTTTTTTATGATTTCATTTATTTTGCTCTTTAAGGCCCAAAAACCAAGCTTAGGAACACAAACAGCTAGCATTCACTTTGAAGTGTACGCCACATTCACTTTCTTACCTTTTTCGTGACTTTCCAGCCAAGCAAGGGAGAGCGCTCAAGAAGTGAACTTGGAGTTCACTAATGCAATGCTAATGAAGGCTAGCCCAAGCACCAAATGGTATTGCGCACCAAAGAAGCCAAGGGAGAAAGCTCAACAAGTGAACTTAGCGTTCACTAAATGAATGCCAGGGAGCAAAAATTGGCACGTGAGGAAGCATGCAAGCAAAGTGAACGTGGAGTTCACAAAGTGAACTGAACGCTCCACTGGGAGGAAACCCAAGCCACAAAATGCACCTTTATCCACTTGAACTAAGCCACCCCTGACCCACTTTCATTCAAATCCAGAGCAAGCAAAGCCCATTAACATGACTCAAAGGCACAAAGAGAAGATATATTAGGAATTTCATTTGTAATTTGTTTTCAATTTTAATTTCATTTTCATTTTGTAAAGCCTATATAAAGGCATCAATTTCATTTCATTAGGAGAGCTCGGTTAGGCTGCTAGGCAGCAGTAGGAGTAGGAGTAGGATATAATAGAAAGCTCTCTTTGATACACTTTTATTTTTTTGCACTCTCTACATTTTAGTTACAATGAATTCAGCTTTATGCAATTTCCATTTCTTCTACTTCTCTGCTACAAATCACTTTTCTGCAATTTTACTTTCTGCAACTTTACATTTGAGATTGTTGAGATCCAAATTTACTTTTCCTGCAATTAAATTCTTCTGCAATTATTCTGAGCTTTGATCTATTGCTTTATTTAATTTCCAACACCCAATCCCCTTTACATTTACTGTAATTTATATTTCTTGCTCTTTAAGCTTCAACTAATTTACATTACTGTAATTTACTTTCACTGCAATTTACTTTACTTTAAATTCCTTGCAATTTACTCTCTGCTGCTCTAATTTTCATTTAATTCATCAATGTTAGCTTGACTAAATTAATAGCCTCACTAAAGTTGCTTGATCCATCACTCCCTGTGGGATCGACCTCACTCGTGTGAGTTATTACTACTTGATGCGACCCGGTACACTTGCCGGTGAGTTTTGTGTGGAATCCTTTTTCCCTCATCACAGGTTCATTATTCTGTTCCAAGAAGAAAGGCCGAGCTCCTTCAACAGCTCAGACCTTGAAATAATAATTTTTAAAGTCCCTAAAAGACTCATCATACATGGAGAAAACTTTCTTTCCCTGGGTAGCTCGGAAAGAAATCCAGAAGCTTTCTTCTTAGCTGCCCCAGGCTTCGTCAGAATAAAAAGGTAAAGAAAAAGAGTTTGAGAAGGTTGGACATCCAATTCTTAGCACAACAGTTTGGAAGATTTTTATGAAGCCCCACGAGTTCGGGTGAAGTTGAGAAGGAGCTACGTTGCAAGACCACAACAGGTCTGTCTCAAAGGAAGTAAAAGGAATGGTGATGTTCATTTGGCTAAAAAAGTAATCATATGCATAAAAGAAGGGACGTTCCTCCTGAGTCAGAGAAGATTCAAACTTTCCAAATCCAAACAAAGATCAAAACTTTTTCATCCCCAAATAAACACAAGCAATAAAAAGAACGGTGTGAAAAGTAAAAGAGAGAGAGAAGACGAAAACCCAACCTGCAGTGGAGAGGAGAAGATAAATGCTTAGAGACCGAAGCAACGATGAAACCACGCCAAACAATCGCTCTCCGAGCAAAGAAAGAGGGAAGCGCGAAGAATGGAAAAAATTTGAGAACAAAAGAACAAAGTGCCAGCAAGAAGTCTAAGAGAAGAGTGAAAGAAGAAACTGAAGGAAGAGGCTTTGAAATTCAAATGAAGATACAAAGGGGAAATAAAAGGAAAACGGCGAAGAGTTAATGAGTATTTAAACCTTCACAAGTTTCCAAGGGAACGCAAAATGCGCGTTGCAATTAAAAAGGAGTGAGACAAAATGCTCTGTATTCAAAAACCCATTAGGAGCTCTACAAAATGGGATCGACAGAATAAAAATGCTCGAGCTCGATTTCCCCAAAAGGGGTCAAAGTCTAGCAAAGACACGACCTCAAAAGAAAGACCAAGCTCAAGCAGGGGCACTGTTCATACCCTGGGTCGAGCTATATGACCCGGGCTGATTAAAGACAAGTCGATCGACCTCCTCTCAAAGATTTCGGCCAAATTGCTACAAAGGCCCAAGAAAGGCCCAAACGAAGGAACATAGCCCAATCTAAAGGCATCCAAAGCCTAGAAAGATAACGGTGGTTCCCCTTAAAGATAAGACAACTTCACTCAAAGATAAGATAAGATAAGATAATTATCTTATCTCCAGAAAGGTCACTCCATACTACTATAAATACACTGGAGCACCCAGGTATGACTCATACTCTGATTCTACTAAAAACCTGCTTAAAGCCCCTGCTAACTTAAGCATCAGAGTCTCTTGCAGGTACTACCACCCTCCGGTGATGAAGGATCAGCAGCATCTCTAGCTCCACCAAGTCCAACAAGTCAGACACGTCAGCTCCAGCCACCACTGCAGATCCCGACCGAGATCGATCTACAGTTTCAGGTAACCCCCAGAACAGTATCTGACCTTGAGGGATGGGAGCTACCAAGGTCATGGCATGCATGTAACCTAAGAAGGTACTATAGCTAGAAAGTAATAAATATCTTAGGTTAACGTGTACTATTTTTCATGAAAAGTTTTTTAATGAGGTGCCAAGCCAAGATCTACAAATTTACCCGATTTAGAAGGGTAAGCACTCATATGTATATATTCTTGTCTATATGCCTATTTTCTACTTGAATAAAGTTTTTCAGATTTCCTAAAAAAAATTTCCTACCATGTAGCATTGATCTGAGCGCAAAAATTTACCGCCCGATCACGACAAGGTCGGCAAGGTGAAAACTAAATTCACCGCCCGATCACGACAAGGTTGGCAAGGTGAAACCAAATTCACCGCCCGATCACAACAAGGTCGGCAAGGTGAAAGCGAACAAAATAGATCAATGCAATAAGTTATAAAAAGTAATCCATAAAAAGTGGCCTGATAAGGTCTGACTAAAAATGGACTACTAAAAATAACTTAGCTTGGACCGACAAGATAAGTCGGACCAACGAAAGCTACAGCTTGGACCGACAAGAGAAGTCTGACCAACAAAAGCTACAGCTTGGACCGACAAGAGAAGTTGGACCAACGAAAGCTACAGCTTAGACCGACAAGAGAAATCGGACCAATGAAAAGCTACAGCTTGGACCAACAAGAAAAGTCGGACCAACGAAAAGCTACAGTTCAGACCGATCAGAAAAGTCAGACCAATGAAAAGCGTGCACTAAAAGGGACATAGCTTTGCCCAAAAAGCCACGACTCCACGACAACGCTATCAAAATTGTTCAGGCTAACTAAAAAGGTTCTACAGGAACACTAAAAAGTTGCTGGACAAATTAGCCCCAATGATCACCTCGACCAACCAAGTGGACAAAATAGGAGCTAATCAAAAAGAGGTCGGACAGCAAAGTACCAACTCTATGAAACTCCACGAAGATTGTAGAAGGCATGAACAACATATCAGAAAAACATATTGATGAGCGGATAATTTATACGCTTTTTGGCATTGTTTTTAGTATGTTTTTAGTAGGATCTAGTTACTTTTAGGGATATTTTTATTAGTTTTTATGTTAAATTCACATTTCTGGACTTTACTATGAGTTTGTGTGTTTTTCTGTGATTTCAGGTATTTTCTGGCTGAAATTGAGGGACTTGAGCAAAAATCAGATTCAGAGGTTGAAGAAGGACTCCTGATGCTGTTGGACTCTGACCTCCCTGCACTCAAAGTAAATTTTCTGGAGCTACAGAACTCAAAATGGCGCGATTCCAATTGCGTTGGAAAGTAGACATATAGGGCTTTTCAGAAATATATAATAGTCCATACTTTGGCCGAGTTTAGATGACGCAAAATGGCGTTGAACACCAGTTCTATGCTGCAGTCTGGAGTTAAACGCCAGAAACACGTCACGAACCAGAGTTGAACGCCAAAAACACGTTACAACTTGGCGTTCAACTCCAAAAGAAGCCTCTGCACGTGTAAACTTCAAGCTCAGTCCAAGCACACACCAAGTGGGCCCCGGAAGTGGATTTATGCATCAATTACTTACTTCTGTAAACCCTAGTAGCTAGTTTAGTATAAATAGGACTTTTTACTATTGTATTAGACATCTTATCATCTTTGGATTATCTTTTGATCTATTGATCACGTTTGGGGGCTGGCCATTCGGCCATGCCTGGACCTTCATCACTTACGTATTTTCAACAGTAGAGTTTATGCACTCCATAGATTAAGGTGCGGAGCTCTGCTGTTCCTCATGATTTAATGCAAAGTACTACTGTTTTATATTTAATTCAACTTATTCCGCTTCTAAGATATCCATTCGCACCCAAGAACATGATGAATGTGATGATTATGCGACGCTCATCATCATTCTCACTTATGAACGCGTGCCTGACAAACACTTCTGTTCTACATGCAAACAAGCTAGAATGAGTATAAGTTAGAAGGATGGCCATTCCTGAGATCCGGAAAGTCTAAACCTTGTCTGTGGTATTCCGAGTAGGATCTGGGAAGGGATGGCTGTGACGAACTTCAAACTCGCGAGTGCTGGGCGTAGTGACAGACGCAAAAGGAGGGTGAACCCTATTCCAGTATGACCGAGAACCTCCAGATGATTAGCCGTGCCGTGACAGAGCATTTGTACCTTTTTCACAAGAGAGGATGGGATGTAGCCATTGACAACGGTGATGCCCTACATAAAGCTTGCCATGGAAAGGAGTAGGAAGGATTGGATGAAGACAGCAGGAAAGTAGAGGTTCAGAGGAACGAAAGCATCTCTATACACTTATCTGAAATTCTCACCAATGAATTACTTAAGTATTTCTATCGTTGTTTTCTATTTATTTATTATTATTATTCGAAAACTCCATAATCATTTGATATCCGCCTGACTGAGATTTACAAGGTGACCATAGCTTGCTTCAAGCCGACAATCTCCGTGGGATCGACCCTTACTCACGTAAGGTTTTATTACTTGGACAACCCAGTGCACTTGCTAGTTAGTTGTATCGAAGTTGTGACAAATCATGAATTAAGATTAGAGCACCAAGTTTTTGGAGCCATTACCAGGGATCACAATTTCGTGCACCAAGTTTTTGGCCCCGTTGCCAGGGATTGTTCGAGTTTGGACAACTGACGGTTCATCTTGTTGCTCAGATTAGGTAATTTTCTTGTTGTTTTATTTTCAAAAAAAAAATTGCAAAAATCTTTCAAAAATTTCTCATCTGTTTTTGAAAATTATTCTAAATTTTTAAGAATGAATTCTAGTGTTTCATGAAGCATGTTGAAACCTGGCTGCCTGTAAAGCCAGGTCTAATTCTTTTGGATAGTGGCTTCCAACCATCAGCATAGAGGCAAGTTAATTGGAATATCAGCTGTTGCATGCTTGATTTATATCCTAAAGCTGGCTGGCTATTAAGCCATGCCCAACCCTTGGATTGGAGCTTTAGGCCAACATTGAAAGATTCCTGGGATTCTTATAAAAAAATTTTGAATTTCTTATTTTCTTTTTCCTATATGTTTTTCGAAAAAAATTTAAAAGAAAATACAAAAAAATCATAAAATCATAAAATCAAAAATATTTTGTGTTTCTTGTTTGAGTCTTGAGTCAATTTCAAGTTTGGTATCAATTGCATTTTTTGAAAATTCATGCATTCATAGTGTTCTTCATTATCTTCAAGTTGTTCTTGGTAAGTCTTCTTGTTTGATCTTTAAATTTTCTTGTTTTGTGTCTTTTCTTGTTTTTCATATGCATTTTTCGTTTGTTAGAGTCCAAGCATTAAAGATTTCTAAGTTTGGTGTCTTGCATGTTTTCTTTGCATCAAAAATTTTTCAATAATATGTTCTTGATGTTCATCATGATCTTCAAAGTGTTCTTGGTGTTCATCTTGACATTCATAGTGTTCTTGCATGCATCATGTGTTTTGATTTATAATTTTCATGTTGTGAGTCATTTTTTTTTGTTTTTCCCATTCATCATTAAAAATTCAAAAATCAAAAAAATATCTTTCCTTTTTTCTCTCATAAATTTCGAAAATTTTGATTGACTTTTCAAAAAATTTTTAAAATTCAATTGTTTCTTATGAGTCAAATCAAATTTTCAATTTAAAAATCTTATCTTTTTCAAAATCATTTTCAAAAATCAAATCTTTTTCATTTTTCTTATTTATTTTCGAAAATTTTAAAAATATTTTTCAAAAAAAAATCTTTTTCTTAATTTTATCTCATAATTTTTGAAAATATCATCAAAAATTAATGTTTTGATTCAAAAATTTCAAGTTTGTTACTTGCTTGTTAAGAAAGATTCAAACTTTAAGTTCTAGAATCATATCTTGTGATTACTTGTGAGTCAAGTCATTAATTTTGGTTTTTAAAATCAAATCTTTTTCAAAACTAATTTTCATCATATCTTTCTATCATATCTTTTTTTAAATCATATTCTTTTTCAAAAATATCTTTTTATCTTATCTTTTTCAAAATCATATCTTTTTAATCATACCTCTTCATATCATATCTTTTTCAAATATCTTTTCTAACTTCTTATTTTCTTATCTTTTAAAAAATTAATTTTCAAAATTTGTTTCAACTAACTAATTAACTTTTTGTTTGTTTCTTATCTCTTTCAAAACTACCTAACTAACTATCTTTCTATAATTTTCGAAAATTCCTCCCTCTTTTTCAAAAATTCTTTTTAATTAATTAATTGTTTTAAATTTTAATTTTAATTGTATTCTTCCTTTAATTTTCGAAAATCATTAACTCCTTTTCAAAATTTATTTTCGAAAACCTTTCTCTCTCATCTTATTCTATTTATTTATTCATTTACTAACACTTCTCTTCATCTCAAATCACTGCTACTATCCTCACCCTTGTGTTTGGATTATCCATTCTTCTTCACTCTTATTCCCTTTCTTCTTCTACTAACAACAAGGGGAACTCTATACTGTGGTAAAAAGGATCCCTATTATTATTTTTCTGTTCCCTTCTTTTTCATATGAGCAGGAGCAAGGACAAGAACATTCTTGTTGAAGCTGATCCAGAACCTGAAAGGACTCTGAAGAAAAAACTAAGAGAAGCTAAAATACAACAATCCAGAGACAACCTTACAGGAATTTTCGAACAAGAAGAGGATATGGCAGCCGAAAATAATAATAATGCAAGGAGGATGCTTGGTGACTTTACTGCACCAAATTCCAATTCACATGGAAGAAGCATCTCCATCCCTACCATTGGAGCAAACAATTTTGAGCTTAAACCTCAATTAGTTTCTCTGATGCAACAAAACTGCAAGTTTCATGGACTTCCATCTGAAGATCCCTTTCAGTTCTTAACTGAATTCTTGCAAATCTGTGATACTGTTAAGACTAATGGAGTAGATCCTGAAGTCTACAGGCTCATGCTTTTCCCTTTTGCTGTGAGAGACAGAGCTAGAATATGGTTGGATTCTCAACCTAAAGACAGCCTGAACTCTTGGGATAAGCTGGTCACGGCTTTCTTAGCCAAGTTCTTTCCTCCTCAAAAGCTGAGTAAGCTTAGAGTGGATGTTCAAACCTTCAGACAGAAAGAAGGTGAATCCCTCTATGAAGCTTGGGAGAGATACAAGTAACTGACCAAAAAGTGTCCTTTTGACATGCTTTCAGAATGGACCATCCTGGATATATTCTACGATGGTCTGTCTGAATTAGCTAAGATGTCATTGGATACTTCTGCAGGTGAATCCATTCACCTAAAGAAAACGCCTGTAGAAGCTCAAGAACTTATTGACATGGTTGCTAATAACCAGTTCATGTACACTTCTGAGAGGAATCCTGTGAGTAATAGGACGCCTATGAAGAAGGGAGTTCTTGAAATTAATGCTCTGAATGCCATATTGGCTCAGAACAAACTATTGACTCAGCAGGTCAATATGATTTCTCAGAGTCTGAATAGAATGCAAGCTGCATCCAACAGTACTCAAGAGGCATCTTCTGAAGAAGAAGCTTATGATCCTGAGAACCCTGCAATAGCAGAGGTAAATTATATGGGTGAACCTTATGGAAACACCTATAACCCCTCATGGAGAAATCACCCAAATTTCTCATCGAAGGATCAACAAAAGCCTCAACAAGGCTTTAATAATGGTGGAAGAAACAGGTTTAACAGTAGTAAACTTTTTCCATCATCCACTTAGCAACAGACAGAGAATTCTGAGCAGAATCCATCTAGCTTAGCAAATTTAGTCTCTGATCTATCTAAGGCCACTCTAAGTTTCATGAATGAAACAAGGTCCTCCATTAAAAATCTGGAAGCACAAGTGGGCTAGCTGAGTAAAAGGATCACTGAAACCCCTCCTAGTACTCTCCCAAGCAATACAGAAGAAAATCCAAAAGGAGAGTGCAAGGCCATTGAAATGACCATCATGGCCAAATCCAAGGAGGAAGGGAAGGACGTGAATCCCAAGGAGGAAGACCTCCTGAGACGTCCAGTGATCAACAAGGAGTTTTCCTTTGAGGAATCAAAAAATCTGAGGCTCATCTAAAGACCATAGAGATTCCATTAAACCTCCTTACGCCCTTCATGAGCTCTAATGAGTATTGCTCTTCTGAAGAGAATGAGGATGTTACTGAAGAGCAAGTTGCTAAGTTCCTTGGTGCAATCATGAAGCTAAATGCCAATTTATTTGGTAATGAGACTTGGGGAGATGAACCTCCCCTGTTCACCAATGAACTAAATGCATTGGATCAACTGAGATTGCGTCAGAAGAAACAGTATCCTGGAAAGTTCCTAATACCTTGTACCATAGGCACCATAACCTTTGAGAAGGCTCTATGTGACCTTGGGTCAGGAATAAACCTCATGCCACTCTCTGTAATGGAGAAACTGGGAATCTCTGAGGTGCAAGCTGCTAGAATCTCATTAGAGATGGCAGACAATTTCAGAAAACAGGCTTATGGACAAGTAAAGGACATGTTAGTAAAGGTTGAAGGCCTTTACATCCCTACTGATTTCATAATCCTAGATACTGGGAAGGATGAGGATGAATCCATCATCCTTGGAAGACCCTTCCTAGCCACAGCAAGAACTGTGATTGATGTGGACAGAGGAGAATTGATCCTTCAACTAAATGAGGACAACCTTGTGTTTAAAACTCAAGGATCTCTCTCTCTAACCATGGAGAGGAAGCATGAAAAGCTTCTCTCACTGCAAGTCAACCAAAGCCCCCACAGTCAAACTCTAAGTTTGGTGTTGGGAGGCTACAACCAAACTCTAAGTTTGGTGTTGAACTCCCATATCCAAATACTAAGTTTGGTGTTGGGAAGTCTACAAAATTGACCTGATCACCTGTGTGGCTCCATGAGAGCCCACTGTCAAGCTATTGACATTAAAGAAGCGCTTGTTAGGAGGCAACCCAATTTTTATCTAATTTTATTTTTATTTTTATTGTTCTTTCATGTTTTATTAGGTTCATGATCATGTGGAGTCACAAAATAAATCAAAAAATTAAAAACAGAATCAAAAATAGCAGAATAAAAATCATACCCTGGAGGAAGGACTTACTGGCGTTTAAACGCCAGTAAGAAGCATCTGGCTAGCGTTCAACGCCAGAACAGAGCATGGATCTGGCGTTGAACGCCCAAAACAAGCAGCATCCTGGCGTTCAGACGCCAGGAATGCACACTGAGGAAAGCTGGCGCTGAACGCCAGAAACAAGCATAGAACTGGCGTTCAACGCCAGAAACATGCTGCATCTGGGCGCTGAATGCCCAGAACAAGCATCAATTCGCCGTTTAAACACCAGAATTGCATGCAAAGGCATTTTACATGCCTAATTGGTGCAGGGATGCAATTCCTTGACACCTCAGGATCTGTGGACCCCATAGGATCATCTCAGCATCTGTGGACCCCACAGGATCCCCACCTACCTCCACTCATACTCTTCCCAATAAACACTCATCCCCATATGGCCGAACCTTAACCCCTCTCCCTCCACTATATAAACCTCTCCATTCTTCTTCATTTTCACACAACACAACCCTCTCTTCCTCTTCTTGGCCGAAACACAACCTCTCTCCCTCTCCTCCATATCTCCTTCTTCTTCTTCTATTCTTTCTTCTTTTGCTCGAGGGCGAGCAACATTCTAAGTTTGGTGTGGTAAAAGCATAGCTTTTTGTTTTTCCATAACCATTGATGGCACCTAAGGCCAGAAAAACCTCTAGAAAGAGGAAAGGAAGACAAAAGCTTCCACCTCCAAGTCATAGGAGATGGAGAAATTCATCTCAAGGGTCTATAGCTCAGTGGTAGAATATTTGAATGCAAATCAAGAGATCCCTGAGATACCTCAGGGGATACATTTTCCTCCACACAATTATTGGAAGCAACTAAGGGTGGAACATCAAGAGCACTCCATCATCTTTCATGAAATTAGAGAAGATCAAAGAGCAATGAGGGAGGAGCAACAAAGACAAGGAAGAGACATAGAAGAGCTCAAGGACATCATTGGTTCCTCAAGAAGGAAACGCCACCATCACTAAGGTGGACTCATTCCTTGTTCTTAAATTTTTTGTTTTTCATTTTCCTATGTTAAATGTTTATCTATGTTTGTGTCTTTATTACATGATCATTAATGTCTAAGTGTCTATGCCTTAAAGTAGTGAATATGAATCCATCACCTCTCTTAAATGAAAAATGTTTTAAAAAACAAAAGAACAAGAAGTACATTGTTTCGAATTCATCCTTGAAACTAGTTTAATTATTTTGATGTGGTGACAATACTTTTTGTTTTCTGAATGTATGCTTGAATAGTGCATATGTCTTTTGAAGTTGTTATTTAAGAATGTTAAATATGTTGGCTCTTGAAAGAATGATGATAAGGAGAAATGTTATTTGATAATCTGAAAAATCATAAAATTGATTCTTGAAGCAAGAAAAAGCAGTGAATACAGAAAGTTTGCAGAAAAAAAATGGCGAAAAAAATAGAAAGAAAAAGAAAAAGCAAGCAGAAAAAGCCAAAAGCTCTTAAAACCAAAAGGCAAGAGCAAAAAGCCAATAGCCCTTAAAACCAAAAGGCAAGGGTAATAAAAAGGATCCCAAGACTTTGAGCATCAGTGGATAGGAGGGCCTAAAGTAATAAAATCCTGGCCTAAGCGGCTAAACCAAGCTGTCCCTAACCATGTGCTTGTGGCGTGAAGGTGTCAAGTGAAAACTTGAGACTGAGCGGTTAAAGTCAAGGTCCAAAGCAAAAGAAGAGTGTGCTTAAGAACCCTGGACACCTCTAATTGGGGACTTTAGCAAAGCTGAGTCACAATCTGAAAAGGTTCACCCAGTTATGTGTTTGTGGCATTTATGTATCCGGTGGTAATAATGGAAAACAAAGTGCTTAAGGCCACGGCCAAGACTCATAAAGTAGCTGTGTTCAAGAATCAACATACTGAACTAGGAGAATCAATAATACTATCTGAACTCTGAGTTCCTATAGATGCCAATCATTCTGAACTTCAATGGATAAAGTGAGATGCCAAAACTATTCAAGAGGCAAAAAGCTACAAGTTTCGCTCATCTGATTGGAGCTATGTTTCATTGATATTTTGGAATTTATAGTATATTTTCTTCTTTTTATCCTATTTGATTTTCAGTTGCTTGGGGACAAGCAACAATTTAAGTTTGGTGTTGTGATGAGCGGATAATTTATACGCTTTTTGGCATTGTTTTTAGTATATTTTTAGTAGGATCTAGTTACTTTTAGGGATGTTTTTATTAGTTTTTATGTTAAATTCACATTTCTGGACTTTACTATGAGTTTGTGTGTTTTTCTGTGATTTCAGGTATTTTCTGGCTGAAATTGAGGGACATGAGCAAAAATCAGATTCAGAGGTTGAAGAAGGACTGCTGATGCTGTTGGATTCTGACCTCCCTGCACTCAAAGTGGATTTTCTGGAGCTATAGAACTCAAAATGGCGCGATTCTAATTGCGTTGGAAAGTAGACATCCAGGGGCTTTCCAGCAATATATAATAGTCCATACTTTTGCCGAGTTTAGATGATGCAAAAGGGCGTTGAACGCCAGTTCTACGCTGTAGTCTGGAGTTAAACGCTAGAAACATGTCTCGAACCAGAGTTGAACGCCAAAAACATGTTACAACTTGGAGTTCAACTCCAAAAGAAGCCTATGCACGTGTAAAATTCAAGCTCAGCCCAAGCACACACCAAGTGGGCCCCGGAAGTGGATTTATGCATCAATTACTTACTTTTGTAAACCCTAGTAGCCAGTTTAGTATAAATAGGACTTTTTACTATTGTATTAGACATCTTATCATCTTTGGATTATCTTTTGATCTATTGATCACGTTTGGAGGCTGGCCATTTGGCCATGCCTGGACCTTCATCACTTATGTATTTTCAACGGTAGAGTTTCTGCACTCCATAGATTAAGGTGTGGAGCTCTGCTGTTCCTCATGATTTAATGCAAAGTACTACTGTTTTATATTCAATTCAACTTATTCCGCTTCTAAGATATCCATTCGCACCCAAGAACATGATGAATGTGATGATTATGGGACGCTCATCATCATTCTCACTTATGAACGCGTGCCTGACAAACACTTCCGTTCTACATGCAAACAAGCTAGAATGAGTATCTCTTAGATATCTAATACAGAGGACCGAGTCCGAGATATTAGAATCTTCGTGGTATAAGTTAGAACCCATGGATGGCCATTCCTGGGATGGCTGTGACGAACTTCAAACTCGCGAGTGCTGGGCATAGTGACAGACACAAAAGGAGGGTGAACCCTATTCCAGTATGATCGAGAACCTCCAGATGATTAGCCGTGCCGTGACAGAGCATTTGGACCTTTTTCACAAGAGAGGATGGGATGTAGCCATTGACAACGGTGATGCCCTACATAAAGCTTGCCATAGAAAGGAGTAGGAAGGATTGGATGAAAACAGCAAGAAAGCAGAGGTTCAGAGGAACGAAAGCATCTCTATACACTTATCTGAAATTCTCACCAATGAATTACATAAGTATTTCTATCGTTGTTTTCTATTTATTTATTATTATTATTCGAAAACCCATAACCATTTGATATCCGCCTGACTGAGATTTACAAGGTGACCATAGCTTGCTTCAAGCCGACAATCTCCGTGGGATCGACCCTTACTCACGTAAGGTTTTATTACTTGGACGACCCAGTGCACTTGCTGGTTAGTTATATCGAAGTTGTGACAAATCATGAATTAAGATTAGAGCACCAAGTTTTTGGAGCCATTACCAGGGATCACAATTTCGTGCACCACATATCCATCAAAACAAAAACATTTAAAGACTCAAAAAGGCTACCTAAGTGGCAGCCTCAAGAGTTCAAAAGTGTTTTGTTTTCAAAATAAAGTTGCATAGAGGCAACTGAAAGTCAAGAAGTCTACCACACCAAAAAGTTACAAAAAGTTAGATTTTAAAAAACCACAAACCGGGATGTACAGATAAAACAAAGAGATTATAAGGGGTTCAAAGTTTCCCCAGTAGTAGCATCCGTGGCTGAAGGAGGAGGAACGATATTCATAGGGTGGCTGACGTTGGGATTTTGCCAGTAAAGAATTTCATAAAAACATTCGCGTTGCAGATATAGTCTCTAAACCGAGAGAAATCCCTTCGTACAAACGGTTTGGTTGTCACAAGTAACAAACCCCTTAAAATTGATAACCGAGTATTTAAACCTCGGGTCGTCTTCTCAAGGAACTGCAGGGAAGTATGTTCTTATTATTGGTTATGGAAATTGTAAATTTGGGGTTTCAAGAATGAGGAACGAGTAATTTAATGACAAATAACTTAAATGGCAAAAATAAATAAATACTGTAAAGCAAACTTTTGGCAAGGTATGAGAAATTAGAGGTCCTATCTTGGCTATCCTTATCAATGATGATAATAATTAAATCTTAATTCCACTTCGTTAACCTTTACTAAGATAAAGGAAGGTCAAGGGATTAATTGGTTTGATCTTCGAATCCTATTTATTCCCTAAGAAAAGATTGGGATTATGGAAGTTCAATTCAATCAACAAAGATAACAATTATCAATCACATTGAGTTTGATAATTCCTGAGTTACTGATTTCTTAACCAAGACCAAAAGGAGAAAAATAAATCTACTTGGAATAAAAATGTCTTCAGAGTAAAAGCAACAATAGCATAAATAAGAGAAATCAATATTAAACTGAAATACCTCAAATAACATTAATAAAAAAGTGATCTATAACATGAAAGGATTCATAAAGTAGCTTGCAAAAGTAAATAAAAGGAATATTGAACCTGATCAATAGAGATATTCTTGAAAGTGAATAAAAATCCTAATTCTAAATCCTAATCCTAAAGAGTAAGAGGAGAGAGCCTCTCTCCAAAACTAATTCTAATTCATGGAAAGTAAAAATTGGCGAGCTCCCTGTGAATAGATGCATTCCCTCACTTCATAACCTCTGGTTTATGCCTTCTGGACTTGGATTTGGGCCAAAAAAAGCTTCAGAAATTGCTGGGAGCGTTTTCTGCAATTTCTGGTGCGTGGCCTCTGTCACGCATCCGCGTGGGTCACCCGGTCGCGTCATTCGGAGCTTTTCTTGCCACGCGGTCGCGTCAGTCATGCGGCCGCATCGCTGCTTCTTTACGCTTGGCATGCGTCTGCGTCGCCCATGCGATCACGTGGATGCCAGTTTCTTCAGAAGCTCTATTTTGTGCTTTCCTTCCATTTTTGTATGTTTCCTTTCCATTCTTTAAGTCATTCCTACCTTAGAAGATCTGAAAACTACTCAACACACTAATCACGGCATCGAATGGAATTAAAGGTGATTAAAATAATTAATTTAAAAGCATAGGAAACATGTTTCTCACATACATCACATAATAGGGAAGGGAAAGTAAAACCATGCAATTAATATGAATAAGTAGGTGAAGAATTGAATAAATCACTCAAATTAAGCACAAAATACATTATAAAATATGGGTTTATCAACCTCTCCACACTTAAACAATAGCATGTCCTCATGCTAAATCCAAGGTAATAAGTAAGGTTAAAATGATGGAATGTCATGCAATGAAATCTAATCTAAATGCAACTACCTAAATGGATCATGCAATTCTAATTTATTAACTCATATATAAAGCTTACAGGTAGTTAAATTAATTCACATTCTCAAGGAGTCATATATGTATATATAGCCAAGCCTTAGATAATCAATAAGCACTTTTACAATTGAGATGGGAGAAAAAGTATTTTGTGAACTTGCAAGACAATTAGATAATTCAAATAGAGATAAATGTTAATGAGCTATTGAACCCTCACTGGATTTGTGTTTACTCTCTAGTCACTCAGTGTTTATTGGGTTAATCACTCTATTCATCTTTTTATTCTTCCTTTCTATAACTTTGTTCTTCATCTAACCAATCAACAATTATAGAATACAGTCATACCAAAAATCATGAGGTCTTTAATTAAGGTTGTAATGGAGCCAAGGTAAAGGTAAGGATATATGTATAAGGCTAAGTGAGCTAATAAGTGAATCCTTAATTAAACTAAGATCTCACCTAACATACATAATTAGTAAAACAAAACTTCTTTACCTATTTTCCCATATTTTTCCCACTTTTGGATGTTACATGCTCATGTTTCAACTTTTGTTCTTATTCCATGTGCATTGCTTTTATTTTTGCATTTGGGGAATTCTTTTGTATCCCCTTTATTAAATACTGAAATTTTTATGTTTTTTTTTAATGCACATGGTAATTTAATCACTTTGATTTCTCATGAGCATGCTTCCCAAAAATTTCTTAGTTCGAGTTATTTTACTCTTTTCAACTCTTCTACCTTTTGTTTTTATCATCCATGTTCCCAATAGGTTTCCCACATTTTAAACTATTCATAATTTTCTATCTTAAGCTAACCAAGGATTCAACTTGGGATTTTATTTTGTTTTTATGCTTAAGTCTAGTAGTGTGGCTAATAGAATAAAAGGGGATTTAAAGGCTCAAGGGGGCTAACAAGGGTGATGTGAAAGGTAGGTTAATTTGGGATAAGTGAGCTAAAATCAAATGCGGCCTCAATCACTCTTTTGGTATGCATATCTATATTCTATATTCTATATTCTATAATTGGACATATAGATTAAAACAAAGTAAAGAACATCAGAATAAATAAGAAGGGCAGAACACACAGGAATAAAAATTATGGTTTAAATGTAACCATACAATTAAGCTCAAAACTCACAGGCTGTATGTTCTCTAGCTCAAAAATCATTTATCAGTTATGTATGTCATGCAGGTTTAGTTAAAAATTCCCATTATTCTCAATGTAAAACTTAAGGTGGCTTTAAAGTTCTAGTGTTCCTCCTTGATGAAATGTTGTTAACTAACTAACATGTAATTCTATATATACAAGGTGTGTGGATTGTTTCTATTAAGTTCAAGTTTCTAGTTTACTTCCTTTTTATATTTTCAATTTAAACTAAGCTATCATATGCTAAAAAGGGTAAACTATACTAATTAATCCACAATTTTCTATAACTAATAAGTTAGAATTGCAACTAAACTAAATAACTAAAAATATGAACTAAAGTGCAAAATGCAGAAATAGAGTAAAAATATATAAAAGTAGCAATGTATAAGTACTCAGAAAAAAAATAAAAATAAAGAGAAAAATACAGAAAAATATCCAAAATAAAAGAAAAAGAGTTTGTAGTGGTTCACCAAAATAATACGCCAGAGATGGCGACCTCCCCACACTTAAAATAAAGCATCGTCCCTGATGCTCACTCAAGCAGGGTGTGAAGGGGTGTCATCACTGGAAGGGATGGTAGCTGGTGTCTCTGTGGTGGCTGGCTGGGGGTCTGGCTGCTGTAGAGGAGTGGCTATATGAATGGGGATCTCAAGATCTACAGCCTGGATCTGATGTGGGACCTCTGCCTGTGGTGCAGCCTGCACTGCCTCTCCCTGGGGATGGGTCTCTGCCTCGGGCGCATCCGCCTCCTCCTCAGATGCCTCGGATGGTGTGTCAGGCTCGGAGGGGATGTCACCGGATCGTATCATCAGCTTCAGGTGCTCATAGCGTCGCTTGTTGCGACGTTCCATCTGGTCAAGTCGTCAAAACAAGCGATGCACCAGATGATAGACATGCTCTGTGGCAGGTGGAGGTACAGTGGTGGTGGCAGGGGTAGGTGGTGCAGCAGTAGAGGAAGAGGGACCGGTAGATGGTGTAGCTGTATCATCAGCAGTGGCAGTCAGGAATGGAGGTCTGTAGCCCAAGGCCAGGAAGTTCCTGCTGTGCGGGATAATCTTCTTGCATTCCACAGCAGGTGACCTCTCATTAGCATCCTCTCATGGCACGTTAGCTCGACGGCCCAGCTGTGTAACCAGATAGGGAAAGGGAAGAGTGCCTCGGACGTGGACCCTAGCCATATAGTGCCGGATAAAGCGTGGCAGGTATAGGTCCTTACCCTCCATCACACACCAAAGGAGGGTGATCATAGCGGCTGGTATCTCAGTCTTGTGAGTACTCGGCATAATGTAGTTGCTTAATATCTGATGCCATAGCCGAGACTCATCGTTCAGGTAAATCCGCTTGATCCCCTTGGGCATGGTGGTGTTCTGACCCATGATCCAAGGAACTGACGGGTCAAGGGCGATCCTCGCCTTGACTGCAACCTAGTTAAAACGCATAAAGCGCATATCCTCCTGAGCTTTCTGATAGCCATCTGTCTGATCAGTCCTTGGCAGAAGCTTCAGAACTTCTTCTATTGCCTCCTCAGTAACCAGAATCTGCTTTCCTCTGAGGTTCACTGCATCTAGGGAAGTTTTGAAGTAGTTACAGTAGAATTTCCTAACCCAAGATGCATTAACCTCAGTCAAAGGTCTCTCCAGAAAGAACCAGCCTCTTTGTTTGATTTGATCAGAGGTATATTGCGGAGTTCTTCTGGGATCTTCAAAGTCCGCTCCAGGTATAGGTTCCTGGAGTTTGCAAACACCGGATACTTCAGCTCACAGTATCGGTTTGCAAACTTTACTGAGTCATTGGCGGGAAGTAGCTGGTCGGCCTTCTCCTGCGGGGTAAAGGCTTTCTCCCGCAAGGAGGCATCATGCATGAGGTCGATGATAGACACAGAGGCTTCTCATCTTTTCCTTTTGCTAGTAGTGACCTTGCCTTTTACCTTTCTCTGGGAATCTGACATCCTGAAAAATAGAAAACCAGGATATAATAAAAATAGGAAAGCAAATAGGCAAATAATCAAAGAAAACACAAAGTGGCAAAGGAGCAATAGGATAATGAATATGAGTGAAGTAAATGTGCATTTAAGATTGTATAGGAGTGAAAAATCGGAAAAGAAGTGTTCACAATCCAAAATGTAATTGAATGCATGTTAAATAGAAAGATTAACATCATGCCTTGGTTAGAATGTTAAAAGAAAGTGAAAGAAAAGCAAAAAAAGAAGTTTTGAAAAGGTTAGGTTGGTTAGAGTTAAAATTAGTGATTTAGTGAAAAATGGGTTAAAGTAAGAGACATAATGAAAATAGTCCAAGTAACAAGTAATCACAGGTAGAAGCTATAAGTAACTCATATCCAAACAAGTAAAACAGTTTGATGATGATTCAAATAGAGATAGAAAAAGCAAAAATAGGAATCAAACATCAAGATTGCAGTTTAGGAACCCGGAAATCAAATGGGATAAGAAAGCCTGCCTTGGCATTCATGGAATGGTTTGGTTAAAGCAGTGGAGAACAGAGTTCAAAATTCCAAAACCAAAACATGAATGAAAGTCAAAAACAGTTTACAAAAATTTGGGCAGCATTCTGGCTAAAATTGGATTTTCCCGGAAAATAAACAGCAATCAAACAGTTCATATGAATTAAAAAAAATCAAGCTGCAGTTACATATAATGAATATAAACATGAAAAGTCAGTGTAAAGAGCAGCAATATACAAGAAATACAGCATATGAACAAGATCACAACAACAGCAGATTTGCAAATTTGATAAAATAGAAACATGAACAGTGCAAGTAAACAGACCTAAATCCACTAACCACATCCTAGGCTACCTAACAACCTAAAATCCACTACAACATGCATATCTAACTAGACTAAACATGAACATAAACGGAAAAATAAGAATAACTACGAATGGATAAAAGGGATTGCGTGTTGCGGAACCTGGAAGGCCGAATAAGGAGAATAGGCAGAAAGGTGGCTAGAGGTGGTGGGCACGGCGCCTGGCGGTGGTGGGCACGGCAGCGCGGCTATTCGGGCAGGGGGAAGAGAGGGTAATGGGGGTAGGGGAAGGGAGGGGGGAAAGGGGTGGTGTTGCTGGTGGAAGGGGGGTTGCAGTTAGGACGGTTGGCGGCGGTGGGTGGTGGCGCGGAGGGGAGCAGTGGCGGAGGAGGAGGGAGAAAGAAGAAAGAGGAAGAAAGAAGGGGGAAGGAGGGAGGGGGTGGGTGGCGGCGGCGTCTGGGTGGTGGCGCGGTGGTGGCTGGGTGGTGGTTGTGGTTTGGAGGAGGAGAGAAGGAAGGGGGTGGGGTTCAGGGGGGGCACGAGAATAGGGTTTCGCGTGACCTGGAGGGGTTATAATTTGAATCCACGCGATCGCGCGGCTGGAGTGAAAAAGGTGGTTGACGCGATCGCGTGTGTGATGCGATCGCGTGGGTGACGCAATCGCGCGGAGGGCAAAAAGAGTAAATGACGCGATCACGTGGGGCATGCGATCGTGTCGCTGGAATTTGTGCTAAACGCACGAATCCACCGTCATTTCAGTGCAACTCTCTATCTCCTTGGGGTGTTCGTGCAATCCATGCGACGCGGTCGCGTCGCTCACACGGTCGCGTGGGATTGATCGTGTGCAAGTGACGTGATCGCATGGGGCATGCAATCGCGTGGGCCATTTTGTGCTAGACGCACAATGGCCGCAGGATTCCAGCCCAACTTTCTGGACGTTGGATCCTTACGTCGATTTCCAGGTCGCGCGGCCGCATGGATGACGCGGTCGCGTGGGAAGTGTAGTTCGCCATTTGACGCGATTGCATGGGGCATGCGGTCGCGTCGCGCACCCTTTTTTTTTGTTGAATGCAGAATGCAGTATGCAGAATGCAATGCTTAATGTGAATGTTATGCATGATTCCAGATTCAATAAAAATAAAATTCAAAAACAAACAAAACTAAATAAAATTAAAATTGCAAAAGGAACGATCATACAATGGTGGGTTGTCTCCCACCTAGCACTTTTAGTTAAAGTCCTTAAGTTGGACATTAGATGAGCTTCCTGTTATGGTGGCTTGTGTTTAAATTCATCCAGAAATATCCACCAATGTTTGGAATGCCAGCAGCCTCCGGGGTCCCAAACTAGGAATGTGAAGCTTCTGAGCAGCTTCAAACAGATTTTTAGGCTCCCGGGGTGATGAATATCAGAATATTTTCTAGGATCCCAAACTTTGGTTCTAAATCCGCCTTCGTTTTGATCTATATTTTTCCATCCGGGCAGTTTAGAAAGTAGATTCTCACCATAGTGACCAAACGTTTTCCGAGATTCATTCAATTGAGCATGATACCAATCCGTGCAATTCGATTTGAAGCATGGAACCTTAATGAACCTTGTACACCAGCCCTAAGTACAAGCCATTTCCCTCTTACTCTTAAAGCCGCAGAGGGCTCTAAGCTGGCCATCTGTTTCAAGTAAACCATATTCAAGTGAATAAGTAAAGTTAAAGGTTAAGGATTGTACCCACTTGAAGCTTGTATTAGGCGGTAATGGCCTTGGGGTAGGTGTTTCTGGTGGTTCTGTAAGTTCTACTCCCTTGTGCTCTTCTGTGAATTCCTCCACTTCTTCACAAGATTCTTCAAATGCATCTGTATCTTGGTCAAAGTCTTCTATGTCTTGCTCATCACTCGAGTCATAGATCGGAGGTTGAGAGAAATCTACCTCTGTATCATCTTCGTATTCATTTGGGGAAGGTTCTTCGATCTCAGAGAATTCACTTGCGGATGCAAGTTCATTACTAAGAGAGCTTGACTTGTGACTATCATCATCAAGGGAATTTGTGTCCTGGGTTATTCCGTCTAGTTCTTCATAAACGACTTGCCTTGGGGATTGTGCAATATCCTCCTTAGCATCAACTGTAACATCCTTGACGGAGTTCTCCTCAACTCTGGATTCCCATGGAGGTTCAGCATCTCCTAGATCTTCTACCAACTCTTCTTCATGTACAATGACAGCTTCTTCTACTTGTTCTAGTACGAATTCATGCTCTGTCTTGTCCACTAGAGTTTCTAGTGTCTCTTTCATGCTACGCTCTTCATTAGATTGTCCACATGGGGCTGTGGTCGGTCCTTGAATGTTCGCGCATCTAGAAGCTAATTGAATTACTGCTTGCTCCAGTTGTCGAATGGTTGTTTGAAGTTTATTTACTGTTGCCTTGTGCCGAACCTCTGATTCTCGGGGTGATGGATTTGGACATGATACATAGGAAAATGGTGGTTCTTGGGGGTGATTGGATTGGAACTGGGGTAGGAAAGGATCATACGGTGGCAAATGGTGAAGAGAAGCTTGTGAGTGTGGTGGTTCGATGTTATGTTGAGAGGATGGTCTATAGGCACGGGGTGGGGCTTGTTGGTAGTTACAAGGTTGTCCACCATATCTATCGGCTGGGTATGCAGTGTAGAATGGTCGTTGTCCATGATATCTTGGAGGGTGTTGTTGCCTGAAGGATTGATTAGATCCTCTTGGCTCCATCCATCCTTGATTGGTCTGACCTTGATGCATATTCTTGCTGTAACTTCTATTTCCTTCAACAAAGTTAGATCCAAACTCAAAGCGAGAGGGGTGAGAATTCATGGTAGCAAATAAAAAATAAAAAGGAGAAACAAAAATAAATAAACAAGCAAAAAAAAATATTTACAATAACCAATAATAAGGCACACGTTAGCAGTTCCCCAGCAACGGCGCCATTTCGACGTTGGGATTTTTGCTAGTAAAGAATTTCATAAAAACATTCGCGTTGTAGATATAGTCTCTAAACCGACAGAAATCCCTTCGTACAAATGTTTTGGTTGTCACAAGTAACAAACCCGTTAAAATTGATAACCGAGTATTTTAACCTCGGGTCATCTTCTCCAGGAACTGCAGGGAAGTATGTTCTTATTATTGGTTATGGAAATAGTAAATTTGGGGTTTAAAGAATGAGGAACGAGTAATTTAATGACAAATAAATTAAATGACAAAAATAAATAAATACTGTAAAGCAAACTTTTGGCAAGGTATGAGAAATTAGAGGTCCTATCCTGGCTATCCTTATCAATGATGATAATAATTGAATCTTAATTCCACTTCGTTAACCTTTACTAAGATAAAGGAAGGTCAAGGGATTAATTGGTTTGATCTTCGAATCCTATTTATTCCCTAAGAAAAGGTCAGGATTATGGAAGTTTAATTCAATTAACAAAGATAACAATTATCAATCACGTTGAGTTTGATAACTCCTGAGTTACTAATTTCTTAACCAAGACCAAAAGGAGAAAAATAAATCTACTTGGAATAAAAATGTCTTCAGAGTAAAAGCAACAATAGCATAAATAAGAGTAATCAATATTAAACTGAAATAACTCAAATAACATTAATAAAAGAGTGATCTGTAACATGAAAGGATTCATAAAGTAGCTTGCAAAAGTAAATAAAAGGAATATTGAACCTGATCAAAAGAGATAATCCTGAAAGTGAATAAAAATCCTAATTCTAAATCCTAATCCTAAATAGAGAGAGGAAAGAGCCTCTCTCCAAAACTAATTCTAATTCATGGAAAGTAAAAATTGGCGAGCTCCCTGTGAATGGATGCATTCCCTCACTCATAACCTCTGGTCTATGCCTTCTGGACTTGGATTTGGGCCAAAAAGGGCTTCAGAAATCGCTGGGAGCGTTTTCTGCAATTTCTGGTGCGTGGCCTCTGTCACGCGTTTGCGTGGGTCACGTGGTCACGTCATTCGGAGCTTTTCTTGCCACGCGGTCGCGTCAGTCATGCGACCGCGTCATGTGCGTTCTGCTTAAGGCGCGCGGTCGCGTCAGTCATGCCGCCGCATCGCTGCTTCTTTGCGCCTGGCATGCGTCCGCGTCGCCCCTGTGATCGCGTGGATGCCAGTTTCTTCAGAAGCTCCGTTTTGTGCTTTCCTTTCATTTTTGTATGTTTTCTTTCCATCCATTAAGTCATTCCTACCTTAAAAGATCTGAAAACTACTCAACACACTAATCACTACATCGAATGGAATTAAAGGTGATTAAAATAACTAATTTAAAAGCATAGGAAACATGTTTCTCACATACATCACATAATAAGGAAGGGAAAGTAAAACCATGCAATTAATATGAATAAGTGGGTGAAGGATTGAATAAATCACTCAAATTAAGCACGAAATACATAAAAAAATATGGGTTTATCAGTGGCGTCCACAGTCCCATCCTCCCGATTAAGAATTTGACAGTCAGGATCAGGCTGGGAATGGTCGACCTCAACAGAAGGATTTGAAGAAGTCGTGGCTGCGGAAGCTTTGGCTGGCGGTGCAGGAGGAGGCCCGTCATCTTCATCATCCGGAGCAGGCACTATCTTGCCATCTTCCACCACATTGTCCAGGCTGAAGAGAGTGGGGTCGAGCTCAGGAGCGAGAACTTGGACTTGTGCCTTTATGTTTTCATAAGAGCCTGTCACAGTTTCTACAAGATGACCCTGGAGATCGGCGTAATCCGCGTGGGCTGAGTCAAGCCTCCCCCTTAGCTCCAACACCTCGGCATAGGTGCGGGTATAACTCTCCTTGTGTTTCTTCGCCATCTCCTCTGCCAAGTTGGCAGTCACCTCAGCCCTAGTAGCCCGCGCCTTTTCCTTCTCCAAATCCAACTCCAATTTAATCACCCTAGCATCAAGCTCATCCTTCACCCCCTTTATTCTATTGATATCCGATTTGGCATCCTCAAGGAAAGCCTTCGTCGCATGGACTGGGGAAGCCTGAACAGTACGGAATAAGGCCGCACCCATATGAGCCATCTAAATACTGTTACTGGTGATAAAATTCAAGTGATGTTGGATGGACACTTCATCCATTGGAAAATGAGCAATTTGATTATCAACAAACCCCACGGCATCCAAAGTCGGGGGGCAACCAAGTCATAGGGATCAACAGTTTTTTGTTTTTTAGGAGGAGGACCAGCAGTGGGAGAGGAGACAGCACTAGAAGATGGTCGAACTGGGTCAGAGGGGACAATCTGGACCTGAGTGGTTGGAAAAACCTTCCTCGGTCCAGAAGCACCCGATGTTGGTTTCTTGGGAGGAGCCTGAGAAGACTTTCCCTCTGCAGTCTTGGCCGAGATGTTTTGAGCAGCTGTTGCTTTATTAGCACAGGGAAAATGTTTCATGGATTTTGTAGATTTCACCATCTCTACAAAAAAGAAACCAAGAAAACAAATAACGAATAGATGGAGGTAAAAATTTAACCACAAAGCAAAGCTATTGAAAAGAAGTCGGTCACTGCCCAGTTCAACACGAAGATGGGAAGAATCTCCTAAAAACTTCTTCGTGTCAAGATGGGGAGGCTCTTCCCAATTTTCCTCTAACACATTTACAAAGGCCTGCTCGACCTCATCCAGACTTTCCCAGGAGTACCTTGCTACTACTACATTCTTCTGCCAGTATAAAGGGAAGGTAGGCTCATCATTTTCATCCAAAAAGAAGGGCCGAGCTCCCTCAACAGCTCGGACCTTAAAATAGTAGTTTTTAAAGTCCCTAAAGGACTCGTCATACATAGAGATAACTTTTTTTCCTTGAGTAGCTCCGAAAAAAACCCAGGAGGCTTTCTTCTTCGCTATCCCAGGCTTCGTCAACACAAAAAGATAAAGGAAGAGAGTTTGGGTAGGTTGGATATCCAATTCTTGACACAACAATTGGAAGATTTTTATGAAGCCCCAAGAGTTTGGGTGGAGTTGAGAAGGAGCTACATTGCAGAACCACAACAACTCGGTCTCAAAAGGGGTAAAAGGAATGGTAATATTCAGTTGACTAAAGAAATAGTCATAGGCATATAAAAAGGGACGTTCCCCTTGAGTCAAAGAGGGAAAACTAACCCTCTCCTCAGGGTCATGTGACACTAACTCATAATTCTTCTCTTGATCCCTATCACTACAAATCCTATGGTACCTCCTAAGTCACACACAATACTCAGAGTTAGCAACTGTAACACACATCAACACAATGGAGTTCAGCCAATCAGGCATGCCATCCGGGATCTTAGTAGGCCTCTCAACAATGTTTTTGCGGGAAGACATAGGTCAACTATTCCTACAGGAAGAAAAAGAGAAAAAAGGTTTACTACCAAACAACTCGGACATATATGAAAACAATTCAGACAATAACATATGAACGTCAAGAGTCTGACACGGCAGTAAAAGGGAAACCCCAGGATTCATACTAAAGTCCAGGGATTAAAATACCAAGGACTAGGGTAATTTTGGCCAAATTCATGCAAATTATTCAAGGAGCTTATAAATGAGTTAATGTGAATGAATCTCTTGAAATTGATTGCATAGAATGGCAATACTTTGAGGAAATTTCTTTGGTTAATGATAGGTAATGAATCAAGAAGGCAATGGAGCAAGAATTAGAGCAAGAAGGCTTTAGGACACATCAAGCTTGGCAAGGAGGCAGAGGACTTGCACGTTGCTAACTTGGGTTACGACTGGCGCGTTTGGTGATAACGCCTGCAGCCATATAGAATGATTCTAGGAAGGATTGGCATGTTGCCAACTCCAGGACACATTGGCATGTCCAATGACAACTCTAGGAAGCAAAGCCTTGGCAAGGAGGACAAAAGCTCAAGCACGTTGCCAACCTTGGAGTGCATTGGCGTGTTTGGCAACAACTCAAGGCAGCTTGGATGATGACTCTTTCACTTAAGTACGTTGCTAACGTTGGGATGCATAGGCGTGTTCAATGACAACGCCAGGCAGCAAGCATGGAGCCATGAGGAAGGCTCGAGCACATTGTCAACTCCAGGATACATAGGCGTGTTCATTGACAACGCATCATACAAGCAAGCTAGGCAACCTTGGGAATGAAGAGCACGTTGCTAACTTGGGAATGCATTGGCGTGCTCATCAACAACGCAGCAATGCTTGGAGCTAGGAAGCATAAGTTAGCACGTTGGCAACTTGAAAGAACAAATGAGTGACAATCAAAATGAATTCCATGGTGACATATACAACTCATCCTGGAGGAATCACCCCAACCTGGGATGGGGTGACAATCAAAATTCATGGCAGAGAAACCACAATTCCAATAACTCCCGCAACACAAACAACCAGAATCATTCATCCAGTAACACTAACCAATACAAAAACTCACAAAACACATATCATCCACCTCATAATAACTCACAAACTCACCAAAATAACTTTTCCACACTTCCATTCAACTCACAAAACAACCACCTCAATGCTCCAAACAACGTCCACCAGCAACCATCACCTCCCATGCAACCACATCCAGACTCTCAGAGGATCTCTAACTTAGAAATGTTGATTGAGAAACTCATCAAGACTCAAGAGATGGCAAGACAAGATCAAGCCCTGACACTCAAAAACTAAGATGCATCTATGAAAAATCTTGAGATGCAAATATGAAAAATGGCTAAACAAATCACTGAGATAGGTGAGAAGCGAGCACTCCCTAGTACCACTGAAGATAACCTAAGGGACACAGGAAAAGCCATAAAGTGGGAGGAGTGCAAAGCACTCACTCTGAGAAGTGGGAAGAAGGTAGAGATAGAAGCCATCACTCAAGAATAGCACAACAAAGAAGGCTTAAAGGAAAAGGTGAATAAGCAAAAGCAGGAGCAAGAAACCTCTACACAAAGTGATAAGTCAACTAAGAAAGAGGTGGCAAAAGCATATCAACCAATGCTACCATACCCTCAAAGGCTCAAGGGATCGAACAAAGAGAAGCAATATTCCAAATTCTTGGAGATATTCAAGACACTGCACATCAACATTCCTTTCATTAAAGCACTTGAACAGATGCTATTATATGCTAAGTTCATGAAGGAATTGTTGCCAAAGAAAAGATCCTTGAAAGAAGGAAAAATAGTTGTGATGACCAGGGAGTGCAGTGCTATCATCCAGAAAGGATTGCCAAGAAAAAGGAAGGACCCGGGGAGCTTTCATATCCCCTGCACCATAGGCAACATGATGATTGAGAGAGCATTTTGTGACCTTGGTGCAAGCGTAAATCTAATGCCTCTATCTTTGATGAGGAAGCTTCAGATTCATGAATTGAAACCCACAAAAATAGCCCTTCAAATGGCGGACAAATCTATTCAGCAAGCACTTGGAGTTGTGGAGAATGTATTGGTAAAGGTGGACAAATTTTTCCTCCCAGCTAACTTCGTCATCCTAGACATGGAGGAAGATGACAACACTCCTATTATACTAGGGAGACCTTTCTTAGCTACTGCTAGGGCATTGATAGATGTTGAAAAAGGAGAATTGATGCTAAGGGTGTATGAAGAGCATATAGTGTTCCATGTCTTCAAGAATTTGCAAGATTCCACCCAAGAGGAAGAGTGTATGAAGATTAATTCCATAGATCCAAACTTGAAAGAGGCACCTGATGAAACACTTCCAATGCACCTAAGCTCATGTTGGAAAAGAAAGGAAGAGGTAGAAGTGGTGCAACAAGCTCAAAGAATAGAGGAGAAGCTACAACCAAAGCCTGCATTTGAGATTCTCAGCAAGGACATTCAGAAAATTGAGGCTTCAAAACCTGAACTACCTCTTGAAAAAGAAAAGAGTCCCAAGAAGAAAGTGCCAAGAGGATGGAGAAACAAGAAAATCCCCACTGAAGGTTTCTCACTAGGGGATAAAGTGATGCTAACTTACCAACCAATGGAAACATCTCCACACTTTTCTGGATATTACACAGTGAACAAAATCCTCTCATTTGAACATGTGGAAATCATCAAGAAGGATACTGGAAGGAAGCTCACGGTGAGAGGGGAAGGATTAAGGCACTATGATCATCATCCTCCTTAAAGAGGGACAACCGTCAAGCTAACGACGATAAAAGAGCGCTTATTGGGAGGCACCCAACCTTAGGTAACTAGTTTTTCATACTCTTATCAGAATAAATGGTTAGTTCAACTTCTATGTATTACAAGGAATTAAGTTTGTTGTTCCACACCAATGTGATTGTATCAACAAAGAAAAAAAAATTAAGGGTGAATGCATGGTACTAAGTTTGGTGTTCCACCAACATTCATGGAAAACAAAGTAACCCTTGAGACAATTATGAATAATCACGAATTCCAAACAATCATAGAGATTGATTAAATTTGCATTTCATTTGTTTACCTTTTAGTTCTGCACTTTATTTCTTCATAGGATTAAAGCACATGAGGTAGTATATAGGCATGAAAGATGCACTCTATTTGGCATACAGAAGTAAGCAAGGAACTAAGTTTGGTGTTCAGACACCACTTGTAGTTTAAGAACTCATAAGCATATATGCATGATAATTACCTTTCAAGTGCTTGGGGACAAGCAACTTTCAAAATTCATTGTAGGCAGTCACTTTAATATTGGGAAGGATTAAGCATCATCAACCAAAGAGGAAAAGAGGGATGTAAAGACCAATAATGATGATGATAAGGAGTAAAGCAAGTGAACTCCAAAAGGTTGTATTGTTAAGTGATTGTCTTTTATTTAAAACTGTTATGATTGAAAGCAATATTGCACTGGTGTGAGAAATCGTGATCATTCTATTCCTTGGTAACGGCGCTAAAAACTCAATACGCACGTTCATGATCTTATATCTATTTCACAACTTCGTACAACTAACCACCAAGTGCACTGGGTCGTCCAAGTAATAAACCTTACGTGAGTAAGGGTCGATCCCACGGAGATTGTCGGCTTGAAGCAAGCTATGGTCACCTTGTAAATCTCAGTCAGGCGGATTAAATTGTATTAAGAAATTATAGTGGATGAAAATAAATAAAATATAAAATAGGATAGTGGTACTTATGTAATTCATTGGTGAGAATTTCAGATAAGCGTATAGAGATGCTTTCGTTCCTCTGATCTCTGCTTTCCTGCTGTCTGCATCCAATCAATCCTACTCCTTTCCATGGAAAGCTTTATGTAGGGCATCACCGTTGTCAATGGCTACATCCCATCCTCCTGTGAAAATGGTTCAATGCACTGTCACTACAGGGCTAATCATCTGTCGGTTCTCGATCATACTGGAATAGGATTTACTATCCTTTTGGGTCTGTCACTACACCCAGCACTCGTGAGTTTGAAGTTCGTCACAGCCATCCCTTCCCAGATCGTACTTGGAATACCACAGACAAGGTTTAGACTTTCCGGATCTCAGGAATGGCCATCCATGGGTTCTAACTTATAACACGAAGACACTAATAACTCGGACTCGGTCCTCTGTATTAGATATCCAAGAGATATCCATTCAGTCTAAGGTAGAACGGAAGTGGTTGTCAGGCACGCGTTCATAAGTTGAGAATGATGATGACTGTCACGATCATGACATCCATCATATTGAAGTGCGAATGAATATCCTAGAAGCAGAATAAGTTGAATTGAACAGAAAAACAGTAGTACTTTGCATTAATCCTTGAGGAACAGCAGAGCTCCACACCTTAATCTATAGTATGTAGAAACTCTACCATTGAAAATACATAAGTGATAAGGTCCAGGCATGGCCAAATGGCCAGCCCCCAAAACGTGATCAAAGGATCAAAAGATAATCCAAAGATGTAAATACAATAGTAAAAAGTCCTATTTATACTAAACTAGTTACTAGGGTTTACAGAAATAAGTAAATGATGTAGAAATCAACTTCCGGGGCCCACTTGGTGTGTGCTTGGGCTGAGCTTGAATTTTACATGTAGAGTGGTCATTCTTGGAGTTGAACGCCAGTTTGTAACGTGTTTCTGGCGTTGAACTCCACTTTGCAACTTGTTTCTGGCGTTGAACGCCAGACTGCAACATAGAACTGGCGTTCAACGCCCTTTTGCATCATCTAAACTCTAGCAAAGTATGAACTATTATATATTTCTGGAAAGCCCTAGATGTCTACTTTCCAACGCAATTAGAAACGCACCATTTTAAGTACTGTAGCTCTAGAAAATCTACTTTGAGTGCAGGGAGGTCAGAATCCAACAACATCCGCAGTCCTTCTTCAACCTCTGAATCTGATTTTTGCTCAGGTCCCTCAATTTCAGCCAGAAAATACCTGAAATCACAGAAAAACACACAAACTCATAGTAAAGTCCAGAAATGTGATTTTTAATTAAAAACTAATAAAAATATACTAAAAACTAACTAAATCATGCTGAAAACTATGTAAAAACAATGCCAAAAAGCGTATAAATTATCCGCTCATCACAACACCAAACTTAAATTGTTGCTTTTCCCCAAGCAACTGAAAATCAAATAGGATAAAAAGAAGAGAATATACTATAAATTCCAAACTATCAATGAAACATAGCTCCAATCAGATGAGCGGGACTTGTAGCTTTTTACCTCTTGAATAGTTTTGGCATCTCACTTTATCCATTGAAGTTCAGAATGATTGGCATCTATAGGAACTCAGAGTTCAGATAGTGTTATTGATTCTCCTAGTTCAGTATGTTGATTCTTGAACATGGCTACTTTATGAGTCTTGGCCGTGGCCCTAAGCACTTTGTTTTCCAGTATTACCACCGGATACATAAATGGCACAGACACATAACTGGGTGAACCTTTTCAGATTGTGACTCAGCTTTTCTAAAGTCCCCAATTAGAGGTGTCCAGGGTTCTTAAGCACACTCTGCTTTTGCTTTGGACCTTGAGTTTAACCGCTCAGTCTCAAGTTTTCACTTGACACCTTCACGCCACAAGCACATGGTTAGGGACAGCTTGGTTTAGCCGCTTAGGCCAGGATTTTATTCCTTTAGGCCCTCCTATCCAATGATGCTCAAAGCCTTGGATCCTTTTTATTACCCTTGCCTTTTGGTTTTAAGGGCTTTTGGCTTTTTCTGCTTGCTTTTTTTTTTTGCTATATTTTTTTTTCTATTTTTTTCTGCAAGCTTTTGTATTCACTGTTTTTTCTTGCTTCAAGAATCATTTTTATGTTTTTTCAGATTATCAAATAACATGTCTCCTTGTCATCATTCTTTCAAGAGCCAACATATTTAACATTCTTAAACATCAAATTCAAAAGACATATGCACTATTCAAGCATTCATTCAGAAAGAAAAAAGTATTGTCACCACATCAAAATAATTAAACTAGTTTCAAGGATGAATTCAAAACCATGTACTTCTTGTTCTTTTGTTTTTAAAACATTTTTCATTTAAGAGAGGTGATGGATTCATATTCACTACTTTAAGGTATAGACACTTAGATACTAATGATAATGTAATAAGACACAAATATAGATAAACATTTAACATAAAAATGAAAAATAGAAAATTTAAGAACAAGGAATGAGTCCACCTTAGTGATGGTGGCATTTTCTTCTTGAGGGACCAATGATGTCCTTGAGCTCTTCTATGTCTCTTCATTGTCTTTGTTGCTCCTCCCTCATTGCTTTTTGATCTTCTCTAATTTCATGGAGGATGATGGAGTGCTCTTGATGTTTCACCCTTAGTTGTCCCATGTTGGAACTTAATTCTCCTAGGGAGGTGTTGATTTGCTCCCAAAAATTCTGCGAAGGAGAGTGCATCGCCTGAGGCATTAGTGGTTATGAAAAAAAAAGCAATGCTTTTTTCACACCAAACTTAAAATGTTTGCTCATCCTCGAGAAAAAGAAGAAAAAAAGAATGAGAAGAAGAAGAAATGGATGTGAGTTGTGAAGAGGTGATGGGGAAGAGAGATTGAGGTGATTGGTGAAGGGTTCTTGGGAAAGGGTGATATAGGATTATGAGGAAGGAAGGTGAGTGGAGGTATGTGGGGATTCTGTGGGATCCACAGATCCTGAGGTGATCCTGTGGGGTTCACAGATCCTGAGGTGTCAAGGATTTACATCCCTGCACCAATTAGGCATGTAAAATGCCTTTGCATGCATTTCTGGCATTTAAACACCGAAGTGATGCTTGTTCTGGGCGTTCAACGCCCATGTGCAGCATGTTTCTGGCATTGAACGCCAGCTTCATGCTTGTTTCTGGCATTCAGCGCCAGCTCTTCTCAGGGTGTATTCCTGGCGTTTAAACGCCAGGATGTTGCTTATTTCTAGCGTTCAACGCCAGATCCATGCTCTGTTCTGGCATTGAACGCCAGCCAGATGCTCCTTACTAGCGTTTAAATGCCAGTAATTCCTTCCTCCATGGTGTGATTTTTCTTCTACTGTTTTTGATTCTGTTTTTAATTTTTTTATTTATTTTGTGACTCCACATGATCATGAACCTAATAAAACATGAAAGAACAATAAAAATAAAAATAAAATTAGATAAATAAAAATTGGGTTGCCTCCCAACAAGCGCTTCTTTAATGTCAATAGCTTGATAGTGGGCTCTCATGGAGCCACACAGGTGATCAGGTCAATTTTATAGACTCCCAACACCAAATTTAGAGTTTGGATATGGGAGTTCAACACCAAACTTAGAGTTTGGCTGAGGCCTCCCAACACCAAACTTAGAGTTTAACTGTGGGGGCTTTAGTTAACTCTGTACTGAGAGAAGCTTTTCATGCTTCCTCTCTATTGTTACAGAAGGAGATTCTTGAGTTTTAAACACAAAGTTGTCTTCATTAAGTTGAAGGATCAATTCTCCTCTGTCCACATCAATCACAGCTTTGCTGTGGCTAGGAAGGGTCTTCCAAGGATGATGGATTCGTCCTCATCCTTCCCAGTGTCTAGGATTATGAAATCAGCAGGGATGTAAAGGCTTTCAACCTTTACTAACACGTCCTCTACTAGTCCATAAGCCTGTTTTCTTGAGTTGTCTGCCATCTCTAATGAGATTCTGGCAGCTTGCACATCAAAGATTCCCTGTTTTTCTATTACAGAGAGGGGCATGAGGTTTATCCCTGACCCAAGGTCACATAGAGCCTTCTCAAAGGTCATGGTGCATATGGTACAAGGTATTAAGAACTTTCCAGGATCCTGTTTCTTCTGAGGCAATGTCAGTTGATCCGGATCACTCAGTTCATTGATGAGCAAGGGAGGTTCATCTTCCCAAGTCTCATTACCAAATAATTTAGCATTCAGCTTCATAATTGCACCAAGGTACTTGGCAACTTGCTCTTCAGTAACATCCTCATTCTCTTCAGAAGAAGAATACTCTTCAGAGCTCATGAAGGGCATAAGGAGGTTCAATGGAATCTCTATGGTCTCTAGATGAGCCTCAGATTCCTTTGGTTCCTCAAAGGGAAACTGCTTGTTGGTCACTGGACGTCCCAAGAGGTCTTCCTCACTGGGATTCACGTCCTTTTCCTCCCCTGTAGGTTCGGCCATGATGGTTATATCAATGGCCTTGCACTCTCTCTTTGGATTCTCTTCTGTATTGCTTGGGAGAGTACTAGGAGGGGTTTCAGTGATCTTCTTACTCAGCTGGCCCACTTGTGCCTCCAAATTTCTAATGGAGGACCTTGTTTCATTCATGAAACTCAGAGTGGCCTTAGATATATCAGAGACTAAATTTGCTAAGCTTGATGGATTCTGCTCAAAATTCTCTGTCTGTTGCTGAGTGGATGATGGAAAAGGTTTACTATTGTTAAACCTGTTTCTTCCACCATTAGTAAAGCCTTGTTGAGGCTTTTGTTGATCCTTCCATGAGAAATTTGGATGATTTCTCCATGATGAATTATAGGTGTTTCCATAAGGTTCACCCATGTAATTTACCTCTGCTATTGCAGGGTTATCAGGATCGTAAGCTTCTTCTTCAAAAGATGCCTCTTGAGTACTGTTGGACGCAGCTTGCATTCCATTCAGACTCTGGGAAATCATGTTGACTTGCTGAGTCAACATTTTGTTCTGAGCCAATATGGCATTCAGAGTATCAATTTCAAGAACTCCCTTCTTCTGAGACATCCCATTATTCACGGAATTTCTCTCAGAAGTATACATGAATTGATTATTTGCAACCATGTCAATAAGTTCTTGAGCTTCTGCAGGAGTTTTCTTTAGGTTAATGGATCCACCTGCAGAATGGTCCAGTGACATCTTGGAGAACTTAGACAGACCATAATAGAATATATCCAAAATGGTCCATTCTGAAAGTATGTCAGGAGGACACCTTTTGGTCATCTGCTTGTATCTTTCCCAAGCTTCATAGAGGGATTCGCCATCTTTTTGCTTGAAGGTCTGAACATCCACTCTAAGCTTGCTCAGCTTTTGAAGAGGAAAGAACTTAGCCAAGAAGGCTGTGACCAGCTTATCCCAAGAGTTCAGGCTATCTTTAGGTTGTGAGTCCAACCATGTTCTAGCTCTGTCTCTTATAGCAAAAGGGAAAAGCATGAGCCTGTAGACTTCAAGATCTACTCCATTAGTCTTAACAGTCTCACAGATCTACAGCAACTCAGTTAAAAACTGATAGGGATCTTCTGATGGAAGTCCATGGAAATTGCAGTTCTGTTGCATTAGAGCAACTAATTGAGGTTTCAGCTCAAAATTGTTTGCTCCAATGGTAGGAATTGAGATGCTTCTTCCATCAAACTTGGAAGTAGGTGTAGTATAATCACCAAGCATCCTCCTTGCATTATTATTATTTTCGGCTGCCATCTTCTCTTCCTTTTCGAAAATTTCTGTAAGGTTGTCTCTGGATTATTGTATTTTAGCTTCTCTTAGTTTTCTCTTCAGAGTCCTTTCAGGTTCTGGATCAGCTTCAACAAGAATGCCCTTTTCCTTGTCCCTGCTCATATGAAAGAGAAGAGAACAAGAAAAGAAGAGGAATCCTCTATGTTACAGTAAAGAGGTTCCTTATTGTTAGTAGAAGAAGAAAGAGAATAAGAGTGAAGAAGAATGGATGATCCAAACACAAGGGTGAGGATAGGAGCAGAGATATGAGATGAAAAGAAGTGTTAGTAGATGAATAAATAAATAGAAGGAGATGAGAGAGAGGAAATTTCGAAAATTAATTAAAATAAAAATAAAATTTAAAGTTAAATTTCGAAATTAAAAATTGAAATTAAATTAAAATTAAAACAATTAGTTAATTAAAAAGGAATTTTGAAAAAGAGGGAAGCGATTTTCGAAAATTAAAGGTAGAAAGTTAGTTAGGCAGTTTTAAAAAAGATAAGAATCAAACAAAAAGTTAAGTGGTTAAGAGATTTTGAAAATCAAATTTTGGAAAGATAAGATTGAAATTTGAAAAAGATGTGATTGAAACAAAAAGATAAGAGTGATTGAAAAAGATTTGAAAGTCAAATTTTGAAAAGATAGGAAGTTAGAAAAGAAGTTAGAAAAGATATTAAATTTGATTTCGAAAAAGATATGATTGAAATTGAAAAAGATATGATTGAAAATTATTTTGAAAAAGGTTTGAAAAAGAAATTTAAAAAGATTTGATTTTGAAAATTAAAGTTGATTACTTGACTAACAAGAAACAAAAACATTTGATTTTAAAATTTAAAGATTGAACCTTTCTTATTAGGCAAGTAACAAACTGTACATTTTTGAATCAATCACATTAATTGTTAGTAATATTTTCGAAAATTATGAGATAGAATTAAGAAAAAGATTTTTGAAAAATATTTTTATAATTTTAGAAAATAAATAAGAAAAAATGAAAAAGATTTTATTTTTGAAAAAGATTTTGAAAAAGATAGGATTTTCAGATTAAAAATTTGATTTGACTCATAAGAAACAACTAAATTTTAAAAAGTTCTGAAAAAGTCAACTCAAATTTTCGAAAATTTATGAGTGAAAAAGGGAAAGATATTTTTTTATTTTTTAATTTTTAATGATGAAAGAGAAAAACATAAAATTGACTCAATGCATGAAAATTTTGGATTAAAACATGTGATGCATGTAAGAACACTATGAATGTCAAGATGAACATCAAGAACACTTTGAATGTCAAGATGAACACCAAGAACTTATTTTTGAAAAATTTTCAAGAAAAGAAAACATGCCAGACACCAAACTTAAAAACTTTTAATTTTTAGACACTAAGAATTCAAGAATGCATATGAAAAACAAGAAAAGACACAAAACAAGAAAATATGAAGATCAAACAAGAAGACTGGCCAAGAACAACTTGAAGATCACGAAGAATGCAATGCATGAAATTTTCAAAAATAATTTTTAGAAGATTAAAAAGATGCAACTGACACCAAACTTAAAACTTGACTCAAGACTCAAACAAGAAACACAAAAAATATTTTTGATTTTATGATTTTGTAAATTTTTTTGTATTTTTCGAGAATTAATTGGGAAAAACGAAAAGGAAGAAAATATTTTTTTGATTTTTTTCGAAAATAAGAATAATAAAATCAAAAAGGTTAAAATCAAAATAAAGTTACCTAATCTGAGTAACAAGATGAACCGTTAGTTGTCCAAACTTGAACAATCACCGGCAACTGCGCCAAAAACTTGGTGTGCGAAATCGTGATCATTCCATTCCTTGGTAACGGCGCTAAAAACTCAATACGCACGTTCATGATCTTATATCTATTTCACAACTTCGTACAACTAACCAGCAAGTGCACTAGGTCGTCCAAGTAATAAACCTTACTTGAGTAAGGGTCGATCCCACGGAGATTGTCGGCTTGAAGCAAGCTATGGTCACCTTGTAAATTTCAGTCAGGCGGATTAAATTGTATTAAGAAATTATAGTGGATCAAAATAAATAAAATATAAAATAGGATAGTGGTACTTATGTAATTCATTGGTGAGAATTTCAGATAAGCGTATAGAGATGCTTTCGTTCCTCTGATCTCTGCTTTCCTGCTGTCTTCATCCAATCAATCCTACTCCTTTCCATGGCAAGCTTTATGTAGGGCATCACCGTTGTCAATGGCTACATCCCATCCTCCTGTGAAAATGGTCCAATGCGCTGTCACTGCATGGCTAATCATCTGTCGGTTCTTGATCATACTGGAATAGGATTTACTATCCTTTTGCGTCTGTCACTACGCCCAGCACTCGCGAGTTTAAAGCTCGTCATAGCCATCCCTTCCCAGATCCTACTCGGAATACCACAGACAAGGTTTAGACTTTCCGGATCTCAGGAATGGCCATCCATGGGTTCTAACTTATACCAAGAAGACACTAATAACTCGGACTCGGTCCCTTGTATTAGATATCCAAGAGATATCCATTCAGTATAAGGTAGAACGGAAGTGGTTGTCAGGCACGCGTTCATAAGTTGAGAATGATGATGACTGTCACGATCATGACATCCATCATATTGAAGTGCGAATGAATATCTTAGAAGCAGAATAAGTTGAATTGAATAGAAAAACAGTAGTACTTTGCATTAATCCTTGAGGAACAGCAGAGCTCGACACCTTAATCTATGGTATGTAAGGTCCAGGCATGGCCGAATGGCCAGCCCCCAAAACATGATCAAAGGATCAAAAGAAAATCCAAAGATGTAAATACAATAGTAAAAAGTCCTATTTATACTAAACTAGTTACTAGGGTTTACAGAAATAAGTAAATGATGTAGAAATCCACTTTCGGGGCCCACTTTGTGTGTGCTTGGGCTGAGCTTGAAGTTTACACGTAGAGAGGTCATTCTTGGAGTTGAACGCCAGTTTGTAACGTGTTTTTGGTGTTGAACTCCACTTTGCAACTTGTTTCTGGCGCTAAACGCCAGACTGCAACATGGAACTGGCATTCAATGCTAGTTTGCGTCATCTAAACTCGAGCAAAATATGAACTATTATATATTGCTGGAAAGCCCTGGATGTCTACTTTTCAATAGAATTAGAAGCGCACCATTTGGAGTTCTGTAGCTCCAGAAAATCCACTTTGAGGGCAGGGAGGTCAGAATCCAACAGCATCTGCAGTCCTTCTTCAACCTCTGAACCTGATTTTTGCTCAGGTCCCTCAATTTCAGCCAGAAAATACCTGAAATCACAGTAAAACACACAAACTCATAGTAAAGTCCAGAAATGTGATTTTCAATCAAAAACTAATAAAAATATACTAAAAACTAAGTAAATCATGCTGAAAACTATGTAAAAACAATGCCAAAAAGCGTATAAATTATCCGCTCATCATGCACCCCTGCTTGTCTGCATAGTATAATCTCTTTAAAGTTCAATAACTAAGATGCTAGATACATCATAGAACCATACATTTGAGAATTTGCTTGCACTCAAGATCTGTAAAATGCAAACAGAAAATATTTCTTTGAAAAGAAGGATTGAGGAATCAAAAAAATCCATTTTGAGGCAAGCAAAAGATTAAGGGAAGTGGTGGTTCTGGTTGTATGAATGTGTATTGAGGTTGTATGTTTGTGAAAACCTGCATGGGAGCTCATAAGCAGGAAATAGAATTCAAAAAAGCTTTGTGGAGATTCTCAAACATCTTTTGATCCAAGAAGCAGCAAAAGAAAACAAAAGAAATAGAAAAACAAAAGAACATGGCAAAAGGCTCTGAGCATCAATTACTAGGAAGAAAAAGAAAAAAATGAGAACTCAAAGAGTTACTATCCTAGTTAAATGCTTGTGGTGGAATTGTGTCAAAGAAAGAGGCTTGAGCAAGTAAATCCTAAGGGGTGTTTCAATACCTAATACCTTACAATCAACTGGTTTGGGAGTATTGATTGAAAGCTTATCTAAAGAGCCGCTTTGAGACATGACACTTAAAGTCAAGGCCAAGACATAGAAACTATGAGCTGCTTCAAGGTGACTATCTATAAAGAGATCTCCATAATATCATTTGAATGAAAGTCCTAAGATCTAAGACTTCCAAAATGTAGGGACTGATAAGCATTGGGACCCTTACATGAACACATAATTCAGAGTTCACCCCACTATCACTTAATCACTTCACTCACCAAGGCATTACAATTTATTCCTCAACTCATTCCAATTAAAAGAAACCTTTGTGCATAGCTCTTTTCTTGCTTGAGGACAAGCAAGGTTTAAGTTTGGTGTTGTGATGCATTTGCATCTTTGCTATATTAGCTAGTTAGTTTAAGTAGTTTTAGCTTAATTTCATTCACTTTCTTTGAAATAAACAAGCATTTTGATGAGTTTTACCTCCATGCATTAAAATACCAAGGACTAGGGTAATTTTGGCCAAATTCATGCAAATTTTTCAAGGAGCTTATAAATGAGTTAATGTGAATGAATCTCTTGAAATTGATTGCATAGAATGGCAAGACTTTGAGGAAATTTCTTTGGTTAATGATAGGTAATGAATCAAGAAGGCAATAGAGTAAGAATTAGAGCAAGAAGGCTTGAGAACACATCAAGCTTGGCAAGGAGGCAGAGGACTTGTACGTTGCTAACTTGGGTTACTACTGGCGCGTTCGGTGATAACGCCAACAGCCCTAGAGAGTGATTCTGGGAAGGATTAGCATGTTGCCAACTCCAGGACACATTGGCGTGTCCAATGACAACGCCAGGAAGCAAAGCCTTGGCAAGGAGGATAAAAGCTCAAGCACGTTGCCAACCTTGTAGTGCATTGGCGTGTTTGGCAACAACTCAAGGCAGCTTGGATGATGACTCTTCCACTCAAGCACGTTGCCAACGTTGGGATGCATAGGCATGTTCAATGACAACACCAGGAAGCAAGCATGGAGCCATGAGGAAGGCTCGAGCACGTTGTCAACTCCAGGATACATAGGCATGTTCATTGGCAACGCATCATACAAGCAAGCTAGGCAAACTTGGGAATGAAGAGCACGTTGCTAACTTGGGAATGCATTGGCGTGCTCATCAACAACGCAGCAATGCTTGGAGCTAGGAAGCATAAGTTAGCACGTTGGCAACTTGAAAGAACAAAGGAGTGTTTGCCAAAAACGCTGGTGAGCTGGACAGCCTGACCTTACCTCTTTCAATGGAGTATATCTTGAGCTACAAAGCTCCAAATGAGGTGATTTCAACGGCATTTGAAAGTAGACATCTAGAGCTTTCCAATGATATATAATAGTATGGGTTTGACATTCTTTTGAAGCTTCAAAATCTGGCTTCATTTGGAGCCTCAGAAACTGAACACATTGCCAACTTAGAAGAACAAAGGCGTGTTCACCAAAAACGTGTGCGATTTTGGCAGGCTGACCATGTCCTCTTCAATGGAGCATAACTTGAGCTACAAAGATTTAATTTGAGTGATTTCAGTTGCATTGGAAAGCTGACATTCAGAGCTTTCAAACCATATTTAATAGTCTATAGTGGAGCACAACATTGAAGCCAAACCATAAGCAACTTTAAGCCCCAAAAACAAGAACAAGCATTTGACATCCAAGGAAGCATGAATGAGCCTAGAGAGGCTCGAACATGTTGCCAAGCCAAGGGAGAGAAGGCGTGTTCATCAACAACGCCAAGGGGCCAAGAATTTGGGCCAAGGAAGGGCACTAGCACGTTGCCAACTTGGAGAGAACTGGCGTGTTTGATGAAAACGCCCACAACCAAGACAACTTGACCTTGCCCTCTTCAATGGAGCATAACTTGAGCTAGGAAGATCCAATTGAAATGATCCTAAGTGCATTAGAAAGAAGACATTCTGAGCTTTCCAATGATATTTGATAGTCTATATTGAAGCAGAAGATTGAAGCTCAAATTTTAGGCAACATTAAGCATGAAAAGTGGAGCCAAGAAGAAGAAAAGCCAAGTTGTTGGCAATAACTTGGGCTGGCAATGCCCAAGCACCAAGCTCCCAGCCCAGGAAAAACTTGAGCATGTTGCCAACGTGCAGAGAGCTGGCGTGTTTGCCAGTAACGCCAGTCCATTGGGCCAGAGGCAATGTGAATGAGCTCTGCTTCCTCTGTTTAGCAACACTTCCTCCATTGAGCCAAGAATTCAACAAGGAAAAAGCCCACATTGCTAACCCAATTGAGGATCTCTAAATGGGTTTTAGGAATAGTATAAATAGAGAATAGTTTTGTACTTGAGGGGACTCTTAGACACCTTTTACACTTACTTCATATTAGTTACTTTTATTACACTTTTACTCTGCTTTGTACTACACTTCCGATTGGGAAGCATAGCAGAGAAGAATTTTGTTTGTATGGCAATTTTGAACTTCAGTTTTTAGTACTATTCTTTATTCTTCTTCTTCTCCATTTTTTACAACTTTAGATTCATGTCAATTTTTGCATTTGTTGTTGAATTTAGAGCAATGATTCACTAAACCCCATTTTCATTAGGGGGAGGAGCTCTGCTCACCTGAATAGGTTGATAACTTTTCTTTTTCTTCTTAATTCAAGTGGTTCATCTAAGAGAAACTCTTGTTCTTCACAGATTCAATCACCATCGAGAGAGGGATTGAATCTATATGAATTGTGTGATGAAATTGAGAAAGGAGTCACCTAATTCAGTTTAGAGTTCATCCTTTCATAATTTCCTTGATTAATATACTTTGGGTTGGTATGTGAGATGTAACCACCCTTGGTTGAGATCTTGGGAATTGTGTGGCTTGAAGGATTTGTTAATGAGCTTCATCTCTTCTCATGAACAATTAGATCACGAGAGTGGCAATTAATTGTGTTGGTGAGAAATTGAGTTACCAAGAGATTGGAACTCAATTACCTACAATATGCCATGGATCTATACCCATGATTGAGAAGGAATTGATCAACATCAATTCATGAAAATTTGCATCTCTGATCCCTAATGATCTTTTCCATCGTTAATTCTCATTTTACTTGATCTTTAGTTGTTCTGAATACCCATTACCTAATTCCCTTTTTCCTTCTTACAATTTATCATTATTGCCATTTACATTCTGTTTTTAATTACTTGCAATCTACTTTTCTGCTCTTTACAATTTTGCAAATCTTTACTTTCTTGCAATTTATCTTTAATGTCATTTAAGTTTCTTGCACTTTAAGTTTCAGTTATTTTCTTTCATTTTCTTTCCTTATTTTTAGTTATTTAAATTCCTTGTCATTTAACTTTCTGCAAGTACATTCAAGAATCAAAATCTCATGAAATCAAAACCATGTTTGCTTAACTAAAATAACATTTAACTAAAGTTGCTTAATCCACCAATCTCCATGGGATCGACCTCACTCCGGTGAGTTTTGCTACTTGATACGATCTGGTATACTTGTCGCTTGAACGTGAATTTTTAATTTCACGTATCACAAGGCAGGAACCAGGAAAGAAGGAAATCAACAGTCTATGCCCTAATCATCTCGCAAACAAGAAAACACAATCCTTCTCTAGTAACATCACTCCACACAAAGCAGCAAGAAATCCATCATCATCAAGAAAAATCATCAAAACTACAATCATTCTTTACCAAACAGTTCAAACAAAGTAGTGAACCCAGAAACAAAGACATGCAAAAATGAAAGATGCAAGAACAGTGCTAAAAAAAAGGAAGCAAAAATTACCAGGCACACATCATAACAAAAGAAATGCAAGGATCACCACAAAGATGCAAGCTTTTTCAGATAACCATCGAAATGAACGACACAATCTTTTTCTCGAAGGGGTCAAGATTCTTAGAGACAAAGTAAGTAAAAATCACATGCTATAGTAGAGACATATAAGAAGGCGACTAACATAAAAGGGAAAAGAAAAAACCAAACCTGTGAAGGATGAAGAAGCAACCACGAGGGAAGGGGAAGAAGCAAGCGACCAAATCTGCGTTCTCGAGCAAAAGGAGATGGAAAGCTTGGGAGCATGTAAATCAGAAGATATCAGAAAGGGCAAACCCACACAAGCAAATACCCTGGGACTGAACAGAAAAATTTCGAAGCGTAAAAGGAACAGAGAAAGCGAAGCACTACAGTAGATGATGAAGGGAAAAGAGAAGAAGAAACTAAAAACAAGTCTTTTGAAAAATTCAAAATAAGATGTAAAAGAGGGAAAAACGGAACGGCAAAAGGAGTTAATAAGCATTAAACCCTCGCACGTTTCCAAGGAAACAAAAACGCGCGCTACAGAGGAAAGAAACACTTCACATTTTAAAGAAGAAAAGGCCAAACCTGGCAGGAGTTCTGCAAGAGATCGACAAAGGATAAATGTTCGAGCTCGACTTCCCCAAAGGATCGAAGTTTAAAGGACATGACCTTAAAAGAAAATGTCGAGCTCAAGAAGGGGCACTGTTCATACCCTGGGTCAAGCTATCCAACCCGGACTGATTAAAAATAAAGCGACTGACATCTTCAGATGGGTCGCCCCGACCTCTTCTCAAAAGCGGTCGGCCAAACTGCCATGATAGGCCCAAATAGGCCCAAAACAAAGGGACACAGCCCAATCTAAAGGCAGCTAAAGCCTAAAAAGATAAGGGCAGTTCCCCTAAAAGGTAAGATGACCTCACTTAAAGATAAGATAGGATAACTAACTTATCTTATCTAGAAAGGTCAGCCCACACTACTATAAATACACTGCACCCAAGTATAACTCATACTCTGATTCTACATAAAAAACCTGCTTAAAGTCCATGATAACTTAAGCATCAGAGTCTCTTGCAGGTACCACCACCCTCCGATGACCTAGGATCGGCAACACCACCAGCTCCAACAAGTCGGACACGACAGCTTTGGCCACCACAGTAGATCTCATCTGAGATCGACCTTCAGTTTCAGGTAACCCTCGGAACATATAGCTATAATGTCCTGAAGTTCTTTATAACGCCATAAGGTTTGTTTAACTCTTTGCGCAGTTTCATAATGTTCTTCACTAACAATCCGAGGTTGGAGCATAGTTAACGTTGATTCTAAAGGATCTACAGCATTTGTCTATAACAATAAAGTGAATTCAAGCTATTTTATCGACATGAGTGTTTTAAATCGAAAAAGATTCCAACTATCTTTTTTTTTTCAAACCATTTTTTTATATTAACATGGTGGTAGAAAGAATACTATAATGGGTCTAGATTTAAAACTGCATATGCCTAGCTTTGCTTTAACTATGGTAATGGTCCAAAATTGTTAGTTCATAGAGAATCAAAGTGGATTTAACAATGAATCACAAAATGCTATGGTTCTTAACATTTTTTTCTTAATTTATTAAAACTAGAATTTTTTTCAGAAGTAATTCGTGGGATCATGCACTTTTTCCTATTTATATATATAAAGAAAAAACTGTAGTTGGTTCAATCCAAACTATGCTCAAAAGAACCGTTTGATAATAAATGTTAATAAAAAACATTTTTATGTTTGAATTGTGGTTTAAACTCATATTCTTTTTGTTTATCAATAGGTTACTTTGATCGTATTTGGAATGATATTTCTTATGATCTTACCATTGTAAACTCATATTTTCATAATACTAATCGACTGGGTGTGTTGTGTCGATTCTTTTGAGTAATATATCTGGAAATACCCGTCGATTTCTTATTAACACTCTTTTGAGCACAATAGGTAGATTCCAAAATAACCCTTACTCGGATATCTTTACCCTTGGCCATGAACCTCCTTTTCTTTTGATTTTGGATTCACTTATCTATTTTTGTATTCGACGAAGAAAGGAATGACAAAGAAATAAAAGTTCATAATTCTAAATCCAATTTTGTTTCATTTAATATATTACCGAAAAATTGAGGTAATACAAACAAAATAAGGATTTTAAACAATTTTTCGAATCGCGGTACAGTATTTTAGTTTTCATTTAAGTATCTTAAATGATATTGTTGCACCAAACCTAACTATAATATTTTCATTTCCAGTCTTACTCTCTTAATATTAAGAATGGAATTGAATCATTCATTCAATTCCATTGAAGCCTGTACCAGATTTCGAGTTTCGCGAAGGACAAATCCACCTTTTCTTTTCCTATGATTTTTTTACTATCCCCACTGCTATAGCATTATACACAATATTATTACTCTTACTTCTGTTGGGTTAAATTTGACCCCTCCCCCTGTTCCCGCCTACATATATTGGATTTTTTAAGAAGTGAACATCTCTCTCAGTAGCGAGATTAGGGGAAAGGATAGGAAAGGTGATTTCACTATATTTCTGGCCGGGAACAGGACCTACCACAAGAATATTTTTTTGTGGGACGATAGCTTTGAAAAGAGAGATTACCCAGCTTTTCTTTAATCTTGGGTGAAATACGATCGGGGGAGGCAATTCAAAGCCCTCCGGTAAAATAAGAACAGCCCCGACATTCAAAGTCCCTTCTTTACCATTAGCAAGAACTTGTTTGATTTGCATATCATAAGGAATTCGAACAACCACTTCAAATACATTATCGGGAAGTACCGTTTGTGGAACATCAATATCCAGGGGCTTATTAGCCAAATTGCAATTGGCACATACAATACGACCTGTCGCTTCTCGTGGATTTTCATATCCCTGTTGTGCAAAAATGGGATATGCATCTGAAATAGGTACTCAAATTAATATATATATATATATATATATATATATTATGAGCGATACGAAAATGGATCGAGTAATCTCTTCCTTTATCTAAGAAATGGCATTTTTAGTTTGCATTGTCCAATCATTGATCCTGAAAATTCAATTTCTACAATAAATTTTGGTAGTCACTAGCATAGTTAGTTCCCTATCCATGATTTAGCTATTTACTTAAAAACTATTCCTGGAATATGGGAAGAATCTCTTGGGTGGTGGTGATAAAGAAAAAGATTGGAATGCTGTTCACCTTGCTTTTTGTAAAAAATAAAAATAACAAACTTTTCAATTTGACCTAACCCACGGATCTTTTTTTCAGTCATTCATTGAATGATAAATCACAACAAGTGATGGAGATACGCAATTTAAATAACGGAAAATCCAAAGAGAATCATGACTTTTAGTTGTACCAAGTCGGAAACCAAGCGGATTTATTTTTTGTCCCATAATTCTCCACTACTTTACATTAATGATATGCCCTAGTTGTGCACTTTATTTTTTTATATCCATTAGGCTTTTTATTTAAAAACATAATATAGCATCCCGTTTTGACCTAATTTGCTTCTGCAGAATAAACGCAAAAACTGGAAAAAGATACTCAATTCAATAAAACATAAATTATGGTATCATAACCATTTCTTTATCCACATCCACAAATCTCATTAATTCTAATAGAATTTAACACAATGTGTGCACATCTATGCGTGTATCCATTTGTATCCGCATACCAGATATGTTACGCTAAATTGAAGAAAGAAATATAGAGTATAGATTAACGACCTCTCAATCGTGGGTACAGATGTATCCTTACTATATTGAAACGGTTTTCATTGTCGGTGTCAAACCAATAGCGATTCATACAAGCTAAATCCTCTAATCGATAATTTGGCCAAAGAAATATAGAAATTCATTAGTTTTTTTCTATCAATATTAATCCATTTTTTCCTATTTCTTTCCAAAAAAAAATTCAACAATCACATATCCAAAATCATGAAACGATTCATGTGTTGTTGAACAGAAATACAGAATGCCAATCCATGATAATTTTGTCATCATATGATTGTTTTGAAATAGGACCTTTTGTAAGAACCCTGATTTTCGAGTATGTGCGATCTTTTCTGAAGGCATGGAATCCTCCGGAAGTTCAATAAAGGGAAAACCTCTGATGTATCATCAAAAAATCTTAATCCTCATTGTCATTATGTTATCTTTAAGCTAGAACCTCTTTTGAGGCAAGCTCGATAACGCAATCACAAAGAACCTAGTTTTTTAACTGTATCGGTTTGGAGTTTTGATTCTGATTTTCGTAAATAGTCTTAGTTTGACAAACCGGACTCGATTCATGAGAGAAGAGAGATAATAGTATAATATTATCATTACATTAGTATTAGAAGATGATTGAATGATATTATAAGGTTACTTGGTCTGTTTTAGTTAAAAACAGGAAATCGATTTAACCGGGTTCACAGTTTACTAGTGCAGCTTAGCACCAGCACTCTCTGATGACTTTAGCAATGCTAAGGCCTCATTATGCATGTTTTATTCTCATAATAAATATGTTACTAGTGTCATTTATGCTAGTAGCTCAGAAAATAATTTTTAGAGATGTTTTTATAATTGTTCTGATACACCTAGTTTTAGTAGTTATACACCTGAGATATTTTAATAATATTTTAACCCACCTCCAAGCCAACCAATCACAACTCTCCTGACACCCCCAAGACACTCCAAGGCTGTTCATTTACTCCCTTTGGCCAAAATTTAAATGAGAGAAAAGAGAGAAAACTTTATGAACACTTAATCTTCAAAGCTTGATTTCTTCTGAACTAAAACTCAAATCAAAATTCCGATTTCACCAAAATGATCCTCTCTTCTTCCTCTACATAACCAAATTATATATCAAGTCTGGAAATAAGGTGAGATGGCTGTCTCCCTCCCTCTTCAATTTGGTTTTCAAGGAAACATGCTCAAACATGTGTTTTCTTGATGTTCTTCCTTAGGAATCATGCTTAACTTGACTTGAGGCCCAAGAAACATTAATTTCCAGCAACTCTAAGGTGATAAATCCCTTCCTAATGTGCTGAGTTAGATTTGGTCAGTTGATGGTTTTTGGATTTAAAGTTGTTCTTAATGTGATTTAGGAGGAAAAAGTGCTTAAGGACCACCTAAAAGTCTAACCGAATTAGGAGCAGCAAAATCAGATTAATCTTGATTATTTGTGTTTGAGTTGTGTGAATGTTTTATGATTTGGCTGTGCTAAAAATTGGTTGCATATATGATTGATTCTTGGTGAAAATTTGGTGAAAATTTGATGAAATTTGATGAAATTCAAGCTATGAACTTGTGTTCTTGTGGCTGCTAAAAAACGAAACCCTAGGCCTAATTTGGGGTTCAATTTGTGTTAAAATCATATAGAAAAGATGGGGTTTTAGTGGCTACAATTTTATTTTGAATTATGGTAAAAATCGGTTGCTGAAAAGACTGAAAAACGGGTGAAAACAGAGAAAGAATCTGAAGAATTTATTAAGAACACAAAGAACACTTTGAGTGTGGTGAAGAACATTGAAGAACACCTTTTAGATCTTAGAAAGGGAAAGGAAGTAAATATTTTGGTGTTTGAAGGGTTATTTAATAATTTCTGAAAGTTAGGATGGTTAAAGTAGAAATATTAAAAGTTACGGGTGGTAAAAAGTGAATTTTAAAGGTTAAAGGTAAAAATAAGGTAATTTTCAAAAATTTAATGATAAAATAATAAATAATAATAAAATATCAAATAATAATATTTAATTAAAAATAATTTTTTAATAAAAATAATAAAATAATGCGGAAAAGGCAGTTTTCTGTAAAAGCTTTAGAAAGACAACTTTAAGCGCAGAATCTCATAATTACCTTCATAAAACACTTAGGGAGTGGTAATAACATGATATTGAGGCAAAGATAAAGGAAAGATAAGAAGTTAAAGAAAAGATAAAAACCAAAGAAAAGTCTGTAAAGTTTTAACGACAGAAAAATAGACAGAGAATAGCGAACGAACTAGGACAACATAGTTAGTCCTTGAGTTGCGACTAGAGTTAGGTATTATATGAAAAGTTAAACTATTTCAGTATAGACTTAATGAACCTATACTTGGGACAGGCTAACTATTCATTCCGAAATTTACATAAGCCTTAAAAACAAACGTTAAACAGAGAAATCAGAGCAGAATAAAGTAACACAGAGAACAGAGTAACTAGAGTAAAGTAAAGAGATAAAGAAAAAAAAGAGTAATAGGGATATAGAGAAAAGAGTAATGAGAACAGAGGAAACAGATACAGAGAAAAGAGTAATCAGAGCCGAGTAAACAGACAAAGAGAAAAGAGTAGTAAAACCCACGGACGAATAATTGGTTAAATACGGGAGGTACCCACGAACTAAATGATCATTGATCTCAGGGAAACCTACGAACTGTTAACTATTTTATATGCGGAAAAAACCCACGAACTGATAACCATTGATTACGGGAATAACCCACGAACTGTTGTATATTGATTTCAGGTATAACCCACGAACTGAAGATTACTGTATTGTTGAGTATTGATCTTGGGTATAACCCACGAACTGAAGATTACTGTATTGTTGAGTATTGATCTCGGGTATAGCCCACGAACTGAGGATCGTGTTTGTTGTTGTATGTTGATCTCGGGGAAACCCACGAACTGAGGATCATTGTTTTGTTTGTGAATTGATATCGGGGACGCCCACAAACTGAGGATCATTGTTTCCCCTTGTGTGTATATTATGGGGTCAAGCTTTGCGCCGACTGCTAGTAGTCACGAAGGAGTGGTATTCTTACCACCGACACGTATGCACTAAGGACACAAAGGGAAACCATATCTGGGACTTGTTCCTAGGTAATGTCGGGCTGTAGGGTGTAAACCAACACATGAGCTCATGTCCTGCATAGGACAGACATGCATCATACTTGGTTGTGCATTTCCTCTGTTATGATTATTGAATGAATGTATGCTCTGTTTGTTTGTATTCTATTCTTTGTATTTGCATTTTATTTTCTTGTATTCTTTTGTTTGTGTTCTGCTTTCTATTTTTTCTATTTTCTCTATTTATCTGTATCTTTTGTTCACTACTTCTCGGTACTTTGCTATTCGTCTGCTAAACAACACGGAATTAATGAACTTAACTAATAACCCCGGCCCTACTAAGAACTCCCCAGTTCTCACCCCTTCTCTCTCCCTTCCCCCTTCAGATGGAAGCATGAGTACCCTTCCGTAGTTCACTGACGACCGTTTGCAAAAAGGATTCCACTCTAGGTAGTCTTCTGAGTCTAGGGTGAATCTCGTTCTCTGTTTATATGTATATACTGTGAGACCAGCCAATGTCTGCACCCCATTTGTATGTGAACTTTAACATAAATCCTGTGTACGAGACTCCTGCTGTGTGGCTACTTGATGAGATACCAGAGAGACGTCATATGGCAATGTCTGATCGTGCAGAGGAGTAACAGATGATGTTCTACCTTTCGATGACGTTCCACCTGACTTGAGTTTTGAAGACTTAGAACATACTTTCACTAGAGGGACTAGGTGAGTATAGAGTCTAGGCTAGCCTGGGCGTCAGCTTAGGGACTTCTTGAACAGGTCAAGGCCTGGGATGTTGTATGTATATATGTATATAGTTATTATCTAGCTATATCTAGGGATGTTCTAACTAAAAGTCTATACTCTAATAAATGCTGAATCGCTGAATGTTATTAACTGCTTGCGATGTATTTATGTGTGGTTGTTTGTAAGTGTTTTATCTGTTATCAGTTGTGGAATGATTATGAATGATTCTATCTATTAATCCAAACGTTTTCAAAGAAAAAAATACCTCGCAAATTAACTATGTTTTTAACAGCGAAACAGGCTCATATGATAAATAATAGATAATAATTAGGAAGACAAATTGATAGCGCTCAATTTCCGATATGATCTAGACATATTGAAAATTGGGTCGTTACACCTTTTAGCAATGTAAAATACTACATCGAGCTGAAAATAAAAAAGAGAATAAAAAAATAAAAAAGGATCTTCAAATTTCAATTAAGAATTCATTAGGTCCCGTAGGAATAGCACTTCAAGTTTCAAAATTTTATTCAGTTTACCTTTTAATAACTCATAATTAGATCTCAATGAATAAAAATTTGAAACTGGACAAGTTAAAAAAAATTGTCAAGCATTAAAAAATTTTTTAATGGATGAAACCGAGGTAATTTAAAAGCCCGATCCATGCAGCAACATAAAATTAAATACATTCCGTTTGAATTGGAATTTTCTCCATCATGATTATGATTCTAAATATTATGAAAAAATAATTACAATAATTAGCCTGGGACAATTTATTTGTGAAAATGTATGTCTATCTCAAACAAAAAATGGACTAGAACTAAAATTAAAACCGGGACAAGTTTTAATTGTTAAAATGGATTCCATATTAATAGGATCGGATAATACCTATTTGGCGACTCCAGGAGCAACAGTTCATGGACATTTTGGAGAAATATTTTTTGAAGAAGTAATGTGCGGCTTGAAAGACATAATTAGATTAGATGTGGATTCTTCTATCCACTATTTTTTCGAGTATATGGAAATGGGAGTGCTCTTGGCTCGACATCGTTTGTTTTGTTCTACTGAAACTGGGTGTTTGGGGAACATGAGAGGGGTTGATGATCTGAATAATACACGATGGAGTTCGAGTTGATTTTTGTTTTCTCAGGGGCAAGTACAGAAGGGTAGCAAAAATTAATAAAATAAATTAGAACAACATATTAAGTATCTTTTTTATAGAGAAAGCGAAAAGATAAAATTTGAGCAAAGTAAACAATAGTAAATTTTGTTAGAATTGATAAAGAAAAACTATTGCAAGCAAAAGTGTATTCTGGAATACAATCCTGAATTTGTATAATTCAAAGAAAAAAAAAAGAAATGGTTAGTATGTTGCTGTTTTTTTTTTTCGAAACAATATAAGATCCCTTAAGTAATGTCTAAACCTAAATAAATATATGATTTGGTAAAAAAATAGAAAAGATTACTTGAGAGATGTAAAAAAAATTAGGAAAAACATCTTTTAAATAATGAATCTTTTCCTATTTATTTTTTTACTAAACTAAAATGAATCTTTGTTGTCAATTTTTTTCAATAACTTTTTGGTGTTGTTTTTGTTGTATTTTATTTTGTTCATTCAGTCTATAACATAAATATTTTTTTTACATTATAATATAGATCTAATTTGAATATTATTTGATTAGAGTCTATTAATGTTGTAAATGTAAATATTAAGAACTTTCACTTTGAACTTTGTAGGATATTTCAATTTACGACATGTGATTAAAATGGATATTACATAAAACTAGAACATATTTGTATTTCATTCATATTCAATTTAACAATAAATAAAAATTCTATTTAGATCACTCAAATTTCAATATTTCGTTGCAAAGATTCAATTCTTCGGTAGAACGAATTTTTTTAGATTGATTATACCATATGGATATAAACGAGGATATAATCAAAAAGAAGAAAAGGGCTAGTAAAAACTTAAGACTAAGATTTGAAAGAGGAGTCAAGCCGGTGTGTATATAATAAAATTATAATATAATAGCTAAAGGATAACTCTTTCTTTTTTTTAAGTCTTTTGAAAGGTTTCAAAGAATGCTTCTCGAATCCAATTGAATACATGAACAATTGGTTTACGATATAGAAGAAATACATGTATATGTGATACTAGATATTGGATGTTAACGAATTATCTAGAAACTAACTATAAATATAGTTATCCAAATTTGTCCTGCTACTATCAATTTCGATAGGGATTAAAAAAAATAAAGCCTTTCTATATTCATCTGTAATTATGAATTGAATCTTGATGAATGACTAACGAAATTGAATCAAGAAAACTCTAGAAGAAAAGAATAGTTCCAAAATTTTATTTTAAGGGAAGATAGGAACAAAAGTTATACGGATTTACAAAACTATGGGAATAGAAAAATAGAGAAATATCGAAGTAGTTCCAACAGTTCAATAAATATGCTTTCTTTTTTTTTCTTCATTTTTTCTCAATTATTTCGACTGAATAAATCTTTATTATTAATTAAAAAATTCAAGTCAAAATTGGTTACTTGTATCATTAACCATTTCCCCTTTTTTGGATGAGAGGAACTTATCATGAATCCACTGATTGCAGCTGCTTCTGTTGTTGCTGCTGCGTTGGCTGTAGGGCTTGCTTCTATTGGACCTGGGGTTAGCCAAGGCACTGCTGTAGGGCAAGCAGTAGAAGGGATCACACAACCAGAGGCAGAGGGAAAATATGAGTTAACTCAAGTGAGCTAAACCCGACAATACCTGCAAGTTAATTCGGTCCTAAAATACCAAAACCACATAATCCTTAATACCAAAAATCCCTTAAATTCGAAACTAAAGAGGAAAGATTTGGATAAGAAAAAGAAAATTCCTTACCAAATTTATTAGAGGGCTTTATAGAGAATTTCAAGACAAACGCGTTGCCACTGACGGCTCGTCAATCGGAGCTTCGGATCAAAACTTATATGGAATGAAAGTTGGAGCCAAAGGTTTGAGATTTCTTCTCCTCCCTTTCCCAATTTCATCATGATTTTAATGATGAATGAAGGGATGAAGTGGCTGTGTCACTCATTTAAATGGGTTTTGGGTTGGGCCTTGGGCCCAATACGCGCCCGGTTCGGCCCATTTTTAGGCCAAATTTTTTAAAATTAGTGTCAAAATTCTTGTTTTAATTAGTTCTACTTTACTAAACCATAAAATTCCATTTTTAAATTTATTTGCTTAATAATTAATTTATTGGCTAGTCATTTTTAACAGAAATTTTTGCCCTCGAAAATTCGCTCTCAAATCTTGACATACGCTCCCTTAGATTTATCCAACCTCTTATCATTCATTTTGCCATTCTCCCAACATGAATTTAAACACAAATTCACATTCTCTAGTCTCAGGTACAACATCATAAACTTAATCAAATTCAAGCCTAACTATACCCGTTTATTTCACTCTTAACTTAGTCTAGTTCTTTTTTAAGGACTGCAAACTTTCTTACCCTTCAAGAGTTCTATCTAAGTCAAATTGTTCTCAAATCCTTCTTAGCTATCTCAGACACTGAACGATTGCTCAATTTCTCAGTCTTAGTCAAATCATTATAACCTAAACCCATATACACGCACTCTCCGTTCCTCGATCCTATGTCAATCCTAAATCCATTCGCATATTCCAATACTCCTTTCTCATGTCAATAAAATTCTATAACCACTAAATTCAACGCACTTCCGCAGTGTTACTCTGATTATAAGCCACTAGGATCTTAGTCATTCATGTACTCTACCAGAACACTCCTTGAATCTCTTTATCTCTCTCACTAAACGTTGTCGACCATTTATTCAGTTGCACGAGTTCTAGTCCTTGGTTATCTCTCCACCTAATCCATCACCGCCTCCATCACCATTCTTAAGTTACTCGATCCATCCTTTTCAGTAGTAGCTCACACAGCAACAACCCTAAAATCAATCGTATCATCTCACTCGCGTCCATTAGATGCCATTTGGGTCTTGTCCACACCAACCAATTGATATTAAGGTGATCAGTTTTAATATCTAAGGTCTAGTTCCTCGAATCTTCAAAGATAATGCTCATGAACATTTATGCTATATATGTCAAGTAGACATCCTGAATAGCATGTACACATAGCTAGAGTATGCTCAGAAGCATAGTTAGACCATTCCTCAGGCTCTACAGGAACAAACTGTTCTGATACCATAATGTAACACCCTAGAACAAAAGCTTTATGCTTAAGTCATAAAACTAAGGTGGTGTGGTATTATGACCTCTAAATTAAAATATTATATATAATATAGTTGAAAAAGATTTATATCTATGAACCTTTTGAAGATAAGTTAAAACAAAAGCGTTACGCTCATGAATAACGTTTACTGGGGTATGATGAAAAGCTTAAGTGCAAATAAATACATATATACAAAAGAATAGAGGACCAAGGATACATAGTAATCAAGCTCCAAGCTTAGCCTGCAAAACTAAGGCTGGCCGTAGAATATTTACATACATATATACATATAATCCCAAATCTAAAGTTCTCAAAATAAACCCTAGTTCTCCAACAAAAGCCTCTATGAGGCACCAAGGTATAATACGTAGAAGGAAAAGTCTAAGCATATAGATATGTATATATATACAAAATAAAATATAAAAGCCCAGACTCCTATCTTCGCTGCAATAGAAATTCAAACGGCTAGCGAGGCGTATCTTGACCTGTATCTGAAAAACAATAATATCATATGGGATGAGAACCAAGGGTTCTCAGTATGGTTAAGGTGCCCACATATATAATATATAAGGTCCTGGAAAAGCCAGAGGTAATCCTAGAATTCCGATACTTAGATTATAAAACTTGAAGACTTAAAACAGTATCCATAAACAAGGGTGATTTTCTACGGATTCCTAAACTTAACCAAAATCTTAACCTAACCCCCCATCGTCCTCTTTCCTCCAAAACCTCCACCTCCAGTGGAATCACACAGACAAGCAAGCAAACAAAGAAAACATAGCTAACTTACAATTAAAGCAAATAGAACACATAGCAGTTAAACATAAATATCAATTAGGCAAACCCAAGAATGCAAACCAAGGCAAGCAAACAAATGCACATGATGTATGTTTGTCCTATGGCTGTTGATATCAACTGTCAGTTACATAGCCAGCCAGACATGTCCTAGTAGTTAACTGCGGACAGTCCCTCTATACGCATAATGTGAGGATTTATACTGGTTCAAAATTTAACAAAATAATTTCGTTATGAGCATAGCCCAAACCGACAATTGATCCTCAAATCAAAGTTTAATTTTGGTTGTCACAAGTCCAACCCAATAAAAATAACTGAGAGTATTAGTCCCGGGTCGTCTTCTCAAGGAATTGCAATGAGGTGTGCGTACTATTGGTTATGGTATCCAAGGGGTGGGTTGGTAAAAAGGGGCAAGAAAATAAAGCAAACAACTAAATAAAACAATTATTAAAGAGAGACATTCATGGCAAGGATTGAAAATATAGGCTTTCTATCCTAGTCATCAATTATCATACAATGATTAACAAGAGCTAATCCTATTTAGTCATCTCCAACAATGGAAGAAGGTATAATGTTATCTTCACATGAGAGAAAGTCAAATAAGACTAGTTAATCTCAATCTATAAGTCCTAATCAACTTACTAATTGAATTAGCAAGAGATTAGAGTCAATGAAAACAATATTAACTAACAACTCTAGATCACCAACATGAGTTGGGTATTAATGACTCAAGATTACCTAATTTCTCTTTTCAAGCCAAGAATGCTCAAAAAGCTACTCTAACATCCAACCAAGCATTTTGTCAAAGGAAAGCATGTTAAAAGGAAAGCATGTTAAATTGCAAGAATAATAAAATCTACAACAACCCAATTGCAAGGAAATAATAACAACAACTCAATTAAACAATAAAGGGACATAAAACTTAAATTGTATTAAATGAAAAGGAAAATTAACAAGAGCATTCATAAATATAAAAGAGGCTAAAATAAAGGAAATAACAAGAGAAACTAGGAGAATTAGAGTGCTAGAAGAAGAAATTAAAAGGAAAACAAGTTGGAAACAGGAAATTAAACCTAGATCTAAGAGAAATTAACCTAATCCTAACCTAATTCTAGAGAGACAAGAGAGCTTCTCTCTCTAGAAAACTACCTATAACATGTTCCTAAGCCAATCTAATTGCTCCCCCCTTGTCCAATCTTCAATTCTGCATGAAATAGCCTTAAAAATGAGTTGGACTTGGGTCGGAAAAGCTCAGAAATTGCCCCCAGCGAATTCACTTTAAGTGAGTCATGTGCCACTCGTTACGCGTGCGCCTGAATGACGTGTGTGGGTCGCTAGCAGATTTCCTTCTCATGCGTACGCGTGGGTGAAACAGGGCAGGGTCACGCGTACGCGTCATGTCACGCGTACGCGTGAATGGCGAAAATGAGGTGTGACATGTACGCAACGACGACGCGCACGCGTCAGTGAAGAGAGAGATAAGTGACGCGTACGCGTGGGTCAGGAATACACATGGGTGAAGATTGTGCTAGAGGCACAATTTCAGCACACTCCACGCGTAACTCTCTGGTTTTTGTACTGGCCCTGAAAAATTTGGATGTCACGCGTACGCATGGCGAGGCGTATGCATGAGTGATATACCCCAATTTTGTGGTTTATCTTGTGCTTAATTTGGGGGATTTTATCTCCTTTTCCCACATTTATTCAATGAAATAGCATGGTTTTGCAATTCTCCCTTGATTTGTGCTTAAATGTGAAAACATGCTTTTTAGGCCCTTAAAGTGGTGATTTTAACTCACCTTAATTCCATTCGATGCCTTGATGTGTTTGTTGAGTGATTTCAGGTTCATAAGGCAAGTATTGGATGGAAGAAGTGAGGAGAAAAGCATGCAAAGTGGGAGAACTCATGAAGAAATGAAGGAAGCGCAAAGCTGTCAAGCCTGACCTCTTCACACTCAATTGACCATTACTTGAGCTATAGAGGTCCAAATGAGGCGGATCTAGTTGTGTTGGAAAGCTAACATCCGGGGCTTCGAAATGATATAAAATTTGCCATAGTTTCCTGACGTATAGGGACGTGCACGTGCATATGACGCGCACGCGCCGATGGATCAGCGTGGGTCCATTTTGGGCAACTCGTTGGGAGCGATTTGTAGCTCATTTTGGGCCCAATCCAACTCATTTCTGATGCTATTGAACCCAAGGATTGAAGGGGGAATGAACCAAGTAGTCATAGTTTAGTTTACATCATGTTTTAGAGTAGAATTCTAGAAAGAGAGGCTCTCTCCTCTCTCTAGATTTAGGATAGAAATTAGGGTAAAGTTAAGTTAATCACTCTCAATTTTCTCTTTCAATTCTTGTTTTGATTTCAATTCTCTTTACATTTTAGTGTTCTATTGTCTTAATCTTCTTAGTTTCTCTTGTTAGTTTCTTGTTTTGTTCTCCTTTATATTGATGAACCATTGTTGGATCTTGATTTCTTATAATGCAATTTTATGTTTCTATGTCTTTTATTGCTTTCTTAGTTGTTATTATTGATTTCTTGCTTATGTTAGTTATGGGTTTCTTTAATTCTTGCATTTGGTGATGTTTACTTTTCTTGCACATTAGGTGTTTGATAAAATGCTTTCATTAGTTTTTGAGTAGTTTTCTTTACTCTTGGCCTAGGCTAAGGGAATTGAGTGAGCTTGAGTCATTGGGTCTCAATGATTTGGTGATTTGAGAACCCTTGGTGATCAATTTGATACTCATTGATACCAACCCACTACTAATCTAATTAGTAGGTAGGTGGTGACTTATGGGTTGATGTGATCAAAGCCATTTGACGTACTTCAAGCCTTCTATTACGTACTTAAGGCTTTTGGAAGTAGACTTAATGAGCTTGGTCCCTCATAATTATCAATGTATGGTTTGTTGACAAGGATGGCGATCTCAATTACCTATGTCTAGCCAAGAGTACTTTTCCTTTATTTCATTAGTTTTTGTCATTTTACTTTCTTGTCATTTAATTTTTCTTGCCATATACTTTTCTTGCAAAAATATAAAATCAAACCCCTTGCATCCTCATAGCCAATAATTGAACACTTCATTGCAATTCCTTGTGAGACCTGGAGTTTAAATACTTCGGTTAATTTTCATTTGGGGTTTCTAGTTGTGACAACCTTAATTTTTTATGTGAGAATTGTTTGTTGGTTTGGAGCTATGCTTACAACGAAGTTCTTATTTCTATAAGAGAAATTCTAAACCGACACGACGAATCTCTTCATCAAAATGGCGCCGTTGCCGGGGAATTGCAATGGTGTTATGTTATTGGCTATTGTATATATGTTAATATGCTTCTTTGCTAGTTTTTGCTTGTTTTAGGAGTTAGTTTTTATTAGTTCTTACTAGTTTTGTTTTCATTTTCATTTGCTATTATGAATTCTCACCCCTTTGGCTATGAGTTTGGCTCAAATTATGTTGTAGGGAATGGGAACTATAATGACAATATGCATCAAGGATGGAACAATCAAAAGTGGGAGGAGCCTCAAGGGGTTGATCACCCTTCTTGGCAACAACAACCTCTGGATTCTTATGGGTATAACTCTCATCCTAATGCATATCAATCTAATGGATGTTGTGACCCTTATTGTGATTGTCAACAACTACCGTCACATGCCTATGAACCACCCCCTCAACATGGTTTTGAACCACCTTACTCACAAGTCCCATACCACCAAACACCTCCATATGGCCCTAATCCTTATCCACCCTACTAACCACCTTATGAGCCATATGAACCATACATAGAACCACCACAATTCCAACACAACTACTCTCAAGAACCACCTCAATATACACCAACTCCATACCGTTACCAAAATGAACCACCTTCGAACTATAATGCCTTCCCCTCAAACAATGAACCCTCTTTTCCACCACCGCCCCCGATGAAGCCCTCACGCTAGAACTAAGAGATCTTGACTCTCAACTCCAATGGCAACAAGAGGGGATGGAAAAGGAGTTTAAAGAGCTAGGAGCCAAGATGGCTATCCTAGCGAAATCCGTTAGCAATATGGTCTCATCCCGCCTAAGCCTATATGACCAAGGCTCTCCCATTGTTGAATATGGAGAAGCAATCAAGGAGCATAGTGAAGTTGTGAGTTTAGAGCTTCAAGGTAAAGAAGAGGAGTTGAAGCAAGAATTGCCACAAGGGGAGGAAGTTGAGATAATTGAGCCGGAAGGAGTGGTTGAAAACCTAGGAGATGTTGGAAGTCCATGGGAATGTAGCATTAGAGAGCCCTCTTTCAAGAAGCTTGACATTGATGTTGAGGAGGATGTACAACCTCCAAAGTATATCATGATTGAAAACTTTGAAGAGAATAATTGAACACTTCATTGCAATTCCTTGTGAGATGACACGGAGTTTAAATACTTCGGTTAATTTTCATTTGGGGTTTGTACTTGTGACAACCTAAATTTTTTATGTGAGAATTGTTTGTTGGTTTGGAGCTATGCTTACAACGAAGTTCTTACTTCTATAAGAGAAATTCTAAACCAACACGACGAATCTCTTCATCAATGAGTGGTCAAAAAACTTGGGGTCACGCATATACATGGGCGACGTGTACACGTGGCTGGATGCTCTGATTTTCAAATTTTTTCCAAGTTCTTGCACCAAACCAAGTATTCCAAACCTCTAAACAACTACCAAAACACCATAAAACCTTATTTAACATACTAGACTACTAACTAAACTCAACAAGCTAATCAAAACATGAAATTAAACTAATTTACCAATATTTACAAAAAGGAAAAATTAAAAGAGTTTACCATGGTGGAGTGTCCCCCACCTAGTACTTTTATTTATTGTCCTTAAGTTGGACTTATGGAGAGCTCTCATCAAGGTGGCTTGTGCTTGAATCCATTCTTGAACATCCACCAATGCTTGGTCTTCCATTTTGCTCCAAGGTTCTCAATCAATTTCACCAAGTTTTGATGGAGTTCTTCACAAGCTTGGAGCTCCCAAAATTGATCCCCTTGTATGCCTGATGCAAAGATTATTGTCGATAAAGAATTTCTCAAAAAAATCCCGTTGTAAGCATAGTTCTAACAAACAATGGATCCTCAAATCAAATTTTAAAAGATTGGTTGTCACAAAGTTCAACCCCAATAAAAGTAAACCGAAGTATTCAAACATCGGATCGTCTCACAAGGAATGGGCAAACATGTGCATCGATATTGGTTAGAATTCCGGGATTGGGAGTCATGATCAACAAATTAAACTACTAGACTTAACATGCAAGGAATCTTGAAGTGTAAGAAACTAAATCAGGTAATTAAAACTAAGTGTTCATACATTGGTCTGAGCTACAAGGTCTGAGTTGGCCCAAGGTAAATAAACCGATGGTGCACGAAATCGTGATCGTTCATTCCTTGGTAATGGTGCTAAAAACTTAATACGCACGTTCTTAATCGTAGTTCTTCTTCACAATCTCGCACAACTAACCAGCAAGTGCACTGGGTCATCCAAGTAATAAACCTTACGTGAGTAAGGGTCGATCCCGTGTAGATTGTCGGCTTAAAGCAAGCTATGGTCACCTTGTAAATCTTAGTCAGGCGGATTCAAATGGTTATAGAGTTTTAATAATTAAAATATAAATAAAACGTAAGATAGGATAGAGATACTTATATAATTCATTGGTGAGAATTTCAGATAAGCGTATGGAGATGCTTAGTTCCTTCTGAATCTCTGCTTTCCTACTGCCTTTATCCAATCCTTCATACTCCTTTCCATGGCAAGCTGTATGTTGGAAATCACCGTTGTCAATCGCTACATCCCGTCTTCTCAGTGAAAATGGTCCAAAATATGCTGTCACCGCACGGCTAATCATCTGTCGGTTCTCGATCATACTGGAATAGGATTCAGTAATCCTTTTGCGTCTGTCACTAAGCCCAGCACTCACGAGTTTGAAGCTCGTCACAGCCATCCCTTCTCAGATCCTACTCGGAATACCACAGACAAGGTTTAGACTTTCCGGATCTCAAGAATGGCCGCCAATAATTCTAGCCTATACCACAAAGACTCTAATCGTAGATCAGGAGGCTAAGAGATATGCATTCAAGCTTGTTTGCATGTAGAACGGAAGTGTTTGTCAGGCACGCATTCATAAGTGAGAATGATGATGAGCGTCACATAATCATCACATTTATCATGTTCTTGTGTGTCAATGAATATCTTAGAGAATAAATAGGCTTGAATTGAATAGAAAAACAATAGTACTTTGCATTAATTCATGAGGGATAGCAGAGCTGCACACCTTAATCTATTGTGTGTAGAAACTCTACCGTTGAAAATACATAAGAACAAGGTCCAGGCATGGCCGAATGGCCAGCCCCCTAAACGTGATCAAGAGATCAAAAGTGATACAAGGATAGTCTCAAAAGTGATCAAAGATTCCTAACACAATAGTAAAAAGTTCTATTTATACTAAACTAGTTACTAGGGTTACAGAAATAAGTAAATAATGCAGAAATCCACTTCCGGGCCCACTTGGTGTGTGCTTGGGCTGAGCATTGAAGCTTTCATGTGTAGAGGTCTTCCTTGGAGTTAAACGCCAGCTTGCAACTTGTTTCTAGCGTTTAACTCTGCTTTGCAACCTGTTTCTGGCGTTTAACGCCAGAATAGGGCAGAAAGCTAGCGTTGAACGCCAGTTTGCGTCATCTAAACTCGAGAAAAAGTATGGACTATTATCTATTGCTAGAAAGCCCTGGATGTCTACTTTCCAACTCAATTGAGAACGTGCCATTTGGATTACTGTAGCTCCGAAAAATCCACTTTGAGTGCAAGAAGGTCAGAATCCAACAGCATCTGCAGTCCTTCTTCAGCCTCTGAATCTGATTTTTGCTCAAGTCCCTCAATTTCAGTTAGAAATTACTTGAAATAATAGAAAAACACAAAAACTCATAGTAAAGTCCAGAAATGTGATTTTTATTTAAAAACTAATAAAAATATACTAAAAACTAACTAAATCATACTAAAAACTATGTAAAAACAATGCCAAAAAGCGTATAAATTATCCGCTCATCAACTGACCTCTTGGAAGGTTGGTTTATTACCGACCTCTTTGCAGAGAGCTCAGAATACCGCAATAGAGGCCCAAGAAGGCCCAAGAACAAAAGGACACCGCCCACTAGAAGGCGGTTGACCAAAAGATAAAGACATCCTCCCTAAAAGATAAGATAAGATAACCAGTTTATCTAAAAGGAAGATCATCAATCATTATCTATAAATACACTGGAGCACCTAGGTATAACATATATTCCAATTCTACAAAAGAACCTGCTTAAAGCCCGTGCTGACTTAAGCATCGGAGTCTCTTGCAGATACCACCCCCCTTCGGTGACGAGGACCAGCAGCGCCTCCCATCCCAACAAGTCGGACACGACAGTTCTAGTCAAACCAGAAGATCTCATTAGAGATCGACCTCCCAGTTTCAGGTAACCCTGGGAACATTGGCGCCATTGACGGGGAACCCTGAAGTCATCCCATCGACATGGAAAGTAACCCTATCAACGACCATAACTCCAGACTGGAAGAAGGAACGCCGTTCAAGAACACGAATGCCACACCAAACTCCCCAAAGGACACACACCAATCCAAGGGAGATAAGCAGACTCAAAACACTAAAATTTTGGATGCCATTCGTGAGCAACAGGATTGCCTCAGACAACTCGAACAAGACACCAAATGTCAGTGCAAAGTCGAGCGAGATCTTCGGAGAGAAACAAGACGGCGTCCAGAGCTGGAAGACAAACATTTAAAGCTCGAAGCCGACCTCAAAACTAAAACTGCTCGGTCTAACCATGAAGATAGCCCCCACAAAGACCAAGACCCATTCACAAAAGAAATCATGAAGGCTAAAGTCCCAAAGGACTTCAATGCCCCTGACATGACCCCATATGATGGTACGTCTGACCCAAGTCATCACCTCAGCAACTTCAGAAGTCGGATGTACCTCACGGATGCCTCAGATGCAACCTGTTGCAAAGCTTTTCCAACCACCTTGACTAAGACGGCGATAAAGTGGTTCGATAGCTTACCACCAAGGTCGATCACAAGCTTTGATGATCTCGCCAAAAATTTTTTAGCCAGGTTCTCCATCCAGAAAGATAAAACCAAGCACACTCCGAGCTTGCTAGGGATCAAACAAGGAGATTGGGAAAGCCTTTGCAATTATATGGAGAGATTCAATAAACCCTGCCTTGACATACAAAACCTCCCTACAGAAGCAGCGATTATGGGACTCATCAATGGGCTATGGGAAGGACCATTTAGCCACTCCATATTCAAAAAACACCTAACATCTCTGAATAAGGTACAAGAACGAGCAGAAAAATACATCAATATGGAGGAGAACTCCCGACTAGAAGAAGCCTCAAAGACCGGACTCTTCCACCCAACTCGGGACAAGGATAAAGAGTCTAGGAAAAAAGAAGATTAATTTACTGAGAAACCTAGCAAGTACCACAACTACACCCCTCTTCGGGTGTCCCTTGTAGATGTTTACCGAGAGATATGCAACACTGAGAAGATTCTACCCCCTCGCCTGATTAAATGCAAGAGAGGTGGAAGTCGGACAGAATATTGCGAATACCATAAGATATACGGGCATCCCACTAACGAGTGCCACAACCTGAAGAATGTCATAGAAAAATTGGCATGAGAAGGGAGATTAGATCTGTTCTTAGCCCACAGAGCGGATGAACCAAAAAAGAGAAGAAGGGATGAAGAGGGTGGATGAGCTTAATGCCCCCCTCACACCCCAGAGAGACACGTCCACATGATCAATGGAGGATTCGCAAGAGGAGGGATCTCTAAGTCATCCCATAAGAGACACCTTAAAGAGGTTGTTCACACCCTGGGTCGAGCTATCCGACCCGGGATGTTCAGTAACAAAGCGACCGACCTCTTCAGGTCAGGCTATCCGACCTCTTCTCAAAGAGGTCAGCCAAATCGACAGGAAAGCCCAGTAAAGGGCCCAAATAGAGGAACACGACCCAAATCCAAAGGCAGTCCAAGCCTTTTGAGATAAAGGCAGTTCCCTTGAAGATAAGCTGACTTCACCCAAAGATAAGATAAGATAAGATAAAGATAACTAACTTATCTTATCTAAGAAGGTCACTCTACACCATTATAAATACACTGGAGCACCTAGGTACCCCCCACCCTCCGGTGACGAAGGATCAGCAGTGCAGCCAGTCCCACAAGTCAGACACGACAGCTCCGGCTGCCACCCACCAGCTGGATACGTCATCTCTGACCAGCACAGAAGATCTCGTCCGAGATCGACCTACAGTTTCAGGTAACCCTCGGAACATTGGTGCCATTGCCGGGAAACTTGGAAGTCATCCCATCACCATGGCGGACAACCATGACAACGACCACGATTTAGATCTAGAGGATAGAGCGCCACACAAAAACGCAGATGCTACACCGAAAGATACCCCAGAATCTAACAGGAACAAAGACTCACCGAATCCGGGAGCGATAGAAGCGCTTCAAGATCGTTTAAAGCAACTTGAAAAAGAAACCCAGCATCAACGAGAAGTTGGGAAGGATCTACAAAGAGAGGTAAGGCGATGCCGAGAATTATAAGATAAACTTCTAAAACTCGAAGCCGATCTCAAAGCCAAAGCTACTCAGTCCACCCCTGAGGACAATTCTCGCAAGGATCAAGATCCATTCACTAGGGAAATCATGAAGACCAAAATCCCTAAAGACTTCAAACTTCCGGATATGACTTTGTACGATGGCACTACAGATCCCAACCATTACCTCAACAATTTCAGAAGTAAAATGTACTTCACCGACGCCTCAGATGCAGTTCGCTGCAAAGCTTTTCCAACAACTCTCACAAAGACAACCATTAGATGACTTAGCCAAAAAGTTCCTGGCCAGATTCTCCATCCAAAAAGATAAGGCTAAGCACGCCCCCAGTCTATTAGGAATCAAGCAAGGAGATCGGGAAAGTCTTCGCAACTACATGGAAAGATTCAACAAAACATACCTAGACATACAAAGCCTACCAACAGAGGCCGCCATCATGGGCCTCATCAATGGCCTACGAGAGGGACCTTTTAGCTAATCCATATAAAAAAATACTGCATATCTCTAGATGAAGTGCAAGAACAAGCGAAGAAATACATCAACATGGAAAAAAATTCTTGACTAGGAGAAACCTCAAAACCCGGATTCACCTACCGAGACAAAGATAAAGATCCCAAAAAGAAGGAAGATCGACAAGGGGAAAAAATTAAAAAATATCATAATTACACCCCTCTTCGGGTGTCCCTTGTGGATATTTACAAAGAAGTCTGCCACACAGAAAAAATACCCTCAGCTCGACCACTCAAAGGCAAAAGAGGGGGAGGAAACCGGAACGAATATTGTGAATACCATCGAGTCCGTGGGCACTCCACCAATGAATACTTTGACTTAAAAAATGTGATAGAAAAATTAGTGAGAGAAGGAAAACTAGATCGGTATTTGGCCACCCGGGATGATGAGCAAAGAAAAAGGAGAAGGGACGAGGAGGTTGGACGAACCGAACGATCACCTCGTACACCAGAAAGACATGTTCATATGATACACGGAGGGTTTGCAGGAGGAGGAATCTCCAAATTATCTCGTAAAAGATATCTCAAAGAAGTATATCATGTCGAAGGAAAGGAGGAAGCACCCGACATCCCTGCAATTACGTTTACCAAAGAAGATGTATCCGGTATCATCTCAGGACACGATGATCTCATGGTCATCACTATTATACTGGCAAATGCAAATCTCCACCGCACACTGATAGACCAAGGAAGCTCCGCCGACATCTTATTTAAAACTGCCTTTGATAAGCTCGGCCTGGAAGATAAAGAACTTAGAGCATATCCAAACAGCCTGTTCGGACTGGGAGACACTCCAGTGCAACCACTGGGATACGTCCCACTACACACAACCTTTCGAAAAGGAATCCAATCCAGAAAACTCAAAATAGACTACATCGTGGTCGACGAGTTCAGCCTACAATGCCCTAATAGGTCAGACAACATTAAATCAACTCGGCTCAATAGTCTCAACTCCACATCTATGCATGAAATTCCCAACTGCAGAAGGGATAGCTACAATAAAAGCAGATCAGAAGATGGCGCGCCACTGTTATAACGAAAGTCTAAACCTCAGAGGCAGAGGAGAAGAATTCCACATAATCGAACTTGGTAGAGTTCAGAGGCGAGAAGAACTTCGTCCAAAACCTGAAGGTGAAGTAGAGAATGTCCAGATCGGAGACATCCTGGACAAAACAACCAATATTGGCACGATTCTAAAAGGAGACATAAAAGAATCACTCGTACAGTTCTTACGAGAAAACGCCGACCTCTTTGTGTGGAAGGCTGCAGATATGCCAGGCATAGACCCCGAGTTAATGTGTCATAAGCTAGCAGTCTACCCTGGATCTCGGCCAGTACAACAGAGGCGTAGAAAGCTCGGACCCGAACGATCCCAAGCTGTGGAAGAGCAGGTACAAGCTCTACTGGAGGCAGGATTCATAAGAGAAGTCAAGTACCCGCTATGGTTAGCTAACGTTGTCTTGGTAAAAAAATCAAACGGGAAGTGGCGAATGTGCACCGACTATACTGATCTCAACAAAACCTGCCCAAAAGACCCTTATCCACTCCCAAGTATTGACGCTCTGGTAGATGCCTCCTCTGGATATAAATACCTCTCGTTTATGGTGCATATTCCGGATACAATCAAATCCCAATGTATCCACCCGATCAAGAAAAATCCTCATTTTTAACACCAAAAGCAAACTACTACTACATTGTGATGCCTTTTGGTCTCAAAAATGCGGGAGCTACTTATCAAAGGCTAATGAATAAAGTCTTTTCAGATCATATCGGAAAAGTCATGGAAGTCTATGTGGACGACATGTTGATAAAGACACAAAGTGAAGAGACATTATTGTCCGACTTGGTCCAAGTGTTCGACACTATAAGGAAGCATGGCATGTGACTCAATCCTGCAAAATGCACCTTTCCAGTAGAAGCTGGAAAGTTCTTAGGTTTTATGCTCACACAAAGAGGAATTGAGGCAAATCCGGATAAATGCCAGGCCATACTCAACATGAAGAGCCCAACTTGTGTCAAAGAGGCACAACAACTCAACGGGAGATTGGCAGCTTTGTCCAGATTCCTAGCGGGATCAGCGATAAGATCTCTTCCCTTCTATGCTACTCTAAGGAAAGGAAAGAGGTTCGAATGGACAATGAAGTGCGAACAAGCCTTCCAAGATTTCAAAAGATTCCTAGGACAGCCACCTATCGTATCTCGGCCACGAGAAGGAGAACCACTCATATTATACCTCGCGGTAGGGAGTCCGGCAGTAGCCTCAGCACTAGTTCGAGAAGACGACAGTGGGCAACAACCCGTATACTTCATCAGTAAAGCATTACAAGGATCCGATCTGAACTACCAAAAAAGAAAAATTTGCCTATGCTCTCATACTAACATCTCGACGACTTCGCCCGTACTTCCAAGCTCACACCATTAAGGTTCGGACCAACCAGCCCATAAAAGGGATATTGCAGAAAACAGATCTAGCAGGCAGAATTTTACAATGGGCAGTTGAGTTGTCCGAGTTCGACCTTCAATACGAAGCTCGGACAGCCATCAAATCACAATACTTAGCCAACTTCATTACAGAATTTACAGACACCACGGAAACCCCCAGAGAATGAAATCTCTACATGGACAGTTCCTCGAATAAGACTGGAAGCGACACAGGTGTGATAATTGAAAGTAACCAAGGATCCCAAATCGAACTCTCTCTCAAATTCGGGTTCCCTGCCTCAAACAACCAGGCGGACTATGAGGCACTGCTAGCTGGTTTAAAGCTGGCTAAAGAGGTCGGAGCTCAAAGACTCATTATCTTCAGTGACTCACAGGTGATCACTTCACAAATAACGGGGAGCTACCAAGCCAAGGACCCAACTATGAAAAAGTACCTGGGTAAAACCAGGGAACAGCTCGGACAACTCCGGGAATATGAGATCCACCACATACCCCGTGAACACAATGCCCGAGCTGACGCACTCTCAAAACTAGCCAGCACCAAACCAGGAGGCAACAATAGAAGCCTCATCCAGGAGATACTACAGAACCGTCAATCTCAGAAGAGGAAAAAGTCCTAGTCATAATAGGTCTAGATCAAGGATGGATGACTCCTATAATTAACTACCTCAAAACAGAAACACTTCCTACAGATGAGAAGGAGGCAAAAAGGTTAAAACGGGAGGCACAATACTACACTATCATAAACAATACTCTATACAAAAGAGGAATTTCAATACCATTGTTAAAATGTGTACCGACTTCTAACACAAAGGAAGTTCTAGAAGAAATACACAGTGGCATCTGTGGCAATTATCTCGGAGCACAAGCGCTCACCAAAAAGGTACTCTGGGCAGGATTTTATTGGCCAACTCTACAAAAGGAGGCCACAGAGTTCATAAAGACATGTCCACCATGTCAAAAACATGCCAACTTTCACATCGCCCCGCCAGGAGAGCTCATCAGCGTAACCTCACCTTGGCCATTTGCAAAATGGGGACTCGACCTTCTCAGACCCTTTCCGCAGGGATCGGGACAAGTTAAATTCCTCATAGTAGGGGTAGACTATTTCACAAAGTGGATCGAGGCAGAACCCCTAGCTAACGCCACTGCTCATAGAAGTCAAAAATTCCTATATAGAAACATTGTCACAAGGTTCGGGGTTCCATACTCCATCACCACAGACAATGGCACCCAATTCACAGATGCAGGCTTCAGAAAATTAGTAGCCGACTTGAACATAAAGCACCAGTTCACTTCCGTCGAACATCTCCAAACCAATGGACAAGCCGAAGCTGCCAACAAAGTCATATTGGCTGTGCTAAAACGGAGATTACAAGATACAAAGGGAGCTTGGGCCGAAGAGCTCCCACAAGTCCTATGGGCATATCGAACAATGCCACATTCCACCACAAAGGAATCACCCTTCCGATTAGCATACGGAACGGAGGCAATGATCCTAGTGGAGATCGAGGAAGGGTTGCCTAGAGTGGTCCATTACAATGAAGAAGCCAACTCCCAACTTCAAAGGGAAGAGCTCGACCTACTTCCTGTAATCCAAGAAAGAGCTCAGATCAGGGAAGAAGCACTAAAACGTCGAATGGCTTCCAAATATAATCAAAAGGTAGTGCCAAGAGGTTTCACTGAAGATGATCTCATCCTAATCCGAAATGATGTCGGAACAACTCGACCTGGAGAAGGAAAGCTGGCAACAAACTGGAAAGGACACTACCGAGTCATAGAAGTACTTGGGAAGGGCTATTACAGACTGTCCGAACTCGAGGGGCGAGAGCTTCCCAGGTCGTAGCACGCTTGCAACCTAAGAAGGTACTATAGCTAGGAATGGTAAGGGATCTCAGCATAGGGTGTACTCTTTTTCCTGAAAAGGTTTTTTAACGAGGCACCAAGTTGAGATCCATAAATTATCCGACTTAAAAGGATAAAAAATCCACATGTACATATTTGCATTTTCTTTTAAATAAAATATGTTAGATGTTCTACAAGTTTTCAAGATGCATTAATCTGAAACATTCATCGCACGATTATAAAGCAACAGATCGGCAAAAAGTGAAAAATAAAATTCACTGCACGATCACGATAAATACCAGCAGAAATGAAAACCAAATTCATCTAAAGGTCGACTAAACAAGGATTGAACTCACCTTCTACAAATCGGCAAAGATGAAAACAGAATAATGCAAGAAGTTATCGAAAGTGATCCGGAGAAAGGACCTGACGAGGTCTTAATAGATTGCTAAATAATAACTTAAAGACTGGCCGACGTTAAGAAGTCGGACCAAGTCAACCAAAGTTATAAGTAAACCCTGGAAAGAGGTCTGGCCAACCCTATAAAGGAGGATTACTTTAACTTAGAAGGGCTCGACATGACGAAGTCGGCCCAAAACATAAAAGTTATAAAAGTAATCCCTGAAAGAGACCTGAACAAGGTCCAAGAAAGTGGATTACAAAAATAACTTAGAAGGGACCAACATGACGAAGTCGGCCCAAAACATAAAAGTTATAAAAGTAATCCCTGAAAGAGACCTGAACAAGGTCTAAGAAAGTGGATTACAAAAATAACTTAGAAGGGCCCGAAGTGACGAAGTCGGCCCAAAACAAAAAAGTTATAAAAGTAATCCCTGAAAGAGACCTCAACAAGGTCCAAGAAAGTGGATTACAAAAATAACTTAGAAGGGCCCGACGTGACGAAGTCGGCCCAAAACATAAAAGTTATAAAAGTAATTCCTGAAAGAGACCTGAACAAGGTCCAAGAAAGAGGATTACAAAATAACTTAGAAAAACCCGACATGACGAAGTCGGCCTCCTTTTGTATGCTAAAGTTATAAAAAGTAATACCTGGCAGAGACCTCATAAAAGGCTCAAACAAAATAGGATTACTAGAAATAACTTCAGAAGCCTCAAAGGAATCAAAGCCACAAGCAGGAAATACAAGGGCAATCCAAAGAGGTCGAGCAACAAGGCTCCAGCACTACCAAAAACCTAAAATAGGGTACCAAGGTAGATAAAGATTGACATGATATTAAAAGATATGAAGTTATAATAAGAACAAGCTCAAAGAGGCTACCTAAGTTAGCCCCAAGGACTTGGAAGCTATTTTTTGTTTTTCAAAAAAGAAGCTGATAAACAAGCAACTAAAAGAGTGTCAACAGTCATCAAAATACCATTTACAAAAATAAAAAGTTCAAAAGCCCGCAGATAGGGCTGTACACAAATATACCAAGAATAACTAAAAAGGATCCAGAGGTTTCCCAGAAGCTGCATCGACATGGGGCGAAGGAGGACGAGTCTGGAGGGGCACATCATCCACCGTCCTGACATCTCGATTTAATATCTGACAATCAGGCTCTGGTTCGGGATGACTAACCCCAGCAGGAGGAGCAGAAGAAGTCGGCACAATAGTGGCTTTGGCAACCGGCACAGGCAGAGGTTCAACATCGTTGTCATCAAGGTCATCAGGGACAATCTTGCCATCCTTTACGACATTGTCTAGGATGAAGTGAGTAAGGTCGACCTCGGGAGCATGAACTCGAACTTGCTCCTTCTAGTTCTCATAAGCAGCATTTACGCTGCCCACAAGGTGACCCTGGAGCTCGGCATAATCATCCCGGGCAGATTCCAACTCTTTCCTAAGACGCATTACCTCACGGTAGGATGTGATATAGCTGTCCTTATGCCTAAATGCCGTGTCTTCAGCCAACTTCACAGAAGCCGCCAAAGCAACAGAACTCGCTTTCTCACCCTCCAACTCTTTCTCCAGCTTGGCCACCTTCACTTGAAGCTCATCCTTCAAACCTTTCATTCTGTCAAATTCCCGCTTAGCCTCTTCTATAAAGGCCTTGGTAGCATGAAGGGGAAGATCTTGGACAGTACGGTACATAGCAGCTCCCATGTGTGCCACTTTTATGCTGCTTCGAGTAATGAAGTCTAAATGGCGAAGAAGAGAGACATCGTCAGTAGGGATGGTACCATAAGGACCAATCTGCTGATCAACAAACTCAACTGCATCACAATCAGGGGCGTCGAGGTTAAAAGGCTCAATTGTCTTCTGTTTTTTGTTTGGAGGAGAACCAGAAGTAGCCACAGAAGCTTGCGGAGGATTGACCAAACGAACCCGGGGAGTAGGGATACCTTTCTCGCCCCCAGTGAGCTCGGTACGGCCGACTTCGACTGAACCTGGGACGATCCCTCCCCGGCCGCCTTGGCCGAGACGTTTTGGGCTGCAGAAGCCTTCCTTGCCCTTTTGAAGGCCTTCATAGATTCATTACTTTTAATCATCTCTGCAAGCAAAACACAACAGTGAGGAACCAAGTCACAAATAAGAAAAAAGCTTGCAAAAAAAATATGGGAGCAGACAAAAGAGGAGAATAAAAAAATTGACCACTACCCAGCTCAGTTCGGAGGAGAGAGGGGTTGGTTAAAAATTTTGTTGTGTCGAGATGGGGAGGCTGCCCCCAGTTTTCTTCCAGAACAGTCACGAAAGCTTGCTCAGCCTCATCTAACATTTCCCACGTATATCTAGATACCCTCACATCCTTTTGCCATTCTAAGGGAAAGGCGGGCTCGTCATTTTCATCCAGAAAAAAGGGTCGAGCTCCTTTAATAGCTCGGACCTTAAAAAAGTAATTTTTAAAGTCACGGAAAGATTCATCAAACATGGAGAAAACCTTTTTTCCCTGAGAAGCTCGAAAAGAAACCCAAGCGGCTTTCTTCTTAACCACCCCAGGCTTTGTCAAAATAAAGAGATAAAAGAAGAGAGATTGTGAAGCAGAGATACCAAACTCATGGCACAACAACTGAAAGATTTTGATAAAACACCAAGAATTGGGGTGAAGCTGGGATGGAGCTACGTTACAAGACCACAATAGGTTGGTCTCAAAGGGGGTAAAAGGAAGAGTAATATTCATTTGACTAAAAAAGAAGTCGTACGCATAGAAAAAGGGGCGCTCTCCGACAACTCGGGTAGAAAAACAAACCCTTTCCTCAGAATTGGGAGGTACAAGCTCATAGTTCTTTTCCTCACTACCACTACTACAAACCCTATGAAATTGTCTAAGCTGCTGACAAAACTCAGAATCAACCAAAGAAACACACAAAAGAACCATCGAATCCACCCAATCAGCCATGCCCTCAGGGACTTGGGAAGATGTCTCAACAATGTTCTTGCGAGAAGACATGAGGTCAACTAGTCCTACAGCAAGAAAGAAGAAAATAGATTACTAACCCAAACATCTCGGACAAAGTCAAAATCAACGCATAGCAGAACATGATTCAATGCAGTACAAATAACAAAAGGAAACCCCAGGACCCACACCAAAAAGATCCAGGGGCATCCTTTGGAGGCAGTCAGCAGGACAGGGACTCAGGAAACCTACAAGCCTACATCTCCATACGTCCCAACAAGAAAATAATAAACCCTTTTTTTTCTTTTTTTTCAACTAAAGCGACACTTTGAGAAGAAAAGCTACGAGCCACGGATCATCAAAATAAACTACCTCCCAGATTCACTATCCCGGTTTTGATCAACGAACGAAGCTACTAAACAACAAAATATCATCAAAGATGCAACCTTTTCTCCAGAAAAATAAAATTCCCCTCCGAACAAACAAAGTAAATCAAAACAAAGCGTCGATCATCTCTTACAAAGGTTCAGCAGCAAGGAAAGCTACCAATAGGGCAAAAATCAAGGGGCAATCTTTGCAGAAGTAAACAAATACAGTTTTCAAAGTATCAAAAACAACCAGAAGCAACAGCAGAACATGCAAAGCCCTAGAAAGCCTCAACAGAAATACCAGGAGTATGCATAAAGACGAAAAAGAAACTAGAAAAAATACATCACGGTAACAAGCAAACACAAGACTATAAAAAGGCTCAAGCTTTCCCAACGTACAGTAAGTCAGAATCAAAGCCTTGTCAAAAAAAAGATTAGAACAATGAAAAGAAGAACCAACCTGAACAAGGGAAGAAGTTTCGTGGAAGATCGAAGACGGCGGGACAGAATCGCCTTTCGAGCAAAGAGAGACACCAAGAAATCACCAAATGACGTCACAGGGAAGAAATGTGAAAATCGCAAACTGCAGGAAACAGAAAGGGAGGAAGAAAAGGGAAGTCACAAGTAAAAACGGAGAAGAGAAACCGTTTCTGTGTGTAAAGCTCTAAATAAAAAGCCAAGGGAAACGGGGCAATTAAAACCAATTAATGAAGGTATTAAACCCTCGCACGTTCCCAAGAATAGAGCGCTAATATAAAAGCGCGCGCTTTCAGAAGAAAATGTTCCATATTAAAAAAAGGAAAATTCTACAAAGAAAGAAGTCGACAAATGCTCGAATTCGGCTTCATCAGAGAAGGATCGAAGTCTTAAAGAACTAGGACTCAACCTCAAAAAGAAAGACCGAGCTCGAGCAGGGGCACTGTTCACACCCTGGGTCAAGCTATCTGATAAACCCAATTTTGTGGTTTATCTTGTGCTTAATTTGGGGGATTTTATCACTTTTTTTCACATTTATTCAATGTAATAGCATGGTTTTGCAATTCTCCCTTGATTTGTGCTTAAATGTAAAAACATGCTTTTTAGGCCTTAAAATTGCTAAGTTTAATTTACTTTAATTCCATTCGATGCCTTGATGTGTTTTTTGAGTGATTTCAGGTTCATAAGGCAAGTATTGGATGCAAGAAGTGAGGAGAGAAGCATGCAAAGTGGGAGAACTCATGAAGAAACGAAGGAACCGTAAAGTTGTCAAGTCCGACCTCTTCGCACTCAATCGACCATAACTTGAGCTACAGCGGTCCAAATGAGGCGGTTCCAGTTGCGTTGGAAAGCTAACATCCGGGGCTTCAAAATGATATAAAATTTATCATATGTTGCTTCACGATAAGGTGCACGCATGCGCCATGTATGCGTGCACGCCGATGCTGTCCGTGGCCCATTGAAATCGCCCCCAGCAATTTCTGAAGCACTTTGGGCCCAACCCAACTCATTTCTGAAGCTATTTCATGCAGAATTCAAGCTTGGGCAAAGGGGGGAGCAATTTTTTGAAGTGTTAGCTTCATGTAGGTTAGTTTCTAGAGAGAGAAGCTCCCTCTTCTCTCTAGAATTAGGTTTAGAATTTCTTAGATTTAGGTTTATCATGCTTTGATTTACTTTTTCTCTTTCAATCCCTATTCTTCTATCATTTTTCTCTCTAGTTTAGCATTTAATTCTTGTAATTCTCTACTTTTATATTGATGCACTTTTGTTCTTCCATTTTCCTTTAATGCAATTTATGATTCATGTTCCTTTATTGTTGATTTGATTTGTTGTTGTTTAATTCCTTGCAATTGAGTTGTGTAGATTTACTTTCCTTTCTATCTTACTATGTTTTCCTTTTATGCCTTCAAAGTGTTTGATAAAATGCTTGGTTGGATTTTAGAGTAGAATTTTGTGCTCTTGGCTTGGGAAGGTAACTTAGGAACTCTTGAGTTACTAATGTCCAAGTGATTGACGATTGGGAGCCATTAACGCTAGATCTCACCAATTGATTAGGTGTAGAACTAGGACTTATGGACTTGGATTGATATAGCTCACTTGACTTTCCTCTACTATTAGTTAGGGGTTAACTTAGTGGGATTGATCCTTGCCAATTCTCATGTTGTGGTTAGTGATTAGGATAGAGATCCTTGACCACCTAACCTTGCCAAAACCTTTTTGTTAGTTTATTTCCTTTGCCATTTATATTTCTTGTCCATAATTTCAAAAACCCCAAAACATACTCCATAACCAATAACAAGACACTTTATTGCAATTCCTAGGGAGAACGACCCGATGTTTAAATACTTTGGTTATAACTTCATTTGTGGTTTGTATTAGTGACAAACACAATTTTTGTATGAAAGGACTATTGTTTGGTTTAGAAACTATACTTTACAACGAGATTTCATTTTTGAAATTCTAGACCACATAAAAGTCCGCTCATCAAAATGGCGCTGTTGCCGCGGAGTTGCAATGGTGTTATGTTATTGGTTATTGTATATACGTGAATATTGTGAATAGCTTGATTTTTGGATTGCTTGTTAGTTTTTGCTAGTTATAGGACTTTGTTTCGTTATTTCTTGTTAGCTTTTGTTTCTTATTTTCACTTTTCACCATGAATTTTCACTTTGGCTATGAGTGTGATTACAACTATATTATAGGAAATGGGAACTTCAATGAAGATGTGCATCAAGGATGGGATAACCAAAGGTCGGAGGAGCCATATGCATATGATCAATCCTCTTGGCAACAACCTCCACCAATGCACTATGAAGGAGAGTCATTCTATGATGCATACCAATCCAATGGTTATGGTGAATCCCCTTGTGACTTCCAAGAACCACCACCATACACCTATGAGCCATATCCTCAACATAGCCATCAACCATACTCACAAGCCACCTTTCACCAACCATCTTCATATGACCCTAATCCATATCCGTCTTACCAACAACCATATGAGCCATATAAACCACACATAGAGCCACCACTACTCCAACATCAACATTTTCAAGAACCACCCCCTCTATATTATTACCAAGATGAACCACCTCCAATACATGAAAACTTTCAACCACAACTCTACCTAAAAGAACCACCTTCCGACTATAATACCTTTCCCTCAAATAATGAACCCTCGCTTCCACCATCACCTCCCGATGAAGCCTTTATGCTAGAATTAAGGGATCTTGAATCTCATATATTAAGGAAACATGAGGAGGATGAAAAGAAATTTGAGGAGTTAAGAGCAAAAACGGCTATCATGGTAGAAGCCATTGGCAACATAGTCTCATCCCGCCTAAGCCTATGCGATCAAGGCACTTCCATTGTGGAATGTGGAAAAGGAACGAAGAAGCTTAGTGAGGGAGTGAAATTGAAGCTCCAAGGTGAAGAAGAGGAGTTAAAGCAAGAAATGTAACAAGAGGAGGAGGTAGAGATTATTGAAGAAGAGGAAGAAGTGGTTAAAGACTTAGGAGATGCAGAACCACCTTGGGAGTCTAGGATTGAAGAAAACCCCTCCAAGATGACTAAATTTGATGCTAAGGAGGAATGTGCACAACCTCCAAGGCATATCCCTTATGAAGAATCAGATGGGGTAGAGCAAGAATTGAGTCCCCTTGGTGATGAAGATCAAGCATCAAGTTTTAGTGGTGAAGAATCCTTTGAGCATGAAGAACCTTCTCCCGTTGGGTTTGAAAGCGTTGTGGAGGTAGATTTTTCTCACCCTCCCAATTATGACTTGAGTAAGGGAAAAGGCTTAGATAAAATTGTTGAACAAAGGATTACATTTGAGAAAACATGTGAAGAGGTGGAAGTCCTTAGAAAAAGGAGGATGGGAATTGTTCATACCTTGGGTCAAGCTGTCCGACCCGGGATGTTTAGCGACAAAGCGACCGGCCTCTTCAGGTCAGACTATCCGACCTCTTCTCAAAAAGCTCGGCCAAATTGACAGGAAAGCCCAAAGAAAGGCCCAACTCAAGGAACACGACCCAAATCCAAAGGCAGTCCAAGCCTATAGAGATAAGGGCGGTTCCCTTGAAGATAAGCTGGCCTCAACTTAATGATAAAGATAAGATAAGATAACTAACTTATCTTATCTAGAAAGGTCACTCTACAACCACTATAAATACACTAGAGCACCCAGGTATATATCATACTCTAATTCTACTAAAAAACCTGCTTAATACCCATGCTAACTTAAGCATCGGAGTCTCTTGCAGGTACCCCCACCCTCCAGTGACGAAGGATCAGCAGTGCAGCTAGATCAACAAGTCGGACACGACAGCTCCAGCCGTCACTCACCGGCCGGACACATCAGCACCGACTAGTACAGAAGATCTCGTCCGAGATCGACCTCCAGTTTCAAGTAACCCTCGGAACATTGGCGCCGTTTCCGGGGAACCTGGAAGTCATCTCATCCCCATGGCAGACGACCATGACAACGACCACAATTCAGATCTAGAGGACAGAACGCCGCACAAAAACGTGGACGCTACACCAAAAGATACTCCAGAATCTAACGGAGACAAAAACTCATCGAATCCAAGAGTAATAGAAGCACTTCAAAATCGTTTAAAGTAACTTGAAAAAGAAAGACAGCATCAACGAGAAGTTGGCAAGGATCTACAAAGAGAGGCAAGGCGACGTCGAGAGTTAGAAGATAAAATCCTACAACTCGAAGCCGATCTCAAAGCAAAGGCTACCCGGAGCACCCCTGAGGACAATTCACGCAAAGATCAAGATCCATTCACTAGGGACATCATGAAAACTAAAATTTCTAAGGACTTCAAACTCCCGGATATGACTCTGTATGATGGCACTACAGATCCCAACCATCACCTCAGCAACTTCAGAAGCAGAATGTACCTCACCGACGCCTCGGACGCTGTTCGCTGCAAAGCTTTTCCAACGACTCTCACAAAGACAGCAATTAGATGGTTCAACAATTTACCTCCTAAGTCCATCTCAAGCTTTGACGACCTAGCCAAAAAATTCCTGGCCAGATTCTCCATCCAAAAAGACAAGGCCAAGCACGCCCCCAGTCTACTAGGAATCAGGCAAGGAGATCGGAAAAGTCTTCGCAACTACATGGAGAGATTCAACAAAACATGCCTAGACATACAAAGCTTGCCAACAGAGGCCGCCATCATGGGCCTCATCAATGGCCTACGAGAGGGACCTTTTAGCCAATCTATATCGAAGAAATATCCCACATCTCTGGATGAGGTGCAGGAGCAAGCGGAAAAATATATCAACATGGAAGAAAACTCTCGGTTGGGAGAAACCTCAAAATCCGGATTCTCCTACCGAGACAAAGATAAAGAATCCAAAAAGAAGAAAAATCGACAAGGGGAGGAAATTAAAAAATATCACAATTACACTCCTCTTAGGGTGTCCCCGGTAGATGTCTACAAAGAAGTCTGCCATACGAAAAAGATACCCCCAGCTTGACCATTCAAAGGCAAAAGAGGAGGAGGAAATCGGAATGAATACTGTGAATATCATCGATTCCGAGGCCATTCCACCAACGAATGCTTCGACTTAAAAAACATCATAGAAAAATTAGTGAGAGAAGGAAAACTAGATTGGTTTCTGGCCACCCGAGATGATGAGCAAAGAAAGAAAAGAAGGGATGAAGATGTCGGACAAATCGAGCAATCACCTCGTACACCAGAAAGACATGTCCATATGATACACAGAGGATTTGTAGGAGGAGGAATCTCCAAATCATCCCACAAAAGATATCTCAAAGAAGTATATCATGTCGAAGGAAAGGAGATAGCACCCGACATCCTTGCAATCACATTCACCAAAGAAGACGCATCCGGTATCATCTCAGGACACGACGATCCCATGGTCATCACCATCATACTGGCAAATGCCAATCTCCACCGCACATTAATAGACCAAGGGAGCTCCGCCGACATCTTATTCAAAACTTCCTTTGACAAGCTCGGCTTAGAAGAAAAGGAGCTTAGAGCATACCCGAACAGCCTGTTCGTAATGGGAGATACCCCAGTACAACCACTGGGATACGTGTCGCTACATACAACCTTCGGAAAAAGGAACCAATCCAGAACACTCAAGATAGACTACATCGTGGTCGACGTGAGTTCAGCCTACAATGCCCTAATAGGTTGGACAACACTAAATCAACTCGGCGCAATAGTCTCAACTCCACATCTATGCATAAAATTCCCAACTACAGAAGGGATAGCTACAATAAAAGCAGATCAAAAGATGGCACGCCGCTGTTATAACGAAAGTCTAAACCTCAAAGGCAGAGGAGAAGAGTTCCATACAATTGAGCTTGGTGAAGTTCAGAGACGAGAAGAACTCCGTCCACAGCCCGAAGGAGAAATAGAGAAAGTTCAGATCGGAGACACCTCGGACAAAATAACTAATATTGGCACGATCCTGAAGGGAGACGCAAAAGAATTGCTAGTACAGTTCTTATGAGATAATGTCGATCTCTTCACATGGAAAGCTGCAGACATGCTAGGCATAGACCCCAAGCTAATGTGTCACAAATTGGCGGTCTATCCAGGATCTCGGTCGGTACAGCAGAGACGAAGAAAACTTGGGCCAGAACGATCCCAAGCTGTGGAAGAACAGGTACAAGCACTACTGGAGGCAGGATTCATAAGAGAAGTCAAGTACCCACTATGGCTAGCTAACGTCGTCTTGGTGAAAAAATTAAATGGGAAATGGCAAATGTGCACCGACCACACCGATCTCAATAAAGCCTGCCCAAAAGATCCTTACCCACTCCCAAATATCGACGCTCTGGTAGATGCTTCATCCAGATATAGATACCTCTCGTTTATGGATGCATATTCCGGATACAACCAAATCCCCATGTATCCACCAGATCAAGAAAAGACCTCATTTTTGACACCAAAAGTAAATTACTGCTACATTGTGATGCCTTTCGGTCTCAAGAATGCGGGAGCTACTTATCAAAGGCTAATGAATAAAGTCTTTTCAAATCATATCGGAAAAATCATGGAAGTCTACGTGGACGACATCTTAATAAAGACACAAAGCGAAGAGACATTATTGTTCAACCTGGCTCAAGTGTTCGACACTATAAAGAAGCATGACATGCGACTCAATCCCGCAAAATGCACCTTTGCAGTAGAAGCGGGCAAATTCTTATGCTTCATGCTCACACAAAGAGGAATTGAAGTAAATCCGGACAAATGCCAGGCCATACTCAACATGAAAAGCCCAACTTGTGTTAGAGAGGTACAACAACTCAACGGGAGATTGGCAGCCTTATCCAGATTCTTAGTGGGATCAGCGATAAGATCTCTCCCCTTCTATGCCACTTTAAGGAAAGGAAAGAAGTTCGAATGGACAATGGAATGCGAGTAATCCTTCCAGGATTTCAAAAATTTCCTTGGATGACCACCTATCCTAACTCGACCACGAGAGGAAGAACCACTTGTATTGTACCTTGCGGTAAGAAGTCGGGCAGTAGCCTTAGCACTGGTTCGAAAAGACGACAAAGGGCAACAACCTGTATACTTCATTAGTAAAGCGCTGCAGGGATCCGAGCTGAACTACCAAAAAATAAAAAAGTTTGCCTATACTCTCATACTGACATCTCAACGACTTCGCCCGTACTTCCAGGCTCACACCATTAAGGTTCGGACCGACCAGCCCATAAAAGGGATATTGCAGAAAACAGATCTAGCAGGCAAAATTTTACAATGGGCAGTCGAGTTATCCGAGTTCGACCTCCAATATGAAGCTCGGACAGCCATCAAATCACAGTACTTGGCCGACTTCATTGCAGAATTCATAGATACCCTAGAAACCCCCACAGAATGGAATCTCTACGTGGACGGGTCCTCAAATAAGACTGGAAGCGGCGCAGGTGTGATAATAGAAAGCAACCAAGGAACCCAAGTTGAGCTTTCCCTCAAATTTGGGTTCCCGGCCTCAAACAACCAGGCGGAATATGAAGCATTACTAGCTGGTTTGAAGCTGGTTGATAAATCCATATTTCATGAGTTATTTTGTGCTTAGTTTGAATGATTTATTCAATCCTTCACCCACTTATTCATATTAATTGCATGGTTTTACTTTCCCTTCCTTATTATGTGATGTATGTGAAAAATATGTTTCCTAAGCTTTAAAATTAATTATTTTAATTACCTTTACTTCCATTCGATGCCGTGAATAGTGTGTTGAGTAGTTTCAGATTTTCTAAGGCAGAATGACTTAAAGGATGGAAAAGAAAACGTACAAAAATGGAAGGAAAGTGCGAAACGGAGCTTTGAAGAAACTGGTATCCACGCGATCGCATGGACGACGCGATCGCGTGCCAGAAGCGAAGAAGCAGCGACGCGGCCGCATGACTGACGCAACCGCGCGCCTTTAGTAGGACGCATACGACGCGGACATGTGACCGACGCAACCGCGCCACAAGGAAAACTCCAGATGACGCGACCGCGTGACCCACGCGGACGCGTGATAGAGGCCACGTATCAGAATTTACAGAATACGTCCCCAGTGATTTCTGAAGCCCTTTTGGCCCAGATCCAAGTACAGAACACACAGACTAGAGGCTATAAAGTGGGGGAATGCATCCATTCAGAGAGAGCTCGCATTTTTATTACTTTCCATGATTTAGATTTAGTTTGAGAGAGGTTCTCTCCTCTCTCTCTTAGGATTAGGATTTAGGACTTCTCTTAGTTTTTAAGAGTGACTCTCGATCTAGGTTTAATATTTACTTTAATTTATGTTTCTATGCTACTTTTACTTTAATGCTTTTATTCGTATCTACAGATGTTGCCCAATTGGCTTATGAATTAATCCATGTTACAGATTATTATTTGAATTAATGATTATTTGAGGTATTTCAGTTTATTATTGTTCTCTTTAATTTAAGTTATTATTGCTTCCCATCTAAGGACATTTTTATTCCAACAATTTTACTTTTTCCCTTTTTGGTCTTGGTTAAGAAATCAGTAACTCAACATTATTAAACTCATCATAATTGATAATCGTTATCTTGCTAATTGAACTGAACTTCAATAATCCCAACTTTTTCTTAGGAAATAAATAGGATTCGAAGGTCAAACTAATTAGTCCCTTGACTTTTCTTTATTTTAGTAAAGGTTAACTAAGTGGAATTAAGATTCAACTTTCACTATTGTTGAGAGGAATAACTAAGTTGGACTTCCAATTTCTCTTACCTTGCCAAAAGTTTGCTTTAAAGTGTTTATTTATTTTAATTGCCATTTACTTTACTTGTCATTCAAATCACTTGCTTCTCACCTTCTAAACCCCGATTACAACCTTTGTAGCCAATAATAAGAACATACTTCCCTGCAGTTCCTTGAGAAGACGACCCGAGGTTTAAATACTCGGTTATCAATTTTAAAAGGGGTTTGTTACTTGTGACAACCAAAACGTTTGCACGAAGGGATTTTTGTTGGTTTAGAGACTATATCTACAACGCGACTGTTTTTATGAACTTCTTTACTGGCAAAAATCCTTAACGTCAAAATGGCGCCGTTGCCGGGGAACTGCTAACGTGTGCCTTATTATTGGTTATTGTAAATATTTTTCTTTTACTTGTTTATTTATTTCTGTTTTTCCTTTTTATTTTTCATTTGCTACCATGAATTCTCACCCCTCTCGCTTTGAGTTTGGTTCTAACTTTGTTGAAAGAAATAGAAGTTACAGCAGGAATATGCATCAAGGTCAGACCAATCAAGGATGGATGGAGCCAAGAGGATCTAATCAACCCTTTAGGCAGCAACACCCTCCGAGATATCCTGGACAAAGACCATTCTACCGTGCATACCCAGCTGAAAGATATGGTGGGCAACCTTGTAACTACCAACAAGCCCCACCCCGTGCATATAAACCATCCTTTCAACATAACCTCGAACCACCACACTCACAAGCTTCTCTTCACCATTCGCCACCATATGATCCTTCCTTACCCCAGTACCAATCCAATCACTCCCAATCACCGCCACTTTCCTATGTATCATGTCCAAGTCCGGCAACCCGAGAAGCAGAGGTTCGCCTAAAGGAAACAGTAAATAAACTTCAAACAACCATTCAACAACTGGAGCAAGCAGTAATTCAATGGGTTTCTAGGTGCTCAAATACACAAAGACCAGCCACAGCCCCATGTGAACAGTCTAATGAAGAGCAGAGCATAAAGGAGATACCAGAAACTCCAGTGGACAAGACAGAGAATGGATTCGTACTAGAACAAGTAGAAGAAGCTGTCACTGTACAAGAAGAAGAGTTGGTTGAAGATCTAGGAGACGCTGAACCTCCATGGGAATCCAGAACTGAGGAGAACTCCGTCAAGGACGCTACAGTTGATGCTAAGGAGGATATTGTACAATCTCCAAGGCAAGTTGTTTATGAAGAATCAGACGGAATAACCCAGGACAAAAATTCCCTTGATGATGATAGTCACAAGTCAAATTCTCTTAGTAATGAATTTGCATCTGCAAGTGAATTCTCTGAGATCGAATAATCTTCCCCAAGTGAATATGAAGACGATGCAGAGGTAGATTTCTCTCAACCACCAATCTATGACTCAAGTGATGAGGAAGACATAGAAGACTTTGACCAGGACATAGATACAATTGTAGAGCCTTGCAAGGAAGTGGAGGAATTCACAGAAGAGCACAAGGGAGTAGAACTTACAGAACCACCGGAAACACCTATCCCATGGCCATTACCACCTAATACAAGCTTCAAGTGGGTACAATCCTTAACCTATAACTTTACTTATTCACTTGAATATGGTTTGCTTGAAACAGATGGCCAGCTTAGAGCTCTTTGTGGCTTTAAGAGTAAGAGGGAAATGGCTCGTACTCAGAGCTGGTGCACAAGGTTCAATACGGTTCCACGCTTCACCTCGAAGTACATGGATTGGTATCATGCTCAATTGCATGGATCACGGAGAACGTTTGGTCACCATGGTGAGATTCTACTTTTTAAACCGCCCGGATGGAAACATGTAGATCAAGACGGAGGCGGATTTAATAGCAAAGCTTGGGATCCTGGAATCTATTCTGACATTCGTCACCCCGGGAGCCTGAAAATTTGTCTGAAGCTGCCTAGAAGCTTTACATGCCTAGTATGGGATCCCGGAGGCTATTGGCTTTCCAAGCACTGGTGGAGATTTTTGGACGAATTTAAACATAAGCCGCCATAGCAGGAAACTCCTCCAATGTCCAACTTAAGGACTTTAACTAAAAGTGCTAGGTGGGAGACAACCCATCATGGTATGGTCGCTTCATTTTCAATTTAATTCTTGTTAATTGCTTTCATTTTTATTTTCTTTTCATTTTACTTTATTGAACCTGGAATCATGCATAGCATTCATATTAATCATTGCATTTTGCATTTATCATACATAAATAATTAAAAAAAAGGGATGCACGACGCGACCGCATGCCCCATGCGATCGCATCAAATTGCGAAAACACTATCCATGCGACTGCGTCACCCACGCGGCCGCGTGCCCTGGAGATCGGCGTCAAGATCCAACGTCCAGAAAGTTAGGCTGGAATCGTGCGGCCCTTGTGCATTTTGCACAAATTGGCCCACGCGATCGCATGCCACATGCGATCGCGTCACTTGCACAAAAACAATCCCACGCAACCGCGTGAGCGACGCAATCGCGTCGCATGGATTGCACAACACACTAGAAGGAGACAGAGAGTTGCGCTGAAACGGTGCTGGAGTCATGCGTTTAGCACAATTTCCAGGGACGCGATCGCGCGACCCACGCGATCGCGTCATCCCCTCTTCCACCCCTTTCATGCGATCGCGCGACCCACGCGATCGCGTCACCCCATTATCACCCCCACCACGCGACCGCGTCCCCCACGCGATCGCGTGGATTTGAAAATATAACCCCCCCAGCCACGCGAACCCTATCAGTCGCGCAGCCCCCCAACCTTCTTCTCCTTCTCTTCTTCTTCTACTCTCAACCACCACCCAGCCACCATTGCCGCCGCCCCGACCACCGCCTGACACCACCGCCCCCAGACGCCACCGCCACCTACACCCTTCCTTCCCCTCCCCTTCTTTCTTCTTCTTTCTTACTCCTCTACCCCCTTCCCGCCACTGCCCTCCGCGAACCACCACCCACCACCGCCGGCCATCCCAGCCGCGCCACCCCCCTCTCCCCTATTCAACCCCCTCCCCTATTTTACCCATTACCCTTCCCAAAGTCCCTACCCCCTAACAGCAGCAACCGCCGTGCCCACCGCCGCCAGCCGCCAGCCGCCGCGCCGAACGTCACCGCCAGCCACCGTGCCAACCACCGGACGCCACCATCGCCACCACCCAACCACCTTCCTGCCTACTCTCCTTATTCCGCCTTCCAGGTTCCGCAACACGCAATCCCTTTTATTCGTTCGTAGTAATTTTTTCCGTTTCTGTTCATAATGATAGTCTTGCATGTTGTAGTGGATTTTAGGTTGTTAGGTAGTCTAGGCTGTGGTTAGTGGCTCTAGGTCTGTTTATTTGCACTGTTTTTTCTTCTGTTTTATCATATTTACAAATCTGCTGTTGCTGTAATCTTGTTCATATGCTGTATTTCTTGTATATTGCTGCTCTTTACATTGAATTTTCATGTTTATATTATATATATGTACCTGCAGCTTGACTTTTTAATTCTTATGAACTGCTTTGATTGCTGTTTATTTTCCGGGACAATCCAATTTTAGCCGGAATGCTGCCCAAATTTTTTGTGAATTATTTTCATTCATGTTTTGGTTTGGCAATCTGAACTCTGTTGTCCTCTGCTTTAACCAAACCGTTTCATGCATGCTATGGCAGACTTTCTTATCCTTTTTTATTTCTTAGTTTATAATCAGCATCTACTTGTTTTTCTTGTTTGGTTATGAGTCACTATAGTTCCTACCTGTGAATCCTTGTTACATGGAATATTTTCTTTATGCCACTTACCTTAACCCACTTTTTACTGACTCACTAATTTTAATTTACTGACTTTGTTTTCAAATTCTCACCATACTAACCTTTTAAAATATCTTTCTTGATTTTTCACTTTCCTCTAACTTTCTAACCATGGCATAATGACAATCTTTCTATTTAACTTGAATTCTGATACATTTTGGATTGTAACTTCTTCTTTTCGAACTTTTAAACTACCATACAATCCTTAATGCACATTTACGTAACTCATTTACCTCATTCAATTTCTCCCATGCCACTTTGTGTTTTCTTTGCCTATATGCCTACTTGCTTCCCTATTTTTATATATCCTGGTTTTCCATTTTTCAGGATGTCTGCCTCACAGTGGAAAGGAAAGGGCAAAGCTACTGACAAGCGCAAAAGAGGAGATTCATCCCAGTCCATCGTTGACCTAATGCATGATACCTCATGGTAGGAGAAGAACTTTACACAGCAGGAAAAAGCTGACCAACTGCTCCCTGCAAATGATTCAATAAAATTTGCAAACCGATACTGCGAGCTGAAGTATCTGGCATTTGCAAACTCTAGGAATCTATACTTGGAGAGAACTCTGAGGATTCCAGAAGCACTCCAGCAGTACACCACTGAGCAAATCAAGCAAAGAGGCTGGTTCTTTCTAGAGAGAGCACTGACAGAGGTCAATGCATCTTGGGTCAGGGAATTCTACTGCAATTACTACATCACCACCCTCGATGCAGTAAACCTGAGAGGAAAGCAGATTCTGGTCACTGAGGAGGCCATAGAGGACATTCTCCAGCTCCCAGCCAAGTCCGATCAGCCTGATGGTTATCAAAAAGCTGAGGAGGACATGCGCCTGATGCGGTTTGATTGGGACGCTGTGAGGGCACGGATAGCTCTCGACCCGACGGTTCCTTGGGAGATGGGTCAGGACACCACCATGCCTAGAGAGATCAAGAGGGCGTACTTAAATGATGAGGCTCGGTTATGGCACCAGATCTTGAGCAACTATATGATGCCGAGTACTCATGAGACGGAGATCCCAGCTGCTATGATCACCCTCCTATGGTGTGTGATGGAGGGTAAGGACCTTTATCTACCACGCTTTATCCGGCGTTATATGGCCAGGGTCTACGTCCGAGGCACCCTCCTTTTTCCGTATCTGGTTACACAGCTAGGCCGTCGAGCTGACGTGCCATGGGAGGATGCCGATGAGAGACCACCAGTGGCAGACTGCAAGAAGATCATTCCTTACAGCAAGAACTTCATAGCTTTGGGCTACAGACCACCACCCTTCACTGCTACTGATGAGACAGCCCCACCGTCTGCTGGACCTTTTGCATCCACGGCTACCCCTGCTGCCCCTACTGCCACCACTGCACCTCCACCTGCCTCTGAGCCCGTATACCGCCTCGTGCACCGCCTATTCCGACAGCTTGATCAGATGGAGCGCCGTAACCGGTGCCGGTATGAGAGATTGGAGCGTCGCAGCCAGCGACGCTATTCGCATCTAAAGCTGATGATCCGACAGGGTGGTGACATCCCCTCCGAGCCCGACACACCATCAGAAACATCAGAGGAGGAGGGGGATGAACCCCAGGAGGAGACCCATCCGCAGGCAGGCACAGAGCAGGCTGCACCACATCAGGAGGTTATGCATCAGATCGAGGCTGCAGATCCGGAGATCCCGATCTAATCAGCACCACCTCTACAGTAGCCAGACGCTCAGCCCACCACCACCACAGAGCCTCCAGCTACCATCCCTACCAGTGATGACACCCCTTCACACCCGGCTTGACTGAGCATCAGGGACGATGCTTCATTTTAAGTGTGGGGAGGTCGCCATCTCTGGCGTTTTATTTTGGTGAACCACTACATCTCCTTTTTCTTTTATTTTGGATATTTTTCTGTATTTTTCTTTTTACTGTTATTTTCTGAGTACTTATACATTGCTGCTTTTATGTATTTTTACTCTACTTCTGCATTTTGCATTTTTAGTTCATATTTTTAGTTATTTAGTTTAGTTTGCAATTCTGACTTATTAGTGGATTAATTAGTATAGTCTACCCTTTTTAGCATAAGATAGCATAGTTTAATTGAAAAATATAAAAAGGAAGTAAGCTAGGAAATTGAACATAACAGATTTAAATCCATAAACCTTGTATATATAGCATTACATCATATAGTTAAGTTGACAACATTTCATCAAGGAGGAACATCAAAACTTTAAAAGCTACCCTAAATAATTTTTTTATGAGAATAATGGGAATTTTTAACTAAACTTGCATAACATATATGAATGATATATGATGCTTGAGTTAGAGAACACACAGCCTGTGAGTCTTGAGCTTAATTGTAAGTTTGCATTCAAACCATAATTTCATTCTTGTGTGTTTCGCCTCTTTTTATTCTGATGTTCTTTACTTTGCTTTAATCTATATGTCCAATTATAGAATATAGAATATAGAATATAGATACATACCAAAAGAATGATTGAGGCCATCATTTGATTTTAGCTCACTTATCCCAAAATAACCTACCTTTTATATCACCCTTGTTAGCCCCCTTGAGCCTTTAAAACCCCTTTTATACTATTTAGCCACACTACTAGCCTTAAGCAGAAAAACAAAATAAAACCCCAAGTTGAATCCTTAGTTAGCTTAAGATAGAAAATTATGAATAGATTAAAATGTGGGGAGCCTATTGGGAACATGGATGATAGAAACAAAAGGTAGAAAAGTTAAAAGAAATAAAATAAAATTTGGGAAGCATGCTCATGAGAAATCAAAGTGATTCAATTACCATGTTCATTAAAAAAAAGTTATTTTTCAGCATTTAATAAAAGGGGATACAAAAGAATTCCCCAATGCAAAATAAAAGCAATGCACATGGGATAAAAATAAAATTGAAACATGAGCATGTAACTACAAGTGGGATAATATGGGAAAATTGGTAAAGAAGCTTGTTCTACTAAATATATATGTTAAGTGAGATCTTAGTCTAATTAAGGATTCACTTATCAGCTCACTTAGCCTTATACATATATCCTTACCTTTACCTTGGCCCCATTACAACCTTAATTAAAGACTGATAAACCACTATTTTATGGTTTATATTATGTTTAATTGTGTGGTTTTATCATGATCCTTACCCACTTATTCATTAAATTAGCATGCATTTAGATTTCCTTCCTGAATTTATTACATGTTTGAAAACTGCTTCCTAGAGACTTTAATTATTTATTTTTAATTCTCCTTTATTCCATTCGATGCCGTGATCAGTATGTTGAGTGTTTCAGACTTTACAGGGCATAAACGAGTTGGAGATTGGAAAGGAAGCTAGCAAAAATGGAAGGAACACAAGAATTTGAGGAGATAACCAGCGAGAAGTGACGCGGTCGCATGGCTCACGCGACCGCGCGAAGGAGAGCGAATCGCAGTGACGCGACCACATGGCTCACGCGGCCGCGCGGATTGGAAAAGCTCAGGCGACGCGGTAGCGGGGACGATGCGAACACGTGGCAAGGAAAAACGCAGATGACGCGTCCGCAAGGATGACGCGATCGCGTGACATGTGCGATCTGCATAATCTGTAGAATTCGTTGGGGGCGATTTTGGACCTTATTTCGACCCAGTTTTCGGCCCGGAACAGCAGACTAGAGCCAGAGAATATGCAGAAACAAGAGGAGAACATTCATTCTAGACAGTCAACAGTTTTAGATCTAGTTTTACTCCCTTAGGTTTTTCTCTCTAGGTTTTAGAATTTTAATTTTTAATTGGTCTTAGCATTGGAACATTGAGAAGAGTTATTTCCTCATCAAGACTTCGTCATTCTAGTTCGTTCTCTTAATTTGGTTTCATTCTTCCATGTTCTTTGCTTTGTTCAATTTTGTTATTTGAATACTTTTATGACTATTTAATACAAGAATTATTTCTTCCTTTTAATCTATTTCTCCATTCCAATAATCATGTCTTCTTTCAATTCCCTTTCACGTGTTATGGATTTATTATTTACAATGAGTGAGTAGTTTCTTCACTTGATGGGGAGTTGATTAAAAGGAACTCTTGAGTTGGAAGGATTGAAAGAAAAATTATAATTGGGTTAACTGTTGAATTGCTATCCTGTCACCAACGCCAATCCCTTTTGAATTAAGTGGGTTGCAGCTTGTGAACAGATCTAGCATTCCAACTTGTTTGACTTTCCTTTACTTAGTAAAGGATGACCAAACAGAACAACCATTAATTATAAATTAATCTTAAAATCACTCCATCAACAATAGAACTTCCAACTAATCAACTCCCAGTCAAGGCTTTTATTCATATTATTTAAATTTCCTCAATTTAATTTTCAATTTACTTAACTCAACTTCTTGGAACATCTGATTAATAAAATAGCACACTTTCTGCAACTCGTTGGGAGACGACCTGGGACTTAAAACTCCCAGTAATTTTTAATTTAAACTCTCTGTGACATATTTCTAAATTGATAGGCAGATTTTTGGTGAGTTAAGAACTATACTTGCAACGTAACTATTTTAATAATTTTTAATTCACCAGCTTCTGCATCTCATCAATTTTTGGCGCCATTGTCGGGGAGTTGCAATAGAGTGCTGAATTTATTAATTAGAATTTATTTCTTTGCATTTTATTTTATTTTGCTACTATGAGTTGCATGTTTCTTCTGTCAAATGACGCGTTCACTTCCTGATCCGCGCTTGCTAATATTTGATCCTGAAATTGAAAGGACTATTTCACGAATAAGGCGAGAACAGCGTCGGTTAGCCCGCTCTGAGGGCGGATCTGAAAGTGAACTTGAGGAAGAAACCAGCCCCCGTTCTACTGATTCGATTGTTTTACGTGCAGAAGACATGGCATCTAGGAGAGTTACCATCCAGGAGGAAGGAGCCCCTGATTTTACAATGCAACCATTTCAAGCGCATCATCCAGCGGTAGCTACAGGTTTCGAAATAAAGACCACACTGCTAAATTTGATGCCCAAGTTTCATGGCCTACCTGCTCAAGAGCCTATCAAGCACTTGAGAGATTTCCAGGCAGCCTGTTCTACTATCAGGCGTGACGGTACTGATGAAACTTCAATTCTGCTGAAAGTTTTTCCGTTTTCTCTTGAGGGAAAAGCAAGAGAGTGGTACTACACTCAACCTCTAGCAAATGTATCCAACTGGGATACACTCAGAAAGGAGTTTTTGGAAAAATTCTTTCCATCTAAAGTTACTGATAAACTGAGGAAGGATATCTCCACAATTGTTCAGGATGACAATGAGACTCTCTTTGAATACTGGGAGCGCTTCAATAATCTTTTGGAAGCATGCCCCCACCACATGATTGACAAGATAGTGCTACTCAGCTATATCACACAGGGTATGAGGCCCCAAGATAAGACCACATTAGAAAGTGCCAGCAATGGGTCTATGAAGAAGTACAAGACCACGGATGAGGCTTGGCAATTGATCAGTGATTTAGCTGAATCTACTAGGAACCACAGACAGAAGCAGGGCCGTTCAAAAGCTGTTGCAGAAGTATCCTCTAGCAGAGAGACTGCTGCTCTAACTCAAAGCATCTGTGAAATGACCAACTTGCTGAAGCAAATGCAATTGAATCAACAACAAGCTCAGCAAGCTCAACCTCCCCCACCATAGCAAAACCAACAACTAGTCCCACAAAGAGTTTGCGGAACTGTGCTGATTATAGCCATTACACTGATGAATTCCCGCAGCTCCAACAAGAAGACAACATGGTGGCATCCACTCACAACTTCTATGACCGCCCCAACCAAGGGTACAATCAGAGTGGAAATAATAACCATGGATGGCAGGACAATTCAAACCATAATTGGATGGACAACAATAACAGAGGAGGCAGAGATAATCAGGAAAATCAGAGGTGGAATAATAACAACAGCAGGTAGCAAAATCAACCTTACAGAGCACCTCACCTGAGGCAAAACCAAGGACCACAGAACAATCAACAGCAGACCTCTCAATTTACTCATTCTTCTTTATCTTCTAATGAAGAGCTACTACAATCTTTTGAGTGAAGACAACAGACCATGGAAAATAACATCATGAATAGTATTAATGCCAGTCTGAATGGTCTCACCTCTACTCTGCAAGCTTTTATGACATAGCTTGGATCAACACAAAATTCCAGTAACCAACCTTCAAGTACCATTGGAATCCCCTCTCAACCATTACCCAATCCAAAGGGAGGCATTAATGCCATCACCCTGAGGTCCGGAACCACACTGTAGGAGAGGAATCAGGAGGAACCAAGCTCACCAGAATACGCCTCAGCTGAAGAGGTGGTAGAAATAGAAGATGTTAAAGAGGAAGAGGATATATAGGGCACATCTGAAGAAGAAATAGCTCAACCACAAGAGGAAGCACCAAAAGGCGCAGACGCCACAGAAAGCACTACTCCTATTCCCTTTCCACAACTTGCAAGGAAGCCCAGGAAGCAGCCGGAACCCGACCCCAAAATGGTAGAAATATTCAAAAAGGTTGAGGTAACTGTTCCTCTTTTTGATGTTATTTAGCAGGTACCTAAATATGCAAAGTTTCTAAAAAACTTATGTATCCATAAAGACAAAATAATTGAATTAGAAACTATTCCTTTAGGTAGTTCTATATCTGCTTTAATGGGAGGATTACCTGAAAAATGTAGTGATCCAGGTCCTTATATAGTTAGTTGTACTATTGGTGGTGTAGTAATTTATGATTGCATGTGCGATTTAGGAGCATGTGTTAGTATAATGCCTTTGTCTATATATGATATTTTGAGGCTCCCTCCCTTAAAAAGGTCGGCAGCTCGTTTTGTGTTAGCAGATAAAAGCATTATTACAGTGGCTGGAGTTGCTGAAGATGTTTTGGTGAACATTAAAGGGCTTACATTTCCCACTGATTTTTATATCTTGGAGATGCCCCATAATGATTCAGATAAGCCATCATCAATCCTACTTGGAAGACCATTCCTGAAGACATCAAAATTCAAACTGGATGCTTTTTCAGGAACATACTCCTTTGAAATAGATGGCCGCATAGTAATCTTCAATCTGAATAGAGTCATTGACAACCCCCAGAGGATCATTCTATCTTCCAGTGTGATGTCATAGACGAAAGTGTAGCTGAAGTTCACAAGGAAGAATTTGAAGAGAGACACACTGGACAAGGTCCAAGTGTGGGGACCCTCTTAACTGACAGTGAAGGCACTTTGCCATTTTCACAAGCCCCGGGTAATCCAGAGCCTGCCCATGATCAAAAGTTAGAATTGAAACCCCTCCCTCCACATCTCAAATATGCGTATCTTGAGGATGAGCAGAAGCTTCCAGTTATTATCGCAAGGGAACTGACTTCTCAATAAGAAGAGCAGTTACTTAATGTACTGAGGAAGCATAAGAAGGCAATTGGGTGGAGTTTGGCAGACATAGTTGGAATCAACCCTCAAGTATGTGAGCACAGAATATTTTTAGAAGAGGGAGCAAGACCTGTCCATCAACCCCAAAGAAGATTGAATCCCACCATCTTGGAAGATGTCAAAAAAGAAGTGACCAGACTATTGAAAGCAGGTATCATATATCCCATTTCAGATAGTGAATGGGTAAGCCCAGTACAAGTGGTGCCCAAGAAATCTGGAGTCACTACAGTGAAGAGTGAGCATGGAGAGCTCATAGCAACTCGAGTTCAGAATGCTTGCAGAGTCTGCATTGATTACAGGCGTCTCAACCAAGCTACCCGTAAGGATCACTACCCACTTCCATTCATCGATCAAATACCGGATCGCCTGTCAGGTAAATCACATTATTTCTCTTTAGATGGTTACACAGGTTATTTCCAGATTCATATAGCTCCTGAGGATCAGGAAAAGACTACTTTTACATGTCCTTTTGGAACTTATGCTTACAAGAGAATGCCCTTTGGCTTGTGCAATGCACCAGCTTCTTTCCAAAGGTGCATGATGAGTCTTTTCTCTGATCTTATTGAGGACTGTATGGAAGTTTTTATGGACGATTTTAGCGTTTATGGTGATTCTTTTAGCCTTTGCTTAGATGGATTATCTAGAGTATTAGATAGATGTGTTAATACAAACCTTGTATTGAATTTCGAAAAATGCCACTTTATGGTAAAACAAGGGATTGTATTAGGACATGTGGTATCTAATAATGGCATTTCTGTAGACCCAGCAAAGGTGAATGTTATTTCTAGTTTACCTTACTCCTCTTCTGTGAGGAAAGTCCGTTCGTTCCTTGGCCATGCAGGTTTCTACAGGAGATTTATTAAGGACTTTAGTAAGGTGGCACTTCCCTTATCCAGATTATTGCAGAAGGATATTGAGTTCGAGTTCAGTGAGGATTGCAAACAAGCGTTTGATAAGCTGAAGACTGCTCTGACTCAAGCTCCAATTGTGAGAGGACCAGACTGGAGCCAGCCGTTTGAAATCATGTGCAATGCTTCCAACCATACAGTAGGAGCAGCTCTGGCTCAGCGTGAAGGTAAGGATCCTTTTGTTATTGCCTATGCGTCTAAGACTTTAGACACTGCCCAGTCCAATTATACTACTACTGAGAAAGAGCTTCTTGCTATTGTTTTTGCTCTGGACAAATTCCGGGCTTATTTACTTGGTACCAGAGTAGTAGTGTATTCGGACCATGCAGCTTTAAAGTATCTATTAGCTAAAAAGGAGTCCAAACCAAGACTTATACGTTGGATACTGCTGTTACAAGAATTTGATTTAGAAATAAAGGATAGGAGTGGTAATCAGAATTTAGTAGCAGACCACTTGAGTTGCCTTGAACATATTAAGGATGATTCTACTCCTATAGATGATAATTTTCCTTTTGATAACCTGCAAGCAGTATTTGAGGTAGTCCCTTGGTATGAACCTGTTGCTAATTATTTAGTTAGCCACACATTTCCTCCAAATTTTTCTAAGCATCAAAGAGACAAGCTGAAAAGTGAGTCTAAATATTATATATGGGATAACCCATATTTATGGAGATGTGGCGCTGACCAGATAATTAGACGTTGTGTGCCTCAATCAAAATTCCGGTCCATTTTAGAGGCCTGTCACTCATCTAAGAGTGGAGGACATTTTGGCCCTCAAAGAACGGCTAGAAAGATCTTAGACTGTGGATTCTGGCGGCCTACTCTTTTTAGAGACGCTGCTGAGTTTTGTAAATCTTGTCCTCCATGCCAGAAATTTGGTACTATATCTAGGAGGGATGAGATGCCTCAACAATATATGCTTTTCTATGAAATTTTTGATGTTTGGGGCATTGACTTCATGGGTCCATTTCCAAATTCTAATGGATATTTTTATATATTGTTAGCTGTGGATTATGTTTCCAAATGGGTGGAAGCAATTCCTACCCGCACTAATGATGCTAACACTGTTGTTTCCTTTGTGAGAAACCATATTATATGTCGCTTTGGATCACCACGAGCGATCGTGAGCGATCAAGGCACCCATTTTTGTAACAGGAGACTAACAGGATTGATGAAGAAGCATGGGATAATTCATAAAGTTGCAACAGCTTACCATCCCCAAACTAATGGGCAAGCCGAGGTGTCAAAAAGAGAAATTAAGCGTATCTTGCAAAAGATAGTAAAGCCTCATAGAAAAGACTGGAGCACCAGGCTACAAGATGCACTGTGGGCATACAGAACAGCATACAAGACACCCATTGGGATGAGTCCTTTCCGCTTGGTTTACGGAAAAGCTTGTCATCTCCCAGTTGAAGTAGAACACAGAGCCTTTTGAGCAGTTAAGGAGTGCAACATGGGAATTGAGAAAGCCGGAGCTGAAAGGAAGTTGCAACTGCAGGAACTGGAGAACCTTCGCCTAGAAGCTTATGAGAACTCCAGAATTTACAAGGAAAAGATGAAGGCTGTACATGATCAGCATATCAAGAAGAAAGAGTTCCTACCTGGGGATTTAGTCCTCTTTTACAAATCTCGACTAAGGCTTATGCCAGGTAAGTTGAGATCAAAATGGGAAGGTCCATACAAAGTAGAGAAGGCCGAACCGTATGGAGTTTATCACCTAAGCCGTCGCTCAAGCTCTGAACTTATTAAGGTTAATGGACAACGCCTGAAGCTATACCATGGCGAGAAGGTGCAGAAAAACAAGGAGCTTGAGATCTTCCTCTTGGAAGATCCCCACATAGCAGCAGATTGAGCTAGTGGAGCGTCCAACTTATGGACGTTAAAGCAAAGTGCTTGGTGGGAGACAACCCACCGTGGTATGATCGTTCTTTTCTTTACTTTTAGTTTTTCCTATTCAATAACTCTTCTCTTTATTAGTACTTTTGTGCTTTGTCCTTTACATGTCTTTATTTCGCGTCGAAAAGGGAGTGAAGAGAAAAAAATAAATGAACAGAGAGTCACACTGGAGCGTGGCTGGAGGCGTGCCAATGGCACAAATCGACCCACGCGACCGCGTTACTGACGCGTCCGTGTCGCTTGGAAACCATGGCCTCCCACGCGACCGCGTGCTCCATGCGGTCGCGTGCCCTGAATTTTCGACGTAAAAGGGTGCACAATGAAATATTGTGCGAGAGTGATGCTGGATTGGTGCTGGAAGCACAATCCTTATCACGCGACCGCGTCACCGACGCGGCCGCATCATCCGTTCTGACGCACACTCACGCGATCGCGTGACCCACGCAATCGCGCCACCCCAATTTTCGCAAATAAATTAATTTGAACAGAGAGTTGTGCTGGCGCGAAGCTGCACTCGCGCCTGAAGCATAATATGGGTCACACGACCGCATGACCAACGCGATCGCGTCACCATCCTTGAAGTGCATCCACGCGAACGCGTGCCCCACGCGGCCGCGTCGCATGCGCTGCACAGCTCAACCACAAATTGCCACATATCTTATCCTTCTCTCTTCCAAATCCTAGTTTTTGTTTTCCCTCCTTATTCCTTCTTTCCCCCTTCCCCCTTCTATCTCCCCTTTCACTCTCTATCTCTCTCACCTCCATTAACAAGGTTTTATTTTCTTCTTCTCCCTCTCTTTCTATCATTCTTATTATTATATATATATTTTTTTCTTCTCTTTTCTTTCTCTTTTCATTATTCATATTTTCCTTCTTTTTCTTTCCTTTTTACATAGTGTTAGAAATTTTCTTTTGAGTCATCATCCCTCATTATATACTTGTGGATTATTGCAAATTGTTTGACATTTATTTTTATCCTAATTACGGGATTGCTTGCATGTTCATCTTCATATTTTCTATACCTTATTCACCATGCATGCTATGTGTTTATGAAAAAGCTCATATGGCATTATGCACTTCTCTATGTTGTTATACTTTTCCATGCTTACTTTTCACAACTTTCCCTTACTATTATATTAATTGAATTTAATTGTCAATACAAACGTGATGGTTTGTTACAAAGTATTGCTTGGTCTATGCTACTCATGCCCTTTGTCGGCATGCCAATAAACACCTTGCATTCACTTGTCTTTATCTGCACTAGCTATTTTCCATTGATGGCTTTTCATATGTACTCGAGAGCATGTGTTAATGTCATTTACATTTTCCTATGCATCCTTCAACCTCTTTTCCGTTTCCTTCCTTGCTGTATATCTCTGTGAATTTAATTTCCTTTCTCTTCCCTTCTTTCAGGATGGCCACCAAGAAAGGAAAGGAGAAAGCAACATCCAAACCACCAGCAAGAAGAGGAACTAAAAGAGCATTAGTGGCAGAGCCTTCTTCAACCGCAGTCAAGCCCTCAACAAAAAGAGTTAAGAGGATAATAAAGGTTGATGAAAAGGAGAAAGCCTTTCCAGCAAAGGACACTGCACGATTTCCCAATCGCTACTGTGAGCAGATGTTCCCTATCCTGGCAGAAAGGAACTATAACAATGAATACCTTCTTATCCTCCCGTCCAATATTGCTACCTTTGTTGAGCCGCAAATTGAACGAAGACAATGGGGTTTCCTACGGAGACAGCCAAGGCATGTCAATCTTTTTTGGGTAGTTGAGTTCTACTCCAACTTCTACATACCGACCCTGCAGTCTGTTTATGTTCGGCAGAAGCAAGTCCCCATCACAGAAGAGGCCATTCAGCAAGCTCTGAATCTTCCCCCTATTCCAGAAGGAATGGACGCCTCTCAAGAAGCCGCACTTAAGCGCCAGAGGTACCAATTTGACTGGGACTCTGTTCTCGGAGTCATCGCATTACCTGGCAGCCGTTGGATCTACGGATACCACCGTACCCGCCCTAAGGGAATCTTGGCTTCCGAACTTACCTTGGAGGCTCGCGTATGGGGACAGATCATGTACCATTACGTCTTCCCGAGCACCCACGACTCCTCCTTCACTGCGGACATGGCTGTTCTACTATGGTGCATCCTTACAGACCAACCTCTGAATCTCTCAAGACATATCCGGAATGCTATGGGACACGTACAAATTGCGGGCAATTTACCTTTCCCCGCCTTGGTCTCAGATCTTGTCTAAGCAGCCGGAGTCTCCTACAGAGTTGGGAACACCAAAGTCGTGCTTCCACGGGATGATCAGTATGTCCCTAACGGGAAATACCTCAGACTTCCAGCAGCCACTACAAATCTTCCTACTGCTCCAGTTGAAGACAATCCTTCTTCAACACCACAAGCACCTACAACTGATGCACTGCTCCAGTAGATAATCGAACGGTTGGATCGGCAAGCACAGAAAGCTAAGATGAGAGAGCGCCGTAATGAGCGCCGATTCAAACACCTCAAGGAGCTACTCAAGGGACACTTCAAGGACTCAGATACCCCGGACTCCACTTTTTTTACCAGTTCAGGGAGCCATGACGGTCCCGATTATGGAGATACTGCTACCAGCCCACCCCTGTTCTTGACAGATGGCACCGAAGGCAGTGCAAAGCCTTAAGTGTGGGGAGGTCGGTCAGTACTTGACTTCCGGAGGTAATTTCTCTTCTCTAGCACCAATAATTAGGATATTTTAGTTAGATTTTCTTTCCTTTATAAAATAGAATAAATTGCATAGGTTAGGATAGTTGCATGCATGTTCTACTTGATTGAAAGGACAATAAGTTTCTTTTAAGACTCTATCTTTGGAACAAAATTTCACTAATTTTTCAAAAATTTTTATGATAAATTTACTTGAGTTGTATTTGGAACATAATATTTGAGCTAAAGAACACACAACCTGTGAAAGATTTGAGCCTTTATGTATGGTTACATTAGTTAGCCATAATTATTTCATTTCTGTGTGTTTACTTCTCTATGATTGTGATCTATATTTTGTTTTATCTTATATGTCCAATATTTATTATATTTACATGCTTGCACATGATTGAGGCCATTAATTGTTTAAACTCACTTATCCAAATTAAGCCTACCATTTTCAATTACCTTTGTTAACCACTTTGGGCCTTTAAATCCCATTTGTTCGATATTTTACCACATTACTAACCTTAAGCCGAAAAACAATTGTATATCCCAAATTGAATCTTTGGTTAGCCTAAGATAGAATTGTGTGTGCTAGTTAAGTATGGGAAATTGTGGGAACAAAAGTTGTTAAGGGAATGTGTCATGAAAATTTAAGGGGAATTTGGATACCTACTCATGTGAAAATATAAGAATGAAAAATCTATGTGCATTGATAAGCTTTATTTGTTTTAATGTCTAAAATAATAATAATAATAATAATAATAATAATATATATATATATATATATATATATATATATATATATGAAAAATAAATAAATAAGGGGACAAAATTACCCCAATATTAAATTCAGAATTCAAAGATCAATGCACACATAATAGAATCAAAATATAAAGTTGATACACGAGTAGGGATTTAAAAGGGAACTCTAGGTAGCCAGGTATGAACTTTAAAGATTACATTAAGTGAATACAAGTTAGGTTGGAGCTTGGGTTAATTAAAGATTCAATTTATTAGCTCACTTGACCAAATATACACCCCTACCTATACCTTAGCCCCATTACAATCTTGAAAAGACCTCATGATGTTTGCATTAGTATATTAACTGTTGTTGATTGGTTAGGAGAAGAACAAAAGTTAGAAAGCATGATTAGAGGAGGATAGAGTGATTACCCTATACACTAGAGATTAGAGCGTACATACATTATCAGCGAGGGTTCAATGCTTGAATTTTCATGTTCCCTGCTTTCATGAGCTATCTTCTTGCACTTTTATCTGTTTTATTATATAATGATAAAACTAGTGGAATTTGATTTGTAATTGTTTTGAAGAGCTTATTTACTTTTGATCAAGTGGGCAATAATCATATAGTTGCATTTATTTATACATATATAGGCTTGCATTGCATTTCATGAGTTTCTACATGTTCATGCTCATTTCCTTATCTCCTTCAATTAAGCATGAGGACATGCTAATGTTTAACTGTGGGAAGGTTGATAAACCACTATTTTATGGTTTATATTATGTTTAATTGTGTGGTTTTATCATGATCCTTACCCACTTATTCATTAAATTAGCATGCATTTAGATTTCCTTCCTGAATTTATTACATGTTTGAAAACTGCTTCCAAGAGACTTTAATTATTTATTTTTAATTCTCCTTTATTCCATTCGATGCCGTGATCTGTGTGTTGAGTGTTTCAGACTTTACAGGGCACAAACGAGTTGGAGATTGGAAAGGAAGCTAGCAAAAATGGAAGGAACACAAGAATTTGAGGAGATAACCAGTGAGAAGTGACGCGGTCGCATGGCTCACGCGACCGCGCGAAGGAGAGTGAATCGCAGTGACGCGACCGCATGGCTCACGCGGCCGTGCGGATTGGAAAAGCTCAGGCGATGCGGTAGCGGGGACGATGTGAACGCGTGGCAAGGAAAAACGCGGATGACGCGTCCGCAAGGATGACGCGATCACGTGACATGTGCGATCTGCATAATCTGTAGAATTCGTTGGGGGCGATTTTGGACCTTATTTCGACCCAGTTTTCGGCTCGGAACAGCAGACTAGAGCCAGAGAATATGCAGAAACAAGAGGAGAACATTCATTCTAGACAGTCAACAGTTTTAGATCTAGTTTTACTCCCTTAGATTTTTCTCTCTAGGTTTTAGAATTTTAATTTTTAATTGGTCTTAGCATTGGAACATTGAGAAGAGTTATTTCCTCATCAAGACTTCGTCATTCTAGTTCGTTCACTTAACTTGGTTTCATTCTTCCATGTTCTTTGCTTTATTCAATTTTGTTATTTGAATACTTTTATGACTATTTAATACAAGAATTATTTCTTTCTTTTAATCTATTTCTCCATTCCAATAATCATGTCTTCTTTCAATTCCCTTTCATGTGTTATGGATTTATTATTTACAATGAGTGAGTAGTTTCTTCACTTGATGGGGAGTTAATTAAAAGGAACTCTTGAGTTGGAAAGATTGAAAGAAAAATTGTAATTGGGTTAACTGTTGGATTGCTATCCTGTCACCAACGCCAATCCCTTTTGAATTAAGTGGGTTGCAACTTGTGAACAGATCTAGCATTCCAACTTGTTTGACTTTCCTTTACTTAGTAAAGGATGACCAAACAGAACAACCATTAATTATAAATTAATCTTAAAATCACTCCATCAACAATAGAACTTCCAACTAATCAACTCCCAGTCAAGGCTTTTATTCATATTATTTAAATTTCCTCAATTTAATTTTCAATTTACTTAACTCAACTTCTTGGAACATCTTATTAATAAAATAGCACACTTTCTGCAACTCGTTGGGAGACGACCTGGGACTTAAAACTCCCAGTAATTTTTAATTTAAACTCTTTGTGACATATTTCTAAATTGATAAGCAGATTTTCGGTGAGTTAAGAACTATACTTGCAACGTAACCATTTTAATAATTTTTAATTCACCAGCTTCTACATCTCATCAAAGACCTCATGACTTTTGGTATGACTGTGCTCTATAATTTTTGATTGGTTAGATGAAGAACAAAGTTATAGAAAGTAAGAATAAAAAGAAAAGTAGAGTGAATAAACCCAATAAACACTGAGTGACTAGAGGGTAAACACAAATTCCAGTGAGGGTTCAATAACTCATCCACATATATCTGAGCTTAATTTACTAATTGTTTTGCAAGTTTGTACAATATTTTTTCTTTCCCATCTCATTTGCAAAAATGCTTTATTATTAAAGGGTTGGCTATATATATATATATATATATATATATATGACTCCTTGAGAATGTGAATTAATTTGACTACATGTAAGCTTTATATATGAGTGGATAAATTGGAATTGCATGACTCATTTAGGTAGATGCATTTAGAATAGGTTTCATTGCATAACATTCCACCACTTTAACCTTACCTTATTCTTTACCTTGGATTTAGCATGAGGACATGCTATTGTTTAAGTGTGGGGAGGTTGATAAACCCATATTTCATGAGTTATTTTGTGCTTAGTTTGAATGATTTATTCAATCCTTCACCCACTTATTCATATTAATTGCATGGTTTTACTTTCCCTTCCTTATTATGTGATGTATGTGAAAAATATGTTTCCTAAGCTTTAAAATTAATTATTTTAATTACCTTTACTTCCATTCGATGCCGTGATTAGTGTGTTGAGTAGTTTCAGATTTTCTAAGGCAGAATGACTTAAAGGATGGAAAAGGAAACGTACAAAAATGGAAGGAAAGTGCGAAACGGAGCTTTGAAGAAACTGGTATCCACGCGATCGCATGGACGACGCGATCGCGTGCCAGAAGCAAAGAAGCAGCGACGCGGCCGCATGACTGACGCAACCGCGTGCCTTAAGTAGAATGCATACGACGCGGACGCGTGACCGATGCGACCGCGCCACAAGGAAAACTCCAGATGACGCGACCGCGTGACCCACTCGGACGCGTGACAGAGGCCACGTATTAGAATTTATAGAATATGCCCCCAGCGATTTCTGAAGCCCTTTTGGCCCAGATCCAGGTACAGAACACACAGACTAGAGGCTATAAAGTGGGGGAATGCATCCATTCAGAGAGAGCTCGCATTTTTATTACTTTCCATGATTTAGATTTAGTTTGAGAGAGGTTCTCTCCTCTCTCTCTTAGGATTAGAATTTAGGACTTCTCTTAGTTTTTAAGAGTGACTCTCGATCCAGGTTTAATATTTACTTTAATTTATGTTTCTATGCTACTTTTACTTTAATGCTTTTATTCGTATCTACAGATGTTGCCCAATTGGCTTATGAATTAATCCATGTTACAGATTATTATTTGAATTAATGATTATTTGAGGTATTTCAGTTTATTATTGTTCTCTTTAATTTAAGTTATTATTGCTTCCCATCTAAGGACATTTTTATTCCAACAATTTTACTTTTTCCCTTTTTGGTCTTGGTTAAGAAATCAGTAACTCAACATTATTAAACTCAGCATAATTGATAATCGTTATCTTGCTAAATGAACTGAACTTCAATAATCCCAACTTTTTCTTAGGAAATAAATAGGATTCGAAGGTCAAGCTAATTAGTCCCTTGACTTTCCTTTACTTTAGTAAAGGTTAACTAAGTGGAATTAAGATTCAACTTTCACTATTGTTGAGAGGAATAACTAAGTTGGACTTCCAATTTCTCTTACCTTGCCAAAAGTTTGCTTTACAGTATTTATTTATTTTAATTGCCATTTACTTTACTTGTCATTTAAATCACTTGCTTCTCACCTTCTAAACCCCGATTACAACCTTTGTAGCCAATAATAAGAACATACATCCCTGCAGTTCCTTGAGAAGATGACCGGAGGTTTAAATACTCGGTTATCAATTTTAAAAGGGGTTTGTTACTTGTGACAACCAAAACGTTTGCACGAAGGGATTTTTGTTGGTTTAGAGACTATATCTACAACGCGACTATTTTTATGAACTTCTTTACTAGCAAAAATCCTTAACGTCAAGCTGGCTGAGGAGGTTGGAGCTCAAAAACTCAACATCTTCAGTGATTCACAAGTAGTCACCTCACAAATAATAGGGAGCTACCAAGCCAAAGACCCCACCATGAAAAAGTATTTGGATAAAACCAAGGAACAGCTTGGACAACTCGGGGAATATAAGATCTTGCACGTACCCCACGAACAAAATGCCCGAGATGATGTACTCTCAAAACTAGTCAGCACCAAACCAGGGGCCAACAATAGAAGCCTCATCCAGGAAATGCTACAGAACCCGTCAATCTCGGAAGAGGAAAAAGTCCTAGCCATAACAAGTCAGGATCAAGGATGGATGACCCCCATAATTAATTACCTCAAAATAGAAACACTCCTCACAAATGAGAAGGAGGCAAAGAGGTTAAAATGGGAGGCTCAGTACTACACTATCATAAACAACACCCTATATAAAAGAGGGATTTCAATACCACTATTAAAATGTGTGCCGACCTCCAACACAAGGGAAGTTTTAGAGGAAGTACATAGTGGCATTTGTGGTAATCATCTCGGAGCACAAGCTCTCACCAAAAAAGTACTCTGGGTGGGATTTTATTGGCCAACTCTACAAAAGGAAGCTACAGAGTTTGTAAGGACATGCCCACCATGCCAGAAACATGCCAACTTTCACATCGCCTCGCCAGAAGAGCTCATCAGCATAACTTCGCCTTGGCCATTTGCAAAATGGGGACTCGATCTTCTCGGACCCTTTCCCCAGGGATCGGGACAAGTTAAATTCCTCATAGTCGGGGTAAACTATTTCACAAAGTGGATCGAGGCAGAGCCCCTAGCCAACGCCACTGCTCAAAGGAGCCAGAAATTCCTACATAGGAATATTGTCACAAGGTTTGGGGTTCCATACTCCATCACTACAGACAATGGCACCCAATTCATAGACGCGGACTTCAGAAAATTAGTAGCCGACTTAAACATATAACACCAGTTCACCTCCGTCGAACATCCCCAAGCCAATGGACAAGCCGAAGCGGCCAACAAAGTCATATTGGCTGGGCTGAAACAGAGACTGCAAGATGCAAAGGGATCTTGGGCCGAAGAACTTCCACAAGTCCTATGGACATATCAAACAACGCCACATTCCACCACAAACGAATCACTATTTCGATTAGCATACAGAGTGGAGGCAATGATCCCAGTAGAGGTCGAGGAAAGGTCGCCTAGAGTGGTTCATTACAATAAGGAAGCCAACTCCCAACTTCAAAGGTAAGAGCTCGACCTACTTCCTGAAATCCAAGAAAGAGCTCGGATCAGGGAAGAAGCACTAAAACGTCGAATGGCTTCCAAATATAATCAAAATGTAGTGCCGAGAGGTTTCGCTGAGAATGATCTCATCCTAATCGGAAGTGATATTGGAACAACTCGACCCGGAGAAGGAAAGCTGGCAGCAAACTGGAAAGGACCCTACCGAGTCAAAGAAGTACTTGGGAAGGGCTACTACAGACTGTCCGAACTCGAGGGACGAGAGCTTCCCAGATCATGGCACGCCTGTAACCTAAGAAGGTACTATAGCTAGAGAAGGTAAAAGATCTAATCTAGGATGCACTCTTTTTTCTGAAAAGGTTTTTTAATGAGGCACCAAGTTGAGATTCAGAAATTACCCGACTTAAAGGGATGAAAAACTCCCACATGTATATATTTGCACTTTTTTTTAAATAAAATATATTTTAGATATTCTACAAATTCTCAAGACGCATTAATCTGAAGCATTCATCATCCGATTATAAAGCAACAGATCGGCAGAAAAGTGAAAAACAGATTCACTGCACGATCACGATAAAGACCAATAGAGATGAAAATACGATTCATCTAAAGGTCGACCAAACAAAGATAGAAACCACCTTCTACAAATCGGCAAAGATGAACACAGAATAATGCAAGAAGTTATCGAAAGTGATCCGGAAAAGAACCTGACGAGGTCTTATGGATTGCTAAATAATAACTTAAAGACTGGCCGACGTTAAGAAGTCAGACCAAGTCAACCCAAGTTATCAGCAAATCCCTGGAAAGAGGTCTGGCCAATCCTATAAAAGAGGAATTGCTATAACTTAGAAGAGATCGACATGACGAAGTCGATCTCCGACGAAAAATAAGTTATAAAAGTAGTCCCTGAAAGAAATCTGACAAAGGTCCAAGAAAGAGGATTACAAAATAACTTAGAAGAGATCGACATAAAGAAGTCGGTCTCCTACAACGGACAAGTTATAAAAGTAATCCCTGAAAGAGACCTGACAAAGGTCCAAGAAAGAGGATTACAAAATAACTTAGAAGAGATCGACATGACGAAGTTGGTCTCCTACGAAAAACAAGTTATAAAAGTAATCCCTGAAAGATATCTGACAAAGGTCCAAGAAAGAGGATTACAAAATAACTTAGAAGAGATCGACATAAAGAAGTCGGTCTCCTACAACAGACAAGTTATAAAAGTAATCCCTGAAAGAGACCTGACAAAGGTCCAAGAAAGAGGATTACAAAATAACTTAGAAGAGATCGACATAAAGAAGTCGGTCTCCTACAACAAACAAGTTATAAAAGTAGTCCCTGAAAGAGACCTGACAAAGGTCCAAAAAAGACGACTACAAAAATAACTGGAAAGAGGACCAACGTAAAGAAATCCGTTATGGATGGCCAGAAATAAATACAAGTAAGAGCCAGAAAACCGAAATACAAGTTGGATCCACACATCCACAACCTCAAAGGATCCAAGCTACAAGCAATAAGTACAAAGCAATCCAAAGAGGTCGAGCAGTAAGGCTTCAGCATTCTCAAAACCCAGAAAGGTGCCAAGACAAGTGCAAACAAGCATGATATGAAATACAATATTATAAACAAGCTTCAGGATCAGGCCCAAAGCTTGAAAGCTACTTGTTGTTTTTTCAAAATGAAAATTTGCTAAACAAGCAACCAGAAGGAGTATCAACAGTCAGCAAAATATTCAAATTACAAAATAAAGAGTTTAAAAGCCCACAAGAAAAATTAGCTAAGATCGGGAGCCTTCTCGGCAGCATCAGTACGGGGAGAAGGAGGGAGAGTCTAAATAGGCACAGCATCCACAGTACCATCATCTCGGTTCAAGATCTAACAGTCCGGATCAGAAATGGAATGACCGACCTCACCTGGAGGAAAAGTAGAAGTTGACACTTTGACCTCATCAGGGACAATATTACCATCCCTCACAATATTATCCAGTATAAAAAGAGTAAGGTCGGCCTCGGGAGCAATAATTCGAACCTGCTCCTTCAGGTTCTCATAAGCAGCATTCACATTGCCAACAAGATGACCCTGAAGCTCAGAATAATCAGCTCGGGCGTTCTCCAACTCCCCCTTCAAACGCATTCCCTCCCAATAGGACGTGACGTAGCTGTCTTTATGCCTCAATGCCGTGTCCTCAGCCAACCGCACAGAAGCCGCCAGAGCAAGGGAACTCGCCTTCTCATTCTCCAGATCCTTCTCCAGTTTTGCCACCTTCACCTCAAGCTCCTCCTTCAAGCCCTTCATTCGATCGAACTCCTGTTTTGCCTCCTTCATGAAGGCTTTGATGGCATGGGGAGAAAGAATTTGAGCTGTTCCGTACAAGGCAACTCCCATATGTGCCATTTTTACACTACTCCGAGTTATAAAGTCCAAATAACGAAGGAGTGATACATCATCCATAGGGAGGACACCATATGGACCGATCTACTGATCTACGAACTCGACCACGTCAAAATCAGGGGCATCAAGGTTGAAAGACTCAATTGTTTTTGTTTCTTGTTGGGAGGAGCACCAGAAGTAGCAGCGAAAGACTGTGGAGGCTTGGCCAGGCGAACCCGAGGAGTGAGAATTACCTTCCTCGGCCCAGGAGAACTCGACACGGGCGGCTTCACCGGAACTTGAGAAGATCCCTCTCTCGCCACCTTAGCCGAGATATTTTGAGCAGCTGCAGCCTTCTTTGCTTTCTTGTAGGCCTTCATGGAATTGTTGTTTTTCGACATCTCTGAAAATACAGAATCGACCACAGTAATGGGTTACAATCACAAAAATAAGAATCAAAACTAAAAGGCAAGTATAGGAACAAGTCAGACAATACCCAAAGCAGTTCGAACCAAAGATAGATCACTCAAAAATCTTTTTGTATCAAGATGGGGTGGTTCCCCCCATAAATCTTTAAGAACAATTACAAAATCCCGCTCAACCTCGTCAAGCATCTCCCATGTATAGCGAGACACTCTCACATTCTTTTGCCATTCTAGAGGAAAGGCAGGCTCATCATTTTCATCAAGAAAAAAGGGGCGGGCCCCCTCAACAGCACAGCCTCGAAAGAAATAATTCTTAAAATCTTTAAAAGACTCATCGTACATGGCAAAAACTTTATGCCCCTGGGCCGACCTGAAAAAAACCCAGGAAGCTTTCTTTTTGGAAGACCCTCCAGGCTTGGCAGAAACAAAAAGATAGAGGAAAAGAGTCTGAGAAGGTATTATGCCTAACTCTTGGCAAAGAAACTGAAAAAACTTGATAAAACCCCAGGAATTCGGATGAAGCAGGGATGGGGCAATGTTACACGACCACAACAAGTCGGTCTCAAAAGTAGTAAAAGGAAAAGTAATGTCCAACTGGCTGAAGAAATATTCAGAGGCATCGAAAAAGGGACGCTCCCTCTCGACAGAAGTAGGAAAACAAACCCTCTCGTCAGAATCGGGCGCCACAAGCTCATAATCTCTCTCTCGGGCACCACCACCACAAACCCTATGACGTTTCCTCAGCTCTATACAAAACTCAGCATCTACAACAAAGACACACATTAAGACAAGGGAGTCCAGCCAATCGGACATCCCTTTGGGAACTTTAGAAGACATCTCTACAATGTTATTGCGAGAAGACATGAGACCAACTAATCCTACAATAAGAAAAGAAGATTGGATTACTAAGAAACATCTCGGATGAGGGGCAAAACAACTCGACTAATATGATACAGAAGAACAAACAGAAAAGGAAAACCCCAAGACTCAAACCAAAGCCCTGGGGCATCCTTTGGAGGCAGTAACAAAGTAAGATTTCAGGAAAAATCTACAGCTCACATCCCGACATTTCTCAAAACAAGAAAAGAAGATCTCAAATAACAAAAGGTTTCGAAAAAGGAAAACCCGAAGTCATCAAAAGCCACTATCTTCCTACAGTCTATCAGCAAAAAGCATTGCCAACATCAAACATGCCAAGCGGAAATCGTCAAAGATACAACCTTTTTCAGAATCAAACAAAATCATCATTCCAAAGCTTCAAAATCAAAAGCACAAACAAAAACGGTGATAACATGCAAAACATAAAAGCATCAAATAAAGAGCAAAGGCGAAAAGGTTCATGCAAAAGACGAAGAAACTCCCAGAGCACACATTACAACAGCAATCAGGCACGGCAAAAGCAGAAAGATCCAAAATCAAAACTTTCTCAAAATTAGACAGGAAAATGATGAGGAAAAGAGAAAGGAAGAAAAACCAACCTGAACGAAGGAAGAAGCTTCAAAGGAGATCGAAGATGGAAAGATGGAATCACCCAGAGAATCCCCAAATGATGCTGCAGCGCAAGACAAGGAAAAATGCAGGCGAAAACAGAAAGTGAGAGAGTGAAGGAAGAAGTTATGAAGAAAGACGAAGAAGAGAAACCATTTTTTGATCGTAAATTTCAAAAATAAAAGCCAAGGGAACGGGCAATTAAAACCAATTAATGAAGGTATTTAAAGCCTCGCATATTCCCAAAGCCAAAACGCTAAATATAAAAGCGCGCGCTTTCAGAGGAAGCGAAAGAGGAAACGTTCCACATTCAAAAAAGAACTCTACAAAATCGATAAAATGCTCGAGTTCGACTTAACCTCCGAAAGAAAGACCGAGCTCATGCAGGGGCACTGTTCATACCTTGGGTCAAGTTGTCCGACCCGGGATGTTTAGCGATAAAGTAACCGACCTCTTCAGGTCAGAGTATCCGACCTCTTCTCAAAGAGCTCGGCCAAATCGACAGGAAAGCCTAAAGAAGGGCCCAACTCAAGGAACACGACCCAAATCCAAAGGCAGTCCAAGCCTATAGAGATAAGGGCGGTTCCCTTGAAGATATGCTGGCCTCATCTCAAAGATAAAGATAAGATAAGATAACTAACTTATCTTATCTAGAAAGGTCACTCTACAACCACTATAAATACACTGGAGCACCCAGGTATAACTCATACTCTGATTCTACTAAAAGTCCTGCTTAATACCCATGCTAACTTAAGCATCGGAGTCTCTTGCAGGTACCTCCCACCCTCCGGTGACGAAGGATCAGCAGTGCAGTTAGATCAACAAGTCGGACATGACAGCTCCAGCCGCCACTCACCGGCCGGACACATCAGCACCGACCAGTACAGAAGAACTCGTTCGAGATCGACCTCCAGTTTCAGGTAACCCTCGGAACATGAATTGAATACGTTTTGTCAAGACCGTTGGGAACTCCTCCACCTAGGATGTCATCTAATCCTTCATTTGAGTGGGTAAAACTTCTAACTCTTAGCTTTATTATCCCACTTGAATATGGTTTTCTTGAGACGGATGGCCAACTTAGGGCACTTTCTGGAATTAAGCGTAAGAGGAGGATGTTTAGTGGTTGGCGTTGTAAGTCTAGGCTCATTATGGTTGAAGCTTCAAGGAGTAAAGGTTGGACTAGTGCTCAATTGGATGGGTCTAGGAGGATAGTTTGGTGCTTCCAAGAGAATTCATCTCTCTTGCCACCCGGAGGAAACCACCATGATCAACTCAAGGACAAGTGTGAAAACAAAGTGTGGGATCCCGGATTGCACAAGGAAGATCAACTTTGGGAGCCTATGGTTTGTGAAGAACTCCATCAAAGCTTGGAGTTATTAAATTTGAATGATGAAGCACAATGGAAGTCCAAGCATTGGTGGATGTTCAAGGATGGATTCAAGCACAAGCCACGTTGATGAAGAGCTCCCCATAAGTCCAACTTAAGGACAATAAACAAAAGTGCTAGGTGGGAGACAACCCACCATGGTAACATCTTTCCATTTTCCTCTTTGTAAATATTGGTAATTTAGATTTAATTTCATGTTTTGTTTGATTAGTTGAGTTTAATTGGGAGTCTAGTAGGTTAAATAAGGTTTTGTGATGTTTCAGTAGTTGTTTGGAGGTTGGGAATGCTTGGTTTGGTACAAAAATATAGAAAATTTTTTTTGAAAAAATAGAGCACCAACCCGCGCGTGCGCGCACCTGGCGGGTACGTGCGCCTCAAGCATTTTCAACCATCCACGCTGACACGCCATGTACGCGTACGCGTGGATTGAGTTTTTCCACCCCTCCATACATTCACCCGAGAGTTGTGCCTGAAGTGTGCCAACTTTGTGCCCAAAGGCATGCGTACGCGTACCTTCCACGTACGTGTTGACTCTCTGCTTTGCCATGCACGCGTACACGCACATGACGCGCACGCGTGGATTGCCTTGTTTCACTCACCTTCTTTTCTTCTCCTCCTTCCATTTCTTTCCTTCTTCTTTTTCCACCCTTCAATTATCATCCAACACTACCAAGCATCATATAACACCATTTCTTTTAGTTAGTTTGTTTAATTTTTGTTTTCCATTATAAGTGTTGGATTACTAATCTTATTTACTGTTTATTGCTGCTGCTTATTGATAGGATGTTAGTTTAACATCATTGATGTTAATTGTCATTGTTGGATTCTTTGTTGAGGTTATATTTGGTTACTTGGTTCGGAACTTTTCATGTTTAATGCTTTTGAATACCAAGTACATGTTACATTGCCTTCATGCTTCTTAACTCTTTTGAATTGCATGTTTTGGCCACCATGCATTCATCATCTATTGTTAGGAAATTGTATATTATCATTGATTTTTTTTAGGTGATGCTTGTTTATGGTTTACCCTTATTCACGTCACTTATTTCATGCATTGAGATTGTAGAATTGTGAGATTGGATCGAAATCTTACCTAGTGACATATTTTTGAGCTTTGTAAAGCTTTGTGGGCCATGCTTGCTATGTGATTGATTCCCACTTCTACATCCTTTTTCTTAAGTTCCATAGCATCCATGTGTTTCACCTCTATGTCACTTAGGTGTTGCAACAACTTCAATATGTGTCATTGTTTGATGTCTGAGCTCTCTAGACCATTTTGTTCATCAAATTTACTTACACATCAACCAATGTCCATGCATTATCCAATTTCACAATTGCTTGATTTTTGCTTGAATGCTTTTATGCTTTTTCACTACTTATTGGGTTGTTTTAACCTACAAGCATTTTAAAGTATCTCAAGCACACTAGAATGAGTGAAGTGCATGTCTTCTTTTGTGCAATGGTGACATAACTTTTTATACCACTGTGTGTGTGTTCTAAACCGCGCGTAATTTTAGAACCCACACACCTATTTTTCATCAATGTCACACTAATTCACTCACTCCATTCTAGTGATTCACCTCATTCCAACAATTTACGCTTCCTTGCTTTTGTATTTTCTCATCTTACGGTGTTTATTTTATTTTTCATGATTGATGCACCATAAGCAAAAATAGAAGCGGGAGGAAGAACACGCTGCAACTGGTTAACCTACCAGCTGAAGGTAGAAACTTGGAAAGTCGCCGTACCCCCTTGCTCATCTTTGATTGCACCGAGGACGGTGCAAACTTTTAAATGTGGGGAGGTCGTCCGACCATTCGGCATTTTTGGGTAACAAGTTCTTAATCCCAACACTTTTTCATTTCATTTTTAGGACTTTTAGAATTTTTGGTTGCATTGCATATGTATATATTAAGCTTAGTCAAAATCATGATATTTTCTAAGGATTTTATCTATAGGGCACCCCAATTGATTGAAAAAAAAAATTTTAGAAGTTGCTTGAATTATATATTTTATGGAACATAATTTTTGAGCTAAGAACACAAGCATGTGAGATTTGAGCCTAATTGTGTGGTTACATCATACATAACCACTTATTTTCATTCTTGTGTGCATTATTCTCTTCCTATGATTGTAATCTTTGATTTTTTAATTCTATATGTCCATTATTTTGTGTATACATGCATTTACATGATTGAGGCCATTGTTCAAATAGCTCACTTACCCAAATAGCCTACCTTTTATCTTCCATTGTTAGCCAATTTTGAGCCTATGCTTAACCCATTTGTTCTTAATTGTAGCACATTACAAGCCTAAGTGAAAAATAATAAATGTCCTTAATTTAGATCTTTGATTAGTTTAGGCTAGTGAGAGTATTTATCATTTGATTTTGGGAGAGTTGGGAACATTGGGTAGAGATAAAAGTGTATTTTTGTATTTATGTTGAGAATCTTGGGAATTGGGTACATACTCATGTATTAATCATGTGTAAACCATATGCATTGATGTTCTTGTATATATATTTTAGTTTGAAAAGAAAAAAAATATTTAGAGAAAAAAAAAAGAAAGACAAAGAATTGCAATAAAAAGGGGACAAAATGCCCCAAAGCAAGGTTCAATAAAAGTCAATGCATATGGGTGGTGATAAAAAAAAGAGAATACATGAGTGTGTGAAAAAGTGAAGAATGTGTAGTTAGGTTAGCTTAGAATTTTATAGGTTGTCATAGGTTAGGTAGGAAGTTTAAGTTGATCAAATATTCAAATCTCTAGCTCACTTGACCATATGCATTGATGAGCGGATATTTTATACGCTTTTTGGGGGTAATTTCATGTAGTTTTTAGTTTGTTTTAGTTAGTTTTTAGTATATTTTTATTATTTTCTAGGAAAAATTCATATTTCTGGACTTTACTACGAGTTTGTGTGTTTTCTGTGATTTCAGGTATTTTCTGACTAAAATTGAGGGAGCTGAGCAAAAATCTGATTTAGGCTGAAAAAGGACTGCAGATGCTGTTGGATTCTGACCTCCCTTCACTCGAAATAGATTTTATGGAACTACAAAAGTCCAACTGGCGCGCTCTCAATTGTGTTCGAAAGTAGACATCCAGGGCTTTCCAGCAATATATAATAGTCCATACTTTGCTCAAGGATAAATGACGTAAACTGGCGTTCAATGCTAGTTCCATGCTGCATTCTGGCGTTAAACGCCATAAACAGGTTACAAGTTGGAGTTAAACGCCCAAAGCAGGTTACAACCTGGCGTTTAACTCCAGAAACAGCCTAGGCATGTGTAAAGCTCAAGTCTCAGCCCCAGCACACACCAAGTGGGCCCCATAAGTGGATTTCTGCACTATCCATCATAGCTTATTCATTTTCTGTAAACCTAGGTTACTAGTTCAATATTTAAACAACTTTTAGAGATTTATTTTGTACTACATGACATTTTAGATCTAAACTTTATATCTTTGACGGCATGAGTCTCTAAACTCCATTGTTGGGGGTGAGGAGCTCTGCTGTGTCTCGATGAATTAATGCAATTATTTCTGTTTTCTATTCAAACACGCTTGTTTCTATCTAAGATGTTCATTCGCACTTCAATATGATGGATGTGATGATCCATGACATTCATCACCATTCTCAACCTATGAACGCGTGACTGACAACCACCTCCGTTCTACCTTCGATTGAATGAGTATCTCTTGGATTCCTTAATCAGAATCTTCGTGGTATAAGCTAGAATCCATTTGCAGCATTCTTGGGAATCCGGAAAGTCTAAACCTTGTCTGTGGTATTCCGAGTAGGATTCAGGGATTGAATGATTGTGACGAGCTTCAAACTCACAAGGGTTGGGCGTAGTGACAGACGTAAAAGGATCAATGGATCCTATTCCAGCATGAGTGAGAACCAACAGATGATTAGCAGTGCGGTGATAGCGCACCTGGACCATTTTCACTGAGAGGATGGATGGTAGCCATTGACAACGGTGATCCACCAACACACAGCTTGCCGTAGGAGGAACCTTGCGTACGTGAAGAAGAAGACAGGGGGAAAGCAGAGATTCAGAAGACAAAGCATCTCCAAAACTCCAACATAATCTCCATTCCTGCATAACAAGTATTTAATTCATGCTCTTTTATTTTTTCGCAATCCAAACTAATAATTATAATTGATTTCCTGACTAAGAATTACAAAATAACCATAGCTTGCTTAAAGCTGACAATCTCCGTGGGATCGACCCTTACTCACGTAAGGTATTACTTAGACGACCCAGTGCACTTGCTGGTTAGTGGTACGAGTTGTGAAAAGTGTGATTTACAATTCGTGCACCTAGTTTTTGGCACCGTTTCCGGGGATTTTTCGAGTTTGGACAACTGACGGTTTATTTTGTTGCTTAGATTAGGAAAAATTTTTCTTTTTGGTTTAGAGTCTTTTATTATTGTTTCTAGTTAAAATTTTTTTTTAAATCCTTATTTTTTCTTTTTAAATATTTCAAAAATTTTTACAAACTAATAATTGAGTTTTCCCGTTTGAGTTTAGTTTCATATTTTAAGTTTGGTGTCAATTGTATTTTTTTATTTTCTTTTAAATATTCGAATTTATGTTCATTGTTCTTTCTTAATCTTCAAATTGTTCTTGTTTATTTTCCTTGTTTGATTTTTAGTTTTTCTTGTTTTGTGATTTTTCTTGTTTTTCTTGTGCTTTTTCAAAATATCAGTTTTCAAAAAATTTTTATACATTAAATACCTTATTAAAACACTTTAAATTTACAACTCAATTGGCTAGAGCGTTGTGTTTATGTTCCTGGTAATTAGGAATTTTCCTTTTAAAATTTTTTCAAAAATAATTTTTTTTTATTAAATCTGGTGCCAAACTTTTAAGTTTGGTGTTCCTTTTTATGTTCTTGAATCTTTGAATCTTGTTCTTGTTGTTCTTGTGAGTCTTCTTTGTATTTTGATCTTAAAATTTTTAAGTTTGGTGTTCCTTGGTGTTTTTCCTCCAAAATTTTCGAAGATAAGGAGCATTGGATCTAAAAATTTTAAGTTTTGTGTCTTTTTATTCTTTTTCTCTTTCCTCACTGAATTCAAAAATATCTTTTCCTTTTATTTTAATTAATTTTTTGAAAATTACCTTTAAAAATTCAGATTTTTATTTTAAAAATCAAATCTTTTCAAAATTCAACATCTTATTCAAAAATCATATTCAAAAATTTTCAAATCTTTTCAATTAATTAGTCAATTCAACATTCAAATTTCTTTTTATTTTCTTTTTCTTTTAATTTTCGAAATCTATATTTTATTTTCTAATTATTTTACTTTATTTTATTTCATTTTTTTTGGTTATTTTTAATTAAATAAAACAAAAAAATAAAAATATATTTTACTTGCAATTCACATCATCTCCCTTTCTCCGTCATGGATCTAAGTGGGAATGAACAGTCCGGAAGGACTCTGGGGTCATATGCTAACCCCACTACTGCTGCATATGGGAGTAGTATCTGTATACCCTCCATCAAAGCAGGCAGTTTTGAGCTAAATCCTCAGCTCATTGTCATGGTGCAGCAAAACTGCCAGTATTCCGGTCTTCCACAGGAAGAACCTACTGAGTTTCTGGCACAATTCTTACAAATTACTGACACAGTATGTGACAAGGAGGTAGATCAGGATGTATACAGACTGTTACTATTTCCGTTTGCTGTAAAAGATCAAGCTAAAAGGTGGTTAAATAACCAACCCACAGCAAGCATAAGGACATGGAAACAGTTATCAGACAAATTCCTGAATCAATATTTTCCTCCAAAAAGGATGACACAGCTAAGGCTGGACATCCAAGGCTTTAAACAAGAGGATGATGAATCCCTTTATAATGCCTGGGAGAGGTACAGCGGGATGCTAAGGAAATGCCCCTCTGAAATGTTTTCAGAGTGGGTGCAATTAGACATCTTCTACTATGGGCTTACAGAAGGAGCTCAGATGTCCCTAGACCACTCAGCTGGTGGATCTATACACATGAGGAAAACTATTGAAGAGGCTCAAGAGTTTATTTATATAGTTGCCAGAAAACAGCATATGTACATAAGTAATAGGTCCTCCATAAAAGAAGAAGCCAAAGCATTGTCTACTGAACTTGGTCTTCCAAAACAAGTTGCTGAACTCAATCAACAATTGTGCTTTCTAACAAAACAGCTATCAGAATTCAAGGAGATGCTACAAGACACTAAAAATGCTAATAAAAATATGGAGGCACAATTGAATCAGACAAAACAGTAGTTATCAAAGCAGATAATAGAAGAGTGCCAGGCAGTTCAATTAAGAAGTGGAAAAACATTAAATACTGCGCTTCAGAACAGTAGAAAGCCAAGGAAATAACAACTGACAGAGGATGAGCAAAGTATCATCCAAAATCCCTCTGAGGACAGTAAGAGCCCAGAGGGGAATGATTCTGGTGCTCAAACGCCAGGAACAAGCAAGGAGTTAGCATTAAACGCCCAAAGGAAGCTCAGTTTTGGCGTTCAAATGCCAGGAACAGGTAAGGAGTTGGCGTCCAACGCCAATCCAGCTTCCACCCCTGGCATTCAAATGCTAGTGTGGGATCAGACACACACAAGTGCGGATAACAGCCCCTCTAAAAAGGCTTCCCCAACCACCTCTGTAGGAAATAAACCTGCAGCAACCAAGGTTGAGGAATACAAAGCCAAGATGCCTTATCCTCAAAAACTCCGCCAAGAGGAGCAGGATAAGCAATTTGCTCGCTTTGCAGACTATCTCAGGACTCTTGAAATAAAGATTCTGTTTGCAGAGGCACTTGAGCAAATACCTTCTTATGCCAAGTTCATGAAAGAGATCTTGAGTCATAAGAAGGATTGGAGAGAAACTGAAAGAGTTCTCCTCACTGAAGAATGCAGTGCAGTCATTCTGAAAAGCTTTCTAGAAAATCTTAAAGATCCCGGGAGCTTCATGATACCATGCACATTAGAGGGTAATTGCACCAAGAAAGCTTTACGTGATCTTGGGGCAAGTATCAATCTAATACCTGCATCCACTATCAGAAAACTTGGTTTAACTGAAGAAGTCAAACCAACCCGGATATGTCTCCAACTTGCTGATGGCTCCATTAAATACCCATCAGGCATGATTGAAGACATGATTGTCAGGGTTGGGCCATTCGCCTTCCCCACTGACTTTGTAGTGCTGGAAATGGATGAGCACAAGAGTGCTATTCTCATTCTAGGAAGACCTTTGCTAGCAACTGGACGAACTCTCATTGATGTCCAAAAGGGGGAAGTAACCCTGAGAGTCAATGAGGATGAGTTTAAGTTGAATGCTGTCAAAGCCATGCAGCATCCAGACACACCAAAAGACTGCATGAAAGTTGATCTTATTGACTCTTTGGTAGAGGAGATCAACATGGCTGAGAGTCTCGAATCAGAGCTGGAAGAAATCTTTAAAGATGTTCAGCCTAATCTGGAGGATTCAGGGGAATTGAAAGAGCCTCTGGAAATTCCTCAAGAAGAGGAAAAACCTCCTAAATCCGAGCTCAAACCATTACCACCATCCTTGAAATATGCATTTCTGGGAGAAGGTGACACTTTTCCAGTGATCATAAGCTCTGCTTTGAATTCACAGGAAGAGGAAGCACTACTTCAAGTGCTAAGGACACACAAGACAGCTCTTGGGTGGTCCATAAGTGACCTTAAGGGCATAAGCCCAGCTAGATATATGCAAAAGATCCTATTGGAGGATGATGCTAAGCCAGTGGTTCAACCACAGAGGCGGTTAAATCCAGCCATGAAGGAAGTGGTGCAGAAAGAGGTCACCAAGTTACTGGAGACTGGGATTATTTATCCTATTTCTGATAGCCCCTGGGTGAGCCCTGTTCAAGTTGTCCCCAAAAAGGGAGGCATGACAGTGGTTCATAATGAAAAAAATGAATTGGTTCCTACAAGAACAGTTACAGGATGGCGCATGTGTATTGACTACAGAAGGCTCAATACACCCACCAGAAAGGATCATTTTCTTTACCATTCATAGACCAAATGCTAGAGAGACTAGCAGGTCATGATTTTTACTGCTTTTTGGATGGCTATTCAGGTTACAACCAAATTGCAGTAGATCCCCAGGATCAAGAGAAAACTGTATTTACATGTCCATCTAGAGTATTTGCCTACAGAAGGATACCATTTGGACTGTGTAATGCACCTGCAACCTTTCAGAGATGCATGCTCTCTATTTTCTCTGATATGGTGGAAAAATTTCTGGAAGTCATCATGGATGACTTCTCAGTATATGAAGACCCATTCAACTCCTGTCTTGATCACCTGACACTAGTTCTGAAAAGATGCCAAGAGACTAACCTGGTTTTAAATTGGAAAATACAAGAAAATATCACAAGTGCAAAGAATAGAATACAAACAAGGAAAGCATACATTCATACCACAAACATAACAAAGGAAATGCGCAACCAAGTATGATGCATGTCTAGCCCTATTGCAGGTAATGAGCTCATCTGTCGGTTACTAACCCGCTCCCGACGTTATCCAGCAACCTCTGTCTGGATAAGGCTTTCCTATTCGCTATACCCCTGTGACCAGAAAATAACTCCTCTGCCACCACAAGGTCCACTGCATGCAGGAAATAACACATCTGCCACTGCAGGGATGTACACCGACACACCTTCTGTATACAGGAAATAACCCCTCTGCCACTACAGAAATGGAACAGGTGGTCACGGTACTTTTGTAGCAGGAAATAACCCCTCTGCCTTACAGAAATAAAATATGGATCTGTACCGTAGGAAAGCATTCTCAGTGATCACACCATTATCTATCTGACTGCCTCACTGCAGCAGATGATCATACAAGTATATCTGGAGTTGCCTTAATGTAACAAATGAATAAACACATCTCTTGGGTTGCCTCAAGCAACAAATAAATATCTCTTGGGTTGCCTCAAGCAACAAATCATCACATAATCATTCTCATTATCATCATTCATCATCATTCATCATCATTTTCATTATTCATCATCATTTTCACATTCTTATGCAGTACCTCTTTCTTTCTCTGTTCAATCATACTGTACAAACTTTACATCTTTCACTTTTACAACATCTTAATTCAAACCATTTCTCTTTATCACATTACTCTTTTCTCTTTGTCTTTTTACTTTTCTCTGATTACTCTTTTCTCTGTATCCCTTTATTCTGCTCTGGTTACTCTGTTCTCTGTGTTTCTTTACTCTGCTCTGATTTCTCTGTTTAACGTATGTATTTAAAGCTTATGTAAATTTCGGTATGAATAGTTAGTCTGTCCCAAGTATAGGTTCATTAAGTCTATACTAAAACAGTTTAACTTTTCATATAAAACCTAACCCTATTCGCAATTCCAGGACTAACTATGTTACCCTAGTTCGTTCACTAGTCTCTGTCTGTTTTTCTGTCATTAAAACTTTACAGACTTTTTCTTTGATTTTTATCTTTTCTTCAAATTTTTATCTTTTATTTATCTTTGCCTCACTAATATGTTTTTACCACTCCCTAAGTGTTTTATGAAAGTAATTATGAGATTCTGTGCTTAAAGTTGTCTTTCTAAAGCTTTTACAAAAAACTGCCTTTTCTGCATTATTTTATTATTTTTATTAAAATATTATTTTTAATTAAATATTATTATTTAATATTTTATTATTTTTTTATTATTTTATCATTAAATTTTCGAAAATTAAGTTACTTTTACTTTTAACCTTTAAAATTCACTTTTTACCACCCGTAACTTTTGATATTTCTACTTTTACCACCCTAACTTTCAGAAATTACTAAATAACCCCCCAAACACCAAATTAATTACTTCCTTGCCCTTTTATGAATCAAAAAGGTGTTCTTCATTGTTCTTCATCACACTCAAAGTGTTCTTCATGTTTTTCATAAATTCTTCAGATTCCTTCTCTGTTTTTACCCGTTTTTCAGTCTTTTCAGCAACCGATTTTTACTATAATTCATAATAAATTAGCAGCCACTGAAACCCCATATTTTCTACATGATTTCAACACAAATTGAACCTCAATTTAAGCTTAGGGTTTCGTTTTTCCAGCTGCCCCAAGAACTTGAACTTTAAAGCTTGAATTTCATCAAATTTCATCAAAATTTCACCAAATTTTCACCAAGAATCAATCATATAAGCAACTAATTTTTAGCACAGCCAATTTATACAAAATTCACACAACTCAAACACAAATAATCAAGATTAATTTCGTGACACCCTACCTGGTTTTGCTGCTCCTAATTCGGTTAAACTTTCAGGTGGTCCTTAAGCACTTTTTCCTCCTAAATCACATCAAGAACAACTTTAAATCCAAATACTTTCAACTGACCAAATCTCACTCAGTATATTAGGAAGAGATATCTCTCCTTAGACTTGCTGGAAATTCACGTTTCTTGGCCCTCAAGTCAAGTTAAGCATGATTCCTAAGGAAGAACATCAAGAAAACATATGTTTAAGCATGTTTCCTTGAAAACCGAATTGAAATGGGAGGGAGACAGCTATCTCACCTTATTTCCATCCTTGATAAGTTATTACATGGTTATGTAGAGGAAGAAGAGAGGATCATTTTGGTGAAATCGGAGTGTTGATTTGAGTTTTAGTTAAGAAGAAATCAAGCTTTGAAGATTAAGTGTTCATGAAAGTTTCTCTCATTTCTCTCTTGTTATTTTCGGCCAAAATGATGAAATGAGACAGCCTTGGAGGTCTTGGGGGGTGTAAGGTGAGTTGTGATTGGTTGGCTTGGAGGTGGATTAAAATAATATTAAAATATCTCTGGTGTACAACTACTAAAACTAGGTGTATCGGAACACTCGTAAAAACATCTCTAAAAATTATTTTCTGAGCTACTAGCATAAATGACACTAGTAACATATTTATTATGAGAATAGTACATGTATAATGAGGCCTTAGCATTGCTAAATTCATCAGAGAGTGTTGGTGCTAAGCTGCACCAGTAAATCGTAAACCCGGTTAAACCGATTTTCTGTTTTTAACTAAAACTGACCAGGTAACCTTATAATATTATTCAAGAAGCTTCTAATACTAATATAATGATAATATCATCCTATTATCTCTCTTCTCTCATAAATCAAGTCTGGTTCGTCAAACTGAGACTATTTACAAAAAACCAAATCAAAACTTCTAACCGATACGGTTCAAAAACCAACTTCTTCGTGACCGCGTTATCGAGCTTGTCTCGGAAAAGTTTCTAACTTAAAGATGACATAATGACAATGAGGATTGAGATACTTGATGATATATCAAAGGTTTTCCCCTTACTGATCTTCCGGAGAAATTCGTACTTTCAGAAAAGATTTCGCGTTCTCGAAAACTGGGGTTGTTACATGTGATGCCAGTGATCATGCCATTGGTGCAGTATTGGGGCAGAGGCATGACAAGCTTCTGCATGTCATTTATTATGCTATCCGTGTTTTAAATGACGCCCAGAAAAATTACACAACCACAGAAAAAGAATTTCTTGCAATGGTTTATGCCATTGACAAGTTTAGATCATACTTAGTAGGATCAAAAGTGATTGTGTACACTGACCATGCTGCTCTTAAATATCTACTTACAAAGCAGGATTCAAAACCTAGGCTCATAAGATGGGTGTTGCTTCTTCAAGAGTTTGATATAGAAATAAGAGACAGAAAAGGGACAGAAAACCAAGTAGCTGATCACCTGTCCCGAATAGAACCAGTAGAAGGGGCGTTCTTCCCCTCTATTGAGATCTCTGAAACCTTTCTGGATGAGCATTTGTTCGCCATTCAGGAAACACCATGGTTTGCAGACATTGCAAACTATAAAGCTGCAAGGTTCATACCCAAGGAATACAGCAGGCAACAAAAGAAAAAATTAATTACTGATGCAAAGTACTACTTGTGGGATGAACCCTATCTCTTTAAGAGATGTGCAGACGGAATAATCCATAGGTGTGTGCCTAGAGAAGAAGCACAGAAGATCTTATGGCATTGCCATGGGTCACAATATAGAGGTCATTTCAGAGGTGAGCGAACAGCCACCAAGGTCCTCCAATGTGGTTTCTACTGGCCTACCCTTTATAGAGATTCCCAAGAGTTTGTACGTAACTGTGACAGTTGCTAGAGAGCTGGTAATCTGCCTCATGGTTATGCCATGCCTCAACAAGGGATCTTGGAGATTGAGTTGTTTGATGTATGGGGTATTGACTTCATGGGTCCTTTCCCACCATCATACTCAAACACTTATATTCTGGTGGCAGTTGACTATGTATCCAAATAGGTAGAGGCCGTTGCCACACCCACTAATGATATTAAGACAGTGCTGAAGTTCCTCCAGAAACATATCTTCAGCAGATTTGGTGTCCCTAGAGTACTAATCCGTGATGGGGGCACCCACTTCTGCAACAAACAGCTTTACTCTACCATGGTCCAGTATGGAATTAGCCACAAAGTGGCAACTCCATATCATCCACAAATAAATGGGCAAGCTGAAGTCTCTAACAGAGAACTGAAAAGAATCCTGGAATGGACTGTAAGTACCCGTAGAAAGGATTGGGCAAGAAGCTTGGATGATGCTCTGTGGGCTTACAGAACAGCATTCAAGACTCCTATAGGGACCTCTCCATACCAGCTTGTGTATGGTAAGGCCTGTCATCTGCCCGTGGAACTGGAATACAAAGCCTACTGGGCAACCAGATTCCTAAACTTTGATGCCAAATTAGCTGGAGAAAAAAGATTGCTCCAGCTGAATGAGCTAGAGGAATTCAGACTCACTGCTTTCGAAAATGCTAAGCTCTACAAGGAGAAAGCAAAAAGATGGCATGATAGAAAGCTGTCATCTAGAGTCTTTGAACTAGGACAGAAGGTTCTGCTGTTTAACTCTAGGCTCAGGCTATTCCCCGGGAAACTGAAATTCCGGTGGAGGGGACCATATGTGATTACAAGTGTGTCACCATATGGCTATGTGGAGCTTCAAGACATTGATTCTAATAAGAAGTTCATTGTTAATGGACAGAGAATCAAACATTATCTTGAAGGCAATGTTGAGCAAGAATGCTCAAGGCTGAGGCTAGATTAAAAAGCTCAGCAAGGTCCAGCTAAAGATAATAAAGAAGCACTTGCTGGGAGGCAACCCAGCCATTAGCAAAACTTTTTCTTATTAATTTTTTTTATTTATTTATATAGGTTTAATATAAATAATCTTCAAGGTGAAAAATCAATTGCATAAGTTCACAGGGTTACAGAAGGATTCAGAATACAAAACAGCAAAAAGAAGCTCACTGGTGCGAAAAAAAGCCAGTAAGAGCGGTTTTGGGCGTTAAACGCCCAAAAGGAGCATCTACTAGGCATTTAACACCAGTAGAGATAGCCATCTGGGCGTTAAACACCAGAAAGAAGCAGCTTCTGGGCGTTTAACGCCAGATTTACAGCATCCTGGGCGTTCAGAAAAACGCCCCAGTAACAAAGGAGTTTCTGGCGTTTAACGCCAGCTAGAAGCAACAGTTGGGCGTTAAACGCCCAGACTAAGCACCAAGTGGGTGTTAAATGCCCAAAACATGCAGCAGTTGGGCGTTTAACGCCAGGATTGTGGGGAGTAGGCAATTTCGTTTTCAATTCAAATTTTTTTTCTATTTTTTATGTTTCAATTCATGATTTCTTGCACAAACATGTTACAAATCCTAATTTTTCAAATCCTTTTTCAAAAGATATCAGATGTATCTTAATTCATAAACCCTTTTTTTTAATCCTCTTCAAATTATTTTCAAATCCTTTTCAAAACAAATCTATTTCTTTTCCTTCTAAAATTTTTTCAACTCATCAATATCTTTTTTAAATCTTCGCAACATCTTTTTCAAAATTCAGATTTATCTTTTTCAAATATCTTTCATATCTTTTCAATTTTAAATTACATCATTTCCAAATCACTTATTCTATCATATCTTTTTCAAATAATTTTCGACACCCACCCCCCTTCCCTTTAAATGTTGGTTCGGCCTCTCTCCCTCTCCTCCACAAGTCAAACTTGGCTCTCCCTCTATCCCTCTCCTTTCTTTTCTTTTGCTTGAGGATAAGCAAACCTCTAAGTTTGGTGTGTTTATCCACGATCACTAAGCCAATACCCACTAAGATCATGGCTCCTAAGGGAAAACAAACCAACTCAAGAGGCAAGAAAGAGAATATTCTAAAACCACTTTGGAATCAAGAAAAGTTCTTAACTAAAGAACATTCAGACCATTACTACAAAATAATGGGTCTAAGGTCAGTGATCCTGGAAGTTAAATTCGATCTGAAGGAAGACGAATATCCGGAGATCCAAGAGCAAATTCGAAACAGGAGCTAGAAAGTCCTAGCTAATCCTGAAACAAAGGTGGGAAGAAACATGTTTCAGGAATTCTACGCAAATCTGTGGCAGACGGACAGGTAGAGAATAGCGAAAACCGCATTCTATGACTATAGAACTCTGGTCAGAGGGAAGATTGTTCACACCCACCCTGACAAAATAAGGGAGATCTTCAAGCTGCCTCAACTGCAAGATGACCCAGCCTCCTTTAATAGAAGAATGATGAGATCAAACATGAACTTGGACAAAATCCTACAGGATATATGTCTCCCTGGAGCTAAATGGACAACCAACACAAAGGGTGCCCCGAACTAACTCAAAACAGGAGATCTCAAACCAGTTGCCAGAGGCTGGCTGGACTTCATTGGGCGCTCTATACTGCCCACTAGCAACCGCTCTGAAGTCACCATCAGAAGAGCAGTAATGATTCATTGCATTATGCTAGAAAAAGAAGTGGAAGTTCATCAGCTGATTGTTTGTGAGCTTTACAAAATTGCAAACAAAAACTCCAAAGATGCCAGATTGGCTTACCCAAGCTTGGTCTCTCTGTTATGTAAAGATGCTGGGATAAAAATGGGAGTAGATGAGTACATCCCAGTTGAGCTACCAGTCACCAAAAAGTCTATGGAAGGACAACAAGTGCAGGACGACCCCATCAAGAGGAGAGCACAGGAGTTCCTCCCGGAAATCCCTCAAATTGAATACTGGGAGCGCCTAGAAGCATCTGTCACCAAGTTGCAAGAAGCTGTGGATCAACTGAAGGAAGAATAGCAAAATCAGAACAACATGCTCTGTAAACTGCTTAGAGAACAAGAAGAGAAAGGGCGTGAACTGAAGGAACTGAAGTGCCAGAAGCTATCTCTTGAAGGGCCAAGCACTCCACAGACTGAAGAGGCATCCACCTCCCAAATTCAAGGTTGTTGAGTTCTCATCTTAGCCTTAACTCTGTGATAATTGTTCTTATCAGAAATTTACCTTAGAAGTTATATATGAGTAGTAGTAATTAGTATCTCTATTTTGATTTTATCTCTAATTAAGCTATAATTTATTCTTCTCATCATCATCAAACATGAATAAAATAGCAGATTTTTAGAATAAGGAGGCAATATTTTTTCGAGTTCTTAATAAGGAAAATTCTAATTATTTATATGTGGTGGCAATACTCTTTGTTTTCTGAATGAATGCCTGAACAGTGCATGTTTTTTATATTGAATTTTATGAATGTTAAAATTGTCGGCTCCTGAAAGAAAGATGAATAAGAGATATGTTATTGATGATCTAAAAAATCATGAAATTGATTCTTGAAGCAAGAAAAAGCAGCAAAAAAAATAGAGAAAAGAGAAAGAGCAGTAGAAAAAGCCAATAGCCCTTAAAACCAAAAGGCAAGGGTAAAAAAAGATCCTGGATAGGAGGGTCAAAAAGGAATAAAATCCTGGCCTAAGCGGCTAAACTAAGCTGTCCCTAACCATGTGCTTGTGGCGTGAAGGTGTCAAGTGAAAACTTGAGACTGAGCGATTAAAGTCGAGGTCCAAAGCAAAAACAGAGTGTGCTTAAGAACTCTGGACACCTCTAAATGGGGACTTTAGCAAAGCTAAGTCACAATCTAAAGAGGTTCACCCAGTTATGTGTCTGTGGCATTTATGTATCTGGTGGTAATACTGGAAAACAAAGTGCTTAGGGCCACGGACAAGACTCATAAAATAGCTGCGTTCAAGAATCAACATACTAAATTAGGAGAATCAATAATACCATCTAAATTCTGAGTTCCTATGGATGCCAATCATTCTGAATTTCAAAGGATAAAGTGAGATGCCAAAACTGTTCGGAAGCAAAAAGCTACTAGTCCCGCTCATCTAATTAGAATCTGAGCTTCACTTAAACCTCTGAGATATTATTGCTTCTTGAATTATTTTCATCCTATTTTGTTTGTCTAGTTGCTTGGGGACAAGCAACAGTTTAAGTTTGGTGTTGTGATGAGCGGATATTTTATACGCTTTTTGGGGGTAATTTCATGTAGTTTTTAGTTTGTTTTAGTTAGTTTTTAGTATATTTTTATTAGTTTCTAGGAAAAATTCATATTTCTGGACTTTACTATGAGTTTGTGTGTTTTTCTATGATTTCAGATATTTTCTGGCTGAAATGGAGGGAGCTGAGCAAAAATCTGATTTAGGCTGAAAAAGGACTGCAGATGCTGTTGGATTCTGACCTCCCTGCACTCGAAATAGATTTTCTGGAGCTACACGAGTCAACCTAGCACGCTCTTAGTTGCATTGGAAATTAGACATCCACGGCTTTCCAGCAATATATAATAGTCCATACTTTTCTCAAGGATAAAGGACGTAAACTGGCATTCAACGCCAGTTTCATGCTGCATTCTGGCGTTAAACGCCAGAAACAGGTTACAAGTTGGAGTTAAACGCCCAAAACAGGTTACAACCTGGCGTTTAACTCCAGAAATAGCCTACGCACGTGTAAAGCTCAAGTCTTAGCCCCAGCACACACCAAGTGGGCCCCAGAAGTGGATTTCTGCACTATCCATCATTGCTTATTCATTTTCTGTAAGCCTAGGTTACTAGTTCAGTATTTAAACAACTTTTAGAGATTTATTTTGTACTTCATGACATTTTAGATCTAAACTTTGTATCTTTGACGGCATGAGTCTCTAAACTCCATTGTTGGGGGTGAGGAGCTCTGCTGTGTCTCGATGAATTAATGCAATTATTTCTGTTTTCTATTCAAACACGCTTGTTTCTATCTAAGATGTTCATTCGCACTTCAATATGATGGATGTGATGATCCGTGACATTCATCACCATTCTCAACATATGAACACGTGACTGACAACCACCTACATTCTACCTTCGATTGAATGAGTATCTCTTGGATTCCATAATCAGAATCTTCGTGGTATAAGCTAGAATCCATTGGCAGCATTCTTAAGAATACGGAAAGTCTAAACCTTGTCTGTAGTATTCCGAGTAGGATTCAGGGATTGAATGATTGTGACAAGCTTCAAACTCACAAGGGTTGGGCGTAGTGATAGACGCAAAAGGATCAATGGATCCTATTCCAGCACGAGTGAGAACCGACAGATGATTAGCCGTGCGGTGACAGCGCACCTGGACCATTTTCACTGAGAGGACGGATGGTAGCTATTGACAACGGTGATCCACCAACACACAGCTTGCCGTAGGAGGAACCTTGTGTACGTGAAGAAGAAGACAGGGGGAAAGCAGAAATTCAGAAGACAAAGCATCTCCAAAACTCCAACATAATCTCCATTCCTGCATAACAAGTATTTAATTTATGCTCTTTTATTTTTGCGCAATCCAAACTAATAATTATAATTGATTTCCTGACTAAGAATTACAAAATAACCATAGCTTGCTTCAAGCCGACAATCTCCGTGGGATCGACCCTTACTCACGTAAGGTATTACTTGGACGACCCAGTGCACTTGCTGGTTAGTGGTACGAGTTGTGAAAAGTGTGATTTACAATTCTTGCACCATGCATCCTACCTTGACCCTAGCCCCATTACAACCTATGGGAAGTCCTCATGATGTTTGTATGCATGCATGAAATAATTGTTGATTGTTAGATGAAAAACAAATCTTGGAAAACATGATTAGGGGAGAATTGAGTGAATCAACCCCATACACTTAAGTGATTAGAGCGGATACACATCCGATGAGGGTTCGATTGCTCAATTACATGTTTCCACCCATGATCATCTGTTTTCTTGCAAGTTTGTAAAATATTTTTAATAATTCAATTCAATTGTGGGTTGAGTGATTGCTATTGCCTTAGCCCTTGTGTTTGTATATGTATTCTTGAAAATTGATTTATTTTGACTAAGTGGATGCATGCATGCAGATAGATTGCATATAGATAGGTTGCATGTAGTTAGTTTGCATTGAATAAATGTTGATGTCCCTTTGCTTCTTTCTTGATTTTAGCATGAGGATATGCTTAGTTTAAGAGTGGGGAGATTTGATAAACCCCAATTTTGTGATTTATCTTGTACTTAATTTGGGGGATTTTTTCACTTTTTTTCACATTTATTCAATGAAATAGCATGGTTTTGCAATTCTCCCTTGATTTGTGCTTAAATGTGAAAACATGCTTTTTAGGCCTTAAAATAGCTAAGTTTAATTCACTTTAATTCCATTTGATGCCTTGATGTATTTGTTGAGTGATTTCAGATTCATAAGGAAAGTATTGGATGGAAGAAGTGAGGAGAGAAGCATGCAAAGTGGGAGAACTCATGAAGAAATGAAGGAACCGTAAAGCTGTCAAGTCCGACCTCTTCGCACTCAATCGACCATAACTTGAGCTACAAAGGTCCAAATGAGGCGGTTCTAGTTGCGTTGGAAAGCTAACATCCGGGGCTTCAAAATTATATAAAATTTGCATATGTTGCTTCGCGTTAAGGGGCACGAACGCGCCATGTATGTGTGCACGCTGATGCTGTCTGTGGCCCATTAAAGTGAAATCGCCCCCAGTGATTTCTGAAGCACTTTGGGCCCAACCCAACTCATTTCTGAAGCTATTTCATGTAGAATTCAAGCTTGGGCAAAGGGGGGAGTAAATGTTTGAAGTGTTAGCATCATGTAGGTTAGTTTCTAGAGAGAGAAGCTCCCTCTTCTCTCTAGAATTAGGATTAGAATTTCTTAGATTTAGGTTTAATTTCATGCTTTGATTTACTTTTTCTCTTTGCAATCCCTCTTCTTCTATCTTTCTTCTCTCTAGTTTAGCATTTAATTCTTGTAATTCTCTACTTTTATGTTGATGCACTTTTGTTCTTCCATTTTTCTTTAATGCAATTTATAATTCATGTTCCTTTATTGTTGATTTGATTTGTTGTTGTTTAATTCCTTGCAATTGAGTAGTGTAGATTTACTTTCCTTGCTATTTTAATATGTTTTCCTTTTATGCCTTCCAAGTGTTTGATAAAATGTTTGGTTGGATTTTAGAGTATAATTTTGTGCTCTTGGCTTAGGAAGGTAACTTAGGAACTCTTGTGTTACTAATGTCCAAGTGATTGACGATTGGGAGCCATTAACGCTAGATCTCACCAATTGATTAGGTGTAGAACTAGGACTTATGGACTTGGATTGATATAGCTCACTTGACTTTCCTCTACTATTAGTTAGGGGCTAACTTAGTGGGATTGAACCTTGCCAATTCTCATGTTGTGGTTAGTGATTAGGATAGAGATCCTTGACCACCTAACCTTGCCAAGACCTTTTAGTTAGTTTATTTCCTTTGCCATTTATATTTCTTGTCCATAATTTCAAAAACCCCAAAACATACTCCATAACCAATAACAAAACACTTTATTGCAATTCCTAGGGAGAATTGATGACATGTCACCATGTCATGTTTTTCTATGCCTTTTTCCTTTGTTTTCAATAGGTTTTATGCACTTTCTTGAGCCATAAGCAAGCCAAGTGGGTAGATTTTCATGCTTCCTTTGATTTAATCAACTATGTATGAATTCATGCTATTTCATGAGGTTTTATGCTAAAATTGTCACATATTATGAAAGAATGAATATCTCATGATTTTGAGCATAGCTTTGATGTGTTTGGTTGATTAATGATAGGTGAAGAAGGCTTGGAGAAAGGGTGAAGCAAGAAGGAATAGCTAGGAGTAAAGAGAGGACAATGGAATAAGTTGAACCAGGAAGCAAAAACTTTTGGGTGAAAAGTTAGCCTCAAAGTTAGACCCCTAACTTGGAGGCTAACGTTGGCACATGAATTTCTCCCCTGGGCACCAAAAGTTTGCGCCAACGTTAGCCCCCTAACTTGGAGGCTAACGTTGGCACATGAATTACAAGGGAGAGGAGCAAAAGTTTGTGCCAACGTTAGCCCCCTAACTTTGAGGCTAACGTTGGCGCTACACACCACAACAGCTTGAAGGGGTATACTTCCAACAAAAATAACTTGAGCTACAGAGCTCCAAATGAGGTGATTCAAGAAGCATTGGAAAGTAGGAATCAAGAGCTTTCCAAGCATATATGGCACTGCATGGTGGACACTAAAATTGAGGGGGAAAACTGCCCCGCAATGTGCATAAATGAGCATGGTGGCAACCTGCAGTGAGGCCAACTGACCTCCGCACTTTCAACGGAGTATAACTCGAGCTGTAGAGCTCCAATTGATGTGCTTCCAAAGGAATTGGAAAGTAGACATTCAGGGCTTTCCAACAATGTATAATAGTATGGGGTGGACAATACGTTTGAGCCTCCAGAACTGACGTTTTCGCCAACGTTTGAGGCAAACGTTACCTCAAACGCTGCACACCAAAGCCAGCGACCATGCACTCTTCAATTGATCATAACTTGAGTTGTAGATGTCCAATTGAAGTGATTCTAAGTGGGTTAGAAAGCTGACATTCAGAGCTTTCCAACCATATATGATAGTCTATATTGGGCATAAAATTGGCAACATGACAAGAGGACAAAGTTGGCGCCATAAATGTGCATAAGGGAGGCCAACGTTAGGGTCAAAGTTAGACCCCTAACGTTGGCACCAACGTTCATACCAGCAAGTTTTGTGGGCTGCTATGAAAAGTTGGAGCCAAAGTTAGACCCCTAACTTTAGCTCCAACTTTTGGTCCAACTTTTGCAAACTCAACCCGGTTCAATTCGGTTCCTCTTCAAACTCCAAGAGCAATCAACCAAGGCCTTTATCAACCCAATTCCATCAAGAGAAAGGGCCCAAATGATCATCACTCAAAGGCACAAGAAATAGATAAAATAGGAATTTCATTTAATTGTAATTTGTTTTTAATTTCATTTTCATTTCCATTTTGTAAAGCCTATATAAGGCATCTGTTTCATATTTGTAGAGGAAGGCTGGCTCCACTAGGGAGCACTAGAATTTGAGAGCTCTCTCTTTAAACGCCAGAATGACAATGCCACTCAGGAAGGAGTTCCACGTTTAACCTCCAGTTTGACCTCAAACTGGAGGTTAAACGTGTTCGACACCTCCAGGGCTACCATTCTAAGCTTCCACGTTTAACCTCCAGTTTGACCTCAAACTGGAGGTTAAACGTGTTCGACCTCCAGGGCTGCCCTTCCTTTATCCACGTTTAAGCTTCAGTTTAACCTTAAACTGAAGCTTAAACGTGTTATATGGAACAGCTTGACCATGCCTTCTTCAAACATAAATAACTTGAGCTACAAAACTCCAAATGAGGTGATTCAAAATGCATTGGAAAGAAGACATCTAGAGCTTTCCAAGCATATATGGCATGCATGGTGGATACTAAAAATTGAGGGAGAAAACAGCCCCGTAATATGCATAGAAGAGCATAGTACCAACATGCAATCAGGCCAGCTGACCTCTTCACCTTCCATGGAGTATAACTCGAGTTGTAGAGATCCAATTGAGGTGCTTCCAGTTGCGTTAGAAATCTGACATCCATAGCTTTCCAACGAGGTATAATAGTCTATATTTGGCATCAAATTGGCAAGGTTGACAAGAGAACAAAGTGACGACTCAAGAAAGGGGGTGCAACATTTGAGTGTAGTTTAATGGATCATTATCCTTTTTGGATCAATTATGTCACTCAGCCTTTCAAGCAAGCAAGGCCCATCAACAACACCAAATCAAGGCCACAAGAATCATCTAGAATAGTTTATTTTCATTTGATTGTAATTTGCTTTGAATTTCATTTTCATTTTGTAATTTAGGGAGCCTATTTAAAGGCCTTAGTTTCTGCATTTAGAGAGGGGGGGATTGAAGGGGAATCCAACCCCTGATGGGGACTTTTACTTTCACTTTTAGCTAGTTTTCCTTTTCTTTGTAATTGAATTCAGAGCTATGATTCACTAAACCCCCTTTCATTGGGTTAGGGAGCTCTATTGTAATTCAATGAATCAATAATAGTTTAGCTTCTTCTTCAATCTTTTCTCTTGAATTTTGTTAGAAAGCTTCTCGATCTAATTCCATTGAGTAGTTGTCTTGGGAAAGAAACTACTCATACTTGGAATCCTTCGGAGCCTTGGGAAAGGAATGGAGGATTCATGCTAGAGAAGCTTTCTCACAGTGGATTGGATTGGGGTTTGGATGGATATTGTGACATGTAATCCTACCAAATTGTGGTTCATGAAATTGTGTGGTATAATCAGTGATCAAGCATCATCTCTTCTTATGAACATTTAAACCAAGGGATTGGGAATTTGTTTGTTTTTAGAGAGCATTGGTGAGCCAAGGAATTGGGATCCAATCATATAAGATTGCCAAGCAAAATTCAATGAATGCATTGGTTGAGGAAGAGATATACATGTTTTGATTCGGAGATTTCAATATCTCCTAAACCCAATGAATTCCCCATTTCTGATTTCCACTTTCTCTTTACATTCAGCAATTCAATTCTTGCAATCACCCCCATTCCCTTTTAATTTCAGCAATTTACATTCTGCTCTTTAATTCATGCAATTTAAGATTCAGCCATTTAATTTTCTTGTCATTTACTTTTCCCGCCAATTTTACATTCCGTAATTCTCATCTCAATTCTTGATTCCGCTCAACTAGAACACACTTCTAATCCGAATTGCTCAATCAACCAATCCTTGTGGGATTCGACCTCACTCTATTGTGAGTTTTTACTTGACGACGATAACCGGTGCACTTGCCGGAAGGAATTTTGCCGATCGTGCAATTTCCTAAATCGTAGCATAACTAGTTTATGCGCATCAAGTTTATGGCGCCGTTGCCGGGGATTGGTTTTCGATTGACAATTCTCAAATTGGAAGTTAACTAGATTGAGCAATTTTTCTTTTCTTTTGTTAATAGTTTTTTTTCAGTTTATTACTGCTAATTTCTGCAAATTTTAATTTGTTTTCTTTGCTTATTCACTTGTTAGCATACTAACCACCAGCTGTTTGTGATATTGCCTCACTATGGGATTTCCACTATCTTTGGATGAGTATTGTTTGAGACTGAGCACATTGCAAAAAAGAAAGGAGTATCCATCATCTTTTGGTCAATCAAAATTCATGAGAAACTCTCCACCACCACAGAATGATTCATGTTATTATGCTCATGGTGGGTGGGAGTATCAGGAACAGGAAACGGGGTACTTCTCAGAGCCACAAAATGGTCCATGTTTTGGTGAATTTGATCACCACTCAAGTTGTGGCTGGGAAGATCAAAACCAAAGAGATTTCACTTATTCACACCCCATTCATCAAGAGCCATCACCTCTGAATTATCCAACCTCACCTCCTAGTTTTACATATCCAAATTCTTCATCACTTGAGCATTTCTCAGCACAAAATTCCTTCTCAAATTCATACAATTCATTTCACTATCCACAAGACTCATTCCACTACACACAAGAGTCATACCACTACCAACACTCCAACCAAAGACTCTATCAGCCCACACAAAACACATACTCCCAGCCACCATATCACAGCCAAGATAATCAACCTCATCAACCCATTTTTTTTTAGTATCCTTAATCTTTAGTGCTTTGCTTTACATCTAATAAAACATGGTTTCTTATGCATGAACTTGAATCCTCAGGACAACTATTGATTAAGTGCACTAAACCGTGCATGTAAATTACAGTTGGTCTCTAAGTTTGGTGTGCCTGATGGCACTCCCAAATCTTACTCAAATTGAATTCCATCTTTCATTCAAGGTGCACAACCAAACATTAAGTTTGGTGTTCTTTTTGAACACAGTTTATGAAAAGCAAGAAGTTCCTCTGGATTTCAAAATTCATGACAAGTATACCATTCACATGTTTTAATGCTTTAGTTTCAATTACTTAGGGTAGTCACTTTGTTTAGAATCAAAGAGCCAAGGTGACTATGATTTATTAGAAATATGCACACTCATTAAGGACAACCAATATGGATTTCATGTCATCAGGAGACTTAACCAAAAACTAAGTTTGGTGTCCAAATAATAAGTGTGCATACATGTAGAAGTCACGGCTATAAGCTCATAAAGACAAGCATTGATTTACATGTGCAAATACTATTCATAATTCACATGGACCGAAAAATGATAGCAAATTTGTTTGTTTGTGCAGGTACAAAAGAAAAGACAAAAATGGAGGAAAAAGACAAAGGGAGGTACGTGCTTGGTCAAAAAGAAAATTCACAAATCTTTGAAACTAACACATGGGAAAAGGAAGTTCTGCAAGAAAAGAAAGCTACATGTACAACCTAATGCATCCAGAATACTTCCAAGAAAATGAAAAGCCAATCGTCCTTATCTACAATTCATATATTTACCATCAAGCCACCCTTCACAAACCACCCTAGCCGTTCATTTTTCACTCATGGGCACTATAAAGAACCACTTGGGGAACGAGTCCCACACCACCAATCCTCCTTCATACACATTTTCCTTCATCATAGCATAACCATCTCTTGCCGAAAACAACCTCACCACACCTCCAACAACACTTCTTGCTTCACCTTGTCAACTTTAGTTGTCACTTACCAAAACTAAAAAAAAAAAAAAAAAAAAAAAAACCAATGGCAGCTTCATCTAGCCACAAAAGAAGAAAAGACAAGCAGCCAATGGGGGAAAACAGGGAATTCGATGCATGGAGATACAGATCAGTATTCCATGAGATTCAAGCCGAATGGATGAGACCTAAAACGGTACTAGCTGAGGTTCCCTTTGACCTTGAAAAGGATGAGTTCCCAGGTGTTTGGGAAAAGATCAAAAAGAGGAAGTGGGAGCTCCTAACTAAGCCAATCACTAGAATCAACATCAACTTGGTGAAAGAGTTTTATGCAAATGCAGTAAGGGAGGATCAAACCAAGAACCCCACATACAAAAGCTATGTGAGAGGGGTGGAAGTTGACTTCAGTCCCAAAGCAATCATGAAAACTCTTGGCCTGAAAAACATACATTTCAGCCAAGCAAGTTATGAAGAAAGGATGATAGGAGAACCTGACTATACAACTATTGCTGAAGACCTTTGTGCCATCAGAGCTGAATGGGTGAGAAAAACAAGAGGGGCTCCAAGAGTCTTGAGAAGGGGAGACCTAACACCTGAAGCTAAAGGGTGGTATGCAATAGTTAGGAGATCCATCCTACCCACTGCAAACTCTTCAGAAATAGTCCCTAAAAGAGCCATCTTGCTACATTGCATTATGGTTGGAGGGGAGATCAAAGTTCATAAACTCATTGCTGAACAGATACAAGAGTTTAGTGAGAAAAGTGACCCTGAATCCTGGCTTCACTTCCCTAGCACTATCATTAGACTATGCATCGATGCCCAAGTACCACTTGAGGATGAAAGACCTAATTGGCTATATCCTGGACTGGCCATAACTGCACACAGAATGACTCTTGGCCCAACTCCTCCAAGACATACAAGAAGAAGAAATGAAGAAGGGCAACAAGTGGAAGCCGAGCAAGAAGCAGAACAAGAAAGACAGGAAGGAGAAGATAGAGAAGAAGAGCAAGAAGAGCAAGCAACTCCTGAAAGAAGACAACGAATTCCCAGAGACCCCATGGATATGAGCAGAATGCAGGAAATCATGGAAGGAATGTCTCAACAATACATGAGGTCTCAGGAGAGACAAGAAGACTTTCATCTAAAAATGATGGATATGCAAAGGAACTTTGAATCAAGATTCTTTGATCTGCAAAGGGAACAAAATCTACACTTACAGGAATCCTTCAGCCACATATGCCAACACCAAGATGCCAATGTCTTGGCAATCAAGGAAGCCACCACTTTACAGAATGCAAGATACTCAGTCCAAGCTGACTACAACATCAGTTTGCAAATCAAGCTTAACTACATAGGGGAACATCTACACAAGATGGACCCAGCATTCCCAGCTTATGATGAGTATTTCAAAGGGAGGAAAGAAGGAGAAATAAACAAGGCAATGATCCTTGAAAAAGGAGTGGAAGAAACGATGAAAAAGGCTGGATTCTGGAAAAAGCTCATAAGAAAAGACAAAGGAAGCACAAGTGGTCAAAAAGAGGCAGGAAGCAAGAAGAAGCAGGATCCCAAGAATTAAGAAGAACCAAGCAATAAAATCAAGGTGGTCTGGACCATTCCTTGTCACCAAGGTCTCCAATTATGGACAAGTAGAAATCATGGAAGAAAAGTCACAACGAACCTTCGTTGTTAACGGTCAAAGACTCAAACATTACTTGGGAGATGTGGAGGAGAAGGACAAAGTTAAATATCACCTCAACTGAGGAAGCTGACCGTCAAGCTAATGACGTTAAAGAAGCGCTTGTTGGGAGGCAACCCAACCTGAGGTAATACCTTGTTGCTGTTTCTTTTATTTGTTTCAATAAAAAGGGTAAAGTAGTTTCTGTGCATTGCAAAGAATTAAGTTTGGTGTTTCACACCAAACAATGAATTCATGGATCAATAAGTCAAAGGGGAATGTGTGACTCTAAGTTTGGTGTTCCACCATAAAGATCAACTGAACACAACAACCTTTGAATTATATGAAAGGAACAACTATTCTAAGCAGTCACAGAAATGCTTAAAACCCTTAGTAGCAACATCATTCCAAGATAACTCAAGGATTCAAAGAACAGAGAGAAGTAAGTGGGAGACTAAGTTTGGTGTTCACACACCAATCTAAGAATCCGATACTTACCCACACATAGTTGAGCTGATCACTCAAGTGCTTGAGAAGCAAGCAACTTCATCACTCTTTGCAGGAAAGGAAACAAGAACCTTAAAGCATGAAGCAACACTTAGGAAGAAGAAGGAGAAATCAAATTGTTTCCTGACAACAAAGAGAAAACAAGGAATTTCACAAGGTGGTATTGTTCCTTGCTAATTCTTTAAAAAGGGCAAACAAAAGCATGCGTGTTCTGGTTTAAACTGTAAATGTTGAATCTTTCTGGAATGTGTAGTTTTTTTAGTATGTGTGTTTGTTAATTGCTTTGAATAAAGTGAATGCCTAGATGTTTGGATATAACTTCACCTTCTTAAACAAGTGCGTGCCATGCTTGTTCTGTTTCCAAAAATAAAAGAAAAGTTTGAACAAAAGTAACTTGGCTAAATTAGTGACAAATCAAGTAGAATTAAGTGGTGGTATGCATGCTTGATTGTTTAGTCAGATCACTAAAATTAGAGTGTCGAATTATCATTTTTTATGTAGAAAGTAAAAATTGTCTATGGATCTTGATGAATAAATGTCTTTGGCCATGAAAAAGAAAGAAAAAGAAAAAGAAAAAGCCACGGAAAAAGGCAACCAAAAAGCAAAAAAATTGAGAAAATAAGCTAGGTACCAATGGTTTGAACTTCTGAGACAAATGCCTGTGGTGTTTATGTATTAAGGATATGCTTGGATGAATAGGTTCTGAGGAGTGTTTCAACACTTGGTAACTTGGGTTAACTAACCCGGGATTATCAACCAAAAGTCCATTATCAAGAGCAACCTAAATACAAAACATTTAGTCACACAAAGAGGTGCTGGGCACCAATGTCTCAAGAAGAAATGTGAACTAAAATGCCTAAAGTGGATATGTGTAGTGCACTGATAAGAAAAAGAAAATGCCAAAGGCTTGTGCAACACATGACACTAAGCAAACAAGGAGCAAAAGAAGCTCTAAGAAAAAGAAAAGAAAAACAAAGAAGAGAAAAGTGCCAAAGACATAAGAATAACAAGAGGCCATAGCAATTTTTGATGGATGCAACGAAAAAGTGATAATCCTACCTGATAAGTATGAAAAAGTGATGCTGCAACTTTCTGCATAAAACCCTTCTGATGAACTTCAAATGCTTGCTAATATAGCCAATGTAATTGCTTTCTGTTTCATACTTTCTTCTCAAATAACTCAGGATTTGCTTAGGGACAAGCAAGTATTAAGTTTGGTGTTGTGATGCCAAGGCATCATAGGCTAGTTTCACTAGCATTTTTCTGTTAGTTTTAGTTGTTTTATGCATTTTCTTGAGCTTAAAGTAACCAAAAATGGTTAAATGAAGAACAAAGTAATGAACCATCCAAACAATATGATTTTGATGCAAATTCCATGAGTTTTAGCTATATTACTTAAATGCTATGAATGAAAGATTTCTCATGAAATTTTGCAAGACTTTGATGCAATTGTTTGGATGATTTCAGGGAAGAAGAGGCTAAGCAAGGAAGCAACAAAATCAATAAAGGAAGCTTGAACATCACATGTGGAGTTTAAGTTCCAGTTTAAGCCTAAACTGGAGCTTAAACGCCAAAATCATGAAGGATAAGAAATGCTGGGATTGAAGTTTAACCTCCAGTTTGACCTCAAACTGGAGGTTAAACGCCAGAATGAAAAGTCTCACCAAAGAAGCATTCCACGTTTAACCTCCAGTTTGACCTCAAACTGGAGGTTAAACGCCAGAATGACAATGCCACTCAGGAAGGAGTTCCACGTTTAACCTCCAGTTTGACCTCAAACTGGAGGTTAAACGTGTTCGACACCTCCAGGGCTACCATTCTAAGCTTCCACGTTTAACCTCCAGTTTGACCTCAAACTGGAGGTTAAACGTGTTCGACCTCCAGGGCTGCCCTTCCTTTATCCACGTTTAAGCTTCAGTTTAACCTTAAACTGAAGCTTAAACGTGTTATATGGAACAGCTTGACCATGCCTTCTTCAAACATAAATAACTTGAGCTACAAAACTCCAAATGAGGTGATTCAAAATGCATTGGAAAGAAGACATCTAGAGCTTTCCAAGCATATATGGCATGCATGGTGGATACTAAAAATTGAGGGAGAAAACAGCCCCGTAATGTGCATAGAAGAGCATAGTACCAACATGCAATCAGGCCAGCTGACCTCTTCACCTTCCATGGAGTATAACTCGAGTTGTAGAGATCCAATTGAGGTGCTTCCAGTTGCGTTAGAAAGCTGACATCCATAGCTTTCCAACGAGGTATAATAGTCTATATTTGGCATCAAATTGGCAAGGTTGACAAGAGAACAAAGTGACGACTCAAGAAAGGGGGTGCAACATTTGAGTGTAGTTTAATGGATCATTATCCTTTTTGGATCAATTATGTCACTCAGCCCTTCAAGCAAGCAAGGCCCATCAACAACACCAAATCAAGGCCACAAGAATCATCTAGAATAGTTTATTTTCATTTGATTGTAATTTGCTTTGAATTTCATTTTCATTTTGTAATTTAGGGAGCCTATTTAAAGGCTTTAGTTTCTGCATTTAGAGAGGGGGGGATTGAAGGGGAATCCAACCCCTGATGGGGACTTTTACTTTCACTTTTAGCTAGTTTTCCTTTTCTTTGTAATTGAATTCAGAGCTATGATTCACTAAACCCCCTTTCATTGGGTTAGGGAGCTCTATTGTAATTCAATGAATCAATAATAGTTTAGCTTCTTCTTCAATCTTTTCTCTTGAATTTTGTTAGAAAGCTTCTCGATCTAATTCCATTGAGTAGTTGTCTTGGGAAAGAAACTACTCATACTTGGAATCCTTCGGAGCCTTGGGAAAGGAATGGAGGATTCATGCTAGAGAAGCTTTCTCACAGTGGATTGGATTGGGGTTTGGATGGATATTGTGACATGTAATCCTACCAAATTGTGGTTCATGAAATTGTGTGGTATAATCAGTGATCAAGCATCATCTCTTCTTATGAACATTTAAACCAAGGGATTGGGAATTTGTTTGTTTTTAGAGAGCATTGGTGAGCCAAGGAATTGGGATCCAATCATATAAGATTGCCAAGCAAAATTCAATGAATGCATTGGTTGAGGAAGAGATATACATGTTTTGATTCGGAGATTTCAATATCTCCTAAACCCAATGAATTCCCCATTTCTGATTTCCACTTTCTCTTTACATTCAGCAATTCAATTCTTGCAATCACCCCCATTCCCTTTTAATTTCAGCAATTTACATTCTGCTCTTTAATTCATGCAATTTAAGATTCAGCCATTTAATTTTCTTGTCATTTACTTTTCCCGCCAATTTTACATTCCGCAATTCTCATCTCAATTCTTGATTCCGCTCAACTAGAACACACTTCTAATCCGAATTGCTCAATCAACCAATCCTTGTGGGATTCGACCTCACTCTATTGTGAGTTTTTACTTGACGACGATAACCGGTGCACTTGCCGGAAGGAATTTTGCCGATCGTGCAATTTCCTAAATCGTAGCATAACTAGTTTATGCGCATCAAAGGATCCCCTAGAGTGGTCCTCTACAACAAAGACACCAACCCTCAAGCTCAAAGGGAAGAGCTCGAACTACTTCCGGAAGTCCAAGAAAGAGTCCAGATTAGAGAGAAAGCGCTAAAGCGTCGAATGGATTTAAGGTATAATCGGAAGGTAATCCAGCGAAGCTTTGCCACAAATGACCTCATCTAAATCCGAAATGATATCGGAGCAGGTCGATCAGGAGATGGAAAGCTAGCAGCGAATTGAAATGGGCCATACCAAGTTACAGAAGTACTAGGGAAGTGTTACTATAAGGTGGCCGACCTCCAAGGGCGAGAACAACCAAGGTCATGGCATGCCTGTAACCTAAGAAGGTACTATAGATAGAAAAAGATGTCAGGCCAAGGTGCACTCTTTTTCCTAAAAAGGTTTTTTCATGAGGCGCCACGCCGAGATCTAAAAAACTTTCCGACCTAGAAGGGTAAGCACTCACATGTACACACTTTTCGATTCCCCAAAATGTTTCCTACCAAGACGCATTAATTTACACTCATAAAATTCAAAATTCATCGCCCGATTAAGAGAGGTCATCAAGGTGAAGCGATAGAAGCTCAAGTTAATGCAAGGATTTATAAAAAGTAACCCAGAAAAAGTAACCTGACGAGGTCTAACTAGAAATGGGATTACTAAAAATAACTTAAAAAGGCCCGACAGAGAAGTCAGACCAATGAAAGGATCATTGAAAGGGGACAAAAAAATCTCACAAAGGCCAAAGAAAGGATAAAAAAGCAGGGCCCGAAGTGCTTAGCTAAAAAGGTACAAAGCCCTGAAGGGAATGTTACTTAAAGCAAGAGCACGATCTCAAGACGGAGCTAGAAAGTCATCCCAACAAACTACAAAGAAAAGGTTCTATGTAAGAACACTACCTAAAAAAGTTGTTGGGAACTGGCTAAAAAAGCCCGGACAATGAAACCATAAAGATCGACGTCAATAAAGCGCGATCTAAGAAACAACAGGTCGTATTGCCTTGAGAAAGGCAACGAACCAAGGAGTCCCAAGGTATAGAGGAAACCACAAAGGACCACGTCATCATACAAAAGCCAAAAATGTTGAAAAACCTAAGGCCAAAGTGCTTAGCCAAAAGGGTATAAGTCCTAAAAAAGGGGCGTTACCTAAAAGGCAAACAAAGTCAATTAGGCACAAATCAAAACATTAAAGTTGCTAGGAAGCAACCAATTGTCAAAGAGTTATCCATAGGAGACTTACAAAAACCAACAAGTTCAGCAAGTCCACTGGTCGGACTCTACTAATACATAATCAAAACAAAGAACCATCATAATAAGGAAAAAATAGGGGATCTAAGTTTGCCCTAGTAGCAACATCTTGAGAGGGAGGTGGCTTAGTTGAGATCGGGGTGGCATTGACAACTCCATCTGGCCCATTCAAAATCTCCAGGTCTGGCTCGGGCTCAGGAGGGACCACCTCGGCAGAAGGAGCTGCAGTAGTAGAAGCTGAGGAAGCCTTAGGTGGTGGCACAAGAGGAGGACCCTCATCATCATCGTTAGGGGCAAGCACAATCTTACCGTCCTCCACCACATTGTCCATGCTAAATAAAGAGAGGTCAACCGCGGGAGCAAGAACCCAAACCTAGGCCTTCAGATTTTCATAAATATCGGTCATACTGCCCACCATATGTCCCTGAAGCTCGGCATAATCATCCTGGGTAGATTGAAGCCTGATGAATCCATATTTGATGATCATTTTTGGTTAGATTGAATGGATTTTCATCATATAAACTTGCACTTATTCCCTTGAATAGCGTGCTTTTGAACTTTCCTCCCAAATTGCTCTTGATTAAGAAAATGTGCTCCGTTGTGCCTAATTTAATCTACTTTATTCCATCTGCCTTCCATTCGATGCCTTGATGTTGTTGGTGAGTGATTTCAGGTGTATAAGGTAGGAATGGGTTAGAGAAAATGGAAGAAGAGCATGCAAAGTGGAAGAGAGAAGAAGAATCAAAGGAGATGAGCTCAGAGACGTGTGCGTGCGCACAGCTACCTGTGTGTACGCACAGCTACCCAATCAGAGCACGTGGATTGCTTCGAGCGTGTCACGCGTCCAACCAAGCATCACCTAGTGTGCGTACGCACGGGACTGGATTTCTCGCAAGGTGTCCGCACGCATCTGTGGACACACAAGTGTCCGCACATGACTTCATTAAAATGGCACATGACTCGTGATTTGGGGGCTTTGGAGGCCCATTTCTAAAGTCTTCTAGCTCATATTGGAGGGGGAATGAGAGACATAATATAGCATATGATTAGTATAGTTTTAGGAGTTGTAGTAGGAAGCTTGACTTTGTTTCTCTCTAAGTTTTTCATCATCTCTATTAGGGTTTATATTAGCGTTTTACATTCAAGTGCCATTTCCATTTTTTATCTTGGATTTTGCTAGCTTTCATTGTAAGTATTCTCTTGTTATTACTCTTTATAGTTACATTGTCATTACCCTTTCTTCTAATTCATGTTATAGTTCAATTTTGCTTCTCTCTTGCACTTTTAATTACTTGTTGATGAATTTGATGTTTGATGTTTGTTTCATGCTTTCGTGTGTTATTCTTGTTGATTGAAATCAATTGTTGCTTTTAGTTTCAAGCCTTTTCTCATTTTCTCCATGTTTAATGTTTTTGCCCACCATGTATTTGACAAAATGTCAAACATGGTTTTAGGCTAAATTTTTTGTTCTTGGCTAGGGTAAAGTGAGCAATTGGGTTTCTAGAGTTGGAATGTCCGACATTTAGTTTCACTTCATGGATTGTTAATTGTTCTTGTTCCCACGAACGCTAATTAGCAAACAATTTAGGATTTGTGGGTTGGGAATACTTATGCTCATTTAACTTACCTTTCAATGTGAGGGTTGATCAAGTGAGATTAGTCCATCATAATTGTCATAGTTGTGGTTCCAACAAGAAAAGGACCCTTAGCTTACTCCAAGCCAAGACTCTTTTTGATGCTTTTAATCTTTCATACATTTCCATGTTGATCTCTTTTATACTTTACTTGTTTATATTACATAGTCGGTTCTTTAATTTCTTCATTAGTTCAATCATTACAATTTTTCATGTTCTTTTATTGCTTTATATGTTCATTTCTTCATTGACAATCCCTTGATCGCTACAACTGGATTTGCACACTCATTGTTCTAAAGTACTCTCGATTTTGAATTAGTTTTGAATTGTGACACATCTTGTGAATTTCCAATTTGATCGGCGGCCAACTTGTCGGGGTAGGACTATACTTACAACGCTAATTCCGTTTTGGATAATCGAGTTCCTAATCCCATATGCGAATTGGTCGTCGCTTATCAAATTTTGGTGCCGTTGCTGGGGAGTTCACTTTAAGTGCAATGAGTGCTACAACTTTGGTTGTTGAAAATACGTGAATAGTGTAAATATTTGATTTTTCGTTTGCTACTTAGCACTAATTGTAGATACTACTTTTCTCTTTAGAAAGTTTTAGTTGTCGTTGATTGTCAAGTGGTTCTTGTTTACTTGCACATTTTTGTTTTGCTTTTCATAATTGCATGGCTTTCATTGCCTTCTCAGTTGAATGACACGGTCGCTTCCAGACCCGAGCTTGGCCACTTTTGATCTGGAAATCGAAAGAACTTTAACTCATATAAGGCAAGCTCGTCGTCGGCTAGCTTTTGTGGATAGTGAATTGGAACCCCTTAGGAACCCTCCCATTCACTATCACCACCCATCCATGACTATCAATCTACAATCAACGAGGAGAATCTATATTCATCTGTGGGGAGTACTGAACTCTCTTTGAGTGACTCAGGTGACACCGTCATGGCGGATCCACCTCGAAGAATCACCTTGAAGGAGGCCGGAGCTCCTGATCTTGACTTGCAATCGCTTCAAATTCTGTATCCGGTTTTAGACCTAAATTTTGAGCTCAAGTCCGGCACGATAAACTTGCTTCCCAAATACAATGGACTGTCGGGGGAGGATCCTCTGAAGCATCTAAAGGATTTCCAAGTTGCATGTGCAACTGCGAGAAGACATGGGGCGGATGAAGCCGCAGTGTTGGTCTTCGCTTTCCCTTTCTCTTTGGAGGGAAAAGCGAAGGAGTGGTTTTATACTCAACCGGGTGAAGTTAGATCCAATCGGGACTTGTTGCATAAAGAATTTTTGGAAAAGTTCTACCCTCCTCAGAAAACAGACAAGTTACGAAGAGAGATCTTTTGTATTATGCAACGAGATGGGGAGACTTTGTATGAATACTGGGAGAGATTTAAGAAGTTACTAGAGGCTTGCCCTCACCATAGGATTGATGAGTTGGTTCTTATCCGTTATTTCTATCAAGGAATGCATCACCAAGACAAGCTTTTCCTAGATGCCGCGAGTGGAGGTTCATTGACCAAAAACAAGACCGCTGCAGAAGCATGGGAAGTTATCTCAGACTTGGAAGACCCCACTCAACACTCAAGGGCAAGGAGTCCACAACCGAAAGCTTTGAGTGATGTTTCTCCCTCCGGAGATGCTACTTTGACCAAGACCCTCGGTGAAATGACAATCTTGTTGCGACAAATCACCCAAGGGCAATAAATTCCTCAAGCTTTGATAAATGCTCCACCTCAACCTCCACAGATTGAAGTAAAGGATATGTGGTGTTTGTGCTTGTAACACTCATTACAACGATGAGTGCCTTCAACTCCAAGTGGACACTACATTGGAGGTAGCCAACCCTTATCCGGAAAGACCAAATTACAACCAAGGATCCTACCCATATGGAGGCAATCAAAACCAAGGATGGAAGGATAATTTAAATCAAAGGTGGAATCAAGCTCCTCAAGCTCAACCCAACCAAAACACTCAAGTCTACTATCATCAATATCCCCAAGGTCAACCACAATACCAATAACCCCCACAATCTCAACCTCAAGCGAAATACCAACACCCCCATAGTAGGCCTAGCCCTCCTCAAGTTAACCAATCCTTCCCATCCAATCAACCTCACATGAATGACACAATTCACACCTTCATGCAAGAGCAACGGGAGTTCCATAAGAAACAAGAGACATATATGGCTACGATAGCCGACGCCCTTTCCCATTTAACTCTCCCTCCTCAAACCGCACAAAACACCCAACAAGCTTCAACCTCAAGTAGTTTACCCTCCTAACCCTAAGGGTAGCATCAATGCCATTACCTTTAGGAGCGGCACTAAACTGGACAAGATTGTTGCTATACCTACAAAGTTGAGTGAGGAGACAAATAATGAAGAAGTAGGAGATGAAGTGGAGGTGACGAGGGATGAAAATGAAAGTATTGACAAAAGTGAGGAAGAACCACCCAAGGTCAAAGAGCCAAAGAGAAAGTCCTTGCTTGAAGAGCCTTTGCCCATTCCATTCCTAACCTTAGCCAAGAAGGCCAAGAAACAAGAAGAACTTGACCCCAATATGGTGGAAGTTTTTAAGAAGGTCGAAGTCACCGTCCCCCTCTTCCAAGCAATTCAACAAGTGCCCAAGTATGCCAAGTACCTTAAGGATGTTTGCACTCAAAAAGACAAGCTTAGCAACCTCAATACAAAGCCAGTAGATGATTCTATCTCTTTTTTACTTCATGAAAAATACAATGATCCCGGCCCATGTTTGGTCACTTGCTTAATTGGAGGGATGAAATTCATGGACTGTATGTATGATCTGGGGGCGTGCGTAAGCATTATGCCACTCCCCATTTATGAAAGATTGAATTTATCACCACTAAAGAGGTTCGGGGCGAGGATTGTGCTAGCCGATAAAAGTATTGTGTCAGTTGTTGGGATTGCAGAGAATGTGCTAGTTAATATTCAAGGATTGCTCTTTCCAGTTGATTTTCACATTTTGGAGACCCCTCCCATAGACTCTAACAAGCCATCGTCCATACTCCTTGGAAGGCCATTCTTAAAGACGGCACGTTTCAAGCTAGATGCACATTCGGGAGTCTATTCTTTTGAGTTTGATGGCAAGTTAGTCAAGTTCACTTTGGAGGAGTTCAACAAACCCGTGCTTGAAGCCTATTCTATTTTTGGGTGCGACATCGTTGAAGATCATGTGATTGAGGATGGGAAGGAGCAAGAAAAAGAGGATGTTGCCAAGAAGTCAAATCCAAAGGATCACACTCAACCCAAGAATGCCAAGGAGTTGAAGATTTTCCTCCTTGGTGAAGTTTCCAAGTGACAAATGAAGCCATGCAAGTCCAACTTAGGACTCTAAACCAAAGTGCTCGGTGAGAGACACCGCACCATGGTAACTTTGTTCCAATTTTATTTCTTGTTTATAGCCTTTTAAATTATTTGCTTTCTTGTGATATAATGGTTAGTTTAGGTTTGGTTTGATGATTTTGAGTTGAATAAGTTAAATTACTTGTGGACCATGAAATTGTGCTTGTTTGAATGATTTGGGGTTGGTATGTTGATATGCTAAGGGTAGGAACCTTAGTTTTGAAGAGAAAAGAATTTTCTGAAACAGGGCATCTGTGCGTCCGCACTAACCTATGCGTACGCACAAAACTGTGTCTTTCGCCACCTGTGCGGCCGCACGGAACTGTGGGTCCACACACATCTTGACATGCCCTCTAGTCGCAGTGCCAGCACAGCTTGTGCGTGCGCGCTGCCCAGTTTTCTTTGATCTGTGCGAGCGCACGGCTGTGTGCGTACGCACACGTTCCCTTTCTGCTTCATCTGTGCGGCCGCACAGATGTGTGCACCCGCACACCAATTGTAGACCCCTCTGGTGGGAGGGAGAGAACGGCTTGTGCGCGGGAACAACCTCCCCCATTTTTGGCCCCTGTGCGTGCGCACAAGACGCGTTCTGGGTATTAACAGTGCAACCTGCCCTGTTGAGAGGCAGCTCTCTTTTCTTCTTTTCTTTCTTCACTGCTCTCTCTCTTCTCTGCTCAGCTCCGCCGGTCCCTGCCGCCGGCCACCGCTGCCGTCAGCCCACCGCCGGCGATCCCTCTCTCTCTTCCTATTTCTCTTACTCCTATTATATTTTCTTTCTTTCTTTCCCTTCTCTTTTCTCTATTCACCACCGGTGAGTTCTCTCTTCTAGTGCTTCTTTATCTAGCAAACCCAAATGCCGTGATTTTACAGTGGCTATAACAAGTTCTACTATTCCTCCCTAGTTCTTGTCTTTTCAACCTCTATATCTCAGGTTCTTGTTTTTTCTTTCTTTTATGTTAATATTTTTGCACTTACTTTCATTTCTTTTATGTTGCTTAGATTTCATTAGTTGCTTTCTTTATTGTCTCTTTCAACTTCAAAGTGTTGTTGCTTGATTGTTAGGTTGGTTATGAACATATTTGAGCTTAATTGTGATGAACTTGCACATTGCATACCACATGTTCGATAAAATGCCTCAATGAACATTTTGTTTGATTCATATGACTTGGTGATGCCAAGGCATCATAGGCTAGTTTCACTAGCATTTTTCTGTTAGTTTTAGTTGTTTTATGCATTTTCTTGAGCTTAAAGTAACCAAAAATGGTTAAATGAAGAACAAAGTAATGAACCATCCAAACAATATGATTTTGATGCAAATTCCATGAGTTTTAGTTATATTACTTAAATGCTATGAATGAAAGATTTCTCATGAAATTTTGCAAGACTTTGATGCAATTGTTTGGATGATTTCAGGGAAGAAGAGGCTAAGCAAGGAAGCAACAAAATCAATAAAGGAAGCTTGAATATCACATGTGGAGTTTAAGTTCCAGTTTAAGCCTAAACTGGAGCTTAAACGCCAAAATCATGAAGGATAAGAAATGCTGGGATTGAAGTTTAACCTCCAGTTTGACCTCAAACTGGAGGTTAAACGCCAGAATGAAAAGCCTCACTTAAGGAGCATTCCACGTTTAACCTCCAGTTTGACCTCAAACTGGAGGTTAAACGCCAGAATGAGTATGCCACCCAGGGAGGAGTTCCACGTTTAACCTCCAGTTTGACCTCAAACTGGAGGTTAAACGCCAGAACCAGGAAGAGTACCAGGGAGCCATTCCACATTTAAGCTCCAGTTTGACTCAAACTGGAGCTTAAACGTGTTCGATAGCTTTCCTACTCCAGGGTTGCTCTCTCCATCTCCACGTTTAACCTCCAGTTTGACCCCAAACTGGAGGTTAAACGTGTTCGACACCTCCAGGGCCACCATTCTAAGCTTCCACGTTTAACCTCCAGTTTGACCTCAAACTGGAGGTTAAACGTGTTCGACCTCCAGTATGCCTCCACCCTTTTCCACGTTTAACCTCCAGTTTGACCTCAAACTGGAGGTTAAACGTGTTCGACCTCCAGGGCTGCCCTTCCTATCTCCACGTTTAAGCTTCAGTTTAACCTTAAACTGAAGCTTAAACGTGTTCGACTACATGACTCTCCAGGGCTACCTTCTTCCATTTCCACGTTTAAGCTTCAGTTTAACCTTAACTGAAGCTTAAACGTGCTTCTACAAAAGGCCTCACTGGAAGTGTCTGGCGTTTAAGTTGCAGTTTAAGCTTAAACTACAACTTAAACGCCACTCTTGAAAAAGGTTTCTGGGCCAAAAATATTGTGATTTAAGTTAGTCTTTGAGCACAATTATTAACTTAAACTTACTTTGGTATGAAACCCAATTGAATATCATGGTTTATGGGATTGGGCCTGAAGGATTGATGAGTTTGAAATCTCAATTTATTGAGACATGTGTCATTATTTGATTATCACTAAGTTGGCTCAATAAATGTTACAGGATTTGGATCAACAACCTCATCAAGATTATGGATCATAAACCCAAGGCAAAAGGAAAGCAAGGAGAGGCCTCAAAGCCCAAGAAGCACAACAGAAGCTCAATATAGAAAGTGTATAAATAGGATAGAAGTTAAGTTAGAGGGGGACTTTGACTTTCACTTTTAGCTAGTTTTCCTTTTCTTTGTAATTGAATTCAGAGCTATGACTCACTAAACCCCCTTTCATTGGGTTAGGGAGCTCTATTGTAATTCAATGAATGCATTGGTTGAGGAAGAGATATACATGTTTTGATTCGGAGATTTCAATATCTCCTAAACCCAATGAATTCCCCATTTCTGATTTCCACTTTCTCTTTACATTCTGCAATTCAATTCTTGCAATCATCCCCATTCCCTTTTAATTTCAGCAATTTACATTCTGCTCTTTAATTCATGCAATTTAAGATTCAGCCATTTAATTTTCTTGTCATTTACTTTTCCCGCCAATTTTACATTCCGCAATTCTCATCTCAAATCTTGATTCTGCTCAACTAGAACACACTTCTAATCCGAATTGCTCACTCAACCAATCCTTGTGGGATTCGACCTCACTCTATTGTGAGTTTTTACTTGACGACGATAACCGGTGCACTTGCCGGAAGGAATTTTGCCGATCGTGCAATTTCCTAAATCGTAGCATAACACGTTTATGCGCATCAAGTTTATGGCGCCGTTGCCGGGGATTGGTTTTCGATTGACAATTCTCAAATTGGAAGCTAACTAGATTGAGCAATTTTCTCTTGCTTTGTTAATTCTGTTCTAGATACTTGTTGAATTTTAATTTCTGCACTTGGTTACATGCTTTCCTTCTTTATGCCTTTAAATTCATGCAACTAACTCACTGACTCACTAACTGTTTGAATTAATTCCTCAATTGAGCTAACCATACTCTTCCATTAACCAAGAGTATTTCACTTGTTTGTGTTTGAGCTGTGTTCTTGTATGACAGGTAGGAGAGGAGAGACATCAACTCCTCCATATACCGAACCAGAGAGGACCCTTCATAGACTTAGAAGGGAAGCAAGAGGGAAGAGAGTAGTGGGAGAAGAGGAATCTGAAGGAGAATCTGAGGACAATTTTGAGGAAGCTTTAGATCTCAACATGGATAGAGAAGTTCACAACCATGAGAGAGCTGATGGAAACGATGCCATCCCTGAGAGGAGGGTTCTTAGTTCATACATAAACCCAACCTCTGGGAATTGTGGTAGTAGCATCCAGAAACCACCCATTCAGGCCAACAATTTTGAGCTCAAGCCACAGCTAATATCACTTGTGGAAAATCATTGTTCCTTTGGAGGAAGTGCTAATGAAGACCCAAACCAACATCTCACAAAATTCCTGAGAATTTGTGACACTGTGAAGTCCAATGGAGTCCAGGAAGATGCCTATAAACTGCTTTTGTTCCCATTTTCACTTAGGGACAAAGCAGCTAAGTGGCTGGAATCATTCCCAAGGGGGAGTCTAACAACATGGGATGAGGTGGAAAGCAAGTTTCTGGCACGTTTCTACCCTCCACAAAAGGTCAATAGGCTTCGATCTGAGGTTCAGACTTTTAGACAACAAGATGGTGAAACTCTCTACGAGGCATGGGAGAGATTCAAGGACTTGACAAGGAAATGCCCACCAAACATGTTCCATGATTGGGTGCAACTGCACATCTTCTATGATGGGCTCTCTTATGAATCAAGGAAGGCTGTAGACCATTCATCAGGAGGTTCATTGAACAGGAAAAAGACTGTGGAAGAAGCCATTGAAGTGATCGAGACAGTGGCTGAGAATGAGTACTACTATGCATCAGAAAGGCACAACACTAAGGGAGTCATGGAGCTGAACCAGGTTGATACAATTCTAGCCCAAAACAAGGTGTTTGCCAAGCAACTAGCAGAGCTTACCAGGCAATTAGAAACAAAGCAAGTGGCTGCAATACACACACAAGATCAAGAGGAAGTAGGCATTGAAGGAGGTGATTGGGATGAGGCTAACTATGTGGGAAACCAACAAAGGCAATCATATGATCCACATTCCAACACTTACAACCCAGGCTGGAGAAACCACCCAAACTTTAGGTGGGGAAACCAACAAACCCAACCACAAAACCACAAACCTTACAACCACCACCAACATAACAATTCCACATACCAAAACTCCAACCAAAGATCATACCAAGCCACACAAAACACTTACCCCCAATCATCATATCATGGCCAGAATAATCAACATACCCAACCTAATCCGAACCAACAATTTCAAGATCAATTAAACCGGATAGAAGGAATTATGGCAACCATGAGCCAAGACATAATTGAATTGAAGAGCTTCAGGGATGATGTGAGAACTACCTTAAGAAACCATGGTGAAAAACTCAAAAGGATGGAATCTCAAGTAGGAGAGCTATCTCAACAGGCACCCAAATCAACTGCAGTGTTCCCTAGTGACACAGAAAAGAATCCTAAAGGGGAACAAAAGAGAGTAAGATGGGAAGAATGCAAAGCCATCACCATAATGAAGGAAGTCTCAGAAGAAGAAGGAATCAGGCCCTCAGAGCAGGAACCAGAAATCTTGAAGGAAGGTGTGGAAGAAGTTAAGCAAGAAGGTGGAACTGAGCAAGCCAAGGAACTGCAAAAAGGCATGATGGAAATATACCAACCAAAAGCACCATTTCCTGAGAGGTTAGGAGGAGGTGAAAAAAGGAAAACCTACTCAAGGTTTCTAGAGACATTTAACTCTCTTCATGTCAATAGTCCCTTTCTTGAGATTCTTCATCAAATGCCCACACACATCAAGTATTTAAAGGAATTGTTAAGCAAAAAAAGAGTTTTGAAGGGAGGACAAACAGTAACAATGAACAAAGAATGCAGTGCTCTCATCAAGAAGGACACATTCTCTAAGAAAACGGACCCAGGAAGTTTTCATATCCCTTGCATCATAGGGGAAACAAAAATTGACAGAGGATTCTGTGATCTAGGAGCTAGCATAAATGTGATGCCTCTAACTCTTATGAAGAGGCTACAACTGAATGAGGTGAGATCCACTGATGTAATCATACAACTGGCTGACAAAACTCAGAAGCAAGCTGAAGGGGTAGTTGAAAATGTGATGGTGAAAGTGGGAGATTATTATTTCCCCACAGACTTTGTCATTGTGGACATGGAGGAAAGCTACTTACACCCTATCATTCTGGGCAGACCATTTCTAGCCACTACTAGAGCGCTCATAGATGTAGAACAAGGAGAGCTAATTCTGAGAATACATGATGAACAGCTCATTTTCAAAGTCTTCAAACCTGCATCTGAGCCTGAACCAGAACCTGAAAAGCCTAAAGATGATAGTAGCCATCCGTGTTTGGAGGAAAGTAATCCAGCAGCTGAGACTCTAAAACAGTCATTGGAAGGCAAACAAGAGTTGCAAGAGTTAGAGCCACAAGAGTCAGTGGAAACAGATCAGAAGGATCCTCCTGACATAAAGGTCAATGAAGAAATCCTCAAGAGAAAGGGAAGAGTGATAGGGAGATTGCCAAGAGGATGGAGAAACAAGAAAATTCCCACTGAAGGTTTTTCTCCGGGAGATAACGTGATATCAAGTCATTATCTGCCAATCCCACCTGGCCTCAAAACCATTCCTTCTCAGCTCCCTCAAGTGTTCACAATCAGGAAAGTCCTTTCTATGGAACATTTAGAGGTCATGAATGAATCAAGTGGGGACGTTTTCATAGTGAGAGGAGATGACGTCAAGCACTACAATCCACCCTAACAAGGGACAACCGTCAAGCTAGTGACGTTAAAGAAGCGCTTCATGGGAGGCAACCCATGTTTTTAGTATCCTTAATCTTTAGTGCTTTGCTTTACATCTAATAAAGCATGGTTTCTTATGCATGAACTTGAATCCTCAGGACAACCATTGATTAAGTGCACTAAACCTTGCATGTAAATTACAATTGGTCTCTAAGTTTGGTGTGCCTGATGGCACTCCCAAATCTTACTCAAATTGAATTCCATCTTTCATTCAAGGTGCACAACCAAACATTAAGTTTGGTGTTCTTTTTGAACACAGTTTATGAAAAGCAAGAAGTTCCTCTGGATTTCAAAATTCATGACAAGTATACCATTCACATGTTTTAATACTTTGGTTTCAATTACTTAGGGTAGTAACTTTGTTTAGAATCAAAGAGCCAAGGTGACTATGATTTATTAGAATTATGCACACTCATTAAGGACAACCAATATGGATTTCATGTCATCAGGAGACTTAACCAAACACTAAGTTTGGTGTCCAAATAATAAGTGTGCATACATGTAGAAGTCACGGCTATAAGCTCATAAAGACAAGCATTGATTTACATGTGCAAATACTATTCATGATTCACATGGACCGAAAAATGATAGCAAATTTGTTTGTTTGTGCAGGTACAAAAGAAAAGACAAAAATGGAGGAAAAAGACAAAGGGAGGTACGTGCTTGGTCAAAAAGAAAATTCACAAATCTTTGAAAATAACACATGGGAAATGGAAGTTCTGCAAGAAAAGAAAGCTACATGTACAACCTAATGCACCCAGAATACTTCCAAGAAAATGAAAAGCAAATCGTCCTTATCCATAATTCATATATTTACCATCAAGCCACCCTTCACAAACCACCCTAGCCGTCCATTTTTCACTCATGGGCACTATAAAGAACCACTTGGGGAACGAGTCCCACACCACCAATTCTCCTCCATACACATTTTCCTTCATCATAGCATAACTATCTCTTGCCGAAAACAACCTCACCACACTTCCAACAACACTTCTTGCATCACCTTGTCAACTTTAGCTTGTCACTTACCAAAACTAAAGAATCAATGGCAGCTTCATCTAGCCACAAAAGAAGAAAAGACAAGCAACCAATGGAGGAAAACAGGGAATTCGATGCATGGAGATACAGATCAGTGTTCCATGAGATTCAAGCCGAATGGATGAGACCTAAAACGGTACTAGCTGAGGTCCCCTTTGACCTTGAAAAGGATGAGTTCCCAGGTGTTTGGGAAAAGATCAAAAAGAGGAAGTGGGAGCTCCTAACTAAGCCAATCACTAGAATCAACATCAACTTGGTGAAGGAGTTTTATGCAAATGCAGTAAGGGAGGATCAAACCAAGAACCCCACATACAAAAGCTATGTGAGAGGGGTGGAAGTTGACTTCAGTCCCAAAGCAATCATGAAAACTCTTGGCCTGAAAAACATACATTTCAGCCAAGCAAGTTATGAAGAAAGGATGATAGGAGAACCTGACTATACAACTATTGCTGAAGACCTTTGTGCCATCAGAGCTGAATGGGTGAGAAAAACAAGAGGGGCTCCAAGAGTCTTGAGAAGGGGAGACCTAACACCTGAAGCTAAAGGGTGGTATGCAATAGTTAGGAGATCCATCCTACCCACTGCAAACTCTTCAGAAATAGTCCCTAAAAGAGCCATCTTGCTACATTGCATTATGGTTGGAGGGGAGATCAAAGTTCATAAACTCATTGCTGAACAGATACAAGAGTTTAGTGAGAAAAGTGACCCTGAATCCTGGCTTCACTTCCCTAGCACTATCATTAGACTATGCATCGATGCCCAAGTACCACTTGAGGATGAAAGACCTAATTGGCTATATCCTGGACTGGCCATAACTGCGCACAGAATGACTCTTGGCCCAACTCCTCCAAGACATACAAGAAGAAGAAATGAAGAAGGGCAACAAGTGGAAGCCGAGCAAGAAGCAGAACAAGAAAGACAGGAAGGAGAAGATAGAGAAGAAGAGCAAGAAGAGCAAGCAACTCCTGAAAGAAGACAACGAATTCCCAGAGACCCCATGGATATGAGCAGAATGCAGGAAATCATGGAAGGAATGTCTCAACAATACATGAGGTCTCAGGAGAGACAAGAGGACTTTCATCTAAAAATGATGGATATGCAAAGGAACTTTGAATCAAGATTCTTCGATCTGCAAAGGGAACAAAATTTACACTTACAGGAATCCTTCAGCCACATATGCCAACACCAAGATGCCAATGTCTTGGCAATCAAGGAAGCCACCACTTTACAGAATGCAAGATACTCAGTCCAAGCTGATTACAACATCAGTTCGCAAATCAAGCTTAACTACATAGGGGAACATCTACACAAGATGGACCCAGCATTCCCAGCTTATGATGAGTATTTCAAAGGGAGGAAAGAAGGAGAAATAAACAAGGCAATGATCCTTGAAAAAGGAGTGGAAGAAACGATGAAAAAGGCTGGATTCTGGAAAAAGCTCATAAGAAAAGACAAAGGAAGCGCAAGTGGTCAAAAAGAGGCAGGAAGCAAGAAGAAGCAGGATCCCAAGAATTAAGAAGAACCAAGCAATAAATAAGAGGTGGTCTCGTTCCTTAATAATCAAATGATAATTGGTGAATTGTCTTTATGAACGTGTTTTCATCATAAGTCATTTAAGTGTTATGTGGAGTTTTTTTTTTTATGAGTCGTTTTTTTTTAGTATGTGTGTTTGTTAATTGCTTTGAATAAAGTGAATGCCTAGATGTTTGGATATAACTTCACCTTCTTAAACAAGTGCGTGCCATGCTTGTTCTGTTTCCAAAAATAAAAGAAAAAGTTTGAACAAAAGTAACTTGGCTAAATTAGTGACAAATCAAGTAGAATTAAGTGGTGGTATGCATGCTTGATTGTTTAGTCAGATCACTAAAATTAGAGTGTAGAATTATTATTTTTTATGTAGAAAGTGAACATTGTCTATGGATCTTGATGAATAAATGTCTTTGGCCATGAAAAAGAAAGAAAAAGAAAAAGAAAAAGCCACGGAAAAAGGCAACCAAAAAGCAAAAAAAAAAAAATTGAGAAAATAAGCTAGGTACCAATGGTTTGAACTTCTGAGACAAATGCCTGTGGTGTTTATGTATTAAGGATATGCTTGGATGAATAGGTTCTGAGGAGTGTTTCAACACTTGGTAACTTGGGTTAACTAACCCGGGATTATCAACCAAAAGTCCATTATCAAGAGCAACCTAAATACAAAACATTTAGTCACACAAAGAGGTGCTGGGCACCAATGTCTCAAGAAGAAATGTGAACTAAAATGCCTAAAGTGGATATGTGTAGTGCACTGATAAGAAAAAGAAAAATGCCAAAGGCTTGTGCAACACATGACACTAAGCAAACAAGGAGCAAAAGAAGCTCTAAGAAAAAGAAAAGAAAAACAAAGAAGAGAAAAGTGCCAAAGACATAAGAATAACAAGAGGCCATAGCAATTTTTGATGGATGCAATGAAAAAGTGATAATCCTACCTGATAAGTATGAAAAAGTGATGCTGCAACTTTCTGCATAAAACCCTTCTGATGAACTTCAAATGCTTGCTAATATAGCCAATGTAATTGCTTTCTGTTTCATACTTTCTTCTCAAATAACTCAGGACTTGCTTAGGGACAAGCAAGTATTAAGTTTGGTGTTGTGATGCCAAGGCATCATAGGCTAGTTTCACTAGCATTTTTCTGTTAGTTTTAGTTGTTTTATGCATTTTCTTGAGCTTAAAGTAACCAAAAATGGTTAAATGAAGAACAAAGTAATGAACCATCCAAACAATATGATTTTGATGCAAATTCCATGAGTTTTAGTTATATTACTTAAATGCTATGAATGAAAGATTTCTCATGAAATTTTGCAAGACTTTGATGCAATTGTTTGGATGATTTCAGGGAAGAAGAGGCTAAGCAAGGAAGCAACAAAATCAATAAAGGAAGCTTGAATATCACATGTGGAGTTTAAGTTCCAGTTTAAGCCTAAACTGGAGCTTAAACGCCAAAATCATGAAGGATAAGAAATGCTGGGATTGAAGTTTAACCTCCAGTTTGACCTCAAACTGGAGGTTAAACGCCAGAATGAAAAGCCTCACTTAAGGAGCATTCCACGTTTAACCTCCAGTTTGACCTCAAACTGGAGGTTAAACGCCAGAATGAGTATGCCACCCAGGGAGGAGTTCCACGTTTAACCTCCAGTTTGACCTCAAACTGGAGGTTAAACGCCAGAACCAGGAAGAGTACCAGGGAGCCATTCCACGTTTAAGCTCCAGTTTGACTCAAACTGGAGCTTAAACGTGTTCGATAGCTTTCCTACTCCAGGGTTGCTCTCTCCATCTCCACGTTTAACCTCCAGTTTGACCCCAAACTGGAGGTTAAACGTGTTCGACACCTCCAGGGCCACCATTCTAAGCTTCCACGTTTAACCTCCAGTTTGACCTCAAACTGGAGGTTAAACGTGTTCGACCTCCAGTATGCCTCCACCCTTTTCCACGTTTAACCTCCAGTTTGACCTCAAACTGGAGGTTAAACGTGTTCGACCTCCAGGGCTGCCCTTCCTATCTCCACGTTTAAGCTTCAGTTTAACCTTAAACTGAAGCTTAAACGTGTTCGACTACATGACTCTCCAGGGCTACCTTCTTCCATTTCCACGTTTAAGCTTCAGTTTAACCTTAACTGAAGCTTAAACGTGCTTCTACAAAAGGCCTCACTGGAAGTGTCTGGCGTTTAAGTTGCAGTTTAAGCTTAAACTACAACTTAAACGCCACTCTTGAAAAAGGTTTCTGGGCCAAAAATATTGTGATTTAAGTTAGTCTTTGAGCACAATTATTAACTTAAACTTACTTTGGTATGAAACCCAATTGAATATCATGGTTTATGGGATTGGGCCTGAAGGATTGATGAGTTTGAAATCTCAATTTATTGAGACATGTGTCATTATTTGATTATCACTAAGTTGGCTCAATAAATGTTACAGGATTTGGATCAACAACCTCATCAAGATTATGGATCATAAACCCAAGGCAAAAGGAAAGCAAGGAGAGGCCTCAAAGCCCAAGAAGCACAACAGAAGCTCAATATAGAAAGTGTATAAATAGGATAGAAGTTAAGTTAGAGGGGGACTTTGACTTTCACTTTTAGCTAGTTTTCCTTTTCTTTGTAATTGAATTCAGAGCTATGACTCACTAAACCCCCTTTCATTGGGTTAGGGAGCTCTATTGTAATTCAATGAATGCATTGGTTGAGGAAGAGATATACATGTTTTGATTCGGAGATTTCAATATCTCCTAAACCCAATGAATTCCCCATTTCTGATTTCCACTTTCTCTTTACATTCTGCAATTCAATTCTTGCAATCATCCCCATTCCCTTTTAATTTCAGCAATTTACATTCTGCTCTTTAATTCATGCAATTTAAGATTCAGCCATTTAATTTTCTTGTCATTTACTTTTCCCGCCAATTTTACATTCCGCAATTCTCATCTCAAATCTTGATTCCGCTCAACTAGAACACACTTCTAATCCGAATTGCTCACTCAACCAATCCTTGTGGGATTCGACCTCACTCTATTGTGAGTTTTTACTTGACGACGATAACCGGTGCACTTGCCGGAAGGAATTTTGCCGATCGTGCAATTTCCTAAATCGTAGCATAACACGTTTATGCGCATCACTTGGCCATCATATGTGTTCAATTTATCTCTTGTAAGGCATATTGGATGAATAGTGCAACTTCTATTATGACTTTTGATGGTAGAAAATTGAAATCACTAATGCATTTCCTTATTTGTTGATGTCAAATTTTGGTTGTAAATGCATTGTGTTGGTGCAATCTAAGTTTCATTGTTCATCTTGGAATTTAAATCGAGTAGCCACTTCACAAATGTTTAACTTTTAATGATGTCTTGATCAAATATCTTTTGACTTCCAATTAAGAACATTGTATGTGTGATTACCACTTTTTGAAGATGAACAATTGACAATCCCTTTTTGGTGCTTGCTTGAAGTTGTTTGCATTTCTCTGTTCTATATTTGCAACTTGAGCACTAAATCGTGAATCTTTGAGCTGTGAATTGCCTTAAGGGTGTGATTGCCATGATATCTAGCCGGTGTGTGTGTTCCAACCGCACGCAATATTGAAATATACACACCATGTTTTTTGTAAATCACACTACTTCTATAAGCTCTTTTAACAATTGTTAGTGTTTCCTCATTGATTTTCCTTTATTGTTGCCCTACGATCTCGAAGTTCTTTTCTTTATATTTTCAGGATAAGGAAGAAGGGTAAGACACCGGTTACTTCGCCGGTTGAGCAAGCTACCACTCGCCCTCCTGATATTTGGTGGCATCGCCAGGGTCATAGACCAGATACCTTGGTTAACCAAAGAGCCGACTGTCAATACAAGGCTATTAAGAAGCGTACAATCCATTGGGAGCGGCTGCTGAAGGTTCCAAGCCAATACAAGGCGACTATCCACCAAAGGATCGCCTAGCTTCATTAGGAATTTCTCGAGCGAGAACCCATTGAAGTCAATGAAACTATGGTGCGGGAATTTTATGCGAACTACCAAGCTTGGGAAACGAAGTCAGTCTTCCTCCAGGAAAGATGTTGGATACATCCAATCAAGCTCTAGAAGCTATCCTGAACATCCCCCACATTCCACATGAGAAAGATGGATACTATAAGATAAAAGTGGATGTCTTCGAAGGAAGAGTATCTCTGACCCCCATTCTTGAGAGAATTGGCCGTCCTGGTGCATCTTGGGAGTATAGCAAAGGGAGGAATTCTGTTCCCACTAGTATTGAATACTCTGATTTGAATGCTGAAGCACGTATATGGCATTAGGTTGTGGCAGACTACATCATCCCGAGCACCCACACTACCCATGTGAGATTTAGGACTGATTTGCTACTTTGGGCTATCATGTAAGGGAAGCATATAGCCATTTTGCCTTTATTACGCAAATCGATTTGGAAATTCATTGAGAAGAAGAATATCAACATTCCATTTTTGTCGATGGTGATGTGTTTAGCAAACGCAGCGGGGTAGAGAGGCGACCAACGGACATTATGTTCCAGATTCCTAGAGGCAACAAGTTCATTCCGAGAGGTGATTTGGAAAAATCAATAATCACAACCCCCTCCAGGAGGAAGACACCCATAGTACCACCATCAAATCTACAAACTTCATCAACTGCTTTACCATTTCTCTGACCTCTTCTGGATCTATTCCGAGATATTTTGTATGATATCCACCACATGGAGCATTTGGAGCACAAACATTTTGAGTGGATAGCAGCTAAGATGGAAGGGAGAGACCCCGGCCTGATTCCTAGAGCTTCATCCAAGCTAGCTGGGGAAGAGCATGATGCAGTTGACCATCCCACTCCTGAGTTCACCAGCTGAAGGTGGCCCCTCTTCATCCTCCCAGATCATGAGCATGCACGGAGGACCGTGCACAAATTAAGTGTGGAGAAGGATCGATGACTTCAAGGGGGGTAAAAATTTCTCTCTTAAAGACACTTTGTAATGTTTCTTGTAGTACTTTTTCTTCATTTTGAGTAGTTTTATTTCTATTGTATCTTGTTTGGTTTGCTATAAATATTTTTTTATCATTTAAGGATATTTAGTAGTTAATATTTGCATGTTGTATGATAGAACGAATAAGTTGGTGAAACACTAAGGAATTTCCATGAAACCTTTTTCTAAGGGCATACCATTGATTGAATTGAAGAAAAATTGTGTTTACCAACTTGCTTGGAGTATTTTGTTTGTAGAACATGGAAAAGAGCTAGAACAACATACCTTGTGAGATTTGAGCTTTAATAGATGGTTGCAATTTTCAGCCATAATGTTGTTCTTGTGTGTGATTATACTCTTTTTTTTATTGTGATCATTGATTTGTACGATTCTTTATGTCCTGTATTTGTGTTTGGATGCATTTAGCATGATTGAGGCCATCTTTAATGATAAACTCACTAACTTATATGGCCAACCCTTGCATTCACCTTTGTAAACCCCTTTGATCCTATGAATCCCCTTTTGCTCTTATGATAGAACATTACTCCCCTTAAGCGGAAAACCATTGATGTCCCTAAACTACTCTTTGATTAGCTTGGGTGGATTAGTGTGTAAATTCTAAGTGTGGAAAAATTTTGGGAAGCATTGGTGATAAAGGAATGAACTCTTTGTGAAAAATCTTTTGGACAATGAGGTAATGCTCATGCATTTCATTAATTAAAACATACGCATTCATAGTAAAAAAAAATTTGTGCATAACAAAGTATGAATAAAAAGAGTAAATAAAGGATGCATATGCCATGTTTGAAAAGAAAATGCATGAGTGAAGTGAGATAAAAAAAAGAGAAATGGGTAAAAAGGTTGCATTGCCATGTGTACATGGGTGATGTAGGATTAGGTGGACACTCAAGCTAATCAAGGAACTAATTCTTTAAGTCTACTTGACCATATATCATCCTATGTAAACCCTAGCCCCATTACATCCCTCTAAAGACCTCATGATACTTGTTATTCATGCATTAAATACTAGTTGATTGTTAGATGAATTGCAAATCTTTGAAAAGCATGATAAAAGGAGAACTAAGTGATTAAACCCTAAACACTGAGCGAATTGAGTGGATACACATCCGGTGAGGGGTTCGATCGCTCAATTCTATGTTCTTACGCCTCATACTGCATCTTCTTGCAAGTTGTTTGATTGGATAGTTCTAATAACTTCAATTCAATTCTTTGGACAATTGATCTTAATGCATGAACTATTTGCATTAGCCCTATGGTTTCTTGTGATGAATTGCAATTTCATGGTTTGTTTCTACCAACTCTCATCATAGTACATATTGGTGATTAGTCTTAGGATAGTTGCATGCATTTAAGTAGTATAAACCATAAGTCATTTTCCCTTTCATATATCTCCTTTGTGTGTATTTAGCATGAGGACATGCTAGTGTTTAAGTGTGGGGGAATTGATGAATCCATATCTGATGATGATTTTTGGTTAGATTGAATGAATTTTCATCATATAAACTTGCAATTATTCCCTTCAATAGCATGCTTTTGAACTTTCCTCCCAAATTGCGCTTGATTATGAAAATTTTCTCCTTTGTGCCTAATTTAACCTACTTTATTCCATCTACCTTCCATTCGATGCTTTGATATTGTTGGTGAGTGATTTCAAGTGTATAAGGTAAGAATGGGTTGGAGAAAATGGAAGAAGAGCATGCAAAGTAGAGGAGAGAAGAAGAATAAAAGGAGATGAGCTCAGAGACGTGTGCCTACCCAATCAGAGCGTGTGAATTGCTTCGAGCATGTCGCATGTCCAACCAAGCATCGCCTAGTGTGTGTGCGCACGGCTACTTGTGCGTACGCACGGGACTGTATTTCTCGTAAAGTGTGCGGATGCACACATCTGTGCATCCACACAGGTGTCCGCACATGACTTCATTAAAAATGGCACGTGACTCGCGATTTGGGGGCTTTGGAGGCCTATTTCTGAAGTCTTCTAGCTCATATTAGAGGGGGAATGAAAGACATAACATAGCATATCATTAGTATAGTTTTAGGAGTAGTAGTAGGAAGATGTAGTTAGTTTTTCTCTAAGTTTTTCATCATCTCTATTAGGGTTAATATTAGGGTTTTACATTCAAGTGCCATTTTCATTTTTTATCTTAGATTTTGCTAGCTTTCATTGTAAGTATCCTCTTGTTATTACTCTTTATAGTTACATTGTCATTACCCTTTCTTCTAATTCAAGTTATAGTTCAATTTTGCTTCTCTCTTGCACTTTTAATTTCTTGTTGATGAATTTGATGTTTGATGTTTGTTTCATGCTTTCTTGTGTTATTATTGTTGATTGAAATCAATTGTTGCTTTTAGTTTCAATCCTTTTCTCATTTTATCCATGTTTAAAGTTTTTGCCCACCAAGTGTTTGACAAAATGTCAAACATGGTTTTAGGCTAAATTTTTGGTTCTTGGCTTGGGTAAAGTGAGCAATTGGGTTTCTAGAGTTCGAATGTCTGACATTTAGTTTCAATTCATGGATTGTTAATTGTTCTTGTTCCCACTAATGCTAATTTGTTGCTAAAGCAATTAGCAAGCAATTTAGGATTTGTGGGTTGGGAACACTTATGCTCATTTAACTTACCTTCCGATGTGAGGGTTGATCAAGTGAGATTAGTCCATCATAATTGTCATAGTTGTGGTTCCAACAAGGAAATGACCCTTAGCTCACTCCAAGCCAAGACTCTTTTTGATGCTTTTAATCTTTCATACTTTTCCATGTTGATTTCTTTATACTTTACTTGTTTATATTACATAGTCGGTTCTCTAATTTCTTCATTAGTTCAATCATTACAATTTTGCATGTTCTTTTATTACTTTATATGTTCATTTCTTCATTGACAACCCCTTGATCGCTACAACTGGATTTGCACACTCATTGTTCTAAAGTACTCCTTGGAAGACAACTCGGGAGTCAAATATTCTCGATTTTGAATTAGTTTTGAATTGTGACACATCTTGTGAATTTCCAATTTGATCGGCGGCCACTTATCGGGTTAGGACTATACTTACAACGCTAATTCCGTTTTGGATAATCGAGTTCCTAATCCCATATGCGAATTGGCTGTCGCCTCATTAAAGCCTCTCCTTAGTTTCCAAGAGCTTGCCATATGTCTGAGTATAGCTCTTCTTATACTTTTTAGCAGTCTCCTTGGCCATGTTAGCGGTTAGTGTACTAAAAAGTAGATGAACAAGGAAAAACAACTCAAATAGCAGTAACAAACTGAAACAAAAACTAATTACAAAAGAAAAGAAAAGTATTCAATCTAGTTATCCTCCAATTTAGTAATTGTCAATACAAAACCAATCCCCGACAACGGCGCCATAAACTTGATTCACTCGAAAACTGTCTCTCAACAATTTCCTACCGGCAAGTGCACCGGATTGTTGTCAAGTAAAAACTCATTGTAGAGTGAGGTCGAATCCCACAAGGATTGGTTGGTTGATCAACGTTAATTGAAGAATTATTCTAGTTGAGCTAAATCGAAATTGAAATTGGGATTGCGGAAAGTAAAATTGGCGTGAAACTTAAAATGCAATAATTCAAAGGAACATAAAATTAAATTGCAAGAAATTAAGAGCAGGAACTTAAATTGCAAGAAATTAAATGGTAGAAACTTAAACTACAAGAAGTTAAATGGGAATGGGGAAATTGAGCATGAAATTAAAGAGCAGAATGCAAACAGAATGGGTAAGATCAGAGTAGGGGATTCATTGGGTTTCAGGAGATATTAAACTCTCCAGATCAAAGCATTTTCATCTCTTCCTCAATCAATGTATTTATTGACTTTGCTTGGCAATCTTAGATGATTGGATCCCAATGTCTTAGCTCACCAATCTCTCTAAGCATGAACAATTTCCCAATGTCTTGATTTAATTGCTCATGGGAAGAGTTGAAGTTCGATCACTGATTAGACCACACAAATTCATAGATCAAAGTATTGGTTTGATTAAATGTCACAATATCCATTCAAAGTAGACACCTTCAGGCTGTGAGGAGCAACGTTTCCAGCAACGTTGGAGCACCAACTTTGGCTCTAACGTTGCTTCTCTTTGCTTCCTTTCATGGCCTTCTTGTTGCTTTTTTTGCCTTCCCTTTTCTTAGCTTCCTTTCCACCTATCATCAACCAAATATTTGCATCAAAGTTTTCTATAATTCACAAGATCTTTGCATCATTAAATCATCAAACAAAAGTTGCATAAAATCTTATAAAAAGCACATAAATAACCAAGTTTGCATGAATCAAGGTGTGCATGAAATTCTCATCCAAATACTAACTTATTACCTAAAATATGCATGAAACCTAATGAAAACAATTGAAAAAGGCTAGTGAAACTAGCTTAATATGCTTAGGCATCACAATACCAAACTTAAATCTTTCTTGTCCCCAAGCAAGCAGTAAAACAACAGAAGGAATGAATGAAAACAGGAAGAGCAATTGTCCTTATTAGCAGATAATGAAATTGGTTCATGGGGTTTCATGCAGAAAGTAGTTGAAGCTCAACTTTGATTAGTTTCCAGGTTGAAATGTCGTTTTAAGTACTGACAAGTGTTGCTGTTGTGAACTTTGTTATTCATCCATCTTTGGTGAATTTTTTTTTTCTACTTTTCTTTTGCTTCAGAAACTTATTCTTCCATTGTAGCTTAGTGTCATGTGTTGTAGCAGCTTTTTAGCTTATTTTCAATTAACACATATTCACCACAGACACTTAGCTCATATTTCTTCTTAAGGACATTGATGCCCAGCACCTCTTTGGGTTACTAGATGCCTTGTAACTAGGTTGCTCTTGATAATGGACTTTTGGTTGAAAATCCCGGGTTAGTGAACCCAAGTTACCAGGTATTGAAACACTCCTTAGAACCTAATCATCCAAGCAGATCCTAGTACAAAGACACCACAGGCATATGTCTTAAGGTCCAAGCTATTGGTGTCTAGCTTTATTCTTTGTTTCTTTCATTTTTTTTGCCAACTTTTGGCTTTTCTTTCTTTCCTTCTTATTTTTTTCTTTCTTCCAAGGATATTTATTCACTGAGGTTTCACAACAGTACTAGGTTCATACTTAAAAAAAGAACATGCTACCATTCTATTTTTATTATTGAACTTACCAACTAATTAAACATATACCACTACTGATCCTTATTCTAATTTCTATCAAATTGGACTTTAACAGCTTCCTGCTTCAAAACATTTTTTTATTTTATTCAATTAAAAGGGACAAAGCATATATCCAAGCAGATGAAAGTGAATACAAACACTTAGACTAGCACACTTAAAATTGAAAATTAAAGAAACAGAATTCAAATGCAAGCAACTTATAAGCACGGGAACATTCAGACTTCCAAACATTTCAAAGTAACACAATTAAGTAACAATAAAACCTCCTGGCATCTTCTTGCTTAAATTTCTATCACCCTCCTTAACTTCTGCATTCTCCTTGATGATGATGCATAGTTCTTCTAAGAGATTGATTATCTTCCTACAAAGTCATTGGAAGTTGCTTGTTCCCCAAGCACTTGAGAAACAGTTAGCATGCATGTATGCTTGTGATTTTCTGAACATAAGTCGGTGTGTGAACACCAAACTTAGTTCCTTGCCTAATGTAGCAGATTGAATACATGCAGAGGACCTCATGTGCTTTTATTAAGAAAACAACTATGAACTAGATAACAAACCAGGAACTAGAAAACAAAAACTTTTGAGTAGTTTCTCTGATTGTTTGGAGCTGATAACTAGTTATGCTGAGGATGTAATGTTTTCTTAATAAAATATGTGGTGTAACACCAAACTTAGAATTACACATTCACCCTTAAATCTCTTTGGTATGGAACACCTAACTTAGCTCCTTGCAATGCAGAGAATACTACTAAACTTTCTTATTGAAACAGTAATGGAAAAGAAAACTACCTTTGGTTGGGTTGCCTCCCAACAAGCGCTCTTTTATTGTCATTAGCTTGACATTTTGTTCATGAATTTCTTCCTCTTTTTCCAATTTGTTAAGAGGAATGACTTCAAGTGGAAAGAGGGACCAGTTAATGCCCTTTACTTTGAGTGACTCCTTCCAGCAAGCTTTATTTTGTGATTGGCTTGAGTGAATTTGCTTGTTGGATCAGTAGTTGGATTGTTCTTTGACCTTCTCCTCTTCATGGATATGGTTCTTTTTTTTCGGTAAAAATCCTCCTTTTTGTGCTTGTTTCTACTACCTTCACACCTTTGATCTCAAGACTTGGGTATTGTTGGATAGTTGGAGCTTCCTCTTCATCAAGAGCTTCTTGAATTGGTGGTTCAATAAACTCACCCTCTATGCAACTCTCTATTTCATTGGAGTGTGGGCTCTCTTGAATGACTTCCTCCCTTTCTTCTTCATGATGTTGCATTGAGTCTTTTGGGAATGCGTTTGCATGTTCCTTTTTCCTCCTTAGTAGCCTCTGTGGGTATGGAGCTTTAGGCTTATATACTCTCACAACCTCTTCCTTCTTTATAGGGATCTCACTTGGTATGGGTGCCTCTTTTTCTTGTTCTTTTGATTCCTCTGTTGTAACCTCCATTTGGTCCTCATCTTTCTTGCTAAGCTCTCCGTCGAAGTATTTTGCTATATGGTTTAAATTCGCTTGCATGTTTCTGAAGGTGATGGCTTGCTTTTCTGTGAACACTCTAGACCATTGAATGAACTCTTCAGTTTCTGGAGAGAGTAAAGTGGTCTCTCTTTGTGACTTCAGCTCTTCAATGAATTGTTCTTCAGAATAGGGTTGTGCTGTCTGTCTCAATTTTTCTTCATGCTCTCTTTCTGCTATTTTCTCCTCTTCTTTTATCTTTATCATTTTTTCAAGGAGGAGTTCTATCCTATCAAGTGTCTCTTCTTCTCTCTTTCTTTTGAGTTCTTCAATGATGAGTTCCATCCTAGCAAGGTTATCTAAAGGGGGTTGTGCGTGTGGTGATGGTTGGTTGGGGTTGGCTTGTAACTGGAATTAGTTGTTTTACGATTGTGTGTTCTGAAAGTGGTATGGCTCTTGTGGGTAATGGAATGATTTTTGTGGATTGTGAAATGAATTGTATGAATTTGGAAAGAAATTTTGTATTGAAGCATACTCAAATGATGAAGGATTTGGATATGTAAAACTAGGAGGTGAGGTTAGATAATTAAAAGGTGATGGCTCTTGATGAATGGGGTATGGATGAGTGAAATCTCTTTGATTTTTATCTTCCCAGCCACAACTTGAGTAGTGATCAATTTTACCAAAATATGGACCATTTTGTGGCTTTGGAAAGTACCCCATTTTATGTTCTTGATACTCCCACCCACCATGAGCATAATAACTTGAATCATTCTGTGGTGGTGGAAAGTTTCCCATGAAATTTGATTGACCAACATATGATGGATGCTCCGTTCTTTCCTGCAAAAAGCTTTGTCTCAAACAATAATCACCAAAAGAAATTAGAGTCTCCATTATAACAAATGAAGAATTCTTAGTGAGGCAATATTACAAATAGCTAGTGGTTAGTTTGCTAAAAAGTATATGAACAAGAAAAAATAACTCAAATAGCAGTAACAAACTGAAACAAAAACTAATTACAAAAGAAAAGAAAAGTGTTCAATCTAGTTATCCTCCAATTTAGTAATTGTCAATACAAAACCAATCCCTGGCAATGGTGCCATAAACTTGATTCACTCGAAAACTGTCTATCAACAATTTCCTACCGGTAAGTACACCGGATTGTCGTCAAGTAAAAACTCACTGTAGAGTGAGTTCGAATCCCACAGGGATTGGTTGGTTGATCAACGTTAATTGAAGAATTGTTCTAGACGAGCTAAATCGAAATTGAAATTAGGATTGCAGAAAGTGAAATTGGTGGAAAACTTAAATTGTAATAAATCAAAGGAACATAAATTAAATTGCAGGAAATTAAGAGCAGGAACTTAAATTGCAAGAAATTAAATGGCAGAAACTTAAACCGCAAGAAGTTAAATGGGAATGGGGAAATTGAGCAAGAAATTAAAGAGCAGAATGTAAATAGAATGGGTAAGATCAGAGTAGGGGATTCATTGGGTTTCAAGAGATATTGAACTCTCTGGATCAAAGCATTTTTATCTCTTCCTCAATCAATGCATTCATTGATTTTGCTTGGCAATCTTAGATGATTGGATCCCAATGTCTTGGGTCACCAATCTCTCTAAGCATGAACAATTGCCCAATGTCTTGATTTAATTGCTCATGGGAAGAGTTGAAGTTCGGTCACTGATTAGACCACACAAATTTATAGATCAAAGTATTGGTAGGATTAAATATCACAATATCCATCCAACCCATAATCTAATCCAATGTGAGAAAACGTTTCTAGCATGAATTCTTCATCCCTCTCTCAAGGATCAGAGGAATTCCAATTGTGAATAGCTTCTCTGTCAAGACAACTATCTACTGGAAATTAGATTGAAAGCTTTCTAAAAAAATTCAAGAGAAAATATAGAAGAAGAAGATGAAAACTATTATTGATCCAATGAATTACAATAGAGCTCCCTAACCCAATGAAAATGGGGTTAGTTGTTCATAGCTCAATTTAATTTTACAAAAAAAGAAAAATGCAAAAAGAAATAAAGAAAGTACAAAAAGAAACGAAAAGAAAAGTGCATGAATGGAAATCAGGGAATTAAACTTCGAGAGCCTCCCTCAGGGCCTCCCAGAGAGCTCCCTCAATCTTCAACAATTCTTCTATTTATACCCATCTTCAATTGGATCTGGTACTTGGATGTGGGCCTTGGCCTTGATTGAAGTAATGAGGAATCACTCTAGCTGACATTGACCTTGGCTAAAAATTCATAACTTGCAGGGTGACATTTTATAACTGAAATTGGCCTTAACGTTGGTGGTAGAGTTTGTATGATAATGTTGAGCCCAAACGTTGCATGACAGATGAATTCTGTTTGCTACTAGCAACATTTGACTCAACGTTGGTGCACCAATGTCCACTCATCTGAGCATGCGTGTATGCCACGCGTACGCGTGAAGGTTGTGTTTTTACCCTTCCACGCATGCGTGCACACCACGCCTACGCATGCATTATCATTTTTCCATTCCACGCGTATGCGTCATAGATGCGTGCGCGTCGATTCAAGTTTTTCAATTCCAATTTTTGGGCATCTCATCGCGGACGTTGGAGGCAACCTTTGAGGCAACGTTGGACCTCCAACGTTCGTTCAGTCACGCATATGCGTGACACACACATACGCGTGAATGATAAATTTCGCCATTTCACGCCTGCGCATAGCTCACGCTTGCGCATGGGTTTTAAAAACTTTCTTCTTTTACGCGTACGTGTCATTGATGCGTACGCATCACCCAAAATTCCTTTAGCCCAAGAATTGAACATTCTCGAGGTCGTTAGAGGTAACGTTGGTTTGGCAATGTTACCTCCAACGTTGACACCCTTTTTTGCACAATGTTGCTCATCAAGCCTTGGGATGTTATTTTGTCCTTTTGTCAATGTTTCCAATTTCATGTCCACTATAGACTATTATATATGGTTGGAAAGTTCTGAATGTCAGCTTTCTAACTCAACTGGAATTACCTCAATTGGACATCGGAAACACAAGTTATGCTCCTTTGAAAGGGACAGGGTCGCTCACATCGGTGTGCAACGTTGGAGGCAATGTTGGCACACCAACGTTTACACCAACGTTGGTAACATACCTGATTCGAAAGCTCAAACGTGTTGTTCACCCCATACTATTATATATTTTTAGAAAGCCCTGAATGTCTACTTTCCAATGCCATTGAAAGCGCATCATTTGGAGCTCCAGAGCTTGAGTTTTATTCCATCGAAGGTGCAGAGGTCAGCTAGCCTTACTACAGGTTGGTACCATGTTCATTTGTGCACTTTTTGGGGCAGTTTTCTCCCTCAATTTTAGTGTCCACCATGTAGTGCCATATATTCTTAGAAAGCTCTGGCTTCCTACTTTCCAATGCATTTGGAATTACTTCATTTGGAGCTCTGTAGCTCAAGTTATTTATGTTTGAAGTAGACCCCTTCAGGCTGTGAGGAGCAACATTTTCAGCAATGTTGGAGCACCAACTTTGGCTCCAAAGTTGCTTCCCTTTGCTTCCTTTCATGGCCTTCTTGTTGCTTTTTTTGCCTTCCCTTTTCTTAGCTTCCTTTCCACCTATCATCAACTAAACATTTGCATCAAAGTTTGCTATAATTCACAAGATCTTTGCATCATTAAATCATCAAACAAAAGTTGCATAAAATCTTATGAAAAGCACATAAATAACCAAGTTTGCATGAATCAAGGTGTGCATGAAATTCTCATCCAAATACTTACTTATTGCCTAAAAAATGCATGAAACCTAATGAAAACAATTGAAAAAGCTAGTGAAGCTAGCCTAAGATGCCTTGGCATCAAGTAGCTGCCTCCGCCACAGTAGCGCGATCCTTCTCCTTCTCTACATCAATCTCCATCTCAGCAACCTTGGCGTCCAGCTCGTCCTTCAAACCCTTCACCCTGTCATATTCAGCCTTAGTATCCTCCAAAAAGGCCTTGGTAGCATGAACAAGGGTCTCTCGGATAACCCGAGATAAGGCTGCACTAAGATTAGCCATCTGAATACTATTGCTCGATATGAAATCGAGATGATGCAAGATGGAGACATCATCCAAAGGAATTTTTGATGCGGGCAGAAATTGGCGAGTTAAGAATGATTATAAAATATGCGTTGCAAGTATAGTTCTCAACCAACCAGAAATCCGCTTTATCAATTTAAAAAGGGTGTCACAGAAATTAAAATCAAAATACTGGGAGTATGAGTCCCAGGTCATCTCCCAACGAGTTGCAGAAAAGTGTGCTATTTTATTAATCAGATATTTTCAAAAAGGTTTGAGTTGAATGGCAGAAAATTCAAATTAGAGAATTTATATAAATTTAAATAAAAGCCTTGATTGGGAGTTGATTAGTTGGAAGCCCTATTCTTGTTGTAGTACTCTCAAGATTAATTGATAATTGGGGATTATTCTGTTTAGTTGTCCCTCACTAAGTAAGGGAAAGTTAAACAAGTTGGAATGCTATTTCTATCCACAAGTTCCAATCCGCTCTGGGGAGGATTGGTGTTAGTGACTAGAGAGCAATCCAACAATAAACCCAACTACAATCTCTCTCTTGAGCATCCCAACTTCAAGGGTTTCTTTCAATCAACTCCCCATCAAGTTAGGGGACTACTCGCTCATTGTAAATGTAAAATTCATAACATAAGAAAAGGAATTAAATAAAGACATCATAAATAATGATCAAAAGATTAATCAAAAATAAAAGTGATTCTTGTATTAATAAATGCTAAAATAATCCAATAGTAAAATTAAGTAAATTAAGGAACATGGTAGAGTAAGAGACAAGTAAAGAAAACGAACTAGAGTGTCGCAGTCTTGATGAGGCAATAACTCTTCTCAATATCCCAATTCAAAAACAATGAACATAACAAATCCTAAAAACTATGAATGTGTAGAGAGAAAACCTAGAGGAGAGGAAAACTAGATCTCAAAACTAAAACTATGCGGAATGAATGTTGTTGTTGGTTTCTGCATGTTCTCTGGCTCTAGTCTGCTTTTCTGGGCCGAAAATCGGGCCAAAATAGGGCCTGAAATCGCCCCCAGCGATTTTGCAGATTATGTAGATCGCGTATGTCACGCGGTCGCGTCATCCATACGGCTGCGTCATTCGGCTTCCTGCTTTGCCACGCGGTCGCGTCATCCATGCGGTCGCGTTACTCGTGCTATTCCATGCCGCGCGGTCGCGTCATCCATGCGGCCGCGTCACTGCGATTTCCTCTTCTTCGCGCGGTCACGTCATCCATGCGACCGCGTCACTTCTCGCTGGTCATCTCCTCAATTTCTTGTGTTCCTTCCATTTTTGCAAGCTTCCTCTCCAATCTCCAACTCATTCATGCCCTGTAAAGCCTGAAACACTTAACACACAGATCATGACATCGAATGGAATAAAAGAGAAATAAAATACATAATTAAAGTCCCTAGGAAGCAAGTTTTCAATCATACAATAACTTTAGGAAGGAATTATAAATGCATGCTTATTTAATGAATAAGTGAATAAAGATCATGATAAAACCACACAATTAAACACAATATAAACCATAAAATAGTGGTTTATCAACCTCCCCACACTTAAACATTAGCATGTCGTCATGCTTAGTTGAAGGAGATAAAATGAATGAGTAAGAACATGTAAAACCTATGAAATGCAATACAACTTATATATATGAATGTAACTATATGATTTTTGTCCACTTGATCTAAAGTAAATAAGCTCTTCAAAACAATTACAAATCACATTCCACTAACTCAATTCTGATACAGTAAGAACAGATAAAAATGCAAGAAGATAGCACATGAAAGCAGGGAACATAGAAATTCAAGCATGGAACCCTCACTGATGGTGTATGTATACTCTAGTCTCTCTAGTGTATAGGGTCATCACTCTATCCTTCTCTAATCATGCTCTCTAATTTTTTTGTTCTTCTCCTAACCAATCAACAACATTTAATATACCAATGCAAACATCATGAGGTCTTTTTTAAGGTTGTAATGGGGCCAAGGTAAGGGTAAGGATATACATATGGCCAAGTAAGCTTATAAATTGAATCTTTAATTAACCCAAGCTTTAACATAACCTATATATATTCTATATAACTTTAGAATTCATACCTAGCTACCCTGAATTTTCCTTTCACATTCATACTCATGTATCAACCTTTTGTTTTGATTTTATCATACATGCATTGATCCTTGAATTCTTAATTCAACATTGGGGTAATTTTGTCCCCTTATTTATTTTATTTTATTTTATTTTTGTTTTCAACATAAACATAAACATAGCTTATCAATGCACATAGATTTTTTTTAATTCTTATAGTTTCACATGAGTAGGTATCCAAATTCCCATTATATTATCATGACTCATTCCCTTTTTATCCTTTGTTCCCACAATTTTCCATACTTAAATAACACACACAATTCTATCTTAAGCTAACCAAAGATTCAATTTGGGATATATAATTGTTTTTCCGCTTAAGGCTAGTAATGTGGTAAAATATAGAACAAATGGGATTTAAAGGCTCAAAGTGGCTAACAAAGGTAATTGAAAGGGTAGGCTTTATTTGGATAAGTGAGCTAAACAAATAATGGCCTCAATCATGTGCAAACATATAAATATAATAAACATTGGACATATAGGATGAAACAAAATGTAGATTACAATCATAGAGAAGTACACACACAAGAATAAAATAATTATGGTTAAATAATGTAACCATTCATAAAGGCTCAAATCTCACAGGTCGTGTGTTCTTTAGCTCAAAAATCATGTTCCAAATACAACTTCAAGCAAATTTAACAAAAAATAATTAATTAAAATTAGTGAAATTTTGTTCCAAAGATAGAGTCTTAGAAGAAACTCATTGTCTTTTCAATCAAGCAGAACATGCATGCAACTAATCTATTACTATGCAATTTATCCTATTCTATAAAAGAAAAAAAATCTAACTAAATTTCCTAATTTATTGGTGCTAGGGAAGAGAAATTACCTCCGGAAGTCAGGTACTGACCGACCTCCCGACACTTAAGGCTTTGCACTGTCCTCGGTGCCATCTGTCAAGAACAAAGGTGGGCTGGTAGCAGTATCCCCACAGTCGGGACCATCATGGCTCCCTGTGCTGGTAAAGGAAGTGGAGTCCGGGGTGTCTGAGTCTTTGAATTTTCCCATGATCAGCTCCTTGAGGTATGTGAATCAGCGCTTGTTACGGCGCTCTCTCATCTTAGCTTTGTGTTCTTGCCGATCCAATTTTTCAAGTATCTGCTGGAGCAGCTGATCAGTAGTGGGTGCTTGTGGTGTTGAAGAAGGAATATCTTCAACTGGTTCAGTAGGCTGGTGGTGCACGAATTGTGAATCACACTTTTCACAACTAGTACCACTAACCAGCAAGTGCACTGGGTCATCCAAGTAATACCTTACGTGAGTGGATCGAATCCCATGGAGATTGTTGGTTTGAAGCAAGCTATGGTTATCTTATTATTCTTAGTCAGGATGCCAACAACAGTGTTTTTCAAGTTCAATTGTAAAAAGTGAGAGGGCATAAATATCAATACTTATTGTGCAATGATGGAGAATATGTTGGAGTTTTGGAGATGCTTTGTCTTCTGAAATTCTGCTTTCCTCTGTTTTCTGATTCACGCATGCACGTCCTCGTATGGCAAGCTGTGTGTTGGTGGATCACCGTTGTCAATGGCTACCATCCATCCTTCCAGTGAAAAGGGTCCAGGTGCGCTGTCACCGCACGGCTAATCATCTGCAGGTTCTCAATCGTACCAGAATAGGATTTACTATCCTTTTGCTTCTGTCACTACGCCCAGCACTCACGAGTTTGAAGCTCGTCACAGTCATTCAATCCCTGAATCCTACTCGGAATACTGGTGCACAAAATTGTGATCTCAGGCAACGGTGCCAGAAACTCTGTACACACGTCTTAATAAATCGTTTTTCATTCACAACTTCGATACAACTAACCAGCAAGTGCACTGGGTCGTCCAAGTAATAAACCTTACGTGAGTAAGGGTCGATCCTACGGAGATTGTTGGTATGAAGCAAGCTATGGTCACCTTGTAAATCTCAGTCAGGTGGATATAAAATAGTTATGGAGTTTTTGAACATAAATAATAAATAGATAGAAAATAAGGATAGAAACACTTATGTATATCATTGGTGAGAATTTCAGATATGCGTATAGAGATGCTTTCGTTCCACTGAACCTCTGCTTTCCTGTTGTCTTCATCCAATCAGTCTTACTCCTTTCCATGGCTGGCTTTATGTAAGGACATCACCGTTGTCAATGGCTACTTTTTATCCTCTCTGGAAAATGGTCAGATGCGCTGTCACTGCATGGCTAATCGTCTGGAGGCATCACCCCTGTCAATGGCAGCGTCTTATCCTCTTGTGAAAATGGTCCAAAAGCTCTATCACAGCACGGCTAATCATCTGAGGTTCTCGATCATACTGGAATAGGATTAACCCTCCTTTTGCATCTGTCACTACGCCCAGCACTTGCGAGTTTGAAGTTCGTCACAGTCATTCAATCCCAGAGTCCTACTCGGAATACCACAGACAAGGTTTAGACTTTTCGGACTCTCATGAATGCGGCCATCAATCTAGCTTATACCACGAAGATTCTGATTAAGAGATCTAAGAGATACTCATTCAATCTAAGGTAGAACGGAAGTGGTTGTCAGGCACGCATTCATAGGGAATGATGATGATTGTCACGTTCATCACATTCAGGTTGAAGTGCGAATGAATATCTTAGAAGCGGAATAAGTTGAAGTGAATAGAAAAACAGTAGTACTTTGCATTAATCTTTGAGGAACAGCAGAGCTCCACACCTTAATCTATGGAGTGCAGAAACTCTACCGTATGAAAATACATAAGTGATAATGGTTCAGGCATGGCCAAATGGCCAGCCCCCATGAAAGTCTAAGATAGCATAAAACTGATCAAAGATGTCTAATACAATAGTAAAAAGTCCTATTTATACTAAACTAGTTACTAGGGTTTACAGAAGTAAGTAATTGATGCATAAATCCACTTCCGGGGCCCACTTGGTGTGTGCTTGGGCTGAGCTTGAATGTTACACGTGTAGAGGTCAATCTTGGAGTTGAACGCCAGTTTGTAACGTATTTCTGGCGTTCAACTCTGGCTTGTGACATGTTTTTGGCGTTTAACTCCAGACAGCAGCATAGAACTGGCGTTCAATGCCCTTTTAAGTCATCTAAACTCGGCTAAAGTATGGACTATTGTATATTGCTGGAAAGCCCTGAATGTCTACTTTCCAACGCAATTGAAAGCGCGCCATTTTGAGTTCTGTAGCTCCCGAAAATCCGCTTTGAGTGTAGGGAGGTCAGAATCCAACAGCATCAGCAGTCCTTCTTCAATCTCTGAATCTGATTTTTGCTCAAGTCCCTCAATTTCAGCCAGAAAATACCTAAAATCATAGAAAAACACACAAACTCATAGTAAAGTCCAGAAATGTGAATTTAACATAAAAACTAATGAAAACATCCCTAAAAGTAACTAGATTCTACTAAAAACATACTAAAAACAATGCCAAAAAGCGTATAAATTATCCGCTCATCACAACACCAAACTTAAATTGTTGCTTGTCCCCAAGCAACCGAAAATCAAATAGGATAAAAAGAAGAGAATATACTATAAATTTCAAACTATCAATGAAACATAGCTCCAATTAAATGAGCGGGACTTGTAGCTTTTTGCCTCTTGAATAGTTTTGGCATCTCACTTTATCCATTGAGGTTCAGAATGATTGGCATCTATAGGAACTCAGAGTTCAGATAGTGTTATTGATTCTCCTAGTTCAGTATGATGATTCTTGAACATAGATATTTTATGAGTCTTGGCCGTGGCCCTAAGCACTTTGTTTTCCAGTATTACCACCGGATACATAAATGCCACAGACACATAACTGGGTGAACCTTTTCAGATTGTGACTCAGCTTTGCTAAAGTCCCCAATTAGAGGTGTCCAGGGTTCTTAAGCACACTCTTCTTTTTCTTTGGACCTTGACTTTAACCGCTCAGTCTCAAGTTTTCACTTGACACCTTCACGCCACAAGCACATGGATAGGGACAGCTTGGTTTAGCCGCTTAGGCCAGGATTTTATTCCTTTAGGCCCTCTTATCCACTGATGCTCAAAGCCTTGGGATCCTTTTTATTTACCCTTGCCTTTTGGTTTTAAGGGTTACTGGATTTTTGCTCTTGCCTCTTGGTTTTAAGAGCTTTTGGCTTTTTCTGCTTGCTTTTTCTTTTTCTTTCTATTTTTTTCGCTAATTTTTTCCTTTTTTTTTCTGCAAGCTTTGTTCTTTGGTGATTTTTCTTGCTTCAAGAATCATTTTTATGATTTTTCAGATTATCAAATAACATGTCTCCTTATCATCATTCTTTCAAGATCCAACATATTTAACATTCTTAAACAACAACTTCAAAAGACATATGCACTGTTCAAGCATTCACTCAGAAAACAAGAAGCATTGTCACCACATCAATATAATTAAACCAAGTTCAAGGATAAATTCGAAACTCATGTACTTCTTGTTCTTTTGAATTAAAACAGTTTTTATTTAAGAGAGGTGATGGATTCATAGGACATTCATAACTTTAAGACAAAGTTACTAAATACTAATGATCATGTAATGAAGACACAAACATGGATAAGCACTTAACATAGAGAAAACGAAAAATAGAGAATGTAAGAACAAGGAATGAGTCCACCTTAGTGATAGTGGCATTTTCTTCTTGAGGAACCAATGATGTCCTTGAGCTCTTCTATGTCTCTTCCTTGTCTTTGTTGCTCCTCCCTCATTGCTTTTTGATCTTCTATCATTTCATGAAGGATGATGGAGTGCTCTTGATGTTCCACCCTTAATTGTCCCATGTTGGAACTTAATTCTCCTAGGGAGGTGTTAATTTTCTCCCAATAGTTTTGTGGAGGAAAATGCATTTGAGGCATCTCCGGGATCTCATGGTGATGAGCTTCATGCGTCTCTTGAGATCCATGAATGAGCTCTCTTGCTTGCTCCATCCTTTTCTTAGTGATGGGCTTCTCTTCCTCAATGGGAATGTCTCCTTCTATGAAAGCTCCAGCTGAGTAACATAGATGGCAAATAAGATGAGGAAAAGCTAGCCTTGCCCCAGGAGAGGGCTTTTTGGCTATTTTGTAGAGTTCAAGGGAGATGACTTCATGAACTTCTACTTCTTCTCCAATCATGATGCTATGGATCATGATGGCCTGATCCACAGTAACTTTAGATCGGTTGCTAGTGGGGATGATGGAGCGTTGGATGAACTCCAACCATCCTCTAGCCACAGGCTTGAGGTCCAGTCTTCTTAATTGAACCGGCTTGCCTTTGGAGTCAATCTTCCATTGAGCTCCTTCCACACATATGTCCATGAGGACTTGGTCCAACCTTTGATTAAAGTTGACCCTTCTAGTGTAGGGCCGTGCATCTCCTTGCATCATAGGCAAGTTAAACACCAACCTCACATTTTCCGGACTAAAATCTAAGTATTTCCCCCGAACCATTGTAATATAATTCTTTGGGTTTGGGTTCTTACTTTGATCATGGTTCCTAGTGATCCATGATTGGCATAGAACTCTTGAACCATTAGGATGCCGACTTGTTGGATGGGGTTTGTTAGAACTTCCCAACCTCTTCTTTGGATTTCATGTCGGATCTCCGGATACTCATTCTTTTTGAGCTTGAAAGGGACCTCGGGGATCACCTTCTTCTTGGCCACAACATCATAGAAGTGGTTTTGATGAGCTTTGGAGATGAATCTTTCCATCTCCCATGACTCGGAGGTGGAAGCTTTTGTCTTCCCTTTCCCTTTTCTAGAGTATTCTCCGGTCTTGGGTGCCATCAATGGTAATGGAAAAACAAAAAGCTTATGCTTTTACCACACCAAACTTAGAATATTGCTCGCCCTCGAGCAAGAGAAGAAAGAATAGATGAAGAAGAAGAAGAAAATATGGAGGAGAGGGGGGAGGGGTGTATTCGGCCAAGAAGGGGAAGAGAGGGTTATGTTGTGTGAAAATGAAGAAGAATGGAGGGCTTTATATAGGGAAGTGAGGGGGGTAAGGTTTGGCCATAAGGGTGGGTTTTGGGTGGAAAATTGATTTTGAATTTTGAAGGTAGGTGGGGGTGTATGAGGTAGGTTTATGGGGAAGAGTGGATGGATGTGAGTGGTGAAGTGGTTATAGGGAAGAGAGATTGAGGTGATTGGTGAAGAGTTTTGGGGAAGAGTGTTTATGGGATTGTGTGAAAGAGGGGTGAGAAAAAGTGAGTGGAGGTAGGTGGGGATCCTGTGGGGTCCACAGATCCTGAGGTGTTCAAGGATTTACAACCTTGCACCAAATTAGGCATGCAAAATGCCCTTGCACACAACTCTGGGCGTTCAGCGCCAGATTGGTGCTTGTTCTGGGCGTTGAACGCCCATTTGTTGCCCATTTCTGGCATTGAACGCCAGAACCATGCTTGTTCTGGGCGTTCAGCGCCAGCTCTTCTCTAGGGTGTAATTCTGGCGTTCAAACGCCCAGATGCTGCCCATTTTGGGCGTTCAGCGCCAGAACCATGCTCTGTTCTGGCGTTGAACGCCAGCCAGATGCTTCTTACTGGCGTTTAAACGCCAGTAAGGTCTTCCTCCAGGATGTGATTTTTCTTCTGCTGTTTTTTATTCCGTTTTCAATTTTTATATTTATTTTGTGACTCCACATGATCATGAACCTAATAAAACATGAAAGAACAAGAAAAATAAAATTAGATGAATAAAAATTGGGTTGCCTCCCAACAAGCGCTTCTTTAATGTCAATAGCTTGACAGTGGGCTCTCATGGAGCCTCACAAATATTCAGAGCATTGTTGAGACTTCCCAACACCAAACTTAGAGTTTGGATATGGGAGTTCAACACCAAACTTAGAGTTTGGTTGTGGCCTCCTAACACCAAACTTAGAGTTTGACTGTGGGGGCTCTGGTTGACTCTGTTTTGAGAGAAGCTTACTGTGCCTTTTTTCCATGTTTACAGAAGGGTAACCTTGAGTTGTAAACACAAGGGAGTCCTCATTCAATTGAAGGACTAATTCACCTCTGTCAACATTAATCACAACTCTTGCTGTGGCTAGGAAAGGTCTTCCAAGGATGATGAATTCATCCTCATCCTTCCCAATATCAAGGATTATGAAATCAGCAGGGATGTAAAGGCCTTCAACCTTTACTAACACGTCCTCTACTTGTCCATAAGCCTGTTTTCTTGAATTGTCTGCCATCTCTAATGAGATTTTAGTAGCTTGCACCCCAAAGATTCCCAGTTTCTCTATTACAGAGAGGGGCATGAGGTTTATCCCTGAACCAAGGTCACACAGAGCCTTTTCAAAGATCATGTTGCCTATGGTACAAGGTATTACGAACTTTTCAAGATCCTGTTTCTTTTGAGGCAATGTTAGTTGATCCATATCACTTAGTTCATTGGTGAACAAGGGAGGTTCATCTTCTCAAGTCTCAATACCAAATAATTTGGCATTCAGCTTCATGATTGCACCAAGGTACTTGGTAACTTACTCTTCAGTAACATCCTCATTCTCTTCAGAAGACGAATGCTCGTCAGAGCTCATGAAGGGCATAAGCAGGTTCAATGGAATCTCTATGGTCTCTAGATGAGTCTTAGATTCCTTTGGTTCCTCAAAGGGAAACTCCTTATTGATCACTGGACGTCCCAGGAGGTCTTCCTCACTGGGATTTACGTCCTCCCCTTCCTCTCCAGGTTCGGCCGTGTTGACTATGTCAATGGCCTTGAACTCTCCTTTTGGATTTTTTTCTGTATTGCTTGGGAGAGTACTAGGAGGGATTTCAGTGATCCTTTTACTCAGCTGGCCCACTTGTGCCTCCAAATTTCTAATGGAGGACCTTGTTTCATTCATGAAACATACAGTGGCCTTAAATAGATCAGAGACTAAGTTTGCTAAATTAGAGGAATTTTGTTCAGAGTTCTCTGTCTGTTGCTAAGTGGATGATGGAAAAGGTTTACTATTGTTAAACCTATTTCTTCCACCATTATTAAAGCCTTGTTGAGGCTTTTGTTGATCCTTCCATGAGAGATTTGGGTGATTTCTCCATGAGGGATTATAGGTGTTTCCATAAGGTTAACCTATGTAATTCACCTCTGCTATTGCAGGGTTTTCAGGATCATAAGTTTTTTCTTCAGAAGATGCCTCTTGAGTACTGTTGGATGCAGCTTGCATTCCATTCAGATTCTGAGAAATCATATTGACTTACTGAGTCAATATTTTATTCTGAGCCAATATGGCATTCAGAGTATCAATTTCAAGAACTCCCTTCTTCATTGGCGTCCCATTACTCACAGGATTCCTCTCAGAAGTGTACATGAACTGGTTATTAGCAACCATGTCAATAAGTTCTTGAGCTTCTGCAGGCATTTTCTTTAAGTGAATGGATCCACCTGCAGAGGTATCCAATGACATTTTAGCTAATTCAGACAGACCATCATAGAATATGTCCAGGATGGTCCATTCTGAAAGCATGTCAAAAGGACACTTTTTGGTCAGTTGCTTGTATCTCTCCCAAGCTTCATAGAGGGATTCACCTTCTTTCTGTCTGAAGGTCTAAACATCCACTCTAAGCTTACTCAGGTTTTGAGGAGGAAAGAACTTGGCTAAGAAAGCCTTGACCAACTTATCCCAAGAGTTCAGGCTATCCTTAGGTTGAGAGTCCAACCATACTCTAGCTCTGTCTCTTACAGCAAAAGGGAAAAGCATGAGCCTGTAGACTTCAGGATCTACTCCATTAGTCTTAACAGTATCACATATCTGCAAGAATTTAGTTAAGAACTGAAAAGGATCTTCAGATGGAAGTCCATGAAACTTGCAGTTCTGCTGCATCAGAGAAACTAATTGAGGTTTCAGCTCAAAATTGTTTGCTCCAATGGCAGGAATGGAGATGCTTCTTCCATGTAAATTGGAATTAGGTGCAGTAAAGTCACCAAGCATCCTCCTTGCATTATTATTATTTTCGGCTGCCATCTCCTCATCTTGTTCGAAAATTTCTGAAAGGTGCTTGCTGGATTATTGTAATTTAGCTTCTCTTAGTTTCCTCTTCAGAGTCTTTTCAGGTTCTGGATCTGCTTCAACAAGAATGTTCTTGTCCTTGCTCCTGCTCATATGAAAAAGAGGGATAGAAAAATAATAATAATAGGGGTCCTTTTTACCATAGTATAGAGGTCTCTGTGTGAGTAGAAGAAAAGAAGAAGAAAAAATTTGAACACAGATGGAAGAGTGGGTTCGAATTTGGGTGAGATGAAGTGTTAGTAGATGAATAAATAAATAGAAGGAGATAAGAGAGAGAGAGAATTTTCGAAAATAATTTTTGAAAAAGAGTTAGTGATTTTCGAAAATAGTTTTTGAAAAAGGTTAGTAATTTTCGAGAATTAAAATCAAAAATTAAAATAATTAGTTAATTAAAAAGAAATTTTGAAAAAGAGGGAAGATATTTTTGAAAATTAGATAGAGAGGGAGTTAGTTAGGTAGTTTTGAAAAAGATAAGAAACAAACAAAAGTTAGTTAGTTAGTTAAAACAAATTTGAAAATCAATTTTAAAAAGATAAGAAGATAAGAAGTTAGAAAGGATATTTTAAAATCAAATTTTGAAAAAGATAAGATAAAGAGATATTTTTGAAAAGATATGATTGAAATTAGTTTTGAAAAATATTTGATTTTTAAAATCACAATTAATGACTTGATTCACAAGAAATCACAAGATATGATTCTAGAACTCAAAGTTTGAATCTTTCTTAACAAGCAAGTAACAAACTTGAAATTTTTGAATCAAAACATTAATTGATGATGTTATTTTCGAAAATTAGGAGATAAAGATAAGAAAAAGATTTTTGAAAAATATTTTAAAAATTTTCGAAAATAAATAAGAAAAATGAAAAAGATTTGATTTTGAAAAAGATTTTGAAAAAGATAAGATTTTTAACTTGAAAATTTGATTTGACTCATAAAAACAACTAGATTTTAAAAGGTTTTGAAAAAGTCAACTCAAATTTTTGAAATTTATGAGTGAAAAAGGGAAAGATATTTTTTTTATTTTTGAATTTTTAATGATGAGAGAGAAAACATGAAAAAGACTCAATGCATGAAAATTTTAGATCAAAACAATGAATGCATGCAAGAATGCTATGAATGTCAAGATGAACACCAAGAACACTTTGAATGTCAAGATGAACATCAAGAACTTATTTTTGAAAAATTTTTAATGCAAAGAAAACATGCAAGACACCAAACTTAAAAATTTTTCATGTATAGACACTATGAATGCAAGAATGCATATGAAAAACAATAAAAGACACAAAACATGAAAACATCAAGATCAAACAAGAAGACTTACCAAGAACAACTTGAAGATCATGAAGAACACTATGAATGCATGAATTTTTTTCGAAAAATGCAAGATGAATATGCAATTGACACCAAACTTTCAACTTGACTCAAGACTCAAACAAGAAACATGAAATATTTTTTATTTTTATGATTTTTTTTATCTTTTTTTTTGGATTTTTGAATATTTTTTTCGAAAAAAACATATAGGAAAAAGAAAATAAAGATTTCAAAATTTTTTTCTTTAATATGAATTCCAGGAATCTTGTTTTCTTAGTCTAAAGCTCCAATCCGAGGGTTAGGCATGGCTTAATAGCCAGCCAAGCTTTAGTATATAACTCAGACATGCCACGGCTGACATTCCAATTAACTTGCCTCTATGCTGATGGGTGGAAGCCCCTATCCAAAAGAATTAGACATGGCTTTACAGCCAGCCAAGCTTTAACATGCTTCATGAAACTCTAGAATTCATTCTTAAAAATTCTGAAGAAAAATATATTTTTGAAAAGATTTATTTTTTTTTTCGAAAACAGATGAGAAATTTTTAAAAGGTTTTTGAAAAATTTTTGAAAATAAAACAAAAAGAAAATTACCTAATCTGAGCAACAAGATGAACCGTCAGTTGTCCAAACTCGAACAATCCCCGGCAACGGCACCAAAAACTTGGTGCACGAAATTGTGATCTCAGGCAACGGCGCCAGAAACTCTGTACGCACGTCTTAATAAATCGTTTTTCATTCACAACTTCGATACAACTAACCAGCAAGTGCAATGGGTCGTCCAAGTAATAAACCTTACGTGAGTAAGGGTCGATCCCACGGAGATTGTTGGTATGAAGCAAGCTATGGTCACCTTGTAAATCTCAGTCAGGCGGATATAAAATAATTATGGAGTTTTCGAACATAAATAATAAATAGATAGAAAATAAGGATAGAAACACTTATGTATATCATTGGTGAGATTTTCAGATAAGCGTATAGAGATGCTTTCGTTCCTCTGAACCTCTGCTTTCCTGCTGTCTTCATCCAATCAGTCTTACTCCTTTCCATGGCTAGCTTTATGCAAGGACATCACCGTTGTCAATGGCTACTTTTTATCCTCTCTGGAAAATGGTCTGATGCGCTGTCGCTGCATGGCTAATCGTCTGGAGGCATCACCCCTGTCAATGGCTGCATCCTATCCTCTTGTGAAAATGGTCTAAATGCTCTGTCACAGCACGACTAATCATCTGAGGTTCTCGATCATACTGGAATAGGATTCACCCTCCTTTTGCGTCTGTCACTATGCCCAGCACTCGCGAGTTTGAAGTTCGTCACAGTCATTCAATCCCAGAGTCCTACTCAGAATACCATAGACAAGGTTTAGACTTTCCGGACTCTCATGAATGCCGCCATCAATCTAGCTTATACCACGAAGATTCTGATTAAGAGATCCAAGAGATACTCATTCAATCTAAGGTAGAACGGAAGTGGTTGTCAGGCACGCGTTTATAGGGAATGATGATGATTGTCACGTTCATCACATTCAGGTTGAAGTGCGAATGAATATCTTAGAAGCGGAATAAGTTGAAGTGAATAGAAAAATAGTAGTACTTTGCATTAATCTTTGAGGAACAGCAGAGCTCCACACCTTAATCTATGGAGTACAGAAACTCTACCGTATGAAAATACATAAGTGATAATGGTTCAGCCATGGCCGAATGGCCAGCCCCCATGAAAGTCTAAGATAGCATAAAACTGATCAAAGATGTCTAATACAATAGTAAAAAGTCCTATTTATACTAAACTAGTTACTAGGGTTTACAGAAGTAAGTAATTGATGCATAAATCCACTTCCGGGGCCCACTTGGTGTGTGCTTGGGCTGAGCTTGAATGTTACACGTGTAGAGGTCAATCTTGAAGTTGAACGCCAGTTTGTAACGTATTTCTGGCGTTCAACTCTGGCTTGTGACGTGTTTCTGGCGTTTAACTCAAGACAGTAGCGTAGAACTGGCGTTCAATGCCCTTATACGTCATCTAAACTCGGCCAAAGTATGGACTATTATATATTGCTGGAAAGCCCTAGATGTCTACTTTCCAACGCAATTGGAAGCGCGCCATTTTGAGTTTTGTAGCTCCAGAAAATCCACTTTGAGTGCAGGGAGGTCAGAATCCAACAGCATCAGTAGTCCTTCTTCAACCTCTGAATCTGATTTTTGCTCAAGTCCCTCAATTTCAGCCAGAAAATACCTGAAATCACAGAAAAACACACAAACTCATAGTAAAGTCCAGAAATGTGAATTTAACATAAAAACTAATGAAAACATCCCTAAAAGTAACTAGATTCTACTAAAAATATACTAAAAACAATGCCAAAAAGCGTATAAATTATCCGCTCATCAAATACCACAGACAAGGTTTAGACTTTCCGAATTCTCTTGAATGCTGCCATCAATCTAGCTTATACCACGAAGATTCTGATTAAGAGATCCAAGAGATATTCATTCATTCTACGGTGGAACGGAAGTGGTTGTCAGGCACGCGTTCGTGGGGGAATGATGATGATTGTCACGTTCATCACATTCATGTTGAAGTGCGAATGGATATCTTAGATAGGAACACGCATGTTTGAATGGAAAACAGAAATACTTGCATTAATTCATTGAGACACGGCAGAGCTCCTCACCCCCAACAATGGAGTTTAGAAACTCATGCTGTCAAAGAGTATAAAGTTCAGATCTAAAATGTCATGAGCTACAAAATAAATCTCTAAAAGTTGTTTAAATACTAAACTAGTAACATAGGTTTACAGAAAATGAATAAACTATGATAGATAGTGCAAAAATCCACTTTTGGGGCCCACTTGGTGTGTGCTGAGGCTGAGACTAAAGCTTCTCACGTACCTGGGCTGTTTTGGGCGTTCAACACCAGGCTGTAACCTATTTCTGGCGTTGAACTCCAACTTGTAACGTGTTTCTGGCGCTGGACGCCAGACTCCAACATAGAACTGGCGTTGAACGCCAGTTTACGTCGTCTATCCTTGAGCAAAGTATGGACTATTATATATTGCTGGAAAGCCCTGGATGTCTACTTTCAAATACAATTGGAAGCGCATCAATTGGACTCTTGTAGCTCCAGAAATTTTATTCTGAGTGCAGAGAGGTCAGGATCCAATAGCATCAGCAGTCCTTTTTCAGCCTGAATCAGATTTTTGCTCAGCTCCCTCAATTTCAGCCAGAAAATACCTGAAATTACAGAAAAATACACAAACTCATAGTAAAGTCCAGAAATATGAATTTTGCCTAGAAACTAATGAAAATAAACTAAAAACTAACTAAAACATACTAAAAACTATATGAAATTAACCCCAAAAAGCGTATAAAATATCCGCTCATCACAACACCAAACTTGAACTGTTGCTTGTCCCCAAGCAACTAGACAAATAAAATAGAATACAAATGAGTCAAGAAACAATAATATCTCAGAGTTTTTTAGTGAAGCTCAGATTCTAATTAAATGAGCGGGGCTAGTAGCTTTTTGCTTCCGAACAGTTTTGGCATCTCACTTTATCCATTGAAGCTCAGAATGATTGGCATCTATAGGAACTTAAAATTCAGATATTGTTATTGATTCTCCTAGTTCAGTATGTTGATTCTTGAACACAGCTACTTTTATGAGTCTTGGCCATGGCCCTAAGCACTTTGTTTTCCAGTATTACCACCGGATACATAAATGCCACAGACACATAATTGGGTGAACCTTTTCAGATTGTGACTCAGCTTTGCTAAAGCCCCCAATTAGAGGTGTCCAGGGTTCTTAAGCACACTCTTCTCTTTACTTTGGACCTTGACTTTAACCGCTCAGTCTCAAGTTTTCACTTGACACCTTCACGCCACAAGCACATGGTTAGGGACAGCTTGGTTTAGCCGCTTAGACCACGATTTGATTTCCTTAGGCCTTCCTATCCACTGATGCTCAAAGCCTTTGATCCTTTTTATTACCCTTGCCTTTTGGTTTTAAGGGTTATTGGCTTTTTCTGCTTGCCTTTTTTTTTTTTTGCAATCTTTGTATGCACTGCTTTTTCTTCCTTCAAGAATCATTTTTATGATTTTTCAGATTACCAATAACATGTCTCATGTTTATCATTCTTTCAAGAGCCAACATATTTAACATTCAAGAACATCAAATTCCAAAGACATATGCACTATTCAAGCATTCATTCAGAAGGCAGAAAGCATTGCCACCACATGTAATTAATCAGAATTTCTTGTATTAAAAACTCGAGAAATATTGCCTCCTTATCCTAAAGAAAATCTTCTATTTTATTCATGTTTAATGATGATGAAAAAATAAATTATAGCTTAATTGGAGATAAAATCAAAATATAGATACTAATTACTACTATATGACTCCTAAGGTAAAACTCAAATAATAAAAAAAAATTATCACAGGGTTAAGGTTAAGATCAGAACTCAACAACCTTGACTTTGGGAAGCGGATGCCTCTTTAGTCTGTGGAGTGCTTGGCCCTTCAAGAGATAGTTTCTGACGCTTTAGTTCTCTTAATTCACGCCCTTGCACTTCTTGTTCTCTGAGCAGTTTGCAAAGCATGCTGTTTTGATTTTGCTGTTCTTCCTTCATTTGGTCCATGCTTTCTTGCAACTTAGTGACAGATGCCTCAAGATGCTCCCAGTATTCAAATTGAGGGAGTTCTGGTAGGAATTCTTGCGCCCTCCTCTTGATGGGGTCATCCTGCATTTGTTGTTTTTCCATTGTGATTTTAGTGATTGGTTGCTCCACTGAGATATACTCTGTTATTCCCATCTTTACTCCAGCATCTTTGCAGAGCATAGAGATTAGGCTTGGATAAGCCAACCTGGCATCCTTGGAGTTCTTGTTGGCAAGTATGTAGAATTCAGATGGGATCAGTTGATGAACTTCTACTTCTTTTCCCAACATAATGCAATGGATCATCACTGCTCTTCTAATATTGACTTCAGAACGGTTGCTGGTGGGCAATATAGAATGCCCAATGAAGTCCATCCATCCTCTGGCGACTGGTTTGAGATCTTCTCTCTTGAGTTGATTTGGGACACCCCTCGTGCTGGTGGTCCACCTGGCTCCAGGGATGCATATATCCTATAGAATCTTATCTAGGCCCTTGTTTGTTCTCATCATTCTCCTATTGAAGGAGTCTGGGTCATCTTTCAGCTGAGGTAGCTTAAAGATCTCCCTGATTTTGTCAGGGTGGATGCGAACAATCTTTCCTCTGACCACAGTCCTATAGTCATAGAGGGCAGCTCCAGATATTCCCTGCCTGTCTGTTTGCCACAGATTAGCGTAGAATTCCTGAACCATATTCCTTCCCACTTTCGTTTCAGGATTAGCTAGGACTTCCCAGTTCCTGTTTCGAATCTGCTCTTGGATCTCCGGATATTCATCTTCTTTCAGATTGAACTTGACTTCCGGGATCACAGATCTTAGACCCATTATTTTGTAGTAATAGTCTGAATGTTCTTTGGTTAAGAACCTCCCTTGATTCCAAAGTGGTTTTGGAACACTCTCTTTCTTGCCTCTTGGAGTGGGTTATTTTCCTTTAGGAGCCATGATCTTAGTGGGTATGGTTTAGTGATCACGGATAAACACACCGAACTTAGAGGATTGCTTGTCCTCAAGCAAAAGAAAAGAAAGGAGAGGGATAGAAGGAGAGCTAGTGTTTAATGGTGGATGAGAGGAAGGAGGCCGAATGTGTTTTTAAAAGGGAAGGGGGTGGGTTTTCGAAAATAGGGAGAAAGATAAGATTGAAGATATGATTTAAAAAGAAATAAGTATGATAAGAAAAGATATAATTTAAAATTGAAGAGATATGAAAGATATTTGAAAAAGATAAATTTGGATTTTTGAAAAAGATAATATGGAGATTTTAAAAAAAAAAGATATTGATTAGTTGAAAAGATTTTAGAATGAAAATAGATAGATTTGTTTTGAAAATTTGAAAAAGAGTTGAATTGGATTGAAAAAAAGGATTTGTGCTTATGGATTAAGATACATTTGATATTTTTAAAGTAGGATTTTTAGAAATTAGGGATTTTAGAAATCAGGGTTTGTAACATGTTTATGCAGGAAATCATGAATTGAAACATGAAAATTAAGATTAAAATGAAAAATATGAAGAAAAAACGAATTTACCTCCTCCCCACCATCCTGGCGTTTGAACGCCCAAACGCTGCATGTTTTGGGCGTTCAACGCCCAACTGCTGCTTTTCCTGGGCGTTCAACGCCCAGCTGTTGCTTCTTTCTGGCGTTGAACGCCCAGATGGCTATCCTTACTGGCATTCAACGCCCAGTGGATGCTTCTTTTGGGCGTTGAACGCCCAAAACAGACTTTTACTGGCATTTTCTTGCCAGTGAGCTCTTTTTCTCTATTTTGTGTGCAGAATCCTTCTGTAACCCTGTAAACTTATACAATTGACTCTTTACCTTAGTATCAATGAACTTTATATAAACAAATAAAATCAAGAATAGGGAAAAATGCTTAGAGGAAGTGATGCCCCATGGCTGGGTTGCCTCCCAGCAAGCCCTTCTTTATTGTCTTTAGCTGGACCTTGCTGAGTTTTTAATCTAGCCTCAGCCTTGAGCACTCTTGCTCAATATTGCCTTCAAGATAGTGCTTGATTCTCTGTCCATTAACAATGAACTTCTTATCAGAATCAATATCTTGAAGCTCCACATAACCATATGGTGATACACTTGTAATCACATACGGTCCCTTCCATCGGGACTTCAGTTTCCCGGGGAATAGCCTGAGCCTAGAGTTAAACAACAGAACCTTTTGTCCTGGTTCAAAGATTTTAGATGACAGCTTTCTGTCATGCCACCTTTTTTATTTTTCTTTATAAAGCTTGGCATTTTCGAAAGCAGTGAATCTGAATTCCTCTAGCTCATTCAGCTGGAGCAATCTTTTTTCTCCAGCTAATTTGGCATCAAAGTTTAGGAATCTGGTTGCCCAGTAGGCTTTATGTTCCAGTTCCACGGGCAGGTGGCATGCCTTACCATACACAAGTTGGTACAGAGAGGTCCCTATAGGAGTCTTGAATGCTGTTCTGTAAGCCCACAGAGCATCATCCAAGCTTCGTGCCCAATCCTTTCTACTGGTACTTACAGTCCGTTCCAGGATTCTTTTTAGTTCTCTGTTAGAAACTTCAGCTTGTCCATTTGTCTGCGGATGATATGGAGTTGCCACCTCATGACGAATCCCATACCGGACCATGGCAGAGTAAAGCTGTTTGTTGTAGAAGTGAGTGCCCTCATCACTGATTAGTACCCTAGGGACACCAAATCTGCTGAATATATATTTCTGGAGGAACTTTAGTACTGTTTTAGTATCATTGGTGGGTGTGGCAATGGCCTCTACCCATTTTGATACATAGTCAACTGCCACCAGAATATAAGTGTTTGAGTATGATGGTGGAAAAGGGCCCATGAAATCAATGCCCCATACATCAAACAACTCAATCTCCAAGATTCCTTGTTGAGGCATGGCGTAACTGTGAGGCAAGTTACCAGCTCTCTGGCAACTGTCACAGTTACGTACAAACTCTCGGGAATCTCTGTAGAGTGTAGGCCAGAAGAAGCCACATTGGAGGACCTTGGTGGCTGTCCGCTCACCTCCGAAATGACCTCCGTATTGTGACCCATGGCAATGCCATAAGATCCTTTGTGCTTCTTCTTTAGGCACACATCTACGGATTATGCCGTCTGCACATCTCTTAAAGAGATAGGGTTCATCCCACAAGTAATACTTTGCATCAGTAATTAATTTTTTCTTTTGTTGCCTGTTGTACTCCTTGGGTATGAACCTTGCAGCTTTATAGTTTGCAATGTCTACAAACCATGGTATTTCCTGAATGGCGAACAAATACTCATCCGGAAAGCTTTCAGAGATCTCAATAGAGGGGGAGGATGCTCCTTCCACTGGTTCTATCCGTGATAGATGGTCAGCCACTTGGTTCTCTGTCCCTTTTCTGTCTCTTATTTCTATATCAAACTCTTGTAGAAGCAACACCCATCTTATGAGTCTGGGTTTTGAATCCTGCTTTGTGAGTAGATATTCAAGAGCAGCATGATCAGTCTATACAATCACTTTTGATCCTACTAAGTATGATCTAAACTTGTCAATGGCATAAACCACTACAAGAAATTCTTTTTCTGTGGTTGTGTAATTTTTCTGGGCATCATTCAAAACATGGCTAGCATAATAAATGACATGCAGAAGCTTGTCATGCCTCTGTCCCAGTACTGCACCAACGGCGTGATCACTGGCATCACACATTAATTCAAATGGCAATGTTCAGTCTGGTGCAGAGATAACTGGTGCTGTGACCAGCTTAGCTTTCAGAGTTTCAAACGCCTGTAGGCACACTGTGTCAAACACAAATGGTGTGTCAGCAGCTAGCAGGTTGCTTAGAGGTTTTGCAATTTTTGAAAAATCCTTTATAAACCTCCTATAGAATCCTGCATGCCCCAGAAAGCTTTTGATTGCCTTAACATTGGCGGGTGGTGGTAATTTTTCAATTACCTCTATTTTAGCTTGATCCACCTCTATTCCCTTGTTTGAAATTTTATGCCCAAGGACAATCCCTTCAGTCACCATAAAGTGACATTTTTCCCAGTTTAAAACCAAGTTGGTCTCTTGGCATCTTTTCAAAACCAGTGTCAGGTGATCAAGACAGGAGCTGAATGAGTCTCCATATACTGAGAAGTCATCCATGAAGACTTCCAGAAATTTTTCCACCATATCAGAGAAAATAGAGAGCATGCATCTCTGAAAGGTTGCAGGCACATTACACAGCCCAAAAGGCATCCTTCTGTAAGAAAATACTCCAGATGGACATGTGAATGCTGTTTTCTCTTGATCCTGTGGATCTACTGCAATTTGGTTATAACCTGAATAGTCATCCAAAAAGCAGTAATAATTATGACCTGCTAGTCTTTCTAGCATCTGGTCTATGAATGGTAGAGGAAAATGATCCTTTCTGGTGGCTGTATTGAGCCTTCTATAATCAATTCACATGCGCCATCCTGTAACTGTTCTTGTAGGAACCAGTTCATTTTTTTCATTATGAACCACTGTCATGCCTCCTTTTTTAGGGACAACTTGAACAGGACTCACCCAGGGGCTATCAGAAATAGGATAAATAATCCCAGCCTCTAGTAATTTAGTGACCTCTTTCTGCACCATTTCCTTCATGGCTGGATTTAGCCGTCTCTGTGGTTAAACCACTGGCTTAGCATTATCCTCCAATAAGATCTTATGCATGCATCTAGCTGGGCTTATGCCCTTAAGGTCACTTATGGACCACCCAAGAGCTGTCTTGTGTGTCCTTAGCACTTGAATTAGTGCTTCCTCTTCCTGTGGATTTAAAGCAGAGCTTATGATCACTGGAAAAGTATTGCCTTCTCCCAGAAATGTATATTTCAGGGATGGTGGTAATTGTTTGAGCTTGGGTTTAGGAGGTTTTTCCTCTCCCTGAGGAAATTTCAGAGGCTCTTTCAATTCCGCTGAATCCTATAGGTCAGGTGGAACATCTTTAAAGATGTTTTCCAACTCTGATTCGAGACTCTCAGCCATGTTGATCTCCTCCACCAGAGAGTCAATGAGATCAACTTTCATGCAGTCTTTTGGTGTGTCTGGACGCTGCATGGCATTAACAGCATTTAACTTAAACTCATCCTTATTGACTCTCAGGGTTATTTCCCCGTGTTGAACGTCAATGAGAGTTCGTCTAGTTGCTAGGAAAAGTCTTCCTAGAATAAGAGTAGCACTCTTGTGCTCCTCCATTTCTACCACAACAAAGTCAGTGGGAAAGGCGAATGGCCCAACCTTGACAATCATGTCCTCAATCACGCTTGATGGGTATTTAATGGAGCCATCAGCAAGTTGGAGACATATCTGGGTTGGATTAACTTCTTCAGTTAAACCAAGCTTTCTGATGGTGGATGCAGGTATTAGGTTGATGCTTGCCCCAAGATCGCATAAAGCTGTCCTGGTGCAATTTCCCTCTAATGTGCATGGTATCAGAAAGCTTTCGGGATCTTTAAGCTTTTCAGGAAAGCTTTTCAGAATGACTGCACTGCATTCTTCAGTGAGGAGAACTCTTTCAGTTTCTCTCCAATCCTTCTTATGACTCAAGATCTCTTTCATGAACTTGGCGTAAGAAGGTATTTGCTCAAGTGCTTCTGCAAACGGAATCTTTATTTCAAGAGTCCTGAGATAATCTGCAAAGCGAGCAAATTACTTATCCTGCTCCTCTTGGCGGACTTTTTGAGGATAAGGTATCTTGGCTTTATATACCTCAACCTTGGTTGCTGTAGGTTTATTTCCTACAGTGATGGTTGAAGAAGCCTTTTTAGATGGGTTGTCATCAGCACTTGTGTGTGTCTGATCCCTCTCTGGCAATCGAGTGCCAGAGATAGAAGCTTGAGTGATGTTAGACGCCAACTCCTCATCTGTCCCTAGCGTCTGAACGCCAGAACTCTGCTTCTTTTGCGCGTTCAATGCCAGTTCTTTGCTTGTTTCTGGTGTTGAACGCCAGTCCTAAGCATGGTCTGGGCGTTCAGCGCCAGCCTTCCACCCAATCTCTGGCGTTTTAGCGCCAGAATTATTTCTCTCCCGGCTCTTATTTAATTATTTATTTATTTCGAAAATAAAATAAATTAAAATAAAATAAATAAAAATGGGTGAAGATTTTCGAAAAAATGAGGAGAGAGAAAGTGGTTAGTAAGTTTTGAAAAAGATATGATTTTTTTTAAAAGGGTTTTAAATTTTGAAATAGAAAAAATCTGAATTTTAAAATTGATTTTCAAAAAATTACTTTAAAATAGAGGGAGAAAATATTTTTGAATTTAATGAGGAAAGAGAAAAACAATAAAATAACACAAGATCTAAAATTTTTAGATCTAATGCTCCTTGTTTTCGAAAATTTTGGAGGGAAAACACCAAGGAACACCAAACTTAAAAATTTTAAGATCAAGACACAGGGAAAACTCAAGAACGCCTTGAAGACTCACAAGAACAACAAGAACATGAAGAAGGAACACCAAACTTAAAATTTTTAGAAAACCAAACTAAAATTTTCGAAAAACAAAGGAAAATCAACAAGAAAACACCAAACTTAAAGTTTGGCACAAGATTTAATAGAAAAATTATTTTTGAAAAAGAAGATTTTGAAAAGAAAATAAAAGACTCTGACCCAAAAGACAAAAATTTCCTAATCTAAGCAACAAGATTCACCGTCAGTTGTTCAAACTCAAACAATCCCCGGCAACGGCGCCAAAAACTTGGTGCACGAATTGTGAATCATGCTTTTCACAACTAGTACCACTAACCAGCAAGTGCACTGGGTCGTCCAAGTAATACCTTACGTGAGTAAGGGTCGAATCCGACGGAGATTGTTGGTTTGAAGCAAGCTATGGTTATCTTATTATTCTTAGTCAGGATGCCAACAACAGTGTTTTTCAAGTTCAATTGTAAAAAGTGAGAGGGCATAAATATAAATACTTATTGTGCAATGATGTAGAATATGTTGGAGTTTTGGAGATGCTTTGTCTTCTGAAATTCTGCTTTCCTCTGTTTTCTGATTCACGCACGCACGTCCTCCTATGGCAAGTTGTGTGTTGGTGGATCACCGTTGTCAATGGCTACCATCCATCCTTCCAGTGAAAAGGGTCCAGGTGCGCTGTCACCGCACGGCTAATCATCTGCAGGTTCTCAATCGTACCGGAATAGGATTTACTATCCTTTTGCGTCTGTCACTACCCCCAGCACTCGCGAGTTTGAAGCTCGTCACAGTCATTCAATCCCTGAATCCTACTCGAAATACCACAGACAAGGTTTAGACTTTCCAGATTCTCTTGAATGCTGTCATCAATCTAGCTTATACCACGAAGATTCTGATTAAGAGATCCAAGAGATATTCATTCATTCTACGGTGGAACGGAAGTGGTTGTCAGGCACGCGTTCGTGGGGGAATGATGATGATTGTCATGTTCATCACATTCATGTTGAAGTGCGAATGGATATCTTAGATAGGAACACGCATGTTTGAATGGAAAACAGAAATACTTGCATTAATTCATCGAGACACAGCAGAGCTCCTCACCCCCAAGAATGGAGTTTAGAAACTCATGCTGTCAAAGAGTATAAAGTTCAGATCTAAAATGTCATGAGCTACAAAATAAATCTCTAAAAGTTGTTTAAATACTAAACTAGTAACCTAGGTTTACAGAAAATGAATAAACTATGATAGATAGTGCAGAAATCCACTTCTGGGGCCCACTTGGTGTGTGCTGGGGCTGAGACTAAAGCTTCTCACGTGCTTGGGCTGTTTTGGGCGTTCAACGCCAGGCTGTAACCTGATTCTGGTGTTGAACTCCAACTTGTAACGTGTTTCTGGCGCTGGACGCCAGACTGCAATACAAGAGAATAATGGGAATTTTTAACTAATCCTGTATACAATATATGAATGATATATGATGCTTGAGTTAGAGAACACACAGCCTGTGAGTCTTGAGCTTAAATTGTATGGTTGCATTCAAACCATAATTTCATTTCTGTGTGTTACATTTCTTTTTATTCTGATGTTCTTTCCTTTGCTTTAATCTATATGTCCAATTATAGAATATAGAATAGATACATACCAAGAAAATGATTGAGGCCATCATTTGATTTTAGCTCACTCACCCCAAATCAGCCTACCTTTTACATCACCCTTGTTAACCCCCTTGAGCCTTTTAAAACCTCTTTATTCTATTTAGCCAAATTACTAGCCTTATGCAGAAAAACAAAGGAAAATCCCAAGTGAATCCTTAGTTAGCTTAATATAGAAAATTATGAATAGAGTTAAATGTGGGAAACCTTTTGGGAACATGGGTAATAGAAACAAAAGGGTAAAGAAGTAAAAGGGAATAAAATAAAATTTGGGAAGCATACTCATGAGAAAATCTAAGTGATTCAATTATCATGTGCATTAAAAAAAATTTATTTTTCAGCATCTAAATAAAAGGGGATACAAAAAGAAATTCCCCGATGAAAATAATGCACATGGAATAAAAATAAAAAGTGAAACATGAGCATGCAACAATATGTGGAAAATATGGGAAAATAGGTAAAGGGATTTTATTTTACTAAATATGTATGCTAGGTGAGATCTTAGTCTAATTAAGGATTCACTTATTAGCTCACTTAACCATATACATAAATCCTTACCTTTACCTTGGCCCCATTACAACCTTAATTAAGACCTCATGACTTTTTGGTATGACTATATTCTATAATTGTTGATTGGTTAGATGAAAAACAAAGTTATAGAAAGTAAGAATGAAAAGAAAAATAGAGTGAATAAACCCAATAAACACTGAGTGACTAGAGAGTAAACACAAAATCCAGTGAGGGTTCAACAACTCATCAACATATATCTGTGCTTAAAATTTACTAATTGTTTTGCAAGTTTGTACAATGTTTTCTTTCCCATCTCATTTGCTAAAATGCTTTATTATTTAAGGGTTAGCTCTATATATATACATAACTCCTTGAGAATGTGAATTAACTTAGCTACATGTAAGCTTTATATATGAGTAGATGAATTAGAATTGCATGACCCATTAGGTAGATGCATTTAGCATAGGTTGCATTTCATAACATTCCATCACTTTAACCTTAATTATTTACCTTGGATTTAGCATGAGGACATGCTAGTGTTTAAGTGTGGGGAGATTGATAAACCCATATTTCATGAGTTCTTTTGTGCTTAATTAGAGTGATTTATTCAACTCTTCACCTACTTATTCACATTAATTGCATGGTTTTACTTTCCCTTCCTTATTATGTCATGTTGTGAAAAACATGTTTCCTAAGCTTTAAAAAATTAATTATTTTAATTACCTTTATTTCCATTCGATGCCGTGATTAGTGTGTTGAGTAGTTTCAGATTTTCTAAGGCAGAATGACTTAAAGGATGAAAAAGGGAACATACTAAAATGGAAGGAGAAAGCAAAACAGAGCTTTAAAGAAACTGGTATTCACGCGATCGCATGGATGACGCAATCGCGTGCCAAGCACGAATTAACAGCGACACGGCCGCATGACTGACGCGACCACGCGCCTTAAGCAGAACGCATATGACGCGGTCGCATGACTGACGCGACCGCGTGGCAAGGAAAAGCTCCGAAAAATGCGACCGCGTGACCCACGCGGACGCGTGACAGAGGCCACGCACCAGAAATTACAGAATACGCCCCCAGCAAATTCTGAAGCCCTTTTTGGCCCAGATCCAAGTACAGACAGCATAGACCAGAGGTTATAAAGTGTGGGAATGCTTCCATTCAAGGAGAGCTCGCATATTTTTACCTTTCAATGATTTAGATTTAGTTGAGAGGGAGATCTCCTCTCTCTCTTTTAGGATTTAGGATTTCTTCTTGTTTTAAGAGTAACTCTGGATCCCAGGTTTAATGTTCTTTTAGTATTACTTCTATTTATTTATTCCAACATTTGAATTGATTATTATATTTTGATTTATGGATTCTCTCATGTTACAGACTATTATTTGAATTAATGATAATTGAGGTATTTTTAGTTTATGATTGTTCTCTTTGATTTAAGTTACCATTGCTTCCCATCTAAGGATCTCTTTATCATTCCAGCAATTTTACTTTTCCCTTTTTGGTTCTGGTTAAGAATTTAGTAACTCAATAGTTATTAAACTCAACATAATTGATAATCGTTATCTTGCTAATTGAGTTGAACTTAAATAATCCCAACCTTTTCTGAGGAAATAATTAGGATTCGAAAGTCAATTTAATTAGTCCCTTGACTTTCCTTTGCCCTGGTGAAGGTTGACCAAGTGGAGTTTAGATTCAACTTTCATTATTGTTGAGAGAGATAACTAAGTTGGACCTCTAATTTCCCTACCTTGCTAAAAGTTGCTTTACAGTTATTATTTATTCTTAATTGCCATTTAATTCACTCGTCATTTAAATTACTTGCTTCTCACCTTCTAAACCCCGATTATAACCTTTATAGCCAATAATAAGAACATACTTCCTCGCAGTTCCTTGAGAAGACGACCCGAGGTTTGAATACTCGGTTAACAATTTTTAAAGGGGTTTGTTACTTGTGACACCCAACACGTTTGTATGAAAGGACTTTTGAAGGTTTAGAAACTATACTTGCAATGAGGATTTATCCGTAATTTTCTAGACCATGCAAAAGTTCTCTCATCAGCACCCTTGTTACGTCAAAATTTAGGTCACGCGGCCGTGTGTGGCACGCGGTCGCGTGGGAGGCCATTATTCCCATTGGCACGCCTCCAGCCCTGCTTCTGCGTAACTCTCTGTTCATATTATTATTGTCTCCCAGCTCCCTACGACGCGAACACGTCAACGAGGCGGTCGCGTCGCGTGGTGATTTTTTTTTTTTAAATATGTGAATGCAGATGCACAAAGTGTACTGATGAAGAGAAGAGTTATTGAATAAGAAAATTAAAAATAAGGAAAAGAACGATCATACCATGGTGGGTTGTCTCCCACCTAGCACTTTGCTTTAACGTTCGTAAGTTGGACGCTCCACTAGCTCAGTCTTCGGCTATGTGGGGATCTTCCAAGAGGAAGATCTCGAGCTCCTTGTTCTTCTTCAGCTTCTCACCATGGTACAGCTTTAAACGATGTTCATTAACTTTGATAAGTTCATAGCTTGAAGGATGGATTAGGTGATAAACTTCGTACGGTTCGGCCTTCTCTACTCTGTATGGACCTTCCCATCTCGATCTCAACTTGCCTGGCATGAGCCTGAGTCGAGACTTGTAAAGGAGGACTAAGTCCCCAGGTTGGAACTCTTTCCTCTTGATGTGCTGATCATGTACAGCCTTCATCTTCTCCTTGTATAGTCTTGAGTTCTCATAAGCTTCTAGGCGAAGGCTTTCTAGTTCCTGCAGTTGCAACTTCCTTTCAGCTCCGACTCTCTCAACTCCAATGTTGCATTCTTCTACTGCCAAAAAGGCTTTATGCTCTATTTCAACAGGGAGATGACAAGCTTTTTCATAAACTAAGAGGAAAGGACTCATCCCAATGGGTGTTTTGTATGCTGTTCTGTATACCCAGAGTGCATCTTGTAGCCTGGTGCTCCAGTCTGTTCTATGAGGTTTGACTATCTTCTGCAAGATATGCTTTATCTCTCTATTTGACACCTCGGCTTGCCCATTAGTCTGAGGATGGTAGGCTGTTGTAACTTTATGAATTATCCCATGCTTCTTCATTAGTCCTGTTAGTCTCCTGTTACAAAAATGGGTGCCTTGATCACTCACGATTGCTCGTGGTGATCCAAAGTGACAAATAATATGGTTTCTCACAAAGGAAACAACAGTGTTAGCATCATCAGTGCGGGTAGGAATTGCTTCCACCCATTTGGAAACGTAATCCACAGCTAACAATATATAGAAATAACCATTAGAATTTGGAAATGGACCCATGAAGTCAATGCCCCAAACATCAAAAATTTCACAAAAAAGCATAATCTGTTGAGGCATCTCATCCCTCCTGGATATATTACCATATTTCTGGCATGGAAAACAAGATCTACAAAATTCAGCAGCGTGCTTAAAAAGAGTAGGCCACCAAAATCCACAGTCTAAGATTTTTCTAGCAGTTCTTTGAGGGCCAAAATGTCCTCCACTCTCAGATGAGTGGCTAGCCTCTAAGATGGACTGGAATTCTGATTGAGGCACACACCGTCTAATTACCTGGTCAGCTCCACCTCTCCATAAATATGGGTCATCCCATATATAATATTTAGACTCGCTTTTCAGCTTGTCCCTTTGATGCTTAGAAAAATTTGGAGGAAAGGTGCAGCTAACTAGATAATTAGCTACAGGTGCATACCAAGGGACTATCGCAGATACTGCTTGCAGGTTATCAAATGGAAAATTATCAGCTATAGGAGTGGAGTCATCTGTAATGTGCTCAAGGCGACTCAAGTGGTCTGCCACTAGATTCTAGTTACCACTCCTATCTTTAATTTCTAAATCAAATTCTTGTAATAGCAGTATCCAACGTATAAGCCTTGGTTTGGACTCCTTTTTAGATAATAAATACTTTAGAGCTACGTGGTCTGAATACACTACTACTTTAGTACCAAGTAAATAGGCTCGGAATTTATCCAGAGCAAAAACAATAGCAAGAAGCTCTTTCTCAGTAGTAGTGTAACTCGACTGAGCGGCATCCAAAGTTTTAGACGCGTAAACAATAACAAAAGGATCCTTACCTTCACGTTGAGCCAGTGCTGCTCCTACTGCATGGTTGGAAGCATCACACATTATTTCATAAGGTTGGCTCCAGTCTGGTCCTCTCACAATTGGAGCTTGAGTCAGTGCAGCCTTCAGCTTATCAAACGCCTGTTTGCAATTTTCACTGAACTTGAACTCAATATCTTTCTGCAGTAGCCTGGATAAGGGAAGTGCTACCTTACTGAAGTCCTTAATGAACCTCCTGTAAAAACTTGCATGGCCAAGGAAAGAACGGACCTCCCTCACAGAAGAGGGGTAAGGTAAACTAGAAATAACATCCACCTTTGCTAGATCTATAGAAATGCCAGTACTAGACACAATATGTCCTAGTACAATCCCTTGTTTAACCATAAAGTGGCATTTTTCAAAATTTAATACCAGGTTTGTATTGACACATCTATCTAATACTCTAGATAATCCATCTAAGCAAAGGCTAAAGGAGTCGCCATAAACACTAAAATCATCCATAAAAACTTCCATACAGTCCTCAATAAGATCAGAGAAAAGACTCATCACGCACCTTTGGAAAGTAGCGGGTGCATTGCACAAGCCAAAGGGCATTCTCTTGTAAGCATAAGTCCCAAAAGGAGATGTAAAAGTGGTTTTTTCCTGATCCTCAGGAGCTATATGAATCTGGAAATAACCTGTGTAACCATCTAGAAAACAATAATGCGATTTACCTGACAGGCGATCCAGCATTTGATCAATGAATAGGAGAGGATAGTGATCGTTACGGGTTGCTTGGTTGAGGCGTCTGTAGTCAATGCAGACCCTCCAGGCATTCTGAACTCTGGTTGTCAGGAGCTCTCCATGCTCATTCTTCACTGCAGTGACTCCAGACTTCTTTGGTACCACTTGTACTGGGCTTACCCATTCACTATCTGAGATGGGATAGATGATATCTGCCTCTAGCAGTCTGGTCACTTTCTTTTTGACAACCTCTAGGATAGTGGGGTTCAGTCTTCTCTGGGGTTAACGGACAGGTCTTGCTCCCTCTTCTAGAAATATTCTATGCTCACAGACTTGAGGGTTTATGCCTACTATGTCTGCCAAACTCCAACCAATTGCCTTCTTGTGCCTCCTCAGCACACCAAGTAGCTGCTCTTCCTGTTGAGAAGTCAATTCCCTTGCAATGATAACCGGAAACTTCTGCCCGTCTTCAAAGTAAGCATATTTGAGGTGTGGGGGAAGGGGTTTTAATTCTAACTTCTGATTATGTTCAGGCTCTGGGTTGTCTGGAGCTGGTAACAGTGGTAAGGCACTGTCATTGTCCTCTGAGAGTGTCCCCACACTTGGACCTTGTCCTGTGTGCTTCTCTTCAAATTCCTCCTGATGGACTTCAGCCACAGTTTCATCTATGATGTCACACTTGAGGATAGAATGATCCTCTGGAGGATGCTTCATAACTCCATTCAGATTGAAGATTACTACTCTGCCATGTATTTCAAAAGAGTATGTTCCTGAAAAAGCATCTAATTTAAACTTTGAGGTCTTCAGGAATGGTCTTCCGAGTAGGATTGATGATGGCTTGTCAGAGTCATTTTGGGGCATTTCCAGGATATAAAAATCAGTGGGGAACGTGAGTCCCTTAATGCCTACTAGTACATCTTCAGCAACTCCAACTACTGTAATAATGCTTTTATCTGCTAACACAAAATGAGCTGCTGACATTTTTAAGGGAGGGAGACTCAAAACATCATATATAGACAAAGGCATTATACTTACACATGCTCCTAAATCACACATGCATTCAGAAATTATCACACCACCAATAATACAATTAACTATACAAGGACCTGGGTCACTACACTTTTCAGGTAAACTTCCCATTAAAGCAGATATGGAACTTCCTAAAGGAATAGTTTCTAATTCATTAATTTTATCCTTATGTATACATAAATCTTTTAGAAACTTTGCATATTTAGGTACATGTTGAATAACATCAAAAAGGGGAACAGTTACCTCAACCTTTTTGAATATCTCTACCATTTTTGGATCAGGTTCCAGCTGCTTCCTGGGCTTCCTTGCAAGTTGTGGAAATGGATAGGAGTGGTGTCTTCTGCAGTGTCTACGCCTTTTAATGCTTCCTCATGTGGTTGCACTTCTTCTTCAGCTATGTCCTGTATGTCCTCTTCCTCTTCAACATCTTCTATTTCCACTACCTCTTCAGCTGAGGCATGTTCTGGTGGGCTTGGCTCCTCCTGGTTCCTCTCCTGCAGTGTGGTTCCGGATCTTAGGGTGATGGCATTAATACCACCCTTGGGATTGTGTAATGGTTGAGAGGGAATTCCACTGGAGCTCGAAGGTTGGTTATTGGAGTTAGTCATTGATCCAATCTGGGAGACAAGAGCTTGTAAAGTAGCGTTCAGACCATTTAGAGTGGCATTAATATTATTTTCCATGGTCTGCTGTCTCCGATCCATAGATTGTAGTAAGTCATCATTAGCAGATGAAGAAGGATAGGTAAGTTGAGAGGTCTGCTGTAGGGTATTCTGTGGTCCTTGGGATTGCCTTAGGTGAGGTGCTTTGTAAGGCTGATTCTGATTCTGCTGCCTGTTGTTGTTGTTATTCCACCTCTGATTTCCCTGATTATCTCTGCCTCCTCTGTTGTTGTTGTCCCTCCAATTCTGGTTAGAATTGTCTTGCCATCCATGGTTGTAATTGCCACCTTGATTGTACCCTTGGTTGGGGCGGTCATAGAAGTTATGTGTGGCTGCCACGGTGTTGTCTTCATGCTGGAGCTGCAGACATTCATCAGTATAATGGCTATAATCAGCACAGATTCTGCAAACTCTCTGTGGGACTAACTGTTGGTTTTGATGTGGTGGAGAAGGTTGAGCTTGCTGAACTTGTTGTTGATTCAATTGCATCTGCTTCAGCAAGTTGGTCATTTCACAGATACTCTGAGTTAAAGCAGTAGTCTCTCTGCTAGAAGATACTTCTGCAACGGCTTTTGAACGGCCTTGTTTCTGCCTGTGATTCCTAGTAGATTCAGCTAAGTCACTGATTAATTGCCATGCCTCATCAGTGGTCTTGTACTTTTTCATAGACCCATTGCTAGCACTTTCCAATGTGGTCCTATCTTGGGGCCTCATTCCCTGTGTGACATAACCGAGTAACACCATCTTGTCAATCATATGGTGGGGGCAAGCTTCCAGAAGATTATTGAAGTGCTCCCAGTACTCATAAAGAGTTTCGGATTCATCCTGAATAATCATGGAAATATCTTTCCTCAGTTTATTAGTAACTTCAGCTGGAAAGAACTTTTCCAAGAATTTTCTTCTCAGTGTATCCCAGTTGGATACAATTGCTGCTGGTTGAGTGTAGTACCACTCTCTTGCCTTCCCCACAAGAGAAAACGGGAAAGCTTTCAGCAAAATTGAAGCTTCATCTACACCATCATGCTTGACAGTAGAACAGGCTGCTGAAAATCTCTCAGGTGATTGATAGGCTCTTGAGCAGGTAAGCCATGAAACTTAGGCATCAAATTGAGCAGTGCGGTCCTTATTTCAAAGTCTGTAGCCACCGCTGGGTGATGCGCTTGAAATGATTGCATTGTAAAATCAGGGGCTCCAGCCTCCTAGATAGTAACTCTCCTGGCTGCTGCCATGTTACCTGCACGTAAAACAACCAAATCAGTAGAACGGAGGCTGGTTTCTTTCTCAGGTGACGTTTCAGATCCGCCCTCAGAGAGGACTAACCGATGCCGAGCTTGCCTTATTCGTGAAATAGTTCTTTCAATCACAGGATCGAATATTAGCAAGCTTGGATCAGGAAGCAAATGTGTCATCTAACGAAGGAAACAAGCAGCTCATAGTAGCAAGATTAAATAAAATGCAAATAAATAAATTCCAATTAATAACTTTAGCACTCTATTACAAATCCCCGGCAACGGCGCCAAAAATTGATGTGGGCGGAAATTGGCGAGTTAAGAATGATTATAAAATATGCGTTGCAAGTATAGTTCTCAACCAACCAGAAATCCGCTTTATCAATTTAAAAAGGGTGTCATAGAAATTGAAATCAAAATACTGGGAGTATGAGTCCCAGGTTGTCTCCCAACGAGTTGCAGAAAAGTGTGCTATTTTATTAATCAGATGTTTTCCAAAAGGTTTGAGTTGAATGGCAGAAAATTAAATTAGAGAATTTATATAAATTTAAATGAAAGCCTTGATTGTGAGTTGATTAATTGGAAGCCCTATTCTTGTTGCAGTACTCTCAAGATTAATTGATAATTGGGGATTATTATGTTTAGTTGTCCCTCACTAAGTAAGTGAAAGTTAAACAAGTTGGAATGCTATTTCTATCCACAAGTTCCAATCCGCTCTGGGGAGGATTGGTGTTAGTGACTAGAGAGCAATCCAACAATAAACCCAATTACAATCTCTCTCTTGAGCATCCCAACTTCAAGGGTTTCTTTCAATCAACTCCCCATCAGGTTAGGGGACTACTCGCTCATTGTAAATGTAAAATTCATAACATAAGAAAAGGAATTAAAGAAAGACATCATAAATAATGATCAAAAGATTAATCAAAAATAAAAGTGATTCTTGTATTAATAAATGCTAAAATAATCCAACAGTAAAATTAAGTAAATTAAGGAACATGGAAGAGTAAGACACAAGTAAAGAAAATGAACTAGAGTGTCGAAGTCTTGATGAGGCAATAACTCTTCTCAATATCCCAATGCAAAAACAATGAACATAACAAATCCTAAAAACTATGAATATATAGAGAGAAAACCTAGAGGAGAGGAAAACTAGATCTCAAAACTAAAACTATGCGGAATGAATGTTGTTGTTGGTTTCTGCATGTTCTACTTTTCTGGGCCGAAAACCGGGTCAAAATAGGGCCCGAAATCGCCCCCAGCAATTCTGCAGATTATGCAGATCGCGCATGTCACGCAGTCACGTCATCCATGAGGCCGCGTCATTTGGCTTCCTGCTTTGCCAGGCGGTCGTGTCATCCATGTGGCCGCGTCACTCGTGCTATTCCATGCCGCGCGGCCGCGTCATCCATGCGGCCGCGTCACTGCGATTTCCTCTTCTTCGCGCGGTCGCATCATCCATGCGACCGCGTCACTTCTCGCTGGTCATCTCCTCAATTTCTTGTGTTCCTTCCATTTTTGCAAGCTTTCTCTCCAATCTCCAACTCATTCATGCCCTGTAAAGCCTGAAATACTTAACACACAGATCACGGCATCGAATGGAATAAAGGAGAAATAAAATACATAATTAAAGTCCCTAGGAAGCAAGTTTTTAATCATACAATAACTTTAGGAAGGAATTATAAATGCATGCTTATTTAATGTATAAGTGGATAAAGATCATGATAAAACCACACAAATAAACACAATATAAACCATAAAATAGTGGTTTATCAATTTTACCATAAGAAGCAATCAATTCTATGGCAAAAGCCACACCATCAGACTCTTTCTCATTCAGATTATAATTTCCAACAATCTTTGCCTTCTTGGGAGGGGGACCAGCAGCAGTAGGAGAGGAGGCAGCACTCGAGCATGAATGAGGCGGGTTAGAGGAGGCCAGCCGAACTCGCCTGGTCGGGATGATCTTCCTTGGCCCCTGAGACTCAATTACCGGCTTCTTTGGAGGAATCTGCCCCGAAAAACACTCCTCTGAAGTCTTCCTTGACAAGTTCTGGGCAGCCACTGCCTTCTTTGCCTTGCGAAAAGCTTTCATTCAATCAGAAGAAGACACCATCTCTGAAAAGAAGCCAGCAAAATAGTCATACATTGGATAATGGCAAGATCACAAACAATAACACTTTCTACAAGAAAGAGATTGGATGCTACCTAACCCGGACAGGAGAAGGAAAGTATCCCCTAGAAATCTCTTTGTGTTCATATGAGGAGGCTCCCCCCAATGCTCCTCTAAAACACGCACAAAGGCCTGTTCTACCTCATCTAAACTCTCCCAAGGATATTTGAGGACTACAGGGTCTTTTTGCCACCACAAAGGAAAGGTTGGCTCATCATTCCAGAAAGATAGGGTTAGCACCCTGCACATCTTGGACTTTAAAATAATAGTTGCTAAAGTCATGAAACGAGTCATCATACATAGAAAAAACCTTTCTCTCCTGGGTAGCCCGGAAGGAGATCCAAGAAGCCTTCTTCTTGGCCACTCCCAGTTTGGTCAGCACAAACAGATAGAGGAAAAGGTGCTGGGAAGGATGAACACCTAGTTCTTGACATAACAACTGGAAAATTTTTATAAAGGCCCAAGAGTTCGGTTGCAGCTGTGAAGGGGCCACATTACAGTTGCACAAGAGTTCAGTTTCAAAAGCAGTAAAAGAAAGGGTAATACCTAGTTGGCTAAAGAAGTAGTCATAAGCGTAAAAGAAAGGACACTCTGTCTGATCTAAAGGAGGGAAACTAACTCTCTCCTCAGGATCAAGCGACACCAATTCATAGTTTTTCTCGTCTTCTCTACGCGCACAAACCCTATGAATTCTCCTAAGCCTCTCACAGTATTCTGGGTCGGCCACAGTGACACACATCATGACTATGGAATCTAACCAATCGGCCATACCAGCTGGGATCTTTGTAGACATCTCGACAATATTCTTACGAGAAGACATATAGCAACTACACCTACAGCAAGAAAATGTAATTGGTCACTACCAAACAACTCGGACAGCAATAGAAAAGGAAGAAACGACCGACAAGCAACAAGTATGGCAACAAAAGGGCACCCCAGAATTCACACAAAGCAAAAGAGATCAACACCAAAATCCCAGGGGCACCCTTTGGAGGCAATAGAGCAGAATACAGAAAAAGAAAAGCAAAAGCCCCAACCCTCTCAAAACAAAAGAAAATACAAAGAGGCAAACAGAAACCCAAACACCAGCATTCCAAAAAGATTGTTACTCTGAAGAAACAAAGGCATACAATAATCACCAAGAAATATTTGACCTTTTTGAAATAAAGCTCAGCAATATCAAAACTTTGTGCAAAAAGGAAGCATGCAGCAGTAAAAACACGAAGAACGAAACATAAAGACGAGAAAAAGGATATGAAGCAAAGCACCAACCTGCAAAGGAGAACGAGAAACAGTGACAGATGCGTAGTGACAGCACGATTGGTCTAAATGAAAGCTTCAAAACTTCAAAGAAAGAAGAATAGCTTGGGGCAAAGTTTTGGGCAAGAGGGCGTTCTTTTCAGAAGAATGAAAACAAAATAGACAAAGGTTGAAGAAAGAACTGAAAAATCCAAGTTTCTGTGATTTCAAACAAAGAAAAAGAGCAAAAAGAAATGGAAAGATGAATAAAAACCCAATCAATAGGCTTTAAAAATGCTCGCACATTCCCAAGAAACTAACGCCCTCAAAAGCAATGCCGCAGTAAAGGTAAAAAATGCTCCGCATTCTTAAATGGCACTCAAGAGACGCTAAAACTCGCACAAAAAGAAATAGACCGGACATCGCCAGAGCGAGATGCTTGAGCACGACTTCCTAAAGAGGTCAAAGCTTAAAAGCACGTCCTCATAGGAAGGTCGAAGCTCAAGCAGGGACACTGTTCATACATTGGTCCGAGCTACAAGGTCCGAGTTGGCCCAAGGTAAATAAACCGACCTCTTGGAAGGTTGGTTTATTACCAACCTCTTTGCAAAGAGGTCGGAAGACCGCAATAGAGGCCCAAGAAGGTCCAAGAACAAAAGGACACTACCCACTAGAAGGCAGTTGACCAAAAGATAAAGACATCCTCCCTAAAAGATAAGATAAGATAACCACCTTATCTAAAAGGAAGGTCATCAATCATTATCTATAAATACACTGGAGCACCCAAGTATAACATATATTCCAATTCTACAAAAAAACCTGCTTAAAGCCTGTGCTGACTTAAGTATCGTAGTCTCTTGCAGGTACCACCCCCCTCCGGTGACGAGGACCAGCAGTGCCTGCCATCCCAACAAGACGAACACGGCAGTTCTAGTCAAACCAGAAGATCTCGTTCGAGATTGACCTCCCAGTTTCAGGTAACCCTCGAAACATTAAGTATGAGCAATTTCAATCTAGCAAGAGAACATATAAGCTACTTCTATTCTAAGACTAAGTAAACAACTAAACTAGCTACAACAAGAACTAACAATTGGGATTTTTGGGTTTCAAATATGAATAATAAAAGGCACTCTTGGCTAGGCATGGGAATTGGAATCACTATCCTTGTCTAATAACCATATCTTGACAATTATGAGGAACTAAGCTCATTAAATCTACCTCTATACTTGAAGTACGTATAATGTCTACTTCTAAGCTTGAAGTACGTTACATGGCTTGGTCAATTTCAACTCATAAGTCTCAATCCAACTACTAATTGACTTAGTAATGGATTGGTGTCAATGGGTATCAATTTTACCACTAGGGTTCTCAAATCACCATATCAATTAGACCCAAATGACTCAAGTTTACCCAATCCCCTTAGCCTAGGCCAAAAGTAAAGAAAACCACTCCATAATCAAAGGAAACATGTCATCAAACACATAGTATGCATTAATAGAAGACATATTCAAATGGCAAATTAATTGAAAACTACAAGCACCCACTAAAAATTATCAATAGAAAACAACTCAAACAACACTATGAATCATAGAAAACATCAATACATTAGTAAGAATTCAAGATCTACAAAATTCATAAAGTGAGAAGAAAATGGGAAAATAACAAGAACATCAAAATTCAAACACAAGATCTAAATAAAATTAAACTAGAGAATTCGAATTGAGTAATTAAAACTAAGATTAACAAAACCAATTCAGAATTTCAAGAAGGGAAGATCAAATCAAACTAGATCTAGAGAAGAGTAGGAGTTTCTCTCTCTAGAACATGAGAACCAAAAACTAGCTCAAAATGTGTGTAAAGTGTACAATGAATGATCCCCCCCTTTCCCCTAGAGTTCCTGGGTCTTTTCCATGCAGAATCCAGCTGAATTTGGGCCTGGAGCTCCTCCGAAATCGCCAGCCACAATTTCATTAATGAGGTCATGTGTTGGGCGTCACGCGTGCGCGTCGGTCACGCATACGCGTCGTCTAAGTTTCGTGATCCACACATACGCGTCAGGTTTGCGTACGCATCGATGGGAGTTTCGCTAATTCACGTGAATGCGTCACTCTCGCGCGCCATTCCTAGCTTCTTGCACCCACGCGTGCGCGTGGGCCACGCGTGCACGTCACAGCCAATTCTCTAAAGCTCATTTCTTCATGTTCCTTCCACTTGTGCATGCTTCCTTTCTCTCTTCTAAGCCATTCTTGCCCTATAAACTCTGAAATCACTCAACAAACATATCACGGCATCAAATGGTAATAGAAGAGGATCAAAATATGGCATTTTTAAGGCAAAATAAGCATGTTTTCAATCAAGAAGCAAAATTAGGAAGGAAACACAAAACCATACAATTTCTATGAATAAGTGTGGAAAATATTGACAAAATCTCCAAAATTAAGCACAAGATAAACCACAAAATTGGGGTTTATCAATGCCGGGATCCCAAATCTTTTTTCTACACCCGTCTTCAAGTCGATAATCATTGTTCCACTTGGGTGGTTTAGCCTTGGAATTCTCACTTAAGCTTCTAAACAACTTCCTAGACCCATCCATTTGAGCACTAGTCCAACCCTTGCTCCTCAATTTTGAGCTTTCAACCGTAATGAGCCTAGATTTATAATGCCAACCACTAAACAACTCCTTCTTGCTTTTCATGCCACAAAGAGCTCTAAGTTGACCATCCGTTTCAAGCAACACATATTCAAGTGGAATAAGAAAGCTAAGGGATATGAGGTTTACCCGCTTGAATGGTGTAAAGGATGATGGTGACTTAGGAAGGGAGGCCTCCAACAACTTTGACAATGTGAGCTCCACTCCCTTGTGCTCTTCCTTGACTACCTCCACCTCTTGACAAGCATCTTCCAAGTTCACCTCTTGACAAGGCTCTTCACATTCAATCACTTCCTCACTAACCTCTTCTAGCTCATCTCCATCCTTCATGTCACAACTTGGAGGTAATGTGGAACTTATCTCAATATCTACCTCAATTTTAATGGGAGAAGACTCCTCAATCTCAAAAGGCTCATGTGTTGGTGTGGGATCATCATCAAGAGGAAGATTTGTTGCTTGCTCACCTTTTTCCAATTCTTCGTCATTCATCCTATGCTTTGGAGGTTGCGCACCCTCCTTGACATTACTCTCAAGCTCAATGGAAGAAGGCTCAATAGGATCTTCGAGGTGATTTGTTAGTGAGGACAAGAACTCATCAATGATTGAGTCTAAGTCTTGATCAACCTCTCATAATTCTTCAACCGCTCCTTCCAGCTCACTCAACTTAACTTCCTCCCTTGGTTGCAATTCTTGCTTCACCTCCTCTGCTTCTTTTGGGCGTTCAATGCTAGTTCCTTGCTTGTTTCTGGCGTTGAACGCCAGTCCGGAGCATGGTCTGGGCGTTCAGCGCCAGCCTTCCACCCAATCTCTGGCGTTTTAGCGCCATAATTATTTCTCTCCCGGCTCTTATTTAATTATTTATTTATTTCGAAAATAAAATAAATTAAAATAATATAAATAAAAATGGGTGAAGATTTTCGAAAAAATGAGGAGAGAGAAAGTGGTTAGTAAGTTTTGAAAAAGATATGATTTTTTTTTTGAAAAGGGTTTTAAATTTTGAAATAGAAAAAATCTGAATTTTAAAATTGATTTTCGAAAAATTACTTTAAAATAGAGGGAGAAAATATTTTTGAATTTAATGAGGAAAGAGAAAAACAATAAAATAACACAAGATCTAAAATTTTTAGATCTAATGCTCCTTGTTTTCGAAAATTTTGGAGGGAAAACACCAAGGAACACCAAACTTAAAAATTTTAAGATCAAGACACAGGGAAAACTCAAGAACGCCTTGAAGACTCACAAGAACAACAAGAACATGAAGAAGGAACACCAAACTTAAAATTTTTAGAAAACCAAACTAAAATTTTCGAAAAACAAAGGAAAATCAACAAGAAAACACCAAACTTAAAGTTTGGCACAAGATTTAATAGAAAAATTATTTTTGAAAAAGAAGATTTTGAAAAGAAAATAAAAGACTCTGACCCAAAAGACAAAAATTTCCTAATCTAAGCAACAAGATTCACCGTCAGTTGTTCAAACTCAAACAATCCCCGGCAACGGCGCCAAAAACTTGGTGCACGAATTGTGAATCATGCTTTTCACAACTAGTACCACTAACCAGCAAGTGCACTGGGTCGTCCAAGTAATACCTTACGTGAGTAAGGGTCGAATCCGACGGAGATTGTTGGTTTGAAGCAAGCTATGGTTATCTTATTATTCTTAGTCAGGATGCCAACAACAGTGTTTTTCAAGTTCAATTGTAAAAAGTGAGAGGGCATAAATATAAATACTTATTGTGCAATGATGTAGAATATGTTGGAGTTTTGGAGATGCTTTGTCTTCTGAAATTCTGCTTTCCTCTGTTTTCTGATTCACGCACGCACGTCCTCCTATGGCAAGTTGTGTGTTGGTGGATCACCGTTGTCAATGGCTACCATCCATCCTTCCAGTGAAAAGGGTCCAGGTGCGCTGTCACCGCACGGCTAATCATCTGCAGGTTCTCAATCGTACCGGAATAGGATTTACTATCCTTTTGCGTCTGTCACTACCCCCAGCACTCGCGAGTTTGAAGCTCGTCACAGTCATTCAATCCCTGAATCCTACTCGAAATACCACAGACAAGGTTTAGACTTTCCAGATTCTCTTGAATGCTGTCATCAATCTAGCTTATACCACGAAGATTCTGATTAAGAGATCCAAGAGATATTCATTCATTCTACGGTGGAACGGAAGTGGTTGTCAGGCACGCGTTCGTGGGGGAATGATGATGATTGTCATGTTCATCACATTCATGTTGAAGTGCGAATGGATATCTTAGATAGGAACACGCATGTTTGAATGGAAAACAGAAATACTTGCATTAATTCATCGAGACACAGCAGAGCTCCTCACCCCCAAGAATGGAGTTTAGAAACTCATGCTGTCAAAGAGTATAAAGTTCAGATCTAAAATGTCATGAGCTACAAAATAAATCTCTAAAAGTTGTTTAAATACTAAACTAGTAACCTAGGTTTACAGAAAATGAATAAACTATGATAGATAGTGCAGAAATCCACTTCTGGGGCCCACTTGGTGTGTGCTGGGGCTGAGACTAAAGCTTCTCACGTGCCTGGGCTGTTTTGGGCGTTCAACGCCAGGCTGTAACCTATTTCTGGTGTTGAACTCCAACTTGTAACGTGTTTCTGGCGCTGGACGCCAGACTGCAACATGGAACTGTCGTTGAACGCCAGTTTACGTCGTCTATCCTTGAGCAAAGTATGAACTATTATATATTGCTGGAAAGCCCTAGATGTCTAATTTCCTACGCAATTGAAAGCGCATCACTTGGACTCCTGTAGCTCCAGAAATTCCATTCCGAGTGCAGAGAGGTCAGGATCCAACAGCATCAGCAGTCCTTTTTCAGCCTGAATCAGTGGCTCAACAAATATAGCAATGTGGTTTGGGAGGAGAAGAAGGTATTCGTTGTTGTAACTCCTTTCAGCCAGGATGGGGAACATCTGCTCACAGTAGCGATTGGGAAACCGCGCAGTGTCCTTTGCTAGGAAGGATCTTTCTTTATCATCAACCTTTATAATCCTCTTAATTTCTTTGTTGAGGGCTTGACTGCGGTGGAAGAAGGCTCTGCCACTAATGCTCTCTTTGTTCCTCTCCTTGCTGTTGATTTGGGAATGGCTTTCTCTTTTCCTTTCTTGGTGGCCATCCTGAAAAAGGGAAGAGAAAGTAAATTAAGTTTATAGAGATAGAGCAAGGAAGAGAACGGAAAAGGATGGTTATAAATGCACATTAAAAGGTAAATGAAGTTAACACACGCTCATGAGTACATGTGAAAACTCATTAATGGAAAATAGCTAGTGCATATGATGACAAGTGAATGCAAGGTGTTTATTGGCATGCCGGCAAAGAGCATGAGTAGCATAGATCAAACATCACTCGTAACAAACCATCACATTTGTATTGACAATTAATTTCAATTAATAAAATAGTAAAGGGAAATTGTGAAAAGCAAGCGTTGAATATTAGAGTAGAAAAATGTAGAGAAGTTCATAATGCCATATAGGCTTTTTCACAAACACATAGCATTCATGTAGAAGAGGCTCTTGAAAATAAGAATTGGAACATGCAAGTAATCCCTTAAAAAGCAATGTATAATTGTCAAATAAATTTATAACAATCCACAAGCATATAATAATAAATAATGACTCACATAAATTGAGAACACCAAGTAAAAGGGAAAAAGAAAGAAAAAGAGAATAGGAATAATGAAGGTAAAAAGAAAAGAAAAGAAGATAACATATAAAAATAAGAAAAAAATAGAAAAGTAAGGAGAGAAGAAAAAGAAAAACCTTGTTAATGGAGGTGAGAGAGAGAGAAAGTGTAAAAAGTGAGAAAGAAGGAAGAAGGGAGGAAGGGAGGGAGAAGAAATAAGGAGGGAAAAGAGAAAATAGGATTTGGGGAGGAAAAGATATGATAATTGGCAAATTAGGAAAACTGTGCGGTGTAACTGATGCGGTCGCGTGGGACACGCAGTCACGCGACTTGCGCTTAAACTCAATGACGCGGTCGCGTCGGTCACGCGGTCGCGTCAGTCACGCGGTCGCGTCGGTCACGCGGTCGCGTGATCCGTTTTAGGCTAATGGCGCGAGGGTAGCCTCGCACTCGCACAACTCTCTGTTCAAAATCATATTAGTGCCAAATTTTGGGTGACGCGATCGCATGGGGCATGCGATCGCGTGAGTGGTCAATTAGTGGGATACGACGCGGTCGCGTGGAACACGCGATCGCGTGAGAGGGACTGCGCGTCCAACGCCAGTCCAGCACCACTCTAGCACAACCTTCGGCTGTGCACCTGATAAACCCATATTTCATGAGTTCTTTTGTGCTTAATTAGAGTGATTTATTCAACTCTTCACCTACTTATTCACATTAATTGCATGGTTTTACTTTCCCTTCCTTATTATGACATGTTGTGAAAAACATGTTTCCTAAGCTTTAAAAAATTAATTATTTTAATTACCTATATTTCCATTCGATGCCGTGATTAGTGTGTTGAGTAGTTTCAGATTTTCTAAGGAAGAATGACTTAAAGGATGAAAAAGGGAACATACTAAAATGGAAGGAGAAAGCAAAACGGAGCTTTAAAGAAACTGGTATCCACGCGATCGCATGGATGACGCGATCGCGTGCCAATCACGAATCAGCAACGACGCGGCCGCATGACTGACGTGGTCGCATGACTGACGCGACCGCGTGGCAAGGAAAAGCTCCGAAGGACGCGACAGCGTGACCCATGCGGACGCGTGACAGAGGCCACGCACCAGAAATTATAGAATACGCCCCCAGCGAATTCTGAAGCCCTTTTTGGCCCAGATCCAATTACAGACAGCATAGACCAGAGGTTATAAAGTGTGGGAATGCTTCCATTCAAGGAGAGCTCGCATATTTTTACTTTTCAATGATTTAGATTTAGTTGAGAGGGAGATCTCCTCTCTCTCTTTTAGGATTTAGGATTTCTTCTTGTTTTAAGAGTAACTCTGGATCCCAGGTTTAATGTTCTTTTAGTATTACTTCTATTTATTTATTCCAACATTTGAATTGATTATTATAATTTGATTTATGAATTCTCTCATGTAACAGACTGTTATTTGAATTAATGATAATTGAGGTATTTTTAGTTTATGATTGTTCTCTTTGATTTAAGTTACCATTGCTTCCCATCTAAGGACCTCTTTATCATTCCAGCAATTTTACTTTTCCCCTTTTGGTTTTGGTTAAGAATTTAGTAACTCAACAGTTATTAAACTCTACATAATTGATAATCGTTATCTTGCTAATTGAGCTGAACTTAAATAATCCCAACCTTTTCTGAGGAAATAATTAGGATTCGAAAGTCAATTTAATTAGTCCCTTGACTTTCCTTTTCCCTGGTGAAGGTTGACCAAGTGGAGTTTAGATTCAACTTTCATTATTGTTGAGAGAGATAACTAAGTTGGACCTCTAATTTCCCTACCTTGCTAAAAGTTGCTTTACAGTTATTATTTATTCTTAATTGCCATTTAATTCACTCGTCATTTAAATTACTTGCTTCTCACCTTCTAAACCCCGATTACAACCTTTATAGCCAATAATAAGAACATACTTCCTCGCAGTTCCTTGAGAAGACGACCCGAGGTCTGAATACTCGGTTAATAATTTTTAAAGGGGTTTGTTACTTGTGACACCCAATACATTTGTATGAAAGGACTTTTGAAGGTTTAGAAACTATACTTGCAACGAGAATTTATCCGCAATTTTCTAGACCACGCAAAAGTTCTCTCATCAAAATGGCGCCGTTGTCGGGGAACTGCTAACGTGTGCCTTATTATTGGTTATTGTAAATATTTTTCTTTTGCTTGTTTATTTACTTTTGTTTTTCCTTTTTATCTTTATTTGCTACTATGAACTCTCACCCGTCTCGCTTTGAGTTTGGTTCTAATATTATTAAAGGAAATAAAAGTTACAGCAGGAATGTGCATCAAGGTCAGACCAATCAAGGATGGATGGAACCAAGAGGATCTAATCAACCCTTCTGGCAGCAGCACCCTCCGAGATATCCTGGACAGAGACCATTCTACCGTGCATACCCAGTTGAAAGACATGGTGGACAACCTTGTAATTACCAACAAGCCCCACCCCGTGCATATGAACCATCCTTTCAACATAACCTCGAACCACCACACTCACAAGCTTTTCTTCACCATTCGCCATCATATGATCCTTCCTTACCCCAATACCAATCCAATCGTTCCCAATCATCACCACTTTCCTTTGTATCATGTCCAAGTTTGGCAAACCGCGAAGCAAAGGATCGCCTAAAGGAAACAGTAATTAAATTTCAAACAACCATTCAATAACTGGAGCAAGCACTAATTCAATAGGCCACTAGGCGCTCAAATATACAAGGATCAACCACAGCCCCATGTGGACAGCCCGATGAAGAGCGTAGCATGAAAGAAATACTAGAGACTCCAGTGGACAAGACAGAGAATGAATTCGTACTAGAACAAGTGGAAGAAGCTGTCATTGTTCAAGAAGAAGAGTTGGTTGAAGATCTAAGCGATGCTGAACTTCCTTGGGAATCTAGAATTGAGGAAAACTCCATCCAAGATGCCACAGTTGATGCTAAGGAGGATACCGTACAATCTCCAAGGCAAGTCGTTTACGAAGAATCAGACGGAATAATCCAAGAAGCAAATTTCCTTGATGATGATAGTCACAAGTCTAGTTCTCCTAGTGATGAACTTGCGTCCGCAAGTGAATTATCTGAGATCGAAGAATCTTCCCCAAGTGAATATGAAGATGATGCGGAGGTAGATTTCTCTCAACCTCCAATCTATGACTCGAGTGATGAGAAAGACATAGAAGACTTTGACCAGGATACAGATACAATTGAAGATCTTTGCAAGGAAGTGGAAGAATTCACAGAAGAGCACAAGGAAATAGAACTTACAGAACCACCAAAAACACCTATCCCAAGGCCATTACCACCCAATACAAGCTTCAAATGGGTACAATCCTTAACTTATAATTTTACTTATTCACTTGAATATGGTTTACTTGAAACAGATGACCAACTTAGAGCTCTCTGCGGCTTTAAGAGTAAGAGGGAAATGGCTCGTATTCAGAGCTGGTGCACCAGGTTCAATAAGGTTCCACGCTTCACGTCGAAGTACACGGATTGGTATCATGCTCAATTGCATGGATCACAGAGAACGTTTGGTCACCACGGTGAGATTCTACCTTTTAAGCCGCCCGGATGGAGACATGTAGACCAAGACGGAGGCGGATTTAAACGCAAGGCTTGGAATCTTGAGGTTTATTCTGACATTTGTTACCCCAGGAGCCAAAAAATTTGTTTGAAGCTGCTCAGAAGCTTTACATGCCTAGTTTGGGACCCCGGAAGCTATTGGCATTCCAAGCACTGGTGGAGATTTTTGGACGAATTTAAACACAAGCCACCATAACAGGATACTCTTCCAATGTCCAACTTAAGGACTTTAACAAAAAGTGCTAGGTGGGAGACAACCCACCATGGTATGGTCGCCTCTTTTTTAACTTATTTCCTGTTAATTGCTTTCATTTTTCCTTTTTCATTTTAATTTAATAAACCTGAAATCATGCATAGCATTCATGTCCATCACTGCATCCTACATTTTTCAGTTAAAAAAAAAGGGGTTGCACGACGCGACCGCATGCCTCATGCGATCGCGTCATATCGCGAAAAATACCACCCATGCGACCGCGTGACCCACGCGGCCGCGTGACATATATATCGGCGTAAGGATCCAACGAAAAGAAAGTTGGGCTGGAATCGTGCGGCCCTTGTGCGTTTCGCACAAATTAGCCCACGCGATTGCATGCCCCATGCGATCGCGTCACTTACCCAATACCAATCCCACGTGACCGCGTGAGCGACGCGATCGCGTCGCATGGATTGCACATCACCCAAAAAGAGACAGAGAGTTGCGGTAAAAGGGCGCTGGAGTCGTGCGTTTAGCACAACTTCCAGCGACGCGATCGTGCGACCCATGCGATCGCGTCACCCTTCTTTCCCCCCTCTCATGCGATCGCGCACCCCACGCGATCGCGTCACTCCCATTCTCGACCCAACCACGCGACCGCGTGCCCCACGCGGCCGCGTGGATTTGAAAATATAACCCCCCCAGCCCGCGAACCCTATCAGTCGCGAGCCCCTCCCACCCCTAACCCTCTTCTCCCTCTCTGCTCCCTCTCCCTCCAACCACCACCCAGCCGCCACCGCCAGCCACCCAGACGCCGCCGCCACCCCGTACACCACCGCCCCCCCACCACCGCTACCCAGCCGCGCCCCCTCCCTCTCCGCCACCCAACCACACCCCCCTTCTTCTATCACCAACCCAAAACCCTCGCCGCCACTGCCCCCTCAGCCACCACCGCGTCGCCGTGCACCACCACCGCGCCGGACGCCGCCGCAGCCACCTTCTTCCCTGTTCCACCCCTTCCGCTTACCAGGTTCCGCAACACGCAACCTTTTTATCCGTTCGTTACTTTTCTGTATTTTTTATTCCGTTTATGTTCATAATTAGGATAGCTAGACTTGCATGTTGTAGTGGATTTTTAGGTTGTTAGGTAGCTCAGACTGTGGTTAGTGGATCTAGGTCTGTTTACTTGCACTGTTCTTACTTCTGTTTTATCCTATGTGCAAATATGTTGCTGCTATAATCATGATTCATATGCTGCATTCTTGTATGTTGCTGCTGTTTACATTGAGTTTTTCTGTTTATTTTATATCTATGTACATGCAGCTTGCTTTCTTTTAATTCATATGAACTGATCTGATTGCTGTTTATTTTCCGGGACAGTCCAATTTTAGCCGAAATGCTGCCCAAATTTTTTTGAAAATTATTTTCATTCTTGTTTTGGTTTGGCAACTCTGTTTTACTCTACTTCCCCCAAACCATTTCATGAATGCTAAGGGCCACTTTCTTATCCTCTTTTGCTTTCCTGGTTCATAACATGCATTTGTGATTCACTGATTCCAATTTCTGACTTCTTTATTTCTATTCGAATCAGCATCACCCTGTTTTCTTTATTCAATTATGAGTACTTCTATTCTTACCTTTGAATCCTTGTTATATGGAATTTTTCTATGTCACTTACCTTCCTAACTCACTAATTTTAATTTACTAATTTCTTTTTCAAATCCTAACCATACTAACCCTTTTGATCTCTTTTCTTATTATTTTCACTTTCCTCTAACTTTCTAACCATGGCATATTGCTTATTTTTTTCCATTTAACATAAATTTAATCACATTTCATATACTCATTTTCCTTATTCTATTCCTCCCTTACCGCTTTGAGTTTCCTTTGTTTAAATTGCCTATTTGCTTTCCTATTTTTTTATCCATTCCTGGTTTTCTGTTTTTTAGGATGTCTGCCTCACAGAGGAAAGGTAAAGGCAAGGCTACTGGCAAGTGTAAGAGAGGAGATTTCTCCCAGTCTATCATTTCTCTAATGCACGATTCCTCATGGCGGGAGAAGAATTTCACACAGCAGGAAAAAGTTGACCAGCTGCTCCCTTCGACTGATCCTATAAAATTTGCAAACCGGTACTGTGAGCTAAAGTACCCGACTTTTGCAAACTCCAGAAATCTATACCTGGAACGTACCTTGAAGATTCCAGAAGCCCTCCAGCAATGCACTACTGAGCAAATCAAGCAAAGGGGCTGGTTCTTTCTAGAGAGATCACTGACAGAGGTCAATGCATCTTGGGTCCGGGAATTCTATTGCAACTACTACCTTACTACCCTAGATGCAGTGAACCTGAGGGGAAAGCAAATTCTGGTCACTGAGGAGGCCATAGAGACCATTCTCCAGCTCCCAGCCAAGTCCGATCAGCCAGATGGTTTTGCACAGGCTGAGGAAAACATGGGCCAGATGCAGTTTGACTGGGATGCTGTGAAGGCAAGGATAGCTCTCGACCCTGCTGTTCCTTGGGAGATGGGTCAGAACACCACTATGCCTAGAGGGATCAAGAGAGTGTACTTAAATGATGAGGCTCGGCTATGGCATCAGATCTTGAGTAATTTTGTGATGCCGAGTACTCACGAGACGGAGATCCTGGCTACCATGATTACCCTCCTTTGGTGTGTGCTAGAGGGTAAGGACATTTATCTGCCTTGTTTTATCCGGCAATATATGGCCAGGGCCCATGTCTGAGGCACCCTCCCCTTTCCTTACCTGGTTACACGGCTAGGCCGTCAAGCTGATGTGCCTTGGAAGGATGCCGATGAGCGACCACCAGCAGCAGACTGTAGGAAGATCATCCCGCACAGCAGGAACTTCCTTGCCTTGGGCTATAGACCGCCACCTGTCACTGCTACTGATGAGACAGCCCCTCCATCTGCTGGACCCTCTTCATCCACAGCTGCCCCAGCTGCCCCTGCTGCCACCACTGCACCTCCACCCGCCTCTGAGCCAGTTTATCGCCTCGTGCACCGTCTTTTCCGCCAGCTTGATCAGATGGTGCGCCGTAACAGGCGCCGGTATGAGAGATTGGAGCGCCGCAGCAGGCGACGCTATTCCCATCTGAAGCTGATGATCAGACAGGGCGCCGACATCTCCTCCGAGCCCGACACCCCTTTAGAGCCATCAGAGGAGGAGGAGGATGAGCACGAGGAGGAGACTCATTCCCAGGCGGAGACTCATCAGCAGGCAGCCATAGAGCAGACTGCCCCGCATCAGGAGGTCATGCCCCAGATTGAGGCTGCAGATCTGGAGATCCCGATCCAGTCAGTCTCCCCTCTACAGCAGCCAGACTCTCAGCCCAACACCGCCACAGAGACCCCAGCTACCATCCCTACCAGTGATGACACTCCTTCACACCCGGCTTGATTGAGCATCGAGGACGATGCTTCATTTTAAGTGTGGGGAGGTCGCCATCTCTGGCGTTTATTTTGGTGAACTACTACATACTTTTTTCTTTTATTTTGGATATTTTTCTGTATTTTTCTCTTTTTCTTTTATTGTTATTTTCTGAGTACTTATACTTGGCTACTTGTGTATTTTACTCTATTTTCTGCATTTTGCATTTTTTGTTTGTTTGTTTATATTTTAGTTATTTAGCTCATTTTAGTCATTTAGTTTAGTTTGCAATTTTGATTTATTAGTGGATTAATTAGTATAGTTTACCCTTTTTTAGCATAAAGATAGTATAGTTTAAATAGAAAAATATAAAAAGGAAGTAAACTAGAAACTTTAACAGAATCAAAACAACCCACACCTTGTATGTATAGATTACATGTTAGTTGACAACATTTCATCAAGGAGGAACATTAAAACTTTAAAAGCTACCCTAAATAATTTTTTTTCAAGAGAATAATGGGAATTTTTAACTAATCCTGCATACAATATATGAATGATATATGATGCTTGAGTTAGAGAACACACAGCCTGTGAGTCTTGAGCTTAAATTGTATGGTTGCATTCAAACCATAATTTCATTTCTGTGTGTTACATTTCTTTTTATTCTGATGTTCTTTCCTTTGCTTTAATCTATATGTCCAATTATAGAATATAGAATAGATACATACCAAGAGAATGATTGAGGCCATCATTTGATTTTAGCTCACTCACCCCAAATCAGCCTACCTTTTACATCACCCTTGTTAACCCCCTTGAGCCTTTTAAAACCTCTTTATTCTATTTAGCCAAATTACTAGCCTTAAGCAGAAAAACAAAGGAAAATCCCAAGTGAATCCTTAGTTAGCTTAATATAGAAAATTATGAATAGAGTTAAATGTGGGAAACCTTTTGGGAACATGGGTAATAGAAACAAAAGGGTAGAGAAGTAAAAGGGAATAAAATAAAATTTGGGAAGCATACTCATGAGAAAATCTAAGTGATTCAATTATCATGTGCATTAAAAAAAATTTATTTTTCAGCATCTAAATAAAAGGGGATACAAAAAGAAATTCCCCGATGAAAATAATGCACATGGAATAAAAATAAAAAGTGAAACATGAGCATGCAACAATAAGTGGGAAATATGGGAAAATAGGTAAAGGGATTTTATTTTACTAAATATGTATGTTAGGTGAGATCTTAGTCTAATTAAGGATTCACTTATTAGCTCACTTAACCATATACATAAATCCTTACCTTTACCTTGGCCCCATTACAACCTTAATTAAGACCTCATGACTTTTTGGTATGACTATATTCTATAATTGTTGATTGGTTAGATGAAAAACAAAGTTATAGAAAGTAAGAATGAAAAGAAAAATAGAGTGAATAAACCCAATAAACACTGAGTGACTAGAGAGTAAAGACAAAATCCAGTGAGGGTTCAACAACTCATCAACATATATCTGTGCTTAAAATTTACTAATTGTTTTGCAAGTTTGTACAATGTTTTCTTTCCCATCTCATTTGCTAAAATGCTTTATTATTTAAGGGTTAGCTCTATATATATACATAACTCCTTGAGAATGTGAATTAACTTAGCTACATGTAAGCTTTATATATGAGTAGATGAATTAGAATTGCATGACCCATTAGGTAGATGCATTTAGCATAGGTTGCATTTCATAACATTCCATCACTTTAACCTTAATTATTTACCTTGGATTTAGCATGAGGACATGCTAGTGTTTAAGTGTGGGGAGGTTGATAAACCCATATTTCATGAGTTCTTTTGTGCTTAATTAGAGTGATTTATTCAACTCTTCACCTACTTATTCACATTAATTGCATGGTTTTACTTTCCCTTCCTTATTATGTCATGTTGTGAAAAACATGTTTCCTAAGCTTTAAAAAATTAATTATTTTAATTACCTTTATTTCCATTCGATGCCATGATTAGTGTGTTGAGTAGTTTCAGATTTTCTAAGGCAGAATGACTTAAAGGATGAAAAAGGGAACATACTAAAATGGAAGGAGAAAGCAAAACAGAGCTTTAAAGAAACTGGTATCCACGCGATCGCATGGATGACGCGATCGCGTGCCAAGCACGAATCAGCAGCGACACGGCCGCATGACTGACGCGACCGCGCGCCTTAAGCAGAACGCATATGACGCGGTCGCATGACTGATGCGACCGCGTGGCAAGGAAAAGCTCCGAAAAATGCGACCGCGTGACCCACGCGGACGCGTGACAGAGGCCACGCACCAGAAATTACAGAATACGCCCCCAGCAAATTCTGAAGCCCTTTTTGGCCCAGATCCAAGTACAGACAGCATAGACCAGAGGTTATAAAGTGTGGGAATGCTTCCATTCAAGGAGAGCTCGCATATTTTTACCTTTCAATGATTTAGATTTAGTTGAGAGGGAGATCTCCTCTCTCTCTTTTAGGATTTAGGATTTCTTCTTGTTTTAAGAGTAACTCTGGATCCCAGGTTTAATGTTCTTTTAGTATTACTTCTATTTATTTATTCCAACATTTGAATTGATTATTATATTTTGATTTATGGATTCTCTCATGTTACAGACTGTTATTTGAATTAATGATAATTGAGGTATTTTCAGTTTATGATTGTTCTCTTTGATTTAAGTTACCATTGCTTCCCATCTAAGGACCTCTTTATCATTCCAGCAATTTTACTTTTCCCCTTTTGGTTCTGGTTAAGAATTTAGTAACTCAATAGTTATTAAACTCAACTTAATTGATAATTGTTATCTTGCTAATTGAGTTGAACTTAAATAATCCCAACCTTTTCTGAGGAAATAATTAGGATTCGAAAGTCAATTTAATTAGTCCCTTGACTTTCTTTTGCCCTGGTGAAGGTTGACCAAGTGGAGTTTAGATTCAACTTTCATTATTGTTGAGAGAGATAACTAAGTTGGACCTCTAATTTCCCTACCTTGCTAAAAGTTGCTTTACAGTTATTATTTATTCTTAATTGCCATTTAATTCACTCGTCATTTAAATTACTTGCTTCTCACCTTCTAAATCCCGATTACAACCTTTATAGCCAATAATAAGAACATACTTCCTCGCAGTTCCTTGAGAAGACGACCCGAGGTTTGAATACTCGGTTAACAATTTTTAAAGGGGTTTGTTACTTGTGACACCCAACACGTTTGTATGAAAGGACTTTTGAAGGTTTAGAAACTATACTTGCAACGAGGATTTATCCGTAATTTTCTAAACCATGCAAAAGTTCTCTCATCAGCACCCTTGTTACGTCAAAATTTAGGTCACGCGGCCGCGTGTGGCACGCGGTCGCGTGGGAGGCCATTATTCCCATTGGCACGCCTCCAGCCCTGCTTCTGCGTAACTCTCTGTTCATATTATTATTGTCTCCCAGCTCCCTATGACGCGAACACGTCAACGAGGCGGTCGCGTCGCGTGGTGATTTTTTTTTTTTAAATATGTGAATGCAGATGCACGAAGTGTACTGATGAAGAGAAGAGTTATTGAATAAAAAAATTAAAAATAAGGAAAAGAACGATCATACCATGGTGGGTTGTCTCCCACCTAGCACTTTGCTTTAACGTCCGTAAGTTGGACGCTCCACTAGCTCAGTCTTCGGCTATGTGGGGATCTTCCAAGAGGAAGATCTCGAGCTCCTTGTTCTTCTTCAGCTTCTCGCCATGGTACAGCTTTAAACGATGTTCATTAACTTTGATAAGTTCAGAGCTTGAAGGATGGATTAGGTGATAAACTTCGTACGGTTCGGCCTTCTCTACTCTGTATGGACCTTCCCATCTCGATCTCAACTTGCCTGGCATGAGCCTGAGTCGAGACTTGTAAAGGAGGACTAAGTCCCCAGGTTGGAACTCTTTCCTCTTGATGTGCTGATCATGTACAGCCTTCATCTTCTCCTTGTATAGTCTTGAGTTCTCATAAGCTTCTAGGCGAAGGCTTTCTAGTTCCTGCAGTTGCAACTTCCTTTCAGCTCTGACTCTCTCAATTCCCATGTTGCATTCTTTTACTGCCCAAAAGGCTTTATGCTCTATTTCAACAGGGAGATGACAAGCTTTTTCATAAACTAAGAGGAAAGGACTCATCCCAATGGGTGTTTTGTATGCTGTTCTGTATACCCAGAGTGCATCTTGTAGCCTGGTGCTCCAGTCTGTTCTATGAGGTTTGACTATCTTCTGCAAGATAGGCTTTATCTCTCTATTTGACACCTCGGCTTGCCCATTAGTCTGAGGATGGTAGGCTGTTGTAACTTTATGAATTATCCCATGCTTCTTCATTAGTCCTATTAGTCTCCTGTTACAAAAATGGGTGCCTTGATCGCTCACGATTGCTCGTGGTGATCCAAAGTGACAAATAATATGGTTTCTCACAAAGGAAACAACAGTGTTAGCATCATCAGTGCGGTCATCAGTGTGGGTAGGAATTGCTTCCACCCATTTGGAAACGTAATCCACAGCTAACAATATATAAAAATAACCATTAGAATTTGGAAATGGACCCATGAAGTCAATGCCCCAAACATCAAAAATTTCACAGAAAAGCATAATCTGTTGAGGCATCTCATCCCTCCTGGATATATTACCATATTTCTGGCATGGAAAACAAGATCTACAAAATTCAACAGCGTGCTTAAAAAGAGTAAGCCACCAGAATCCACAGTCTAAGATTTTTCTAGCAGTTCTTTGAGGGCCAAAATGTCCTCCACTCTCAGATGAGTGGCTAGCCTCTAAGATGGACTGGAATTCTGATTGAGGCACACACCGTCTAATTACCTGGTCAGCTCCACATCTCCATAAATATGGGTCATCCCATATATAATATTTAGACTCGCTTTTCAGCTTGTCCCTTTGATGCTTAGAAAAATTTGGAGGAAAGGTGCAGCTAACTAGATAATTAGCTACAGGTGCATACCAAGGGACTATCGCAGATACTGCTTGCAGGTTATCAAATGGAAAATTATCAGCTATAGGAGTGGAGTCATCTGTAATGTGCTCAAGGCGACTCAAGTGGTCTGCCACTAGATTCTGGTTACCACTCCTATCTTTAATTTCTAAATCAAATTCTTGTAATAGCAGTATCCAACGTATAAGCCTTAGTTTGGACTCCTTTTTAGATAATAAATACTTTAGAGCTGCGTGGTCTGAATACACTACTACTTTAGTACCAAGTAAATAGGCTCGGAATTTATCCAGAGCAAAAACAATAGCAAGAAGCTCTTTCTCAGTAGTAGTGTAACTCGACTGAGCGGCATCCAAAGCTTTAGACGCGTAAACAATAACAAAAGGATCCTTACCTTCACGTTGAGCCAGTGCTGCTCCTACTGCATGGTTGGAAGCATCACACATTATTTCATAAGGTTGGCTCCAGTCTGGTCCTCTCACAATTGGAGCTTGAGTCAGTGCAGCCTTCAACTTATCAAACGCCTGTTTGCAATTTTCACTGAACTTGAACTCAATATCTTTCTGCAGTAGCCTGGATAAGGGAAGTGCTACCTTACTGAAGTCCTTAATGAACCTCCTGTAAAAACTTGCATGGCCAAGGAAAGAACGGACCTCCCTCACAGAAGAGGGGTAAGGTAAACTAGAAATAACATCCACCTTTGCTAGATCTATAGAAATGCCAGTATTAGACATAATATGTCCTAGTACAATCCCTTGTTTAACCATAAAGTGGCATTTTTCAAAATTTAATACCAGGTTTGTGCTGACACATCTATCTAATACTCTAGATAATCCATCTAAGCAAAGGCTAAAGGAGTCGCCATAAACACTAAAATCATCCATAAAAACTTCCATACAGTCCTCAATAAGATCAGAGAAAAGACTCATCATGCACCTTTGGAAAGTAGCGGGTGCATTGCACAAGCCAAAGGGCATTCTCTTGTAAGCATAAGTCCCAAAAGGAGATGTAAAAGTGGTTTTTTCCTGATCCTCAGGAGCTATATGAATCTGGAAATAACCTGTGTAACCATCTAGAAAACAATAATGCGATTTACCTGACAAGCGATCCAGCATTTGATCAATGAATAGGAGAGGATAGTGATCCTTACGGGTTGCTTGGTTGAGGCATCTGTAGTCAATGTAGACCCTCCAGGCATTCTGAACTCTGGTTGTCAGGAGCTCTCCATGCTCATTCTTCACTGCAGTGACTCCAGACTTCTTTGGTACCACTTGTACTGGGCTTACCCATTCACTGTCTGAGATGGGATAGATCATATCTGCCTCTAGCAGTCTGGTCACTTTCTTTTTGACAACCTCTAGGATAGTGGGGTTCAGTCTTCTCTGGGGTTAACGGACAGGTCTTGCTCCCTCTTCTAGAAATATTCTATGCTCACAGACTTGAGGGTTTATGCCTACTATGTCTGCCAAACTCCAACCAATTGCCTTCTTGTGCCTCCTCAGCACACCAAGTAGCTGCTCTTCCTGTTGAGAAGTCAATTCCCTTGCAATGATAACCGGAAACTTCTGCCCGTCTTCAAAGTAAGCATATTTGAGGTGTGGGGGAAGGGGTTTTAATTCTAACTTCTGATCATGTTCAGGCTCTGGGTTGTCTGGAGCTGGTAATAGTGGTAACGCACTGTCATTGTCCTCTGAGAATGTCCCCACACTTGGACCTTGTCCTGTGTGCTTCTCTTCAAATTCCTCCTGATGGACTTCAGCCACAGTTTCATCTATGATGTCACACTTGAGGATAGAATGATCCTCTGGAGGATGCTTCATAACTCCATTCAGATTGAAGATTACTACTCTGCCATCTATTTCAAAAGAGTATGTTCCTGAAAAAGCATCTAATTTAAACTTTGAGGTCTTCAGGAATGGTCTTCCGAGTAGGATTGATGATGGCTTGTCAGAGTCATTTTGGGGCATTTCCAGGATATAAAAATCAGTGGGGAACGTGAGTCCCTTAATGCCTACTAGTACATCTTCAGGAACTCCAACTACTGTAATAATGCTTTTATCTGCTAACACAAAATGAGCTGCCGACCTTTTTAAGGGAGGGAGCCTCAAAACATCATATATAGACAAAGGCATTATACTTACACATGCTCCTAAATCACACATGCATTCAGAAATTATCACACCACCAATAATACAATTAACTATACAAGGACCTAGGTCACTACACTTTTCAGGTAAACTTCCCATTAAAGCAGATATGGAACTTCCTAAAGGAATAGTTTCTAATTCATTAATTTTATCCTTATGTATACATCAATCTTTTAGAAACTTTGCATATTTAGGTACATGTTGAATAACATCAAAAAGGGCAACAGTTACCTCAACCTTTTTGAATATCTCTAACATTTTTGGATCAGGTTCCAGCTGCTTCCTGGGCTTCCTTGCAAGTTGTGGAAATGGATAGGAGTGGTGTCTTCTGCAGTGTCTACGCCTTTTAATGCTTCCTCATGTGGTTGCACTTCTTCTTCAGCTATGTCCTGTATGTCCTCTTCCTCTTCAACATCTTCTATTTCCACTACCTCTTCAGCTGAGGCGTGTTCTGGTGGGCTTGGCTCCTCCTGGTTCCTCTCCTGCAGTGTGGTTCCGGACCTTAGGGTGATGGCATTAATACCACCCTTGGGATTGGGTAATGGTTGAGAGGGAATTCCACTGGAGCTCGAAGGTTGGTTATTGGAGTTAGTCATTGATCCAATCTGGGAGACAAGAGCTTGTAAAGTAGCGTTCAGACCATTTAGAGTGGCATTAATATTATTTTCCATGGTCTGCTGTCTCCGATCCATAGATTGTAGTAAGTCATCATTAGCAGATGAAGAAGGATAGGTAAGTTGAGAGGTCTGCTATAGGGTATTCTGTGGTCCTTGGGATTGCCTTAGGTGAGGTGCTTTGTAAGGCTGATTTTGATTCTGCTGCCTGTTGTTGTTGTTATTCCACCTCTGATTTCCCTGATTATCTCTGCCTCCCCTGTTGTTGTTGTCCCTCCAATTCTGGTTAGAATTGTCTTGTCATCCATGGTTGTAATTGCCACCTTGATTGTACCCTTAGTTGGGGCGGTCATAGAAGTTATGTGTGGCTGCCACGGTGTTGTCTTCATGCTGGAGCTGCGGACATTCATCAGTATAATGGCTATAATCAGCACAGATTCTGCAAACTCTCTGTGGGACTAACTGTTGGTTTTGCTGTGGTGGAGAAGGTTGAGCTTGCTGAACTTATTGTTGATTCAATTGCATCTGCTTCAGCAAGTTGGTCATTTCACAGATACTCTGAGTTAAAGCAGTAGTCTCTCTGCTAGAAGATACTTCTGCAACGGCTTTTGAACGGCCTTGTTTCTGCCTGTGATTCCTAGTAGATTCAGCTAAGTCACTGATTAATTGCCATGCCTCATCAGTGGTCTTGTACTTTTTCATAGACCCATTGCTAGCACTTTCCAATGTGGTCCTATCTTGGGGCCTCATTCCCTGTGTGACATAACCGAGTAACACCAGCTTGTCAATCATATGGTGGGGGCAAGCTTCCAGAAGATTATTGAAGCGCTCCCAGTACTCATAAAGAGTTTCGGATTCATCCTGAATAATCATGGAAATATCTTTCCTCACTTTATTAGTAACTTCAGCTGGAAAGAACTTTTCCAAGAATTTTCTTCTCAGTGTATCCCAGTTGGATACAATTGCTGCTGGTTGAGTGTAGTACCACTCTCTTGCCTTCCCCACAAGAGAAAACGGGAAAGCTTTCAGCAAAATTGAAGTTTCATCTACACCATCACGCTTGACAGTAGAACAGGCTACTGAAAATCTCTCAGGTGCTTGATAGGCTCTTGAGCAGGTAAGCCATGAAACTTGGGCATCAAATTGAGCAGTGCAGTCCTTATTTCAAAGTCTGTAGCCACCGCTGGGTGATGCGCTTGAAATGATTGCATTGTAAAATCAGGGGCTCCAGCCTCCTAGATAGTAACTCTCCTGGCTGCTGCCATGTTACCTGCACGTAAAACAACCAAATCAGTAGAACGGAGGCTGGTTTCTTTCTCAGGTGACGTTTCAGATCCGCCCTCAGAGAGGACTAACCGACGCCGAGCTTGCCTTATTCGTGAAATAGTTCTTTCAATCACAGGATCGAATATTAGCAAGCTTGGATCAGGAAGCAAATGTGTCATCTAACGAAGGAAACAAGCAGCTCATAGTAGCAAGATTAAATAAAATGCAAATAAATAAATTCCAATTAATAACTTTAGCACTCTATTACAAATCCCCGGCAACGGCGCCAAAAATTGATGTGGGCGGAAATTGGCGAGTTAAGAATGATTATAAAATATGCGTTGCAAGTATAGTTCTCAACCAACCAGAAATCCGCTTTATCAATTTAAAAAGGGTGTCATAGAAATTGAAATCAAAATACTGGGTGTATGAGTCCCAGGTCGTCTCCCAACGAGTTGCAGAAAAGTGTGCTATTTTATTAATCAGATGTTTTCAAAAAGGTTTGAGTTGAATGGCAGAAAATTAAATTAGAGAATTTATATAAATTTAAATGAAAGCCTTGATTGGGAGTTGATTAGTTGGAAGCCCTATTCTTGTTGCAGTACTCTCAAGATTAATTGATAATTGGGGATTATTATGTTTAGTTGTCCCTCACTAAGTAAGGGAAAGTTAAACAAGTTGGAATGCTATTTCTATCCACAAGTTCCAATCCGCTCTGGGGAGGATTGGTGTTAGTGACTAGAGTGCAATCCAACAATAAACCCAACTACAATCTCTCTCTTGAGCATCCCAACTTCAAGGGTTTCTTTCATTCAACTCCCCATCAGGTTAGGGGACTACTCGCTCATTGTAAATGTAAAATTCATAACATAAGAAAAGGAATTAAAGAAAGACATCATAAATAATGATCAAAAGATTAATCAAAAATAAAAGTGATTCTTGTATTAATAAATGCTAAAATAATCCAACAGTAAAATTAAGTAAATTAAGGAACATGGAAGAGTAAGACACAAGTAAAGAAAATGAACTAGAGTGTCGAAGTCTTGATGAGGCAATAACTCTTCTCAATATCCCAATGCAAAAACAATGAACATAACAAATCCTAAAAACTATGAATATATAGAGAGAAAACCTAGAGAAGAGGAAAACTAGATCTCAAAACTAAAACTATGCGGAATGAATGTTGTTGTTGGTTTCTGCATGTTCTACTTTTCTGGGCCGAAAACCGGGTCAAAATAGGGCCCGAAATCGCCCCGAGCAATTCTGTAGATTATGCAGATCGCGCATGTCAGGCAGTCACGTCATCCATGCGGCCGCGTCATTTGGCTTCCTGCTTTGCCAGGCGGTCGTGTCATCCATGTGGCCGCGTCACTCATGCTATTCCATGCCGCACGGTCGCGTCATCCATGCGGCCGCGTCACTGCGATTTCCTCTTCTTCGCGCGGTCGCATCATCCATGCGACCGCGTCACTTCTCGCTGGTCATCTCCTCAATTTCTTGTGTTCCTTCCATTTTTGCAAGCTTCCTCTCCAATCTCCAACTCATTCATGCCCTGTAAAGCCTGAAATACTTAACACACAGATCACGGCATCGAATGGAATAAAGGAAAAATAAAATATATAATTAAAGTCCCTAGGAAGCAAGTTTTTAATCATACAATAACTTTAGGAAGGAATTATAAATGCATGCTTATTTAATGTATAAGTGGATAAAGATCATGATAAAACCATACAATTAAACACAATATAAACCATAAAATAGTGGTTTATCAATTTTACCATAAGAAGCAATCAATTCTGTGGCAAAAGCCACACCATCAGACTCTTTCTCGTTCAGATTATAATTTCCAACAATCTTTGCCTTCTTGGGAGGGGGACCAGTAGCAGTAGGAGAGGAGGCAGCACTCGAGCATGAATGAGGCGGGTTAGAGGAGGCCAGCCGAACTCGCGTGGTCTGGATGATCTTCCTTGGCCCCTGAGACTCAATTACCGGCTTCTTTGGAGGAATCTGCCCCGAAAAACCCTCCTCTGAAGTCTTCCTTGACAAGTTCTGGGCAGCCACTGCCTTCTTTGCCTTGCGAAAAGCTTTCATTCAATCAGAAGAAGACACCATCTCTGAAAAGAAGCCAGCAAAATAGTCATACATTGGGTAATGGCAAGATCACAAACAATAACACTTTCTACAAGAAAGAGATTGGATGCTACCTAACCCGGACAGGAGAAGGGAAGTATCCCCTAGAAATCTCTTTGTGTTCATATGAGGAGGCTCCCCCCAATGCTCCTCTAAAACACGCACAAAGGCCTGTTCTACCTCATCTAAACTCTTCCAAGGATATTTGAGGACTACAGGGTCTTTTTGCCACCACAAAGGAAAGGTTGGCTCATCATTCCAGAAAGATAGGGTTAGCACCCTGCACATCTTGGACTTTAAAATAATAGTTGCTAAAGTCATGAAACGAGTCATCATACATAGAAAAAACCTTTCTCTCCTGGGTAGCCCGGAAGGAGATCCAAGAAGCCTTCTTCTTGGCCACTCCCGGTTTGGTCAGCACAAACAGATAGAGGAAAAGGTGCTGGGAAGGATGAACACCTAGTTCTTGACATAACAACTGGAAAATTTTTATAAAGGCCCAAGAGTTCGGTTGCAGCTGTGAAGGGGCCACATTACAGTTGCACAAGAGTTCAGTTTTAAAAGCAGTAAAAGAAAGGGTAATACCTAGTTGGCTAAAGAAGTAGTCATAAGCGTAAAAGAAAGGACACTCTGTCTGATCTAAAGGAGGGAAACTAACTCTCTCCTCAGGATCAAGCGACACCAATTCATAGTTTTTCTCGTCTTCTCTACGCGCACAAACCCTATGAAATATCCTAAGCCTCTCACAGTATTCTGGGTCGGCCACAGTGACACACATCAGGACTATGGAATCTAACCAATCGGCCATACTAGCTGGGATCTTTGTAGACATCTCGACAATATTCTTACGAGAAGACATATAGCAACTACACCTACAGCAAGAAAATGTAATTGGTCACTACCAAACAACTCGGACAGCAATAGAAAAGGAAGAAACGACTGACAAGCAACAAGTATGGCAACAAAAGGGCACCCCAGAATTCACACAAAGAAAAAGAGATCAACACCAAAATCCCAGGGGCACCCTTTGGAGGCAATAGAGCAGAATGCAGAAAAAGAAAAGCAAAAGACCTAACCCTTTCAAAACAAAAGAAAATACAAAGAGGCAAACAGAAACCCAAACACCAGCATTCCAAAAAGATTGTTACTCTGAAGAAACAAAGGCATACAATAATCACCAAGAAATATTTGACCTTTTTGAAATAAAGCTCAGCAAGATCAAAACTTTGTGCAAAAAGGAAGCATGCAGCAGTAAAAACACGAAGAACGAAACATAAACACGAGAAAAAGGATATGAAGGAAAGCACCAACCTGCAAAGGAAAACGAGAAACAGTGACAGATGCGTAGTGATAGCACGAATGGTCTAAATGAAAGCTTCAAAACTTCAAAGAAAGAAGAATAGCTTGGGGCAAAGTTTTGGGCAAGAGAGCGTTCTTTTCAGAAGAATGAAAACAAAATAGACAAAGGTTAAAGAAAGAACTGAAAAATCCAAGTTTCTTTGATTTCAAACAAAGAAAAAGAGCAAAAAGAAATGGAAAGATGAATAAAAACCCAATCAATAGGCTTTAAAAACGCTCGCACGTTCCCAAGAAACTGACGCCCTCAAAAGCAATGCCGCAGTAAAGGTAAAAAATGCTCCGCATTCTTAAATGGCACTCAAGAGACGCTAAAACTCGCACAAAAAGAAATAGACCGGACATCGCCAGAGCGAGATGCTTGAGCACGACTTCCTAAAGAGGTCAAAGCTTAAAAGCACGGCCTCATAGGAAGGTCGAAGCTCAAGCAGGGACACTGTTCATACATTGGTCCGAGCTACAAGGTCCGAGTTGGCCCAAGGTAAATAAACCGACCTCTTGGAAGGTTGGTTTATTACCAACCTCTTTGCAAAGAGGTCGGAAGACCGCAATAGAGGCCCAAGAAGGTCCAAGAACAAAAGGACACTACCCACTAGAAGGCAGTTGACCAAAAGATAAAGACATCCTCCCGAAAAGATAAGATAAGATAACCACCTTATCTAAAAGGAAGGTCATCAATCATTATCTATAAATACACTGGAGCACCCAGGTATAACATATATTCCAATTTCTACAAAAAAAACCTGCTTAAAGCCTGTGCTGACTTAAGTATCGTAGTCTCTTGCAGGTACCACCCCCCTCCGGTGACGAGGACCAGCAGTGCCTGCCATCCCAACAAGTCGAACACGGCAGTTCTAGTTAAACCAGAAGATCTCGTTCGAGATTGACCTCCCAGTTTCAGGTAACCCTCGAAACACTAAGTATGAGCAATTTCAATCTAGCAAGAGAACATATAAGCTACTTCTATTCTAAGACTAAGTAAACAACTAAACTAGCTACAACAAGAACTAACAATTGGGATTTTTGGGTTTCAAATATGAATAATAAAAGGCACTCTTGGCTAGGCATGGGAATTGGAATCACTATCCTTGTCTAATAACCATATCTTGACAATTATGAGGAACTAAGCTCATTAAATCTACCTCTATACTTGAAGTACGTATAATGTCTACTTCTAAGCTTGAAGTACGTTACATGGCTTGGTCAATTTCAACTCATAAGTCTCAATCCAACTACTAATTGACTTAGTAATGGATTGGTGTCAATGGGTATCAATTTGACGACTAGGGTTCTCAAATCACCATATCAATTAGACCCAAATGACTCAAGTTTACCCAATCCCCTTAGCCTAGGCCAAGAGTAAAGAAAACCACTCCATAATCAAAGGAAACATGTCATCAAACACATAGTATGCATTAATAGAAGACATATTCAAATGGCAAATTAATTGAAAACTACAAGCACCCACTAAAAATTATCAATAGAAAATAACTCAAACAACACTATGAATCATAGAAAACATCAATACATTAGTAAGAATTCAAGATCTAAAAAATTCATAAAGTGAGAAGAAAATGGGAAAATAACAAGAACATCAAAATTCAAACACATGATCTAAATAAAATTAAACTAGAGAATTCGAATTGAGTAATTAAAACTAAGATTAACAAAACCAATTCAGAATTTCAAGAAGGGAAGATCAAATCAAACTAGATCTAGAGAAGAGTAGGAGTTTCTCTCTCTAGAACATGAGAACCAAAAACTAGCTCAAAATGTGTGTAAAGTGTACAATGAATGATCCCCACCTTTCCCCTAGAGTTCCTGGGTCTTTTCCATGCAGAATCCAGCTGAATTTGGGCCTGGAGCTCCTCAGAAATCGCCAGCCACAATTTCATTAATGAGGTCACGTATTGGGCGTCACGCGTGCGCGTCGGTCACGCGTACGCGTCGTCTAAGTTTCGTGATCCACACGTACGCATCAGGTTTGCGTACGCATCGATGGGAGTTTTGCCAATTCATGTGAATGCGTCACTCTCGCGCGCCATTCCTAGCTTCTTGCACCCACGCGTGCGCGTGGGCCACGCGTGCACGTCACAGCTAATTCTCTAAATCTCATTTCTTCATGTTCCTTCCACTTGTGCATGCTTCCTTTCTCTCTTCTAAGCCATTCTTGCCCTATAAACTCTGAAATCACTCAACAAACATATCACGGCATCTAATGGTAATAGAAGAGGATCAAAATATGGCATTTTTAAGGCAAAATAAGCATGTTTTCAATCAAGAAGCAAAATTAGGAAGGAAACACAAAACCATACAATTTCTATGAATAAGTGTGGAAAATATTGACAAAATCCCCAAAATTAAGCACAAGATAAACCACAAAATTGGGGTTTATCAATGTCGGGATCCCAAATATTTTTTCTACACCCGTCTTCAAGTCGATAATCATTGTTCTACTTGGGTGGTTTAGCCTTGGAATTCTCACTTAAGCTTCTAAACAACTTCCTAGACCCATCCATTTGAGCACTAGTCCAACCCTTGCTCCTCAATTTTGAGCTTTCAACCGTAATGAGCCTAGATTTATAATGCCAACCACTAAACAACTCCTTCTTGCTTTTCATGCCACAAAGAGCTCTAAGTTGACCATCCATTTCAAGCAACACATATTCAAGTGGAATAAGAAAGCTAAGGGATATGAGGTTTACCCGCTTGAATGGTGTAAAGGATGATGGTGACTTAGGAAGGGAGGCCTCCAACAACTTTGACAATGTGAGCTCCACTCCCTTGTGCTCTTCCTTGACTACCTCCACCTCTAGACAAGCATCTTCCAAGTTCACCTCTTGACAAGGCTCTTCACATTCAATCACTTCCTCACTAACCTCTTCTAGCTCATCTCCATCCTTCATGTCACAACTTGGAGGTAATGTGGAACTTATCTCAATATCTACCTCAATTTTAATGGGAGAAGACTCCTCAATCTCAAAAGGCTCATGTGTTGGTGTGGGATCATCATCAAGAGGAAGATTTGTTGCTTGCTCACCTTCTTCCAATTCTTCGTCATTCATCCTATGCTTTGGAGGTTGCGCACCCTCATTGACATTACTCTCAAGCTCAATGGAAGAAGGCTCAATAGGATCTTCGAGGTGATTTGTTAGTGAGGACAAGAACTCATCAATGATTGAGTCTAATTCTTGATCAACCTCTCATAATTCTTCAACCGCTCCTTCCAGCTCACTCAACTTAACTTCCTCTCTTGGTTGCAATTCTTGCTTCACCTCCTCTTCTTCACCTTGAAGCTCCAAATTCTCTTTCTCATTGTGCTTCTCAACTAATCCTCCATATTTAACAATAAGGGTATCTTGGATAGTTGAGCACAATGATGCCAATTGGCTCATCACTTCAGTTAAGCTAGCCACGACTTCCCCTTGCTTTTAGCAATGAGTTAGAAGTTCTTGTTGTTCTTACATTAGGGGTTGGAGAGATTGGTCCAATGAAGGTGTGGGTGGAAGAGAGGGTTCATAGTTTGGGGAAAAGGTTTTATAATTGGAAGGTTGTTCATCTTGGTAAGGATATGGAGGTGATGTATATGGGATTGATGGTTCTTGAGAATATTGATGTTGGCATAGTGGTGGCTTTAAGTATGGCTCATATGGTTGTTGGTATGGTGGATATGGGTTAGGATCATATGGAGGTGAATGGTTGTATGGGGCTTGTGAGTAAGGTTGTTGAGGGCTATGTTGAGGGAAGGGGTCATATGTATATGGTGGTTGTGGTTGACAATCACAACAAGGGTCACCACACAGATTAGATTGGTATGCATCGTGGTACGGTTCTTGATCATAATACATTGGTGGAGGTTGTTGCCATGAAGGTCGATCAAATGCTTGAGGCTCCTCCCATCTTTGATTGTTCCATCCTTAATGCATGTTGTCATTGTAGTTCTCATTTCCTACAACATAATTTGAACCAAACACGTAGCCAAAGGGGTGAAAATTCATAGTAGCAAGAGCAAACGAAAACAAAAGCTAACAAGAAACAAAGAAAACCAAATCCTAAAATTAGAAAAAACTAGCAAACAAACAAAAGGCAAACATATTCACAATATTCACATATATACAATAACCAATAACAAGCACACATTGTAATTTCCCGGCAACAGCGCCAAAAACTTGATATGAAAGATTTTTACCAGTTCGGAATTTAACAAAATAATTTCGTTGTGAGCATAGCCCAAACCGACAATCGATCCTCAAATCAAAGTTTAATTTTGGCTGTCACAAGTCCAACCCAATAAAAATAACCAAGAGTATTCGTCCCGGGTCGTCTTCTCATGGAATTGCAGTGAGGTGTGTGTACTATTGGTTATGGTATCCAATAAGTGGGTTGGTAAAAAGGGGCAAGAAAATAAAGCAAACAACTAATAAAGCAAGTAATAAAGAGAGTCATTCATGGCAAGGATTGAGAATGTAGGCTTTCTATCCTAGTCATCAATTATCATACAATGATTAACAAGAGCTAACCTATTTAGTAATTTCCAAAAATGGAAGAAGGTATAATGTTATCTTCACATGAGAGAAAGTCAAATAAGACTAGTTAATCTCAATCCATAAGTCCTAATCAACTTACTAATTGAATTAGCAAGAGATTAGAGTCAATGGAAACAATATTAACTAACAACTCTAAATCACCAACATGAGTTGGGTATTAATGACTCAAGATTACCTAATTTCTCTTTCCAAGCAAAGAATGCTCAAAAAGCTACTCTAACATCCAACCAAGAATTTTGTCAAACACTTGGAAGGTATAAAAGGAAAGCATGTTAAATTGCAAGAATAATAAAATCTACAACTACCCAATTGCAAGGAAACAATAACAACAACTCAATTAAACAATAAAGGGACATAAAACTTAAACTACATTAAATGAAAAGGAAAATTAACAAGAGTGTTCATAAACATAAAAGAGGCTAAAATAAAGGAAATAGTAAGAGAAACTAGGAGAATTAGAGTGCTAGAACAAGAAATTGAAAGGAAAACAAGTTGGAAACAGGAAATTAAACCTAGATCTAAGAGAAATTAACCTAATCCTAACCTAATTCTAGAGAGAAGAAGGAGCTTCTCTCTCTAGAAAACTACCTACAACATGTTCCTAAGCTAATCTAATTGCTCCCCCTTATCCAATCTTCAATTCTACATGAAATAGCCTCATAAATGAGTTGGACTTGGGCTTAAAAAGCTCAGAAATTGCCCCCAGCGAATTCAATTTAAGTGAGTCACGTGCCGCTCGTCACGCGTGCCCGTGGATGACGCATGTGCGTCGCTGGCAGATTTCCTTCTCACGCGTACGCGTGGGTGACGCGTGCGCGTGGCCTTCAATTCTCCAAATGATCATTTCTTCATGAATTCTCCACTTTGCATGCTTTTCTCTTCACCTCTTCCTTCCAAAACTTGCCTTATGAATCTGAAATCACTCAACAAACATATCAAGGCATCGAATGAAATTAAAGTGAATTAAAATTGGCAAATTAAAGGTGATAAACCCCGATTTTGTGGTTTATCTTGTGCTTATTTTAGGGGATTTTATCACCTTTTCCCACATTTATTCAATGAAATAGCATGGTTTTGTAATTATCCCTTGAATTGTGCTTAAGTGTAAAAACATGCTTTTTAGGCCCTTAAATTGGTGATTTTAACTCACTTTAATTCCATTCGATGCCTTGATGTGTTTGTTGAGGGATTTCAGGTTCATAAGGCAAGTATCGGATGAGAGAAATGAGGAGAAAAGCATACAAAGTGGAGACTGCATGAAGAAACAAAGATTAGGAATGCTTCAATGGGCGCGCAAGCGTATAAGGCGCGCGCGCACAGAAGTGATATTGCATGGCGACGCGCACGCACATAAAGCGCGTACGCGCGGATGAGGAAATAGCCAATCGACGCGCACACGCACATGGTGCGTACGCGCCGATACTCACACGTGACCCACTTAAAGGCAAAACACTGGGGGTGATTTCTGAGCTGCCCAGGCCCAAGTCTAACTTGTTTCTGAGTGTATTTCATGCAGAATTGAAGTTCAAGAAAAGGGGGAGCAATTAGTTAGTCAACATGAGCCTTTAGTTAGTTTTCTAGAGAGAGAAGCTCCCTCTTCTCTCTAGAATTAGGTTAGATTTAGGATAATTTGTCTTGGATCTTGAATTAATTACTCAATTTTATCTTGTTTCCTTCATAATTTCTTGTTTCTACTACTCTATTCTTCTTAGTTTTCTTGTTAATTTTCCTTTTATGCTCTATTTTGTGATGATAAACTCTTTATGGATTTGGATCTCTTGTATGAAATTTATGTTTGATGTTCTTTTAATTGTTGATTTGAGTTGTGATTTACTTTCCTTGCAATTGATAATTGTTAGATTTACTATTTCTTGCACATTTACCATGCTTTTCATTTGTACCCACCAAGTGTTTGACAAAATGCTTGGTTGGACTTTAGAGTAGACTTTGAGCATTCTTGGCTTGGAAAGAGCAATTAGGTAATCTTGAGTCATGAATACCCAATTTACATTGGTGATCTAGAGTTGTTAGTTAATATCATTTTCAATGACTCTAATCTCTTGCTAATTCAATTAGTGAGTTGATTAGGATTTTTGATTTGAGATTAACTAGTCTTGTTTGACTATCTCTAATGGAAGATAACTTACACCTTCTTCCAACATTGGGGATGACGAAATAAGATAAATTCTTGTTAAGTATTGTCATGATTAATGACTAGGATAGAAAGCCTATGATCTCAACCCTTGCCATGAATGTCTCTTTTTATTAATTGCTTTCTTTAATTGCTCTCTTTACTTTTCTTGTCATTTATTTTATTGCCCCTTCTATCAACCAAACCCCCTTGCATCTTCATAGCCGATAATTGACCACTTCATTGCAATCCCTTGTGAGCCGACCCGGAGTCTAAATACTTCGGTAAATTCTTATTTGGAGTTTGTGCATGTGACAACCAAATTTTAATTTGATTCGAGAGTTGTTTGTTGGTTTGGAGCTATGCTTACAACGATGTAATTCCTTTCTTTAGGAAGAAAAATCTAGACCGAGAAGAATTTTTGGTACCAAATTAATGGCGCCGTTGCCGGGGAATGCAACGGTGCTATGTTATTGGCTATTTTATATATTGTGAATAGTTTGATTTTTAATTTGTTGTTGGATTTTGCTAGTTGTAGGACCTAGTTTTCTTTATTTCTTGTTAGCCTTTGTTTTTATTTTCTCTTTCACCATGAATTCCCATCACCTTGTCTATGAGTGTGGTTTAAAATATGTTGTAGGAAATGGAAGTTTCAATGAGGGTATGCATCAAGGATTTGGAAATCAAAGATGGGAGGAGCCCCAAGCTTATGGACAACCTTCTTGGCAACAACCCCCTCCGAATTCTTATGAGTATAATCCTAATCCTAATGCATGCCAACCTAATGTGTGTGATGACCCTCATTGTGGTTATCAACTACAACCGTCATATGCATATGACCCCTCTCCTCAACATAAACCCCTACCACACTCACAAACTTTTTACCACCCTCCACCTCTATATGATCCCGACCCATACCCAATATTCCAACACCAATACGCCCGAGAACCACAAAGTCCACACACACCACCTCAAGAATTTTACCAATATGAACTACCTTCTAATTACAACAACCTTCCCTCAAACAATGAACCCTCTCTTCCACCACTACCTCCCGATGAAACCTTCATGTTAGAACTGAGAGACCTTGAATCTCATATCTTAAGGCAACAAGAGGAGGATGAAAATAAGTTTAAGGAGTTAAGAGCAAGGATGGCTAGCATGGTAGAAGCTGTGAGTCACCTAACATCCCACCTAAGCACATGCATCCTAAGTACTCCCATTATTGATTGTGGAGAAACAATCAAGGAGCCTATTGAGGGAGTGAACTTGAAGCTCCATGGTGAGAAAGAGGAGTTAAAGCAAGAAGTGCAACAAGAGGAGGAGGTAGAGATCAGTGAACAAAAGGAAGTAGTAGGTGGATGTTTGGGATATGTTGAGCACATAAAGACATCTCAAGTTGAAGAGCCCTCTTCCAAGGAGTTTGGAAGAGATGTTAAAGAGGAGAGCAATGTTGCGGAAGTAGACAGAGAGTTGAAGGAAATTGATCAAGAAGTGGATTCTATCATTAGTGATTTTTTGCCCACATTGATCAATCCCTTGACGATCTTGTTGAGCCTTCTCCCAGTGGACTAGAATGCAATATTGAGGAAAATGTGCAACCTCCAAGACATATTGTGAGTGAAGAATTGGAAGAAGTGTCCCAAGCAACAGGCACCCTTATATACGATGATTGCGCATCAACATATGACCCTTTTGAGTTTGAAGTGTCCTTCCCCAATATGCTTAGACTTGATAATGAAGTAGACTTCACTAGACCTCCTATCTATGATGAGAGTCATGGGGAAGAGATAGAAGAAATTGGTGAAGAAGAATGCAAACTTGAGGAAGCTTGGCAAGAGGAGGAACTTGAAAGATCTTGCTAAGTGGTGGAAGCCTCTAGAAGAGGGTGGACAGGAGTAGAGCGTGCTTTATCAAGATCATTGGGAACTTTTCCACCTAGGTTGTCATCCAATCCTTCATTTGAGTGGGTAAAACTTCTAACTCTCAACTTTATTATCTCACTTAAATTCGGTTTGCTTGAAATGGATGGCCAACTTAGGGCGCTTTATGGAATTAAGCAAAAGAGGATGATGTTTAGTGGTTGGCGATGTAAATCTAGGCTCGTTATGGTTGGAAGCTCAAAATTAAAGAGCATAGATTGGTGTAGTGCTCAATTAAATGGGTCTAGGAGGGTAGTTTGGTGCTTTCATGAGAATTCGGCTTTCTTGTCACCCGGACATAATCAAGGTGATCAACCAGAGAATGGGTGCGAAGATAAGATATGGGACCCTGGATCACAACATGAAAACTAATTTTGGGAACTCATACCTTGGAGAGAACCTCACCCAAGTTTGGTGAAGATGGTTGGAACTTCTGACAACCGATTGAAGGACAAGCACTCTTGGAGGTTCAAGGATGGATACAAGCATAAACCACCTTGACAAGGAGCCTCCCAAATATCCAACTTAAGGACTTAAACTAAAAGTGCTTGGTGGGAGACACCCCACTAATGCACGGAAACTTGTCCTTTAACAAATCTCCCTCGGCAAGTATACCTAATTGTCGTCAAGTAAAAACTCACAATAGAGTGAGGTCAAATCCCACAGGGATTGATTGGTCAAGCAACTTTAATTGGAAGAATGTTCTAGTTGAGCTAAGAAAAAATTGGGTTGAGAATTGCAGAAAATTAAATGGTGGGAAAGTAAATTGCAGAAAATAAATGACGGAAGGTAAATTGCAGAATCTTAAATGGTGAAGGGGAGTTTAGCATGAAAGTAAATAGCAGAAAGTAAAGATAATGGGTAAGATCAGAAATGGGGAGTTCATTGGGCTTAGGAGATGTTGTATTCTCCGGATCAAGTTCATTTTCATCTCTTCCTCAATCAATGCATTCATTGATCTCCTTGGCAATCTTAAGTGATTGAATTCCAATTACTTGGTAATTCAATCTCTCAAATCAGATCAATAGACAATTTCTTGGTCTAATTGCTCATGAGAAGAGATGAAGTGTGGTCACTGATTATACCACATGTATTTCCAAATCAAAGTATTGGGAGAATTATATGTCACCATATCCGCCCAAACCCCAATTTGGTCCAACATGAGAAAGCATTTCTAGCATGATCTCTTCATTCCTCTTCCAAGGTTCAGAAGAGATCCAAGTATGAATAGCTTCTTTTCCAAGTTAACTACCCAATTGGATGAAGATTGAAAGCCTTCTAGTAAAATCAAGAGAAAAGAAAGAAGAAGAGTAATGAAAACTATTATTGATCCATCAAATTACAACAGAGCTCCCTAACCCAATGAAAGGGGTTTAGTTGTTCATAGCTCTGGGAAATGAAAGCATAGATGGAAAATACATTATGAAAAGTAAAACTAGAAGTGCAGAGAGAGTAAAATATTACAGAGGCTAACTAAAATTTCCCCACCCTTTTCTAATTCAAAACTACCCCTATATATACTACTCTTCTGATCTCCTAGTTGGTTCTTCAAGTCTTGGATATGGGCTTTTGGAACTTGAGTTTGAAGCAGTTATCCTCTTCAGTGGAATTAGCTTTACTTGCAGAGAGAAAGTGTGAAGCAGGCAGGGACTTTAGCTTAGGATGTTAGTGGCGTTAACGTTAAGTGAAAGTGTGGGTTCGAGAACGTTAGTGACAATCACCTTTTTCACTAACGTTCCTAACCCAGGGATGATCTACGTTAACTTCAACGTTAGTGGCACCAACGTGACCACTAACATTGCCTCTTGGTCCTTCCCACACGTTATTGGGACTTACCTTTTCCAATAACGTTGAGAGTCCTCCCTTCCCCCTACGTTAGAGTTCACGTTAGTGTGGCTAACGTGACCTTTAACGTAGGCTTGCCAAATCTTCGAGAACGTTAGTGACACTTACCTTTGCCACTAACGTTCCAAAATGCCCCTACTTCCCACGTTAGAGTTCACGTTAACTAGGTTAACGTGGCTTCTAACGTGGTAGTGATAGCCATCTCCAACGTTAGTGACAAAGGTGAGTGTCACTAACGTTGGCTCATCATTCTTTCCTCCACGTTAGCATCCATGTTAACTAAGTTAACATGGGAGTTAACGTTGCTCATAGTGGCTCATTCCAATGTTACTGACAAAGGTGGGTGTCACTAACGTTGGCGATTCTTTGCTCCCTCCACGTTAGAGTCCATGATAACTAAGTTAACGTGGCAACTAACGTGGCTCAAAGTGGCTTAGTCCAACGTTAGTGATAAAGGTGAGTATCACTAACATTGGCCATTCTTTTGCTTCCCCACGTTAGAGTCCACATTAATTGAGTTAACGTGGCTCTTAATGTGGCCAATATGAGCTTGGTCCAACGTTAGTGACAAAGGTGAGTGTCACTAATGTTGGCTTCATTTTCTTCTTCCACGTTAGAGTTCACGTTAACTTAGTTAACGTCACTCTTAACGTGGGCTATGATGGCTTCGAGGACGTTATTGGCGATTACTTTTCTCCTTAACGTTGCAAGCTAGCTCCCTTTCCACGTTAGTGGTCACGTTAGTTAGACTAACGTGGCTGTTAACGTGGTTCTTCCTTGCTTCCATTGTCCTGAAATCAAGCAGTAGAGTGCATCAAAGTTCTAATCCAAGTCATGAGACATGCATCATCCAATTTGTCATTTAATTCATGCATAATTCTCATGAAATCATGTAAAGTGCACAATGTTTGCTTAAATCAAGATGCAAGTGAAATTCTACCCAAAACTTGCTTATTTCCTAAGAAAATGCATAAAACTACCCTAAAACAGTAAAGAAAAGGTCAGTGAAACTGGCCAAAATGCCCTGGCGTCACAACACCAAACTTAAAGCTTGCTTGTCCCTAAGCAAGTACTGGAACAAGAGAATGATAAATGGAATGCCAAGAGAAATGAGTCATTATTGTGGAAGTCATGTCCTTGGTTTTATGGTGGTTTCATGCATAGCAACTTAGGTTCATTCCTTCACTGGCTTTCAGACCTTTATCATGTCCTGGAATACTCACTTGATGCACCCTATGAGACTTTTATTCATTGATCCTTTTGTGGTTTTCAGGGTTTGATTGTGCTTTTTAGACTAGGTGCTCTGTGAGGGGGTGACTCTTTAAGATAAGCTTTCAGCCAGCACTCCCGAACCAGTTGGTTCAAGGTGCTAGGTGTTAAGACACCCCTAAGGACTTACTCCCTCAAGTCTCTTTCCCCCATACATACACACCACAGGCACATGGTTTGTTTATTTTCTTTCTTGAGACCTTGGTGTCCAGCACCTCTTTGGGTTACTAAGTGTTCTGTAGCAAGGGTTACTCTTGATAGTGGACTTTCAGCTGATAATCCCGGGTTAGTTAACCCAAGTTACCAAGTGATAAGGCACCCCAAAGAGCTTATTCATCCAAGTAAATCCCTTACACAGGAGCACCACAGACACATGCCTCATGATTCAAACCCTTGGTGCCTAGCCTTATTTCTTACTCTTTTTCTTTTATTTCCCAACTTTCATTTTTCTTTTCCCCTTTTTCTTATTAGGATCTTGTTATTTAGCTAGTCTCATGGGGTGTGTTTCAAGCATATGATTCAGGACAGATAGTTGCCTTTCTACCTTATTGGTGAACTAATTTAGCTAATCTATTACCATACCATAAACTTAGGAACTTACTCCACAATATGAACTCCACTCTGGTTTTTCATAACATACGTTCTCTTTTTATTTAACTTAAAAGGACAAGCATACAAGTAGGCAAGGTGAAGATGCAACAGGTATCTTGGACAGCACACATATGACAAAAGCAATGAAAACAAGCATTAAATTCTAATGATTTAAACTAATGAGTAACTATTAATCAAGGGCACATTCGGACTTCCAATTTTTAGCATTCCAAGTATATGGAATTAAGTAACAATACAACCTTCTGGTGATGGTTTCTAGTTGTCTCTTTGTTGTCATCATCCATAGTTTCTGCATTCTACTCCACTTCCTTGGATGATGGTGCATTATTTCTCCAGAAGATTCCTGCAAGGTTATTGGAAGTTGCTTGTTTCCAAAGCACTTAAGAAATAGTTAGCCTGTATGTATGCTTATGAATTTCTGAACTTAATCTGGTGTGTGAACACCAAACTTAGTTCCTTGCCTAGTACAACAGATTCAATACATGCAGAGAACCTCATGTGTTGTTATTAACAAGACAACTATGAACTAAAGACTAAACTACTGCTAAGTGGTTCCCCTGATTGGTTGGAGCTAGCAATTTGCCATTGGAGTGTAGTGTGATTCTAACTAGTATCTCTGGTAGAACACCAAACTTAGAATTACACTTTCACTCTTGGATTATTTTGGTGTGTAACACCAAACTTAGCTCCTCGTAATACAGGGGAAACTACTTGTGATCTTTATTGAAATGACAATGAAAAGGGAACTACCTTAGGTTGGGTTGTCTCCCAACAAAGCGCTCTTTTAGCGTCGCTTGCTCGACGATTCCTCCATTACTTGAGATGGTACTTCACTTTGGGGTTTTCCCCCATGTTGCCCATGTAGTATTTGAGCCTTTATCCATTTACAGTGAAAGTCCTCTTCGAACTCTCATCCATGATTTCTATGTGTCCATATGGCGATACCTGTGTGACAAGAAAGGGTCCTGACCACCTTGATTTGAGTTTTCCTGGGAACAGTCTCAATTTGGAGTTGTAGAGGAGTACTTGCTGCCCCTTTTCAAAACTCCTGGGTGCCAGATGGAGGTCATGTCTTCTCTTCGCCTTTTCTTTATAAATCTTGGCATTTTCATAGGCTTGAGATCTAAACTCCTCCATCTCTTGCAGCTGCAAGATCCTCTTTGCACCAACAGCAATGCTGTCAAAATTTAGTATCTTGAGAGCCCAGAGAGCTTTGTGCTCCAGCTCCAATGGTAAATGACAAGCTTTTCCATACACCAGTTGATATGGTGACATCCCAATCAGTGTTTTGAATGTTGTTCTGTATGCCCAGAGAGCATCATCTAGCTTCTTCGACCAGTCTTTTCTTGCTACTCCTACAGTTTTCTCCAGAATCCTTTTCAATTCTCTGTTGGATATCTCAGTTTGCCCACTTTTTTGGGGGTGGTAAGGCATGACAACCTTATGTTTTACCCTGTATCTCAAGAGAAGAGCTTCTAGTGGTCTGTTACAGAAATGGCTTCCTCCATCATTAATGAGTGCTCGTGGGACTCCGAACCGGCTAAAAATATTCTTTCTGAGGAAGTTCATGACCACCATGTTATCATTTGTTGGGGCTGCAATAGCTTCTACCCACTTGGAGACATAATCCACTGCTACCAAGATATACTTGTTTGAATATAAGGTTGGGAATGGTCCCATGAAATTCATTCCCCATACGTCGAACAGTTCCAGCTCTAAGATGAAATTCTGTGGCATCTCATTTCTCTTGGGTAGGTTTCCAGCTCTTTGGCACTCATTGCAACTCCTTGCTACTTCCTTGGCATCCTTGAAAAGGGTTGGCCAAAAGAATCCACTCTGTAACACCTTTGCGGTAGTTCTTTCCCCTCCAAAGTGGCCTCCATAGCACGAGCCATGGCAGTTCTATAGGACTTCTCTTCCTTCTTCTTCTGAAACACATCTTCTCAGGATTCCATCTGAACACTTCTTGAAGAGATATGGCTCATCCCAGATAAAATATTTTGCATCATTGATGAGCTTTCTTTTTTGATGTTTGTTGATTTCTGGAGGTAAAGCCCCAATTGCCTTGAAGTTGGCAATGTTTGCAAACCATGGTGCTTTGTGAACCGTCATCAGTTGCTCATCTGGGAAGAGCTCATTTACACTTGTGTCATGTGTTCTATCTTTATTATGAGGGATTCTGGATAGGTGATCTGCTACCTTGTTCTCCACTCCTTTCTTGTCTCTAATCTCAATATTGAATTCCTGCAACCATAAGATCCATCTTATTAGTCTTGGCTTTGATTCTTGCTTGGCAAACAAATATTTAAGTGCTATGTGATCTGTGAAAACAATCACTTTAGCACTAATGAGGTATGATCTAAACTTGTCAAATGTGAAAACTATTGCCAGCAACTCCTTTTCAGTAGTGGTATAATTTCTGAGTTTCATTGAGGACTTTGCTAGCATAGTATATCACATGTACTAAGTTATCTCTCCTCTGCCCTAACACGGCCCCAACTGCAAAATCAGATGCATCACACATCAATTCAAATGGTAGGTTCCAATCAGGTGGGGAAATGATAGGGGCAGAGGACAACCACTTTTTCAAATTTTCGAATGCTAGCATGCATGTTTCATCGAAGACAAATGGTGTATCAGATACAAGGAGATTGCTTAAGGGCTTGGCTATCTTTGAAAAATCTTTAATAACCTTCTGTAAAAGCCAGCATGCCCTAAAAAACTCCTAATTGCCTTGACATCACTGGGTGGAGGCAGTTTTTCAATAAGTTCCACTTTAGCTCTATCCACCTCAATGCCTTGGTTAGAAACCTTATGGCCAAGGACTATTCCTCCTGTCACCATAAAGTGACATTTCTCCCAGTTCAAGACCAGATTGGTCTCTTAGCACCTTTTCAATACCAAGGCTAGGTAATTTAGGCAACTAGGAAAGGAATCTCCGAATACCGAGAAATCATCCATAAATACTTCAATGAATTTTTCTATCATATCTGAGAAGATAGAAAGCATGCAGCGTTGGAAAGTTGCAGGTGCATTACATAGCCCAAATGGCATGCGCCTGTAGGCAAACACTCCATATGGGCAAGTGAATGGGGTTTTCTCTTGGTCTCTGAGATCAACCACTATTTGGTTATATCCTGAATAACCGTCGAGAAAACAATAATATGCGTGTCCTGCAAGTCTTTCCAACATCTGATCCATGAATGGAAGGGGAAAATGATCTTTTCGTGTAGCTTCATTGAGTTTTCTGTAATCTATGCACATCCGCCATCCTGTGACGGTCCTTGTAGGAATTAGTTCATTCTTCTCATTGGGAGACTACAGTAATTCCTCCCTTCTTTGGGACGACATGCACGGGGCTGACCCAGGGGCTGTCTGAGATCGGGTAGATTACCTCTCCCTGCCATAACTTCATAACTTCTTTCTGTACCACTTCCTTCATAACTGGGTTTAGCCTCCTTTGGGATTGAATGGATGGTTTGGCATCATCTTCCAACAGTATCTTATGCATGCATATGACCGAACTGATTCCTTTCAGGTCAGTGAGCATCCATCCTATGGCATCTTTATGCTTTCGTAACACTTGGAGTAGTTCATCCTCTTGGTTTTGGCTGAGGGATGAGTTTATGGTCACTGGGTAACTTTCATTCTCTCCTAAGTATGCATATTTGAGAGTGGGTGGCAGTGCTTTGAGTTCAAGTTTGGGTGCTTCTAATTTTTCATTCTCTTCTTTTGGTGCACCATGTATATGAATCTCCGCTGTTGCAGCCTCTTCACTAAACGTTGATTCCTCCTCTGTTAACCCTTCAGGTTCTTCTTCTTCGAAACTCTCTTGCATTGCATCTTCCAGTGAGTCCAACCTCATACATTCTCCCCATTGTTCTGGTGGGTAACTCATGGCCTTGAACACATTGAATGTCATCTTTTCATTGTGTAATCTCAGGGTGAGGTCACCTTTTTGGACATCAATGACAGCTCCAGCAGTGGCCAAGAATGGCCTTCCCAGGATGATGGAGGCCTTGGCTTCCTCCTGCATGTCTAGCACTACAAAGTCTGCTGGGAAGATGAAATCCCCCACTTTCACCAGCAAATCTTCCACTACGCCATGAGGGAATTTGAACGAACAGTCTGCCAGTTGTAAGGCCATTTTTGCTGGCTTAGCCTCCTCGATCTTCATCTTTCTCATCATAGCTACTGACATCAAATTTATGCTAGCTCCTAAGTCACATAGAGCCTTCTCCACTGTGATTTCCCCTATAATACAAGGGATCTGGAAACTCCCAGGATCCTTCAATTTTTGGGGTAGTTTATGATGAATGATAGCACTACATTCCTCGGTTAGTATCACAGTCTCGTTGCTCTTCCAGCTTCTCTTCTTAGTCATTAGCTCCTTTAAAAACTTGGCGTAGAGCGGCATTTGCTCTATTGCTTCAGCAAAGGGTATGTTGATTTGTAGTTTCTTAAAGATTTTCAAAAATCTTAAGAACTGGTTGTCATCCCCCTTCTTCTTCAATTGCTGAGGGTATGGGACTCTTGGGACTTCTGGCTTTAGCATTTCTTCCTTTTTTTGCGAACTCGAAGTGAAAACTCGAACTTCATTTTGCTCCTCTTCCTTTTCACTTGAGTCCTTTTCTTGTGGTTTCTGGGAGGTTTCCTTTAGTTCTTTCCCGCTCCTAAGGGTGATAGCCTGACATTCCTCCCTTAGGTTTGAGTCAGTATCGCTGCGAAGGTTGTGGCTGGGAATTTGCTTGAATAGGTACCCAATTTGTGTCTCAAGTTTCTTGATAGCAGCATCTTGATTCTGCATATTGGACCGCACTTCTTCTTTGAATGCTTTACTGTCTTGAATTTCTTTGCATATGCCTTCAAGTAGAGTCTCAATCCTTGAGAGTCTATCATCAGATGATGGTGGGTTGGGATTGGAGGGATGAGAAGGGTTATTTTGGTTTTGGTAATGATGTGAAGAGGTGTTTTTAGGGTGGTGTTGATATGATCTCTGTGTGGAATGTTGGTGAGCTGTATTGTTGTTGGGGTTGTGACGCCTCTGATCTTGGCCTTGATCTTGTTGATTTCCCCACCCAAAGTTTGGGTGGTTCCTCCAACCAGGGTTGTAGGTCTTAGAGTATGGATCATGGGTCTGCCTGGGTGAGTTTCCAATGTAGTTGGCTTGTTCATGCTCACCCTCTGCCTCTGCATTCACCCCCTTCTTGGGTTGTTGATGAGGTGGTGATTACTGCTACTTGGTTCCTCTCCATCTTCTTGGTGAGGTCAGCCAGCTGCTTGGTAATAAGCTTGTTTTGGGCCAGCAGTGCATCCACATTGTTCAGCTCCATCACTCCTCTAGTGTTGCCTCTTTCAGAAGCATAGAAGTAGTCATTCTCTACTACAGTCTCAATGACATCTATGGCTTGTTAATGGTCTTCTTCTTGTTCAGAGATCCCCCGGATGAGTGGTCTACTGCCTTCTTTGATCATACGAAAGGCCTTCATAGAAAATGTGCAACTGCACCCATTCATTGAACATATCTGGCGGGCATCTTCTTGTCAAGTCTTTAAACCTCTCCCATGCTTCATATAGAGTCTTACCATCCTGCTGCCTGAATGTTTGTACCTCAGCTCTCAACCTGTTGATCCGTTGAGGAGGATAGAATCTTGCCAAGAACTTATTCACCACATCTTCCCAGGTTGCTAAACTCTCCTTTGGAAAGGATTCCAGCCATTTAGATGCTTTGTCCTTGAGCGAGAAAGGAAACAGAAGTAGTCTATAGGTGTCAGGATGAACACCATTAGACTTCACAGTATCGCATATCCTCAGGAAAGTGGTTAGACGTTGATTGGGGTCTTCTTGGACACTTCCTCCGAATGAACAATTGTTCTGAATAAGGGTGATGAGCTGTGGCTTTAGTTCAAAGTTGTTGGCATGTATGGTTGGCCTTTGGATGCTACTCCCATAGTTTCCTAGGTTTGGGTTGATGTAAGAACCCAGAACTCTTCTCTCTTGCCCAGCCTGATGCGCTGGACCTTCTATGCCATGATTGTGAGCCTCTTCTTCATGATGGTTTTCCATATTCTCATCCATGTCTGGTTCAAAGTACTCTTCCTCTTCCTCAGCACCAACCACTCTCTTTCCTCTTGCTTCCGTCCTTAATCTAAGGAAGGTCCTCTCAGGTTCAGAATCAAAGAAAGTTGAAGCCCTGCTTCTTCTACCTGTCATACAACCAACAAGGCACAAGCAAGAGAGATAGATGCAGACAGTAATTTCTACAGAAATGCTGTTAGTGTGAGTGATGCAATATATCAAACAGTTAGTGGGTTAGTGACTGAATTTTAAACAACTAAGAAAATAGGTAGGAGAAAGGGAAGAAAATAGCTAAACAAAAAGTAAATTACTCAAATGAACTTAAATCAAACAAAATAAAAACAAATGCTCAATCTAGTTATCCACCAATTTAATCATTGTTGATACAAAATCAATCCCCGGCAACGGTGCCATAAACTTGATGCACGAAAACTTGTCCTTTAACAAATCTCCCTCGGCAAGTATACCAAATTGTCGTCAAGTAAAAACTCACAATAGAGTGAGGTCGAATCCCACAGGGATTGATTGGTCAAGCAACTTTAATTGGAAGAATGTTCTAGTTGAGCTAAGCGGAAATTCGGTTGAGAATTGAAGAAAATTAAATGGCGGGAAAGTAAATTGCAGAAAATAAATGACAGAAGGTAAATTGCAGAATCTTAAATGGTGAAGGAGAGTTTAGCATGAAAGTAAATAGCAGATGATGACATGTCACCATGTCATGTTTTTCTATGCTTTTTCATACAAGAAATTTATAATTAGTGCTTAATTATTGCATTCTTTTGTGCTTAAATAGTATATTTTCTTGATCTTTTGATTTTATAAATTTTTTAGGAAATAAGAAGAAAAAGAAGCAAAAGAGCACAAAATAAGCTAAAAAGAAGGAACGAGGCATTTTGGGCACATTTTGGAGTTGAGGCACGCTTTGGAACCTTAGGCCACGCTTTTAAAAGCGTGGTCCATTACCATGAAGCCATGGCATGATATATATGCCTTATGCATGCATTCAAGCCAATGAATCATGGCATTACATGAATGACGTTCAAGTTCATTAATTATCATTGCTAATAAAAATTAATACATGTATAAAGCATTTGATCATTAAAGAATGAATGCTACATTAATACATTGGCATTAATTAATAAAGCCAATAAAAGCATGCAATATTAAAGGCAATTGGCTAACGAACATATCAAGCCCTTTCAATGTTAATGCACTAGGATTTATTAATTAATTAAATAATGCATGCATGATTTTTAATTGCCAATGAATAAATGAATGAACATGGTCAAACGTTGGTTTGCAAAAACATCACCCAGGGAAGCAAAAAGCTTGTGCCAACGTTTGCCTCAAACTTGAGGTCAAACGTTGGCTTGAAAAATTTCACCCAGGGAAGCAAAAAGCTTGTGCCAACGTTTGCCTCAAACTTGAGGTCAAACGTTGGCGCCATTTTAGCATGAAGAAGAGTCCCTGATTGAAGGTTTAATTGAGCCACGTTTGCACCAACGTTTGCCTCAAACGTTGGGTCAAACGTTGGCCAAAAGAGATGCTTAACGTGGGAGTTAACGTTGCTCATAGTGGCTCATTCCAATGTTACTGACAAAGGTGGGTGTCACTAACGTTGGCGATTCTTTGCTCCCTCCACGTTAGAGTCCATGTTAACTAAGTTAACGTGGCAAATAACGTGGCTCAAAGTGGCTTAGTCCAACATTAGTGATAAAGGTGAGTATCACTAACATTGGCCATTCTTTTGCTTCCCCACGTTAGAGTCCACGTTAATTGAGTTAATGTGGCTCTTAACGTGGCCAATATGAGCTTGGTCCAACGTTAGTGACAAAGGTGAGTGTCACTAACGTTGGCTTCATTTTCTTCTTCCACGTTAGAGTTCACGTTAACTTAGTTAACGTGACTCTTAACGTGGGCTATGATGGCTTCGAGGACGTTATTGGCGATTACTTTTCTCATTAACGTTGCAAGCTAGCTCCCTTTCCACGTTAGTGGTCACGTTAGTTAGACTAACGTGGCTGTTAACGTGGTTCTTCCTTGCTTCCATTGTCCTGAAATCAAGTAGTAGAGTGCATCAAAGTTCTAATCTAAGTCATGAGACATGCATCATCCAATTTGTCATTTAATTCATGCATAATTCTCATGAAATCATGTAAAGTGCACAATATTTGCTTGAATCAAGATGTAAGTGAAATTCTACCCAAAACTTGCTTATTTCCTAAGAAAATGCATAAAACTATCCTAAAACAGTAAAGAAAAGGTCAGTAAAACTGGCCAAAATGCCCTGGCGTCACAACACCAAACTTAAAGCTTGCTTGTCCCTAAGCAAGTACTAGAACAAGAGAATGATGAATGGAATGCCAAGAGAAATGAGTCATTATTGTGGAAGTCATGTCCTTGGTTTTATGGTGGTTTCATGCATAGCAACTTAGGTTCATTCCTTCACTGGCTTTCAGACCTTTATCATGTCCTGGAATACTCACTTGATGCACCCTATGAGACTTTTATTCATTGATCCTTTTGTGGTTTTCAGGGTTTGATTGTGCTTTTTAGACTAGGTGCTCTGTGAGGGGGCGACTCTTTAAGATAAGCTTTCAGCCAGCACTCCCAAACCAGTTGGTTCAAGGTGCTAGGTGTTAAGACACCCCTAAGGACTTACTCCCTCAAGTCTCTTTCCCCCATACATACACACCACAGGCACATGGTTTGTTTATTTTCTTTCTTGAGACCTTGGTGTCCAGCACCTCTTTGGGTTACTAAGTGTTCTGTAGCAAGGGTTACTCTTGATAGTGGACTTTCAGCTGATAATCCTGGGTTAGTTAACCCAAGTTACCAAGTGATAAGGCACCCCAAAGAGCTTATTCATCCAAGTAAATCCCTTACACAGGAGTACCACAGACACATGCCTCATGATTCAAACCCTTGGTGCCTAGCCTTATTTCTTACTCTTTTTCTTTTATTTCCCAACTTTTATTTTTCTTTTCCCCTTTTTCTTATTAGGATCTTGTTATTTAGCTAGTCTCATGGGGTGTGTTTCAAGCATATGATTCAGGACAGATAGTTGCCTTCCTACCTTATTGGTGAACTAATTTAGCTAATCTATTACCATACCATAAACTTAGGAACTTACTCCACAATATGAACTCCACTCTGGTTTTTCATAACATACATTCTCTTTTTATTTAACTTAAAAGGACAAGCATACAAGTAGGCAAGGTGAAGATGCAGCAGGTATCTTGGACAGCATACATATGACAAAAGCAATGAAAACAAGCATTAAATTCTAATGATTTAAACTAATGAGTAACTATTAATCAAGGGCACATTCGGACTTCCAATTTTTAGCATTCCAAGTATATGGAATTAAGTAACAATACAACCTTCTGGTGATGGTTTCTAGTTGTCTCTTTGTTGTCATCATCCATAGTTTCTGCATTCTACTCCACTTCCTTGGATGATTGTGCATCATTTCTCCAGAAGATTCCTGCAAGGTTATTGGAAGTTGCTTGTTTCCAAAGCACTTAAGAAATAGTTAGCCTGTATGTATGCTTATGAATTTTTGAACTTAATCTGGTGTGTGAACACCAAACTTAGTTCCTTGCCTAGTACAACATATTCAATACATGCAGAAACCTCATGTGTTGTTATTAACAAGACAACTATGAACTAAAGACTAAACTACTGCTAAGTGGTTTCCCTGATTGGTTGGAGCTAGCAATTTGCCATTGGAGTGTAGTGTGATTCTAACTAGTATCTCTGGTAGAACACCAAACTTAGAATTACACTTTCACTCTTGGATTATTTTGGTGTGTAACACCAAACTTAGCTCCTCGTAATACAGGGAAAACTACTTGTGATCTTTATTGAAATGACAATGAAAAGGGAACTACCTTAGGTTGGGTTGTCTCCCAACAAAGCGCTATTTTAGCGTCGCTTGCTCGACGATTCCTCCATTTCTTGAGATGGTACTTCACTTTGGGGTTTTCCCCCATGTTGCCCATGTAGTGTTTGAGCCTTTATCCGTTTACAGTGAAAGTCCTCTTTGAACTCTCATCCATGATTTCTATGTGTCCATATGGCGATACCTGTGTGACAAGAAAGGGTCCTGACCACCTTGATTTGAGTTTTCCTGGGAACAGTCTCAATTTGGAGTTGTAGAGGAGTACTTGCTGCCCCTTTTCAAAACTCCTGGGTGCCAGATGGAGGTCATGTCTTCTCTTCGCCTTTTCTTTATAAATCTTGGCATTTTCATAGGCTTGAGATCTAAACTCCTCCATCTCTTGCAGCTGCAAGATCCTCTTTGCACCAACAGCAATGCTGTCAAAATTTAGTATCTTGAGAGCCCAGAGAGCTTTGTGCTCCAGCTCCAATGGTAAATGACAAGCTTTCCCATACACCAGTTGATATGGTGACATCCCGATCAGTGTTTTGAATGTTGTTCTGTATGCCCAGAGAGCATCATCTAGCTTCTTCGACCAGTCTTTTCTTGCTACTCCTACAGTTTTCTCCATAATCCTTTTCAATTCTCTGTTGGATATCTCAGTTTGCCCACTTGTTTGGGGGTGGTAAAGCATGACAACCTTATGTTTTACCCTGTATCTCAAGAGAAGAGCTTCTAGTGGTCTGTTACAGAAATGGCTTCCTCCATCATTAATGAGTGCTCGTGGGACTCCAAACCGGCTAAAAATATTCTTTATGAGGAAGTTCATGACCACCATGTTATCATTTGTTGGGGCTGCAATAGCTTCTACCCACTTGGAGACATAATCCACTGCTACCAAGATATACTTGTTTGAATATAAGGTTGGGAATGGTCCCATGAAATTCATTCCCCATACGTCGAACAGTTCCAGCTCTAAGATGAAATTCTGTGGCATCTCATTTCTCTTGGGTAGGTTTCCAGCTCTTTGGCACTCATTGCAGCTCCTTGCTACTTCCTTGGCATCCTTGAAAAGGGTTGGCCAAAAGAATCCACTCTGTAACACCTTTGCGGCAGTTCTTTCCCCTCCAAAGTGGCCTCCATAGCACGAGCCATGGCAGTTCTATAGGACTTCTCTTCCTTCTTCTTCTGAAACACATCTTCTCAGGATTCCATCTGAACACTTCTTGAAGAGATATGGCTCATCCCAGATAAAATATTTTGCATCATTGATGAGCTTTCTTTTTTGATGTTTGTTGATTTCTGGAGGTAAAGCCCCAGTTGCCTTGAAGTTGGCAATGTTTGCAAACCATGGTGCTTTGTGAACCGTCATCAGTTGCTCATCTGGGAAGAGCTCATTTACACTTGTATCATGTGTTCCATCTTTATTATGAGGGATTCTGGATAGGTGATCTGCTACCTTGTTCTCCACTCCTTTCTTGTCTCTAATCTCAATATTGAATTCCTGCAACCATAAGATCCATCTTATTAGTCTTGGCTTTGATTCTTGCTTGGCAAACAAATATTTAAGTGCTATGTGATCTGTGAAAACAATCACTTTAGCACCAATGAGGTATGATCTAAACTTGTCAAATGCGAAAACTATTGCCAGCAACTCCTTTTCAGCAGTGGTATAATTTCTTTGAGTTTCATTGAGGACTTTGCTAGCATAGTATATCACATGTACTAAGTTATCTCTCCTCTGCCCTAACACGGCCCCAACTGCAAAATCAGATGCATCACACATCAATTCAAATGGTAGGTTCCAATCAGGTGGGAAAATGATAGGGGCAGAGGACAACCTCTTTTTCAAATTTTCGAATGCTAGCATGCATGTTTCATCGAAGACAAATGGTGTATCAGATACAAGGAGATTGCTTAAGGGCTTGGCTATCTTTGAAAAATCTTTAATAAACCTTCTGTAAAAGCCAGCATGCCCTAAAAAACTCCTAGTTGCCTTGACATCACTGGGTGGAGGCAGTTTTTCAATAAGTTCCACTTTAGCTCTGTCCACCTCAATGCCTTGGTTAGAAACCTTATGGCCAAGGACTATTCCTCCTGTCACCATAAAGTGACATTTCTCCCAGTTCAAGACCAGATTGGTCTCTTGGCACCTTTTCAATACCAAGGCTAGGTGATTTAGGCAACTAGGAAAGGAATCTCCGAATACCGAGAAATCATCCATAAATACTTCAATGAATTTCTCTATCATATCTGAGAAGATAGAAAGCATGCAGCGTTGGAAAGTCGCAGGTGCATTACATAGCCCAAATGGCATGCGCCTGTAGGCAAACACTCCATATGGGCAAGTGAATGGGGTTTTCTCTTGGTCTCTGGGATCAACCACTATTTGGTTATATCCTGAATAACCGTCGAGAAAACAATAATATGCGTGTCCTGCAAGTCTTTCCAACATCTGATCCATGAATGGAAGGGAAAAATGATCTTTTCGTGTAGCTTCATTGAGTTTTCTGTAGTCTATGCACATCCGCCATCCTGTGACGGTCCTTGTAGGAATTAGTTCGTTCTTCTCATTGGGAGACTACAGTGATTCCTCCCTTCATTGGGACGACATGCACGGGGCTGACCCAGGGGCTGTCTGAGATCGGGTAGATTACCTCTCCCTGCCATAACTTCATAACTTCTTTCTGTACCACTTCCTTCATAACTGGGTTTAGCCTCCTTTGGGATTGAATGGATGGTTTGGCATCATCTTCCAACAGTATCTTATGCATGCATATGGCCGAACTGATTCCTTTCAGGTCAGCGAGCATCCATCCTATGGCATCTTTATGCCTTCGCAACACTTGGAGTAGTTCATCCTCTTGGTTTTGGCTGAGGGATGAGTTTATGGTCACTGGGTAACTTTCATTCTCTCCTAAGTATGCATATTTGAGAGTGGGTGGCAGTGCTTTGAGTTCAAGTTTGGGTGCTTCTAACTTTTCATTCTCTTCTTTTGGTGCACCATGTATATGAATCTCCACTGTTGCAACCTCTTCACTAAACGTTGATTCCTCCTCTGTTAACCCTTCAGGTTCTTCTTCTTCGAAACTCTCTTGCATTGCATCTTCCAGTGAGTCCAACCTCATACATTCTTCCCATTGTTCTGGTGGGTAACTCATGGCCTTGAACACATTGAATGTCATCTTTTTATTGTGTAATCTCAGGGTGAGGTCACCTTTTTGGACATCAATGATAGTTCCAGCAGTGGCCAAGAATGGCCTTCCCAGGATGATGGAGGCCTTGGCTTCCTCCTGCATGTCTAGCACTACAAAGTCTGTTGGGAAGATGAAATCCCCCACTTTCACCAGCAAATCTTCCACTACGCCATGAGGGAATTTGAACGTTTAGTCTGCTAGTTGTAAGGCCATTTTTGTTGGCTTAGCCTCCTCGATCTTCATCTTTCTCATCATAGCTACTGACATCAAATTTATGCTAGCTCCTAAGTCACATAGAGCCTTCTCCACTGTGATTTCCCTTAATAATACAAGGGATCTGGAAGCTCCCAGGATCCTTCAATTTTTGGGGTAGTGTATGATGAATGATAGCACTACATTCCTCGGTTAGTTTCACAGTCTCGTTGCTCTTCCAGCTTCTCTTCTTAGTCATTAGCTCCTTTAAAAACTTGGCGTAGAGCGGCATTTGCTCTATTGCTTCAGCAAAGGGTATGTTGATTTGTAGTTTCTTAAAGATTTTCAAAAATCTTAAGAACTGGTTGTCATCCCCCTTCTTCTTCAATTGCTGAGGGTATGGGACTCTTGGGACTTCTGGCTTTAGCATTTCTTCCTTTTTTTTGCGAACTCAAAGTGAAAACTCGAACTTCATTTTGCTCCTCTTCCTTTTCACTTGAGTCCTTTTCTTGTGGTTTCTGGGAGGTTTCCTTTAGTTCTTTCCCGCTCCTAAGGGTGATAGCCTGACATTCCTCCCTTAGGTTTGAGTCAGTATCGCTGCGTAGGTTGTGGCTGGGAATTTGCTTGAATAGGTACCCAATTTGTGTCTCAAGTTTCTTGATAGCAGCATCTTGATTCTGCATATTGGACCGCACTTCTTCTCTGAATGCTTTACTGTCTTGAATTTCTTTGCATATGCCTTCAAGTAGAGTCTCAATCCTTGAGAGTCTATCATCAGATGATGGTGGGTTGGGATTAGAGGGATGAGAAGGGTTATTTTGGTTTTGGTAATGATGTGAAGAGGTGTTGTTAGGGTGGTGTTGAGATGATCTCTGTGTGGAATGTTGGTGAGCTGTATTGTTGTTGGGGTTGTGACGTCTCTGATCTTGGCCTTGATCTTGTTGATTTCCCCACCCAAAGTTTGGGTGGTTCCTCCAACCAGGGTTGTAGGTCTTAGAGTATGGATCATGGGTCAGCCTGGGTGAGTTTCCAATGTAGTTGGCTTGTTCATGCTCACCCTCTGCCTCTGCATTCACCCCCTTCTTGGGTTGTTGATAAGGTGGTGATTACTGCTACTTGGTTCCTCTCCATCTTCTTGGTGAGGTCAGCCAGCTGCTTGGTAATAAGCTTGTTTTGGGCCAGCAGTGCATCCACATTGTTCAGCTCCATCACTCCTCTAGTGTTGCCTCTTTCAGAAGCATAGAAATAGTCATTCTCTGCTACAGTCTCAATGACATCTATGGCTTGTTAATGGTCTTCTTCCTGTTCAGAGATCCCCCGGATGAGTGGTCTACTGCCTTCTTTGATCATACGAAAGGCCTTCATAGAAAATGTGCAACGGCACCCATTCATTGAACATATCTGGCGGGCATCTTCTTGTCAAGTCTTTAAACCTCTCCCATGCTTCATATAGAGTCTCACCATCCTGCTGCCTGAATGTTTGTACCTCAGCTCTCAACCTGTTGATCCATTGAGGAGGATAGAATCTTGCCAAGAACTTATTCACCACATCTTCCCAGGTTGCTAAACTCTCCTTTGGAAAGGATTCCAGCCATTTAGATGCTTTGTCCTTGAGCGAGAAAGGAAACAGAAGTAGTCTATAGGTGTCAGGATGAACACCATTAGACTTCACAGTATCGCATATCCTCAGGAAAGTGGTTAGACATTGATTGGGGTCTTCTTGGACACTTCCTCCGAATGAACAATTGTTCTGAACAAGGGTGATGAGCTGTGGCTTTAGTTCAAAGTTGTTGGCATGTATGGTTGGCCTTTGGATGCTACTCCCACAGTTTCCTGGGTTTGGGTTGATGTAAGAACCCAGAACTCTTCTCTCTTGCCCAGCCTGATGCGCTGGACCTTCTATGCCATGGTTGTGAGCCTCTTCTTCATGATGGTTTTCCATATTCTCATTCATGTCTGGTTCAAAGTACTCTTCCTCTTCCTCAGCACCAACTACTCTCTTTCCTCTTGCTTCCGTCCTTAATCTAAGGAAGGTCCTCTCAGGTTCAGAATCAAAGAAAGTTGAAGCCCTGCTTCTTCTACCTGTCATACAACCAACAAGGCACAAGCAAGAGAGATAGATACAGACAGTAATTTCAACAGAAATGCTGTTAGTGTGAGTGATGCAATATATCAAACAGTTAGTGGGTTAGTGACTGAATTTTAAACAACTAAGAAAATGGGTAGGAGAAAGGGAAGAAAATAGCTAAACAAAAAGTAAATTACTCAAATGAACTTAAATCAAACAAAATAAAAACAAATGCTCAATCTAGTTATCCACCAATTTAATCATTGTTGATACAAAATCAATCCCCGGCAATGGCACCATAAACTTGATGCACGAAAACTTGTCCTTTAACAAATCTCCCTCGGCAAGTATACCGAATTGTCGTCAAGTAAAAACTCACAATAGAGTGAGGTCGAATCCCACAGGAATTGATTGGTCAAGCAACTTTAATTGGAAGAATATTCTAGTTGAGCTAAGCGGAAATTGGGTTGAGAATTGAAGGAAATTAAATAGCGGAAAAGTAAATTGCAGAAAATAAATGACGGAAGGTAAATTACAGAATCTTAAATGGTGAAGGAGAGTTTAGCATGAAAGTAAATAGCAGATGATGACATGTCACCATGTCATGTTTTTCTATGCTTTTTCATACAAGAAATTTATAATTAGTGCTTAATTATTGCATTCTTTTGTGCTTAAATAGTATATTTCCTTGATCTTTTGATTTTATAAATTTTTTAGGAAATAAGAAGAAAAAGAAGCAAAAGAGCACAAAATAAGCTAAAAAGAAGGAAAGAGGCATTTTGGGCACATTTTGGAGTTGAGGCACGCTTTGGAACCTTAGGCCACGCTTTTAAAAGCGTGGTCCATTACCATGAAGCCATGGCATGATATATATGCCTTATGCATGCATTCAAGCCAATGAATCATGGCATTACATGAATGACGTTCAAGTTCATTAATTAGCATTGCTAATAAAAATTAATGCATGTATAAAGCATTTGATCATTAAAGAATGAATGCTACATTAATACATTGGCATTAATTAATAAAGCCAATAAAAGCATGCAATATTAAAGGCAATTGGCTAAAGAACATATCAAGCCCTTTCAACGTTAATGCACTTGGCTTTATTAATTAATTAATTAATGCATGCATGATTTTTAATTGCCAATGAATAAATGAATGAACATGGTCAAACGTTGGTTTACAAAAACATCACCCAGGGAAGCAAAAAGCTTGTGCCAACGTTTGCCTCAAACTTGAGGTCAAACGTTGGCTTGAAAAATTTCACCCAGGGAAGCAAAAAGCTTGTGCCAACGTTTGCCTCAAACTTGAGGTCAAAAGTTGGCGCCATTTTAGCATGAAGAAGAGTCCCTGATTGAAGGTTTAATTGAGCCACGTTTGCACCAACGTTTGCCTCAAACGTTGGGTCAAACGTTGACCAAAAGAGATGCAAGGGAGAAGCCACGTTTGAGCTCAAGTTTGACCTCAAAGTTTGAGCCAAACGTGGATGGCAGCACAAAGGGCCAGCTGCTAAAAAAAAGCTTAAGTCAAAGTTTGCCTCAAACTTGGACTCAAGCTTAAATGGTTCATGGCCCGATTCACAAACGGGTTTCTTCTCAAGACCAAGAACAATCAACAGAGGCCATCTTCAACCCTAATCCAAAGCAAGCAAATCCCATTATCATCACTCAAAGGCACAAGAGATAGATAAAATAGGAATTTCATTTAATTGTAATTTGTCTTTATTTTCATTTTTATTTTTCATTTTCATTTTGTAAAAGCCTATATAAAGGCATTAGTTTCATTTCACTTAGAGGGAGCTCTGCTAGAGCATTAGAAGGCCAACTCCAATAGGAAGTTTTGCACTCTTTAGTTTTCATTTTGCTTTCTCTCTTAGTCTTCTTTTCTGTTTTGAAATTTTCGATTGAGATTGGAAGGATTTCTGTTTTCATTCTCTATCTGCAACTTCTCTTTACTTCTTCTGCAATCTTTCTTTTAATTCTCTGCAACTTTTCTCTTGTTGGATCAAGGAAGGACTTGAGATCTAGACTTGTTTTCTAGTCTCCTCCACCCCTGAGATCATTAACATCCTTTTAATTGCTGTAATTTAGCATCAGTCATTTTCTGTTTTTAATCTTTCAAGCATTTTTACTTTCTGTTGCATTGCTTCCAATTTACATTTCCTGCAATTGCTCTAAGTTCTTATTCACTGCAATTTTGCTTCTCTGCTTACATTGTTCCCAATTTATTCTTCCTGCAATTTAAATTTCCAGTTGCGTGATCTATTGCTCTCTTTAATTTCTAACACCCCAGCCCCTTTACTTTTCATGCAATTTACTTTTCTTGCAATTTAAGTTTCAGCTATTTTACTTTCTTGTTCTTTAAGTTACTTGCAATTTTACTTTCTGCATCTTTAAGATTCATTGCAATTTACTTTCTATTGGCTACATTTCACATAATTCACTCAATGTTAGCTTGACTAAACTAATCACCCACTAAAGTTGCTTGATCCATCAATCCCTGTGGGATCGACCTCACTCTAAGTGAGTTTTACTACTTGATGCGACCCGGTACACTTGCCGGTGAGTTTTGTGTTGGATCATTTTCCACCCATCAGCAGAAAGTAAAGAGAATGGGTAAGATCAGAAATGGGGAGTTCATTGGGCTTAGGAGATGTTGCATTCTCCAGATCAAGTTCATTTTCATGTCTCCCTCAATCAATGCATTTATTGATCTCCTTGGCAATCTTAAGTGATTGAATTCCAATTCCTTGGTAATTCAATCTCTCAAATCAGATCAATAGCCAATTCCTTGGTCTAATTGCTCATGAGAAGAGATGAAGTGTGGTCACTGATTATACCACATGTATTTCTAAATCAAAGTATTGGGAGAATTATATGTCACCATATCCGCCCAAACCCCAATTTGGTCCAACATGAGAAAGCATTTCTAGCATGATCTCTTCATTCCTCTTCCAAGGTTCAGAAGATATCCAAGTATGAATAGCTTCTTTTCCAAGATAACTACCCAATTGGATGAAGATTGAAAGCCTTCTAGTAAAATCAAGAGAAAAGAAAGAAGAAGAGTAATGAAAACTATTATTGATCCATCAAATTACAACAGAGCTCCCTAACCCAATGAAACAGGTTTAGTTGTTCATAGCTCTGGGAAATGAAAGCATAGATGGAAAATACATTATGAAAAGTAAAACTAGAAGTGCAGAGAGAGTAAAATATTACAGAGGCTAACTAAAATTCCCCTACCCTTTTCTAATTCAAAACTACCCCTATATATACTACTCTTCTAATCTTCTAGTTGGTTCTTCAAGTCTTGGATATGGGCCTTTGGATCCTGAGTTTGAAGCAGTTATCCTCTTCAGTGGGCTTAGCTTTACATACAGAGAGAAAGTGTGAAGCAAGTAGGGACTTTAGCTTAGGACGTTAGTGGCGTTAACGTTAAGTGAAAGTGTGGGTTCGAGAACGTTAGTGACAATCAGCTTTTTCACTAACGTTCCTAACCCAGGGATGATCTACGTTAACTTCAATGTTAGTGGCACCAACGTGACCACTAACGTTGCCTCTTGGTCCTTCACACAGGTTATTGGGACTTACCTTTTCCAATAACATTGAAAGTCCTCCCTTCCCCCTACGTTAGAGTTCACGTTAGTGTGGCTAACGTGACCTTTAACGTAGGCTTGCCAAATCTTCGAGAACGTTAGTGACACTTACCTTTGTCACTAACGTTCCAAAACGCCCCTACTTCCCACGTTAGAGTTCACGTTAACTAGGTTAACGTGGCTTCTAACGTGGTAGTGATAGCCATCTCCAACGTTAGTGACAAAGGTGAGTGTCACTAACGTTGACTTATCATTCTTTCCTCCACGTTAGCTTCCATGTTAACTAAGTTAACGTGGGAGTTAACGTTGCTCATAGTGGCTCATTCCAACGTTAGTGACAAAGGTGGGTGTCACTAACGTAGGCGATTCTTTGCTCCCTCCACGTTAGAGTCCACGTTAACTAAGTTAACGTGGCAACTAACGTGGCTCAAAGTGGCTTAGTCCAAGTTAGTGACAAAGGTGAGTGTCACTAACGTTGGCCATTCTTTTGCTTCCCCACGTTAGAGTCCACGTTAATTGAGTTAACGTGGCTCTTAACGTGGCCAATATGAGCTTGGTCCAACGTTAGTGACAAAGGTGAGTGTCACTAACGTTGGCTTCATTTTCTTCTTCCACGTTAGAGTTCACGTTAACTTAGTTAACGTGACTCTTAACGTGGGCTATTGTGGCTTCGAGGACGTTATTGGCGATTACTTTTCTCATTAACGTTGCAAGCTACCTCCCTTTCCACGTTAGTGGTCACGTTAGTTAGACTAACGTGGCTGTTAACGTGGTTCTTCCTTGCTTCCTTTGTCCTGAAATCAAGCAGTAGAGTGCATCAAAGTTCTAATCCAAGTCATGAGACATGCATCATCCAATTTATCATTTAATTCATGCATAATTCTCATGAAATCATGTAAAGTGCAGAATGTTTGCTTGAATCAAGATGTAAGTGAAATTCTACCCAAAACTTGCTTATTTCCTAAGAAAATGCATGAAACTACCCTAAAACAGTAAAGAAAAGGTCAGTGAAACTGGCCAAGATGCCCTGGCATCACCCACTATGGTAAACTCTTTCCATTCTCTTGTAGATATAATGAAAGAATGGATCGGGTTCCATTGTATATAGCTTCCCTAACCCCTTAGTATATTTTGCCTTGCTTGTTAAGTTATTTATACACTCTATGCCTTAATTAGGGATGATTCTTTGAATTTGAGTTTTTGCTTGGGTTGCAAGTTTCCTCAATTTGTTTGAAAAATCCACAAAAATTCAAAAATATCTTTGATTTTGCATTTAGCTGGTTTTAGAGTTCTAGAGGAGATTGGGAGGATTATGAGCTCTTCTTGGTGTTTCAAAAAAAAAAGAGAGAGAGAAAAGCCACGCACAAGCGCACAGTGCACGCGCGCTGGCTGTGCACTTTGCACTTTCAGGGCCAAGGACCAGAGAGTTGTGCCACTTTTGGGCCAACTCTGGGCCTTAATCCACGCGAATGCGTACGTGACGCGTCCGCGCCCCTTGTGTTTCCCTACCTGTGCGTAGGCGCACTTGGCGCCTCCACGTCTCATCATCGTTCAACTCATCCACGCGCAAGCGCAGAATGCGTGCGCACGTTGATGTGTTTTTGCATCACCCAAGCCAAAGACCCGAGAGTTATGCCAACTCTGGGCCACTTTTGTGCCTCTGGCCCAGCTCACCCGCGCGGACGCGCACCGTACGCGTCCGCGCCCATTCCCAAATCTCCCATCCATGCGTGGGCGTAAGTGATGCTCTCGCGCCACTTCATTATTCTCCCACCCACGCGAACGCGCACGGTGCGTGCTCGCGTGGATTCAAAATTCCACTTACCCCAGGGACACGAAAGCCCTAACATTTGCGCATCCTCACTCTTTCTCCCAACGTCTCTCTCTCTTCTTCTCCCTCCTTCATCACCATCATCTTCTCTGCAACTAACCACCCAGCCACCTCCGGCGACCACGTTCTGCCGCCCCCAACCGCCGCGCAACCCTCTCTTCCTTCCCTTCCTCCTTCTTCTCTCTTCCTCCATTTCCCACTCACCCCAACTCCACTACCATCAACCACCGCGACCCCGACCCCCATTGTCACCGGCAAGCCTTCACCGTGACCATCAACCTTCGTCCAGTCACATTTCTCTTATATCTCCCTCTCTCCATCAACCTTTTGCCCTGTCTGTTCTCTGCCCCCTAGGTCTCTGCCTTTCCCCTATTTTATTTCAGTTCGTTACTACAGCTAGTTAGTAATTTTTGTTAACTTCGTTTAGTTGAAAATGCATGTTAGTTGATTAGGTGGTTAGAGAATCTGAGCTGGATAGTGGATTTAGGTTTGTTTTGAATAATGTTGTTCTTTGGGATGTTACTGTTCTATTAATTTTCCTACTTTATTTGTTGCTGTATGGTTTGCTCCTGTGCTAATTTGGCTTGTTTGATGCTGCTGCATACTGGTTTATTGCTGCTTTATCCTGCCTGGCTGATGCTGAATCTTGTTTTAGTTTGAACCTAATCATTGGATTCAGTTAGGAGCATTTGTTTGGATTCATGTTGCTTGCTTGTGCAGTGAGGATTTTTGCTGAATGTGTGAATTTAAGTTGTCTTTACTGCTGTTTTGTCCCATTTTGAACTCAATCACTTGAATCAAGATACTTAGTTATTCAAATTCATGTTGAATGCTTGTGATTGGCTGATGAATTCAAGAAAAAGAATGCTGCTGGATTGTTCCCTGTTGTTGTTCCGATTTGAGCCTAATCATTGAACTCAATCTGGTTTAAAGTGTTTGAATTCAGATTGCTTGCTTATTGAATGGTTCATTGTCGATGGAGTGATACTATTTTTCTTGAATTCAAATTGAATTGTCAATTGCTCCACTTTAAGTTTCCGTTTTGTTCTTGCTTCAAGACCCTATTGTTGCTGAATTCCTGTTTTATTTTGTTCATGGTGCTGTTCTGGTGCTGTGTTGTAAGCCAGTATTTCTGTATATTGTTTAAAGAAAGAATGTCATTTGTTGCTAGCTGGTTTGGTTTAATTTGCTTTTTGATGTTTAGCTACTGAAGGATTGGCTTATTTCTTTGGATTCATATGAATTCAGACATGATTTTTTGTGTTTTTACTAGTTAATGAATTCATATGGAATCTGATTTGATTGATTGAAATTGGAAATAGCCAATTTACTGCTGAAATACTGCCGGATTTTTCCTAACCATGTTTTTTATGAAATAACATTGTCTTATTTAGTGCAACAAGCTTCTATTTGACGAAATTCTGTGTCAATAGAATTTCATTTGCTAAATGGTTTTAGAAACTCCTCAAGAACTTGTTTACAAAGTTTTGGTCATGCTTATCATATTCTTTGCATGTTTATAATGCTGCTCTACTTCTATGCATTGAATAGTTTGAGTGAGTTTTTAGATTGACCATAACTTGAAACTCTTTTAAGATTTTTGTGCCTCTTTTGCATAAACTCACAAGATTGAAAGTTTTAAATCCTTGTGGCTGAATTAGTTCATTCTATTCATACCTAATTCACATTAAGTCACATAGATCATGAGGTTTTCCATTCTTGTTTCAACTTGTGACTTTTATGCCTCGTTGGATTTGGTGTTGAATGTTTCTTAGTTAACTTGTTTTTCAATATTTTGACTTTACCAACACCAATTAAGGTGAGCCTAGTGACCTTTACATTGATTGATGATTTGATCCCCATATACATGCTCTTGTGCAAATTTTTATATTTCATCATCAATGACTAAATGTCCCTCATGATTTTGAGTGTGCTTACAACATACTTTGTGCTTTTCTTTTGAATTGAGCCAAGAACCGTCGTACCACTAATCTTTGATCCACTTTTCTAACTTCTAACTTGCTTAACTAACTAACTTCTCTTTTGGTTTTCAACTTAACTCTTTTAATCATTATTTTGAATATGGCATTTCTTAGGCTTGATAAACAAGCATTGTGCAATGGTAATTTGAATTCTTGGTTTGTGACCTGAATTGAATTCTGAATTTTGTTACTTGTATTCCAAGAATTCTCTTTTCTTCACTCACTTCATGAGTATGTTTTACCTTGAGTGCTATACATCTACTTGGCTAGTTGCTTATATCATATCACATCTGTTTTCAGGATGTTGGATAAAGGAAAAGCCATAGCTACTACCTCAAAGAAGAGAAAGCGCTCCAAAGCCTCTACCCCTTCTCTTTATGCCAATTATGCTAAGAATCCGCTGAATAAAGTGGATAAAGAGAATCAATTGTTACCATCCACCAACCCAATCAAGTTTCCCAATCTCTACTATGAGCTTCGTTTCCACAAATATTGGAAGATGAATCTGAACATTGAAAAAAAACTGGTCCTTCCCAACGATGTGAGACGCGCCATCAATGCTCATATTCTGGAATTGGGCTTGGATTTTGTTGATAGGGATTTGGGGAGGATAAATACTTCGTGGGTGAAGGAGTTCTACTATAACTTCTTTCGGGCCACTCTTGATTTAGTCCATCTGAGGGGTAGGAAGATCTTGATTACTGAAGCAGCTATTGGGGAGGCATTGCTTTGCCGACCTCGTACTGATGACCCATGCGCCTATTAGCAGGCTGAGATAGCTATCCACTGCATGACCTTTGATTATGAGGCGCTCAAGCACGTGATTGCCACACCGGACGCCCCTTGGGTAATGGATTCTGGCAATAAGAAACCCAAGGGGATGCTATTCACTTATTGATAAACCCCAATTTCGTGATTTATCTTGTGCTTATTTTGGGGGATTTTGTCACCTTTTCTCGCATTTATTCAATGAAATAGCATGGTTTTGTAATTCTTCCTTGAATTTTGCTTAAGGGTAAAAACATACTTTTTAGGCCATAAATTGGAGATTTTAATTCACTTTAATTCCATTCGATGCCTTGATGTGTTTAATGAGTGAATTCAGGTTCATAAGGCAAGTATTGGATGGAAGAAATGAGGAGAAAAGCATACAAAAAGGGAGAATGCATGAAGAAACAAAGATTGGGAATGCACCAAAGGACGCGTACGCGCACCAGGCGCGCATGCACAAAAGTGGTTTCGCCTATAGACGTACACGCGTACATGCCGCGTCTGCGCAGGTTGAGAATTTGCTAGTCGACGCGCACGCGCACATGACGCGCACGCGCCAATGCTCTCACATGGCCCTCTTGAAGGCAAAATGCTGGGGGCGATTTCTGAGCTGCCCAGGCCCAAATCCAACTTGTTTTTGAGTGTATTTCATGCAGAATTGAAGTCCAAGCAAGGGGGCAATTAGTTTAGCTAACATGAGCCTTTAGTTAGTTTTCTAGAGAGAGAAGCTCCCTCTTCTATCTAGAATTAGGTTAGGATTAGGTTAGATTATCTTAAATTCATGTTTAATTACTTGATCTCATCTTATTTCTTTTACAATTTCTCCTTTCTACATCTTGATTCTCTTAGTTTTTTATGTTAATTTCCCATTTTGCTCTCTTTTGTGATGATGACTCATGTTGGATTTGTTTACATTTAATGCAATTTTGATGTTGATGTTTCTTTGGTTGATGAATTGAGTTGAGATCTCACTTTTCTTACAATTAATAGTGGTAAATTTTATTATTCTTGCAATTTATGATGTTGACTTTTATTGCATTCTAAGTATTTGATGAAATGTTCTCTTTAGTTCTTGAGTAGTTTTGTCAACTCTTGGCCTAAGCCAAGGGACTTGAGTGATCCTGAGTTTTTGGATATAATGGATTTGGTGATTTGAGAACCCTGGGTGATCAAATTGAAGCTCATTGACGCTAACCCACTACTATGTCAATTAGTAGGTAGGTTAGGACTTAAGGGTGGATGTGATCGAGCCTATTTGACATACTTCAAGTCTAGGAGTAAATGTTATGTACTTAAGACTTCGAGAAGTAGACTTAATGGGTTAGACTCTCATAATTGTCAATAATTGGTTTGTTAACTAGGATGGTGATCTCAAGTACCCAAGTCTTAGCCAAGAATTCTTTATTTTGCTTTCTTTACTTACTCATTCAGTTTACTTTCTTGCCATCTCATAAACCAAACCCCCTTTTACCCCATCATAGCCAATACGCATGCACTTCATTGTTTCCTAGAGAGACGACCCAGAGTCTAAATACTCTGGTTTATTTTTATTGGGGTGCGTTATTTGTGATACAAAACCCATATCTTAATTTGATGCGAGAATTGTTTGTTGGTTTGGGGCTATACTTGCAACGTAGATATTTTGTGAAATTCCTTGCCGACATCGATCTTAGCAATCAAATTAATGGCGCTGTTGCCGGGGATCACAATGGTGCTATGTTATTGGCTATTGTATATATTGTGGATAGCTTGAACTTTGGTTTGTTTGCCAGTTTTTACTAGTTAGGATTTTATCTTCTTTGTTTCTTGTTGCTATTTGTTTTTATTTTCTCTTACATTATGAATTCTCATCCTTTTGCCTATGAGTGTAGTTTAGACTATGTTGTAGGAAATGGAAGCTCCAATGAGGATATGCATCAAGGATTTGGGAATCAATGATGGGAGGAACCTCAAGCTTATGAACAACCTTCATGGCAACAACCTCCTACGAACTCCTATGGGCATAATCCTGATCCTAACGTATATCACTCCAATGTGTGTGATGACCCTTATTGTGGTTGTCAACCACAATCATCATATGCATGTGACCCCATTCCTCAATATAGCCACACACCATACTTACAAGCCTCACACCACCATTCAACTCTACGTGACCATAACTCATACACACCATATCAACCACCATTCAAATCACATATAGAACAACCACCATCCCAATACCGATATTCCCAAGAATCACAAATTCCACATACACCACCTTAAAAACTCCACCAATACAAACCACCTTCCGATTACAACAATCTTCCCTTAACCGATGAATTCTTTTTTCCACCACCACCTCCCGACGAAGCCTTCATATTAGAACTAAGAGACCTTGAATCTCGCATCTAAAGGCGGCAAGAGGAGGATGAAACTAAGTTTAAGGAGCTAAAAGCAAAGATACCTAGCATGGTAGAAGCCGTGAATCACCTAACATCCCACCTAAGTTCATGCACCATAAGTACCCCCATTGTTGAATGTGGAGGAACGATCAAGGAGCTTAGTGAGGATATGAACTTGAAGCTCTATGGTGATGAAGGAGAATTGAAGCAAGAAGGACAACAAGAGGAAAAGATAGAGATTAGCGAACAAAAGGAAGTAGTGGATGGATGTTTAGGATACGTTGAGCACATAAAGGAGTCTCGAATTGAAAAACCCTCTTCCAAGAAGTTTGGAAGGGATGTTGAAGAGAAGAGTAATGTTGCGGAAGTAAACAGAGAGTTGAAGAAAATTGATCAAGAAGTGGATTCCATCACTAGTGATTTTTTGCCCATGTTGGTTAATCCCCTTGACGATCTTGTTAAATCTTCCCCCAGTGGATTAGAAAGTAAGGTTGAGGAAGACTTGAAACCTCCAAGGCCTACTGAGGGTGAAGAACTGGGAGAAGTATTCCAAGCAACAAGTGCTCCTATCTATGATGATTCTGAATCAACATATGATCCTTTCAAGTTTGAAGAGTCCTTCCCCAAAATGCCTAGACTTGATGATGAGGTAGATTTCACTATACCTCCTATCTATGATGAGAGTAATGGGGAAGAAATAGAAGGAATTAGTGAAGAAGAATGTGAACTTGAGGAATCTTGGCATGAGGAGGAACTTGAAGAACCTTGCCAAGTGGTGGAAATCTCTAGAAGAGGATGGACGGGAGTAGAGCATGCTTTATCAAGATCTTTGGGAACCCCTCCACCTAGTTCGTCATCTAATCCTCCGCTTGAGTGGGAAAAACTTCTAACTCTCAGCTTTATTATCCCACTTGAGTATGGTTTGCTTGAAACGGATAGCCAACTTAGGGCGCTTTGTGGAATTAAGCGAAAGAGGAGGATGTTTAGTGGTTGGCGCTCTAAATCTAGGCTAATTATGGTGGGAAGCTCGAAATTGAAGAGCATGGATTGGTGTGATGCGCAATTAAATGGGTCTAGGAGTGTAGTTTGGTACTTCCATGAGAATTCTGTTTTCTCATCACCTGAACAGAGTCAAGGAAATCAACTAGAAGATGGGTGCGAGGACAAGATATAGGATCCTGGATTATCCTATGATAGTCAATTTCGGGAGCTCACGTCTTAGAGAGGACCTCACCAAAGCTTAATGAAGAAGGTTGGAACTTCTGACAACCGATTGAAGGACAAGCACTCTTGGAGGTTCAAGGATGGATACAAGCATAAGCCACCTTGCCAAGAAGCCTCCCAATGTCCAACTTAAAGACTTAAACTAAAAGTGTTTGGTGGGAGACACCCCACCATGGTAAACTCTTTCCATTCTCTTGTAGATATAATAAATGAATGAATTGAGTTCCATTGTATAGAGTTTCTTTACTTTGTAGTTTATTCGCTTTGATTGCTAAGATATATGTGCGTCCTATGCTTTAATTAGGGATAATTCTTTTAATTTGAGTTTCTTTCTTGAATTGCAAGTTTTCTCAAGTTGTTTGAAAAATCCCCTATGTTTCAAAATGCGCTTAATCTTGCATCTTAGCTAGTTCTAGAGTTTTAGAGAAGGATGGAAAGTTATGAGGTCTTTTGATGCTCTCTAAAAAAAAAAAACCAAGCCACGCGCAAGCGCAAAGCGCGCACGCGCGTGGGCTGCTCATTTCAACTATCTGGGCTAAAGACCAGAGAGTTGTGCCACTTTTGGGCCAACTCTGTGTCTCAACCCATGCAGACGCACGCTGTACGCGTCCACGCCACTCCCTGTTTCTTCGTTTATGCGTTGGCGTACTCCGCGTCCATTCTATAAGCTCAACCCATCCACGCGAACGCGTACAATGTGCGCGCGTCGATGCATTTTAGCATCACCCAGGCCAAGGGACCCGAGAATTGTGCCAACTCTGGGCCTCTTTTGTGCCTCTAGCCCAGCATACCTGCGTGGACGCGCACCGTACGCGTCTGCGCCGACCCCTAATTCTCCCATTTACGCGTAGGCGCGTATGGCGCTTCCGCACCAATCCTTAATTACCACCACCCACGTGGATGGGCATGGTGCGCGCACGCGTGGATTCGAATTTTTACTTACCCCAGAGACGTGAAGCCCTAGCGCATTCGCGCAATACCCCTCTTCTCCTCTCCAACGTTCCATTTCTTCTCTCCCTCCATCTTCAACTTCACCTCTGGGCAACCAACCACTGGCTGCCCTCCGGCGAGCGACCCGCAACCATCGCCGCCGCCGTCATCACCCAACCCCCTTTCTTCACTCCCTCTCTTTCACTCAATCCTCTCTGTCTCATCTCTCTCTTACAGCCAGCCTCAGCGCTGCCCCAAGCACCGCTGCGACCACCATTGTCGCCGGCGCGAGCTCAACAGTGACGTCGAACTATCACTTCACTTCACTTCACCTTTCTTTCACTTGCCCTGTTCAATTTCTACATCCCCAGGTTTCTGCTTCCCCTGTTCTACCTCCTTTTTACTGCTTACTGTTAATTACATTAGTTTCATTAGATTAGCTTAGTTAGTTAGTTTAGTTTGGTTTAGGTGGTTAGTGAATCTGGGCTGAGTAGTGGATTTAGAGTTGTTTGAATTTCTGTTGCTATGTGAAATTGCTCTGTTCTGTTGCATTACTCTGTATTCATTTAATCTGTTGATGCTGCTTACTTGTGATGGATTGGTGAAGGGAATGCTGATTGAAGCAACTGTCCCTGTTCTCTGTGCTGTTTAATTTGCTTTGTTGTTGAACTATTGGCTGTCTGTTACATTCATATGAACTCATATATATGATTTTGTGTTTCTAATTATTGATGAACCCATATGGAATCTAATTTGACTGTTTGAATTTGGGAAATAGCAAATTTGCTGCTGAAATGCTGCCGGATTTTTCTTAACCATAGTCCTTGAATTGACCTTGTTTGATGGGTGTAGCAACTTCTAGTTGATGATTTCTGTTCAATTAGCACTTTGTTGCCCAATTGGTTTTGGAAAATCTTCAGGAACAAGTTTTGGTCTTGCTTATACTCTTTGCTTGTTATGCATGATGATTTGCGTATAGGCATTGAATAGTTTGAATGAATTTTCTAATTGACCATCACTTAAAATTTCCTTAAAATTTTGTGCCTCTTTGCATAGACACACAAGTTTGAATATTCTAATCTATGTGACCAAATAGTTCATTATGTTCATACATAGTCTTATTAAGTCACATGGACCATGAGGTTTCCAATTCATATTTGAACTTGTGACTTGTATGCATTGTTAGAATTAGTGTTAAATGTGCTTGATTTACTTGTTTCTCAAGGTCCTGATTTCACCAACACTACTAGTGATCCTTGTAGTGATTGATGTTTTGTTCCATATTAGTTGCTTTCTAGCTATATCATATTTCATCATCAATGACTTGTTGCATTTCATGATTGTGAACGTGCTTACATCCCTGTTTTATGCATTCCTTTCGAATTGAACTAGTAATCACCATATCACTGATTTTCAAACTGATTTCTAACTTCAACCTGTTTAACCGACTAACTTCTTCTGGTTTTTAACTTGACTCTTTATATCATTCTTTTGGATATGGTGTTTCCTAGGCTTAGTAAACGAGTAATGTGCAAAATATGGTTTGAATTCTTGGTTTGAAGTTGGTTTGCATTCTGAATTATGTTTGCTTGCATTCCAAGAAATCTCCTTTCCTTATTCACTTCATGAGTATGCTTTGCTTTGAGTGCTTTATATCTATTTGGCTATCTACTTATATTGTATCATCTCTATTTTTCAGGATGTCGGATAAAGGAAAAGATATAGCCACTACTTCCAAAAAGAGGAAGCGCTCCAAGACATCTACCCCCTCGCCATATGCTAACTATGCCAAGAATCCGCTAAATGAAGAAGACAAAGAAAATCAGCTACTTCCATCCACAGATTCAACCAAATTTCCCAACCTCTACTGCGAGCTACGCTTCTCCAGTTATAAGAAGAAAAATCTGAACATTGAGAAGAAGCTGAATCTTCCCAATGAAGTGAGGCGTGCCATAAACACCCGCATCTCGGAGTTGGGATTGGATTTCGTTGATAGGGACTTAGGAAGGATTAACATCTCATGGGTTAAAGAGTTTTACTGTAACTTCTTCCGAGCAAACTTGGATTCAGTGCACTTAAGGGGTAGAGAGATTATGATCACTGAGGAGCTATAGGGGATGCACTGCTTTGCAGAGTTGGTACTCCTGACACTTGTGCCTACCAGTAGGCAGAGGTAGCTCTTCTCTCCATGACTTTTGACTAAGAGGTGCTTAAGCGCGTGATTGCTACACCAGACACTCCCTAGGTGATGGATTCGAACAACAAGAAGCATAAGGGGATGCTATCTATATATCTGTCTAAGGAGGCTAGGACCTGGCAGCAGATATTTGCCCACTATGTCCTGCCTACCACTCACTTCTCAGAGATTCCGATGGATATGCTAGTTCTGATTGGGTGTGTCATGGAAGGGAAAGAGGTTTATTTCCCCCGGCTGATTAGGCATAGCATGTGGAGAGCTCATATTCGCGGCTTGTTACCGTTTCCTACACTGGTTACTAGTTTAGCTGAGCTAGCTGATGTTCCGTGGGAGGACGACGACGTGACACCACCACCCCCAGATGATGACGACAAGGAAGTTACTATTCCATGGGGTGGATGGGTGCACAAGAAGCCCCCGACCAGACGTCGCTCTCGGGCTAGAGCGGTAGTTGAGGCAGCCAGACCCTCACCCTCCACAGCAGTAGCAGGACCCTCTTCCTCCACAGCAGCCGCAGCATCCTTACCACCACCACCAGCACCTGAGCCGACTTATCTGTTAGTGCAGCACCTTCTTCGCTTCATGGTGCACTTCGAGCGTCATGTCATGCAACGTCTTGACCGCATAGACCAGGTGTTTGCATCACAGGGCATTGAGCTCCCTCCACTTCCAGACTCTCCCGCCTCTGATGAGCAGGACCAGGAGGAGGAGCATAGTGAGGAGCCGACACAGCAGGAGGAACCACCAGAGATGCAGACCACCACTAAGGTCCAGCATGACATTCCAAAGCCACAGCCAGTACCTGAGCCACAGCCAGTACCACCTCCAGTCCTACAGCCTGAGCATGAGCCACAGCCTGGTGCGATTGTTGACCCCATCCCGAGCTTCAGTAGTAGCATCGAGGACGATGCTTGATTCTAAAGTGTGGGGAGGTCACCGTTCGTGACCGGTGTTTACATTTATGTGGTGAACTTTCAGACTTCTATTTTTATTCGCTACTACTTTATTTTGTTTTATTCCGCACTTTATGTTTTAGATCATTTTGGGATTACTGTACATATTTATACTTTGTGGATACCTTTATCTTGGTTGTTGCACACTTTTAGTATATATATATATATATATATATATATATATATATATATATATATATATATATATATATATATATATATATATATATATATATATATATATATATGTTTTGCATCATAGTTGTTGATTGTGCTTAGAAATTTTCTGGATTGCTGAAAATCTAGTTAACCCTTTTTAGACAAGAAATGTGTTTTGATTGAAAAAGGGGTAAACTAGGAGAATTTTTAAAATTTTCTAAATCACAATATTGCATTAGAATAAGCGTAGTCAATATGATGAAAATTTCCAAGAAACTCATTTTTAGGGCACCACCCCAATTGGTTGAATTTTTTTTTTAGAACTTGTTTGAGTTATACACGTTGTGGATCATGTTTTGAGCTAAGAACACAAGCATGTGAGAATTGAGCTTAATTGTGTGATTACATCATACATAACAACTTACTTCCATTCTTGTGTGCATTATTCTCTTCCTATGAATGTAATCCTTGATTTGTTTGATTCTTTATGTCCATTATCTTGTGTATACATGCATTTATATGATTGAGGCCATTGTTCAAATAGCTCACTTACCCAAATAAGCTTACCTTTTATCTTCCATTGCTAGCCAATTTTGAGCCTATGATTAACCCATTTGTTCTTAATTGTAGCACATTACAAGCCTAAGTGGAAAATAATAAATGTCCTTAATTTGGATCTTTGATTAGCTTAGACTAGTGAGAGTGTTCATCAATTGATTTTGGGAAGCTGAGAATATGGGGTAGAGATAAAAGTGTGTTTGTTGAAAAATCTTGGGAATTGGGTACATACTCATGTATTAATCATTTGTAAACTATATGCATTGATGTTCTTGTATATATTTTAGTTAAAAAAAAAAGAGAAGATAATTACAATAAAAAAGGGACAAAATGCCCCAAAGGGAAGCTCAATAAAAGTCAATGCATATGTGTGGTGATCAAAAAGAGGATACATGAGTGTGTGAGAAAAGTGAAGAATGGGTTGTTAGGTTTGTTTAGAATTGTATAGGTTGTCATAGGTTAGGTGGGAAGTTTAAGTTAATCAAAGATTCGAATTTCTAGCTCACTTAACCATATGCATCCTACCTTGACTCTAGCCCCATTACAACCTAAGGGAAAGACCTCATGATATTTGTATGCATGCATAAAATAATTGTTGATTGTTACATGAAAAACAAATCTTGGAAAGCATAAGTAGGGGAGAATTGAGTGAATCAACCCCATACACTTGAGTGCCTAGAGCGGATACACATCCGGTGAGGGTTCGACCGCTCAATTAAATGTTTCCACCCATGATCATCTTTTCTTGCAAGTTTGTGAACTCTTTCAATGATTCAATCCAATTGTGGTTTGCTTGATTGCTAATACCTTAGCCCTTGTGCTTGTATGCATATTCTTGGAGATTGATTTATTTTAACTAAGCCATTACATCATATAAATAGATTACATGTAGATAGATTGCATTTAGTAGTTGCATTGAATAAATGTTAATACCATTTTGCTTCTTCTTGATTTTAGCATGAGGACATGCTTAGTTTAAGTGTGGGGAGATTTGATAAACCCCGATTTCGCGATTTATCTTGTGCTTATTTTGGGGGATTTTGTCACCTTTTCTAACATTTATTCAATGAAATAGCATGGTTTTGTAATTCTCCCTTGAATTTTGCTTAAGTGTAAAAACATGCTTTTTAGGCCATAAATTGGTGATTTTAATTCACTTTAATTCCATTCGATGCCTTGATGTGTTTGATGAGTGAATTCATGTTCATAAGGCAAGTTTTGGATGGAAGAAATGAGGAGAAAAGCATACAAAAAGGGAGAATGCATGAAGAAACAAAGATTGGGAATGCACCAAAGGACGCGCACGCGCACCAGGCGCACACACGCAAAAGTGGTTTCGCCTATAGACGCACACGCGTACATGCCGCGTCTGCGCGGGTTGAGAATTTTCCAGTCGACGCGCACGCGCACATGGCGCGCTCGCGCCGATATTCTCACATGGCCCATTTGAAGGCAAAACGCTAGGGGCAATTTCTGAGCTGCCCAGGCCCAAATCCAACTTATTTCTGAGTGTATTTCATGCAGAATTGAAGTCCAAGCAAGGGGGTAATTAGTTTAGCCAACATGAGCCTTTAGTTAGTTTTCTAGAGAGAGAAGCTCCCTCTCTAGAATTAGGTTAGGATTAGGTTAGATTATCTTAAATTCATGTTTAATTACTTGATCTCATCTTATTTCTTTTACAATTTCTCTTTTCTACATCTTGATTCTCTTAGTTTTTTATGTTAATTTCCCATTCTGCTCTCTTTTGTGATGATGACTCATGTTGGATTTGTTTACATTTAATGCAATTTTGATGTTGATGTTTCTTTGGTTCATGAATTGAGTTGAGATCTCACTTTTCTTACAATTAATAGTGGTAAATTTTATTATTCTTGCAATTTATGATGTTGACTTTTATTGCATTCTAAGTATTTGATGAAATGTTCTCTTTAGTTCTTGAGTAGTTTTGTCAACTCTTGGCCTAAGCCAAGGGACTTGAGTGATCCTGAGTTTTTGGATATAATGGATTTGGTGATTTGAGAATCATGGGTGATCAAATTGAAGCCCATTGACGCTAACCCACTACTATGTCAATTAGTAGGTAGGTTAGGACTTAAGGGTGGATGTGATCAAGCCTATTTGACATACTTCAAGTCTAGGAGTAAATGTTACGTACTTAAGGCTTCGAGAAGTAGACTTAATAGGTTAGACTCTCATAATTGTCAATAATTGGTTTGTTAACTAGGATGGTGATCTCAAGTACCCAAGTCTTAGCCAAGAGTTCTTTATTTTGCTTTCTTTACTTACACATTCAGTCTACTTTCTTGCCATCGCATAAACCAAACCCCCTTTTACCCCATCATAGCCAATACGCATGCACTTCATTGTTTCTTAGGGAGACGACCCGGAGTCTAAATACTCTGGTTAATTTTCATTGGGGTGCGTTATTTGTGACACAAAACCCATATCTTAATTTGATGCGAGAATTGTTTGTTGGTTTAGAGCTATACTTGCAACGTAGATATTTTGTGAAATTCCTTTATGACATCGATCTTAGCAATCACTTATCCGTCGAGAGAGGCTAAGACTTGGCAGCATATATTCGCCCATTATGTCTTGCCCACCACTCACTTTTCAGAGATTCCGATGGATATGTGATAAACCCATATTTTATGATATATATTATGCTTAATTTAAGTGATTTATTCAACCCTTCACCCACTTATTCATGTAAATTGCATGGTTTTACTTTCCCTTTCTTATTATGTGATATATGTGAAAAACATGTTTCCTATGCTTTAAAAATAATTATTTTAATTACCCTTTATTACCCTTCGATGCCGTGATTTGTGTGTTGAGTTGTTTCAGATCTTCTAAGGCAGGAATGACTTAAAGGATGTAAAGGAAACATACAAAAATGGAAGGAAAGCACAAAATGGAGTTTTTGAAGAAACTGGCAGCGACGCGAATGCATGGACGACGCGGCCGCATGCCTAGCGCGAAAAGGCAGCGACGCGAACGCGTGACTGACGCGGACGTGCGCCTTAAGAAGAATGCAGATGACGCGGACGCATGACCGAAGCGAACGCGTGATAAGGAAAACTCCAAATGACGTGACCGCGTGACCCACGCGGACGCGTGACAGACGCCACGCACCAGAAATTACAAAAAACGCTCCCAGCGATTTTTGAAACCCTTTTGGCCCAGATCCAAGTCCAGAAGGCATAGATTAGAGGTTATAAAGTGGGAGAATGCATCCATTCATCATCATGTCTTCAATTATTCACTTTTCATGATTTAGATTTAGTTTTTAGAGAGAAGTTCTCTCCTCTCTCTCTCTCTTAGGACTAGAAATTAGGATTTTTCTCGCCTTCATGATTGTCTCTTTTTATCAGGTTCAATGTTCCTTTTTAATTATTTTCTCAATTTAATTTATGAACTCTTCCATGTTACATATGATTCTCTTAATTAATGTTATTTGAGGTATTTCAGTTTATGATTGCTTTCTTTTATTTATGTTACTGTTGCTTCCAATCTGAAGACATTTTTATTCGAGTAAATTTACTTTTCTCCTATTGGCCTTGGTTAAGTAATTGGTAACTCATGAGTCATCAAACTCAACGCGATTGATAATTGTTGTCTTTGCTAATTGAATTGAACTTCAATAACTCCAGTCCTTTCTTAGGAATTGACTAGGACCTGACGATCAAACTAATTGGTCCACTTGACCTTCCTTTGCTTTAGTAAAGGCTAACTAAGTGGGATTAAAACTTAATTCTCATCAACATTGATAAGGATAACTAAGATAGGACTTCCAATTTCTCACACCTTGCGAAGAGTTTATTTTATAGTTATTTATTTATTTTATTCGTCATTTAAATTACTTGTTCCTTACTTTCAAAACCCCCAATTTACAAAACTCATAACAAATAATAAGAACACCTCCCTGCAGTTCCATGAGAAGATGACCCGAGGTTTAAATACTTCGGTTATCAATTTTAAAGGGGTTTGTTACTTGTGACAACCAAAACGTTTGCGAGAAAGGACTTTTGTTGGTTTAGAAGCTATACCCACAACGAGGATTTATTCTGCGAATTTCTAGGCCACGCAAAAGTTCTCTCTTCAATATGCTACTTCTTATTGGCTGTATCATAGAGGGAAAGGAGGTAGACTTCCCCCGGTTGATCAGGCAGAGCATGTGGCGCGCACACATTCGTGGCCTACTGCCATTTTCTACATTGGTCACCAGCATGATTGAGCTAGCCGATGTCCCATGGGAAGACGATGACGTGACACCACCACCCCCAGATGACGACGACAAGGAGGTTACTATTCCGTGGGGTGGGTGGGTGAACGAGAAGCCTCCATCCAGATGCCGTTCTCGAGCTAGAGTAGTGGTGGAGGCAGCTAATGAGCGGATAATTTATACGCTTTTTGGCACTGTTTTTAGTATGTTTTTAGTATATTTTAGTTAGTTTTTATTATGTTTTTATTAGTTTTTAAAAAAAATCACATTTCTGGACTTTACTATGAGTTTGTGTGTTTTTCTGTGATTTCAGGTATTTTATGGCTGAAATTGAGGGACCTGAGCAAAAATCTGATTCAGAGGCTGAAAAAGGACTGCAGATGCTGTTGGATTCTGACCTTCCTACACTCGAAGTGGATTTTCTGGAGTTATAGAAGCCCAATTGGCGTGCTCTCAATTGCGTTGGAAAGTGGACATCTTGGGCTTTCGAGCAATATATAATTGTCATACTTTGCCCGAGATTTGATGTCCCAAACTGGCGTTTCAAATCAGCATAGAAATTTTGGCGTCAAAACGCCAGAACTGGCATTAAAGCTGGAGTTAAATGCCCAAACTGGCATAAAAGTTGGCGTTTAACTCCAAGAAAAGTCTCTACACGTGAAAGCTTTAATACTCAGCCCAAGCACACACCAAGTGGGCCCGGAAGTGGATTCTGCATCATTTACTCATTTCTGTAAACCCTAGGTTACTAGTTTTCTACAAATAGGACCTTTTGCTATTGTATTTTACACACTTGATCATACTTTTCATCTTGGAACTTGTATGTTCACGCTTTGGGAGGCTGGCCATTCGGCCATGCCTAGACCTTTTGTTCTTATGTATTTTCAACGGTGGAGTTTCTACACACCATAGATTAAGGTGTGGAGCTCTGCTGTTCCTCATGAATTAATGCAAAGTACTATTGTTTTCCTATTCAACTCAAGCCTATTTCTGTTCTAAGATATCCATTCGTTCTTCAACATGATGAATGTAATGATCCGTGACACTCATCACCATTCTCGCCTATGAACGCGTGCCTGACAACCACTTCCGTTCTACATGCAAACAAGCTTGAATGTGTATCTCTTGGGTTTCTAATCTAAGATTGGAACCTTCGTGGTATAGGCTAGAATCATTGGCAGCCATTCCTGAGATCTAGAAAGTCTAAACCTTGTCTATGGTATTCCGAGTAAAATCTAGGAAGGGATGACTGTGACGAGCTTCAAACTCGCGAGTGTTGGGCGTAGTGACAGACGCAAAAGGATCAATGGATCCTATTCCAACATGATCGAGAACCGACAGATGATTAGTCGTGCGGTGACAGCGCATTTGGAACATTTTCACTGAGAGGATGGGAAGTAGCCATTGACAACGGTGATGCCCAACATAAAGCTTGAAATGGAAAGGAATATGAATGATTGGAAGAAAGCAATAAGAAAGCAGAGGTTCAGAAGGAACAAAGCATCTTCATACGCTTATCTGAAATTCTCGCCAATGAATTACATAAGTATCTCTTATTTTATGTTTTATTCATCTTTTAATTATCAATTCTCCATAACCATTTGAATCTGTCTGACTGAGATTTACAAGATGACCATAGCTTACTTCAAGCTGACAATCTTCGTGGGATCGACCCTTACTCACGTAAGGTTTATTACTTGGATGACCCAGTGCACTTGCTGGTTAGTTGTGCGGAGTTGTGACAAAGAGTTGAGATTACAATTGTGCGTACCAAGCTGTTGGCGCCATTGATAATCACAATTTCGTGCACCAAGTTTTTGGCGCCGTTGCCGGGGAACAAACAATCTCCACGCAACAAAGTTTTTGGTGCCGTTGCCGGGGATTGTTTGAGTTTGGACAACTGACGGTTCATCTTGTTGCTTAGATTAGGTAATTTTATTTTATGTTTAAGCTTCTTACCTTTTAATTTTCGAAAAATTTCAAAAAAAATATTTTTTATTTCTATTTTGTTCTTCTGAACTTTTAAGAATGAATTCTAGAGTTTCATGATGATTTGTTGAAGTCTGGCTGGCTGAGAAGCCATGTCTAATCTTTTGGACCGAGGTTTCAACTTATCATTACAAGGGCTTGTTGATTTCTATCAATCTTGCTGTTGAACATAATGATTTGCTAAAGCATGGCTGGCCATTGGCCATGTCTAGTGTTTTGGACTGAAGCTTTCACTGAAAGCTTGGCTGGCTAGTAAGCCATGTCTAATTCCTGGACCAGAGTTTTAGACTAACATTGCATGATTCCTGGAATTCTCATTAAGAATTTTGAAGTCCTTTTTCTCTTTTTCCATATAATTTTCGAAAAATCACAAAAAAAATTTATAAAATCATAAAAAACCAAAAATATTTTGTGTTTGTTGTTTGAGTCAAGTGTCAATTTTTAAGTTTGGTGTCAATTGCATGTCTTTATTCTTCTTTCATTTTTCGAATATATACATTATGTTCTTCATTGATCTTCAAGTTGTTCTTGATGATTTCATTGCTCTGATATTTAATTTCTCTTATTTTGTGTCTTTTGTTGTTTCTTACATGCGTTTTCAAATTGTTATAGTCCTTAGTATACAAACTTCTAAGTTTGGTGTCTTGCATGCATTATTTATCTGATCTTAGTTGCATTTTTTTGTTTCTCATCATTAAAAAATTCAAAAAAATTTTTAAATTGTGTCTTTTCAAGTCAATAACACAGAGAATTGAAGATTCAGAACATTCAGCAGAGAAATTACACAGAAAAAGCTGGGCGTTCAAAATGCCCAGTAAAGAAGGAAAACTGGCGTTTAAACGCCAGCCAGGGTACTTGGCTGGGCGTTAAACGCCCAAAAAGGTAGCATTTTGGGCGTTTAACGCCAGGAGGACACTAGATGGAAGATTTTGTTTTTAATTCAAATCTTTTTCAAATTTTCATAATTTTGCAAAATAAAATTTTTTCAAATCATATCTTTTCAATTATATCTTTTCAAAATCAATTTCTTTTCAATTTTTTTTATTTATTACTATTTTCAAAAATCCTTGCTACAATTAGTGATTTAATTCAAAATTTTCAAGTTGTTACTTGCCTATTAAGAAAGGATCAAAGTTTTAATTCTAGAATCATATCTTTTAATTTCTTGTTGGTCAAGTTATCAACTTTAATTTTAAAAAACTTTCTTCTTTTAAATTTGATTCTCAATCATATCTTCTCAATCATGTCTTTTCAATCACATCTTTTTCAAAATTAAGTTTCAATCATATCTTTTTTATTTCTAATTTCAAAATCTTTTTCAAAAATCACTTAATTTCTTTCCCAATCTTAGTTTTCGAAAATCATTTACCAAATTTTCAAAATTTCTCTTAATTATTTCAAAATCTTTTTACTTTAATTTCAAAAATTCTTCCCCTCTTCTCATATCCTTCTATTTATGGACTAACACTCCTCCTCAATGTATAATTCGAACTCTATCCCTCTTGATAAGTTCGAATTCTTTCTTCTCTACCTTCTCCTTCTATTCTTCTTTACCTCTGACACCTCAAGGAATCTCTATACTATGACAAAGAGGATTCCATATTTTCTTCTCCTCTCTTTTCATATGAGCAGGAGCAAGGACAAAGGCATTCTTGTTGAAGCTGATCCTGAACCTGAAAGGACCTTGAAGAGAAAGCTAAGAGAAGCTAAAGTACAACTCTCTATAGAGGACCTGATAGAACTTTTCAAACAAGAAGAAGCCATGGCAGCCGAAAATAATAACAATGCCAACAATGCAAGGAAGGTGCTTGGTGACTTTACTGCACCTACTCCTGACTTCTATGGGAGAAGCATCTCAATCCCTGCCATTGGAGCAAACAACTTTGAGCTTAAGCCTCAATTAGTTTCTCTAATGCAACAGAATTGCAAGTTTTATGGACTTCCATTAGAAGATCCTCATCAATTCTTAGCTAAATTCTTGTAAATCTGTGACACTGTCAAGACTAATGGGGTTGATCTCGAGGTCTACAAGCTTATGCTTTTTCCCTTTGCTGTAAGAGATAGAGCTAGAACATGGTTGGATTCACAACCTAAAGAAAGCCTGAACTCTTGGGAAAAGCTAGTCAATGCCTTCTTGGCAAAATTCTTTCCACCTCAAAAATTGAGCAAGCTTAGAGTGGAAGTCCAAACCTTCAGAAAGAAGGAAGGTGAATCCCTCTATGAAGCCTGGAAAAGATACAAGCAATTGATCAGAAGGTGTCCTTCTGACATGCTTTCAGAATGGAGCATCATAGGTATTTTCTATGATGGTCTATCTAAACTGTCCAAGATGTCATTGGACAGCTCTGCTGGAGGATCTCTTCATCTGAAGAAGACGCCTGCAGAAGCTCAGGAACTTATTGAAATGGTTGCAAATAACCAATTCATGTACACTTCTGAAAGGAATCCTGTGAATAATGGGACAAATCAGAAGAAAGGAGTTCTTGAGATTGATAGTCTGAATGCCATATTGGCTCAGAACAAAATATTGACTCAACAAGTCAATATGATTTCTCAAAGTCTGTCTGGAATGCAAGCAGCAACAGGCAGTACCAAAGAAGCTTCATCTGAAGAAGAAGCTTATGATCCTGAGAACCCAGCAATGGAAGAGGTGAATTACATGGGAGAACCCTATGGAAACACCTATAATCCTTCATGGAGAAACCATCCAAACCTCTCATGGAAGGATCAACAGAGGCCTCAACAAGGCTTCAACAACAATAATGGTGGAAGAAATAGGTTTAGCAATAGCAATCCTTTTCCATCATCTTCTCAGAAACAGACAGATAACTCTAAGCAGAGCCACTCTGACTTAGCAACTGTAGTCTCTGATCTAATTAAAACCACTCAAAGTTTCATGACTGAAACAAGGTCCTCCATTAGAAATTTGGAGGCATAAGTAGGTCAGCTGATCAAGAAAGTTACTGAACTCCCTCCTAGTACTCTTCCAGGCAATACAGAAGAGAATCCAAAAGGAGAGTGCAAGGCCATTAATATAACCCACACGGCCAAACATGGAGAGGAGGAAGAGGCAGTGATCTCCACTAAGGAAGACCTCAATGGACGTCCACCGGCCTCCAAGGAGTTCCCTAATGAGGAACCATGGGAATCTGAGGCTCACACTGAGCCCATAGAGATTCCACTGAATTTACTTTTGCCATTCATGAGCTCTGATGAGTATTCTTCCTCTAAAGAGGATAAAGATGTTACTGAAGAATAAGTTGCTAAGTACCTTGGAGAAATCATGAAGCTAAATGCCAAGCTATTTGGTAATGAGACTTGGGAGGATGAACCCCCCTTGCTCCCCAAAGAACTGGATGACCTGACTAGGCAGAAATTACCTCTGAAGAGACAGGATCCTGAAAAGTTCTCAATACCTTGTACCATAGGCAACATGACCCTTGAGAAGGCTCTGTATGACCTAGGGTCAAGCATAAACCTCATGCCTCTCTCTGTAATGGAGAAGCTAGGAATCCTTGAGGTACAAGCTGCAAGAATCTCACTAAAGATGGCAGACAATTCAGGAAAATAGGCTTATAGACTTGTAGAGGATGTCTTGGTAAAGGTTGAAGAACACTACATCCCTGCTGATTTCATAGTCCTAGACACTGGAAAGTGTATGGATGAATCCATCATCCTTGGCAGACCCTTCCTAGCCACAGCAAAAGCTGTGATTGATGTTGACAGAGGAGAATTGGTCCTTCAAGTGAATGAGGACTCTCTTGTGTTTAAAGCTCAAGGATATCCCTTTGTAACCATGGAGAGGAAGCATGAAAAGCTTCTCTCAATGCAGAGTCAAACAAAATCTCCACATTCAAATTCTAAGTTTGGTGTTGGAAGGCCACAACTAAACTCTAAGTTTGGTGTTGAGAGGCCATTATCATGCTCTGAGTATCTGTTTGGCTCCATGAGAGCCCACTGTCAAGATACTGACATTAAAAAAGCGCTTGTTGGGAGGCAACCCAATTTTACTTATCTATGTTAAATTTCTATTTTCCATTGTTATTTTATGTTTTCTATAGGTTGATGATCATGTGAAGTCACAAAAACAACTAAAAAAAGCAAAAATAGAATGAAAACAGTATTAAAAACAGCACACCCTGGAGGAGAAGCTTACTGGCATTTAAACGCCAGTAAGGGTAACAGAATGGGCATTAAACGCCCAGTCTGGCACCATTCTAGGTGTTTAACGCCAGAAAGGGGCACCAGACTGGCGTTTAACGCCAGAAAAGGGCAAGAAGCTTGCGTTAAACGCCAGGATTGGCAGCAGAGGGCATTTTGCACGCCTAATTGGTGCAGGGATGAGAAATTCTTGACACCTCAGGATCTGTGGACCCCGCAGGACCCCACAGAACCCCACTAACCTCATCCCACTCTCTCTCTTCTTCACTCCTTCCCATAATGCCCTTTCCCAAATACCCTTCACCAATCAACTCAATACCTCTTCCCCAAAAACCCCTCACCTATCAAATCCTACCCTCTTCTCCATACTCCCTTCGCCAATCCACATCCATCCATCATAAACCCCACCTACCTCACCATTTAAATTCAAACTACTTTCCCTCCCAAACCCACCCATACATGGCCGAACCCAAGCCCCCCTCTCCACTCCTATATAAACCCATCTTCACTCCTTCATTTTCACACATCTTAAACACTACTTCACCCCCTTGGCCGAAACACTACTCCCTCCATCTCCTCTATTTCTTCTTCCTCTACTCTCTTCTTTCTTCTTTTGCTCGAGGACGAGCAAACTTTCTAAGTTTGGTGTGGTAAAAGCGTTGCTTTTTTTTTTCATAACCATTTATGGCACCAAAGGCCGGAGAAACCTCTAGAAAGAGGAAAGGGAAGGCAAAAGCTTCCACCTCCGAGTCATGGGAGATGGAGAGATTCATCTCAAGGGTGCATCAAGACCACTTCTATGAAGTTGTGGCCAAGAAGAAGGTGATCTCCGAGGTCCCTTTCAAGCTCAAAAAGGGTGAATATCCGGAGATCCGACATGAAATTCAAAGAAGAGGTTGGGAAGTTCTCACCAACCCCATTCAACAAGTCGAAATCTTAATGGTTCAAGAGTTCTATGCCAATACATGGATCACCAAGAACCATGATCAAAGTGTGAACCCGGATCCAAAGAATTGGCTTACAATGGTTCGGGGGAAATACTTAGATTTTAGTCCAGAAAATGTAAGGTTGGCATTCAACTTGCCAATGATGCAAGGAGATGCACACCCCTACACTAGAAGGGTCAACTTTGATCAAAGTTTGGACTAAGTCCTCATAGACATTTGTGAAGAGGGCGCTCAATGGAAGAGAGATTCAAGAGGGAAGCCGGTTCAACTAAGAAGGCATGACCTCAAGCCCATGGCTAGGGGATGGGTGGAGTTTATCCAATGCTCAATCATTCCCACTAGCAACCGGTCTGAAGTTACTATAGACCGGGCTATCATGATCCATAGCATCATGATTGGAGAGAAAGTAGAAGTTCATGAGGTTATATCCCTAGAACTCTGCAAGGTGGCGGACAAGTCCTCTACTTTGTCAAGGTTAGCCTTCCCTCATCTCATTTGTCACCTTTGCAGTTCAGCTGGAATTGACATAGAGAAAGACATCCTCATTGATGAGGACAAGCCCATCACTAAGAAAAGGATGGAGCAAACAAGAGATCCCACTCATGGACAAGAGCATGAGGAAATTTCTCATCATGAAATTCCTGAGATGCCTCAAGGGATGCATTTTCCTCCACAAAACTATTGGGAGCAAATTAACACCTCCCTAGGAGAATTAAGTTCTAATATGGGACAACTAAGGGTGGAGTACCAAGAGCATTCCATCCTTCTCCATGAAATTAGAGAAGACCAAAGAGTCATGAGAGAGGAGCAACAAAGGCAAGGAAGAGACATTGAGGAGCTCAAGCACTCCATAAGATCTTCAAGAGGAAGAACTAGTCGCCATCACTAAGGTGGACCCGTTCTTTAATTTCCTTGTTCCTTATTTTTCTGTTTTTCGAAATTTTATGCTTTATATTATCTATGTTTGTGTCTTTATTACATGATCATTAGTGTCTTAGAGTCTATGTCTTAAAGTTATGAATGTCCTATGAATCCATCACCTTTCTTAAATGAAAAATGTTTTTAATTGCAAAAAGAAAAAGAAGTACATGAATTTGAATTTTAAAATAGTTTAATTATTTTGATGTGGTGGCAATACTTTTTGTTCTTCTGAATGAATGCTTGAACAGTGCATTTTTTGAATTTATTGTTTATGCATGTTAAAATTGTTGGCTCTTGAAAGAATGATGGAAAAGGAGAAATGTTATTGATGATCTGAAAAATCATAAAAATGATTCTTGAAGCAAGAAAAAGCAGTGAAAAAAAAGGGGAAGAAAAGCAAGCAGAAAAAGCCAATAGCCCTTTAAACCAAAAGGCAAGGGTAAAATAAAAAGGATCCAAGGCTTTGAGCATCAGTGGATAGGAGGGCCCACAGGAATAAAATCCTGGCCTAAGCGGCTAAACCAAGCTGTTCCTAATCATGTGCTTGTGGCGTGAAGGTGTCAAGTGAAGAGCTTGAGACTGAGCGGTTAAAGTCGTGGTCCAAAGTAAAAAAAAAGTGTGCTTAAGAGCTCTGGACACCTCTAATTGGGGTCTTTAGCAAAGCTGAATCACAATCTGAAAAGGTTCACCCAGTTATGTGTCTGTGGCATTTATGTATCCGGTGGTAATACTGGAAAACAAAATGCTTAGGGTCACGGCCAAGACTCATAAAGTAACTGTGTTCAAGAATTAACACTCTGAACTAGGAGAATCAATAACACTATCTGAATTCTGAGTTACTATAGACGCCAATCATTCTGAACTTCAAAGGATAAAGTGAGATGCCAAAACTGTTCAGAAGTAAAAAGCTAATAACCCCGCTCATCTAATTAAGACTGATCTTCATAGATGTTTTTGGAATTCATTATATATTCTATTCTTTTTTATCCTATTTGATTTTTAGTTTCTTGGGGACAAGCAACACTTTAAGTTTGGTGTTGTGATGAGCGGATAATTTATACGCTTTTTGGCTTTGTTTTTAGTATGTTTTTAGTATATTTTAGTTAGTTTTTTATTATGTTTTTATTAGTTTTTAAATGAAAATCATATTTCTGGAATTTACTATGAGTTTGTGTATTTTTCTGTGATTTCAGGTATTTTCTGGCTGAAATTGAGGGACCTGAGCAAAAATCTGATTCAGAGGCTGAAAAAGGACTGCAGATGCTGTTGGATTCTGACCTCCCTGCACTCGAAGTGGATTTTTTGGAGCTACAGAAGCCCAATTGGCGTGCTCTCAATTGCGTTGGAAAGTAGATATCCTAGGCTTTCCAGAAATATATAATAATCCATACTTTTTTTGAGATTTGATGGCCCAAACCGGCGTTCCAATTCAGCATAGAAATTCTGGCGTCAAAACACCAAAACTGGCATAAAAGCTGGAGTTAAACGCCCAAACTGGCACAAAAGCTGGCGTTTAACTCCAAGAAAAGTCTCTACACATGAAAGCTTCAATACTCAGCCCAAGCACACACCAAGTGGGCCCGGAAGTGGATTCTGCATCATTTACTCATTTCTGTAAACCCTAGGTTACTAGTTTTCTACAAATAGGACCTTTTGCTATTGTATTTTACACACTTGATCATACTTTTCATCTTGGAACTTGTATGTTCACACTTTGGGAGGCTGGCCATTCGGCCATGCCTAGACCTTTTGTTCTTATGTATTTTCAACGGTGGAGTTTCTACACACCATAGATTAAGGTGTGGAGCTCTGTTGTTCCTCATGAATTAATGCAAAGTACTATTGTTTTTCTATTCAACTTAAGCCTATTTCTGTTCTAAGATATCCATTCGTTCTTCAACATGATGAATGTGATGATCCGTGACACTCATCACCATTCTCACCTATGAACGCGTGCCTGACAACCACTTCCATTCTACATACAAACAAGCTTGAATGTGTATCTCTTGGGTTTCTAATCTAAGATTGGAACCTTCGTGGTATAGGCTAGAATCATTGGCGGCCATTCCTGAGATCCGGAAAGTCTAAACCTTGTCTGTGATATTCCGAGTAAGATCTGGGAAGGGATGACTGTGACGAGCTTCAAACTCGCGAGTGTTAGGCTTAGTAACAGACGCAAAAGGATCAATGGATCCTATTCCAACATGATCGAGAACCGACAGATGATTAGCCGTGCGGTGACAGCGCATTTGGAACATTTTCACTGAGAGGACGGGAAGTAGCCATTGACAACGGTAATGCTCAACATAAAGCTTGCCATGGAAAGGAATATGAATGATTGGAAGAAGGCAATAAGAAGGCAGAGGTTCAGAAGGAACAAAGCATCTTCATACGCTTATCTGAAATTCTCACCAATGAATTACATAAGTATCTCTATCTTTATTTTATGTTTTATTCATCTTTTAATTATCAATTCTCTATAACCATTTGAATCTGCCTGACTGAGATTTACAAGATGACCATAGCTTGCTTCAAGCCGACAATCTCTGTGGGATCGACCCTTACTCACGTAAGGTTTATTACTTGGACGATCCAGTGCACTTGCTGGTTAGTTGTGCGGAGTTGTGACAAAGAGTTGAGATTACAATTGTGCGTACCAAGCTGTTGGCACCATTGATGATCACAATTTCGTGCACTAGCAGCTCAGCCTCATCCTTCGCAGCAGCAGCAGGACCCTCCTCTGCTTCAGCAGCCGCAGCACCCTTGCCACCACCACCAGCACCTGAGCCAACATACTTGCTCGTACAGTGCCTATTTCGCTTCATAGAGCGCAGCGAGCATAGTATCATGCGTCGTCTCGATCGCATAGACCAGGTCTTCGTACCACAGGGTATTGAGCTACCTCCTCTCCCAGACTCTCCCGCATCCGATGAACAGGATCAGGAGGAGGAGCATGTTGAGGAGCCGACTCAGCAGGAGGCACCACCAGAGACATAGGCCACCACAGAGGTTTAGCAGCCCCCTGAAGACTCACAACCAGTACCACAGCCACATCCTGAGCCTGAGCCACAGCCCGGTGCCACTGTTGACCCCCAGCTCGTGCTTCAGCAGTAGAATCGAGGACGATGCTTCATCCTAAAGTGTGGGGAGGTCACCATTCGTGACCGGTGGATAGCATTTGTGTGGTGAACTTTCAGACGTTTATCTCCTAATTTTCGCTACTTTATTTTATTTTGCACTTTATCTTTGAGATTACTTTGAGATTATTGTATATATTTGTTATCTTGGGATTACTTTATCTTAGTTGTCACATTTTGCACCTTAGATGGTATACATTCCATATTTTGGTTGGATTTTTATCATATAGTTGTTTTAGCATTTTTGGTTGTGAATTATTGAAACCTAGTTGATCCCCTTTGCATATGAAATTTGATTTGATTGAAAAAGGGGTAAACTAAGAAATTTTTTTTGTTTTTAGTTTTCTGAATCACAACCTTGCATTAGAATAAGCTTAGTCAATATGATGAAAATTTCCAAGAGCTCCATTTCTAGGGCACCATCCCAATTGGTTGAAATTTTTTTTTAGGACTTGCTTGGATTATACACTTTGTGGATCATGTTTTGAGCTAAGAACACAAGCATGCGATTTTTGAGCCTAATTGTGTGGTTACATCATATGACCACTTATTTTCATTCTTGTGTGCATTATTCTCTTCCTATGATTGTAATCTTTGATCTGTTTGATTCTTTATATCCATTACTTTGTGTATACATGCATTTATATGATTGAGACTATTGTTCAAATAGCTCACTTACCCAAATAGCCCACCTTTTATCTTCCATTGTTAGCTAATTTTGAGCCTATGCTTAACTCATTTATTCTTAATTGTAGCACATTACAAGCCTAAGTGAAAAACAATAAATGTCCTTAATTTGGATTTTTGATTAGCTTAGGCTAGTGAGAGTGTTCATTATTTGATTTTGGGAGAGTTGGAAACATTGGGAGGGAATAAAAAGGTATTTTTGTATTTTTGTTGAAAATTTTGGGAATTGGGTACATACTCATGTATTAGTCATATGTAAACCATATGCATTGATGTTCTTGTATATATTTTAATTGTTATATATATATATATATATATATATATAAAGAAAGAAAAATAATTGCAATAAGAAAGGGACAAAAATGCCCCAAGGTAAAGTTTAATAATGATCAATGCATATGTGTGGTGATCAAAAGAGAGTGCATGAGTGTGTAGAAAAGTAAAGAATGGATAGCTAGGTTGTTTAGAATTGTATAAGTTGTCATAGGTTAGGTGGGAAGTTTAAGTTAATCAAAGATCCAATTCTCAAACTCACTTGACCATATGCATCCTACCTTGACCCTAGCCCCATTACAACCTATGGGAAAGTCCTCATGATATTTGTATGCAAGCATAGAGTAATTATTTATTGTTAGATGAGAAACAAATCTTGGAAAGCATGATTCAGAGGGAATTGAGTGAATCAACCCTATACACTTGAGTGCCTATAGCGGATACACATCCGGCGAGGGTTCGATCGCTCAATTACATGTTTTCACCCATGATAATCTTTTCTTGAAAGTTTGTAAAATCTTTCAATGATTCAATTCAATTATGGTTTGCTTTTATTGCTATTGCCTTAGCCCTTGTGCTTGCATGTGTATTCTTGGAGATTGATTTATTTTGACTTTGCTATTACATTCATGTAAACAGGTTGCATATAGATAGATTGCATTTGGATTAGCTTGCATTGAATAAATGTTGATACCCCTTTGCTCTCTTTCTTGATTTTAGCATGAGGACATGCTTAGTTTAAGTGTGGGGAGATTTGATAAACTCCGATTTCGTGGTCTATCTTGTGCTTATTTTAGCGGATTTTATCACCTTTTCCCACATTTATTCAATGAAATAGCATGATTTTGTAATTCTCCCTTGAATTGTGCTTAAGTATAAAAACATGCTTTTTAGGCCCTTAAATTGGTGATTTTAACTCACTTTAATTCCATTCGATGCCTTGATATGTTTATTGAGTGATTTCAGGTTCATAAGGCAAGTATCGGATGGGAGAAATGAGGAGAAAAGCATACAAAGTGGAGAATGCATGAAGAAATAAAGATTGAGAATGCTTCAATGGGCACGCAAGCGTACAAGGCGCACGCGCGCAGAAGTGATATCGCATGGCGATGCGCACGCGCACAAGACGCGTACGCGCGGATGAGGAAATAGCCAATCGACGCGCATGCGCACATGGTGCATACGCGCCGATACTCACACGTGACCCACTTAAAGGCAAAATGCTGGGGGCAATTTCTGAGCTGCTCAGGCCCAAGTCCAACTTGTTTCTGAGTGTATTTCATGCAGAATTGAAGTCCAAGAAAAGGGGGAGCAATTAGTTAGTCAACATGAGCCTTTAGTTAGTTTTCTAGAGAGAGAAGCTCCCTCTTCTCTCTAGAATTAGGTTAGGTTTAGGATAATTTGTCTTGGATCTTGAATTTACTCAATTTTATCTTGTTTCCTTCATAATTTCTTGTTTCTACTACTCTATTCTTCTTAGTTTTCTTGTTAATTTCCCTTTTATGCTCTCTTTTGTGATGATGAACTCTTGATGGATTTGGATCTCTTGTATGAAATTTATGTTTGATGTTCTTTTAATTGTTGATTTGAGTTGTGATTTACTTTTCTTGCATTTGATAGTTGTTAGATTTTACTATTTCTTGCACATTTACCATGCTTTCCATTTGTACTCACCAAGTGTTTGACAAAATGCTTGGTTGGACTTTAGAGTAGACTTTGAGCATTCTTGGCTTGGAAAGAGTAATTAGGTAATCTTGAGTCATGAATACCCAATTTACATTGGTGATCTAGAGTTATTAGTTAATATCATTTTCAATGACTCTAATCTCTTGCTAATTCAATTAGTGAGTTGATTAGGATTTTTTATTTGAGATTAACTAGTCTTGTTTGACTTTCTCTAATGGAAGATAACTTACACCTTCTTCCAACATTGGGGATGACGAAATAAGATAAATTCTTGTTAAGTATTGTCATGATTAATGACTATGATAGAAAGCCTATAATCTCAACCCTTGCCATGAATGTCTCTCTTTATTAATTGCTTTCTTTAATTGCTCTCTTTACTTTTCTTGTCATTTATTTTATTGCCCCTTCTATCAACCAAACCCCCTTGCATCTTCATAGCCGATAATTGACCATTGCAATCCCTTGTGAGACGACCCGGAGTCTAAATACTTCGGTAAATTCTTATTTGGGGTTTGTGCATGTGACAACCAAATTTTAATTTGATTCGAGAGTTATTTGTTGGTTTGGAGCTATTCTTACAACGAAGTAATTCCTTTCTTTAGGAAGAAAAATCTAGACCGACAATAATTTCTGGTACCAAAAGGCCTAAAAAGCACTCTTAAGCACAAATTTAGGGAGAATTACAAAACCATGCTATTTCATTGAATAAATGTGAGAAAAGTTGATAAAATCCACCAAATTAAGCACAAGATAAACCACAAAATTGGGGGTTTATCAATGCGCATCCTCAAGCTCAAAAGTTAACCATGGGACGGAACCCAAGCTGACCTGTGGGAGACAACACCTCAAGCTCAATAATATTCCATGAGAAGAATCCCAAGCTGACATGGGGAGACAACACCCCAAGCTCAATAACATTCGTACATGCATGTCCATGGGGGAACCCGGGGAGTTAAAATGCTCGGTCACATCTTACATACAAGGGGTCAGCGAACAACTCAATAATAATTAATTATATCTCATAAATATCATTTTTGTTCTTAATAATAATTCATAACTCATCTCATCGTTCTCAATTATTTAACATCATCAATTATCTCATACATCATTCTCAATACTACATTACTCTCTTACTTGTCTCATATACCACTTTCATCATCTTTATTAAATCAAGTACCATCTTCCCCAACCACCTATTACCTTTAAAAATCTTTCTTCATCTCCAAGTTACTTCACCTTCCTAACTTCATCTCATTACTAAGCATACAACTAAGGTCTAGGGGCTAAAAGAGTAAAAATAGAAGTTTAGAGGTTCGAAATTAGGTTTTAAAACACAAAAGTCATTTTGTTGAAAACAGGGGTCACGCGTACGTGGGAATGCAATTTGCTTATCACGCGTACGCATTACCTCATCCGCGTATGCATGCATGCCGAACAGAAACGTCCATCTGCGTATGGAGGAGTTTGCATACACATGCATTGCAAATTAGTCAAAAATGGCTAAGTCTGCAGAATTTCAGTTTTACATACCGAACTTCCGACGTGTATAACTTTTTCGTTTTAAAATATTTTTAATCGATTCTTCAAACGCCGCAAACTTCACAGACTCAACTTTCATATGAAACAAATTTAAAATAATTTGGGATTCCGAAAACCGAGTTATGGCTCGCCGAAGTTCGGCCAGAAATCAGTTTTTCACAAAAGTGCTCCAACCTCTATTTTCATCAATTCACCATTCAATATCAACTTTCTATACTCAAAATCAGCACCAACACATACAAAATCACAGCAACACAACTCTACACCCATCCATCATCCATCATACTTCAATTTTAAACTATTTTCAAACATGAATTTCGTGATTATATCAACAACTTCATCAACACTTCATCACCTATACATATTCATTATTATCACTTTGACAATCATCATTAAACCATCATTTAGCATTCTATTTCCATTGTCCACACAAATCACCAAGCCAATACTCAACATATTTCAACAATTATCAATTATCAATTATCATCAAGGGTACTAAGCACTTAACATTCTTCATACATTTACACCTAACCTATGGTCATCTAGCCTAAGTTTTCACAAGACATTATATATTAAATACGAGAAACCAAAATCATACCTTCGCCAATTTCTCGTTAAACTTGGAACACTTCGAGCATTCACCATACTATAAGCTCCTCAACTTCGGCCCCTCACCAACGAGACTCACCCTCCAAAACCTGATGGCAAGCTTCCAAATTCTCACTTTGACTCAATCAACAACCAATTTCAATCTATTATCATAATTACCACTATAATCAAAATAGAGTTCACTAATTCAACATATATACCAAGGGTTTGAGGGTGCTTACCTGACCCACAGCTCAAGCGAGCTAAACTCGACAATACCCGCAAGTTAATTTGGTCCTAAAATACCAAAACCACATAATCCTCAATACCAAAAATCCGTTAAATTCGAAATTGAAGAGGAAAGATTTGGGTAAAAAAATTGAATTTCTTACCAAATTGATTAGGGGGCTTTGTAGAGAATTCCGAGACAAACGCGTGGAAATTGGAGCCAAGGGTTTGAGATTTCTTCTTCCCCCTTTCCCAATTTCAGCGTGACTTTGATGATGAATAAAGGGAAGAAGTGGTTGTGTCCCTCATTTAAATGGGTTTTGGATTGGGCCTTGGGCTCAATACGGGCCCGGTTTGTCTGGTTCGGCCCGTTCGACCCAATTTTGGGCCAAATTTTTTTAAATTAGTATCAAAATTCTTGTTTTAATTAGTTTTACCTCACTAAACTATAAAATTCTATTTTCTAATTTATTTGCTTAATAATTTAATTATTAACTAGTCATTTACTAATTTCTCGGGTTTTACAAAGATGAAGAAAAAGAAGTAGCAAAAGATGAGGAGAAGGAATAGGAAGAGTTTTGAATTATGCAGAACTTATCAGCACAGATACACCGAAAATTCTTAAACAATACACTTAAATATCTTCGTGTTACATCGAAATTTGTTGCAAACCGAAAAATATTTCTTCTAATGCTGTATTTTTTTTCTTCTTCTTCTATTTCTTATTTCTTTCTTTCTTTTAGTTGAATGAATGTAAGTTCATCCTCTTCAAAGTAATTTTGCAGCGTTATGTATTTTTTCTTCTTCTTTGTTTGATTTTTTTGTTTTTATTCTTGTTAAGAGAGTAAAACAAGAAAAAACTTGAGAAGGTAAAACAAAAAAGAAAAGATGAATAAGAAAAAAAGAAGAAGAAGAAGAAGATGGTGATGATGATGGAAAAAAAGAAGCAGCAAAAGATGAGGAGGAGGAAGAGGAAGAGTTTTGAATTATGCAGAACTTATTAGTACAAAAACACCGAAAATTCTTAAACAATACACTTAAATATCTTCGTGTTACACCAAAATTTGCTGCAAATACTGAAAAATGTTTCCTCTAATATTGCAATTTTTTTCTTCTTTTTTTCCTTATTTCTTTCTTTCTTTTAGTTGAATGAATGAAAGTTCATCCTCTTCCAAGTAATTTTGTAGAATTATGTATTTTTTCTTCTTCTTTGTTTGATTTTTTTATTTTTATTCTTGTTAAGAGAGTTAACAAGAAGAAATTTGAGAAGATAAAATAAGAAAAAAAACGATGAATAAGAAAAAAAAAGATAATGATGAAGATGGTGATGATGAAAAAGAAGAAGAAGCAGCAGAAGATGAGGAGGAGGAAGAAGAAGAGTTTTGAATTATGCAGAACTTATCAGCATACATACACCAAAAATTTTTAAACAATACACTTAAATATCTTTGTGTTATACTGAAATTTGCTGCAAATACAAAAAAATATTTTCTTTAATGCAGAACTCTTACATTACATTCAAACCATCAACGATGAACAACAATTTTCACAAACAAAAATATTATTCACCTATAGAATCATAAACTACTAAAGAAAACATTAACTAGAATCGAACTACACCTCAGTCACTTGATTGGATTCAAAACAATAATCAACTTTGTTCTGGTTAAATTAACAATTTAAATTTGAATTATTTATTATCTTCAACAATGAGATAACAGTTCAAAACTGATTTTAAAGCTTGATTTCAAAATCAAAGAGAACGAACGAAGAGAAATGCAGAGACTGCAGAGATGGAAGAGAACGCAGATCGAAATGTTGAGAAAATTCGAAAACAGAAACGAAATTCTTTCGAAAAAGGCATTTATATATTCGCGTATTAATTGAAAAGTTGGTTAGATAGTGGTGCCTGAAGTGAATTAGGTTAAAGAAATTTAGAATAAATTATCATTTGTTTTCGTAAAAGATACAGAGATGCTGACAAATGTACCCATAGAAGAATAAAATGACAATTATAACTACAGAAGATGACTTCCGTGTACTAAGAGTATCCGAATGTTGGTTACACAATTAGTCCGTTAGTATATTCTTGGCATACGAAAACTATTTTCTGTGAGTACAATTATCGTTTTATTTTTATATGGATACATTTGTCCGCGTTTATATTTTTCATAGATACAAATAATAATTTATTCAAAAAATTTATATAAACTTATATAAAATAATGCCTTGTATGCGGAGAATATTTGATAAAGAATCAACCTTAAAAAGTTGCCCAAACAATAAAAACGAGAAATACAGTTAACACTTATGGAGGTTTTGATGTTTAAAAAAAAAAAAAGTTACGGAGGTTTTCGAACTTAACGAACGCAAAACCTCGCTGAGAATCTGAGACAGAAAAAAATGGGATTGAGAAGGCGCGGTGCTCTTCAACTTGGTGTTCTCCACAATTACAACCTCTGCGTCAGTCCCATTATCTCTGTCTCTCATTCCCTTCCCTTCTCCTCCGAATGCCAACCCCAATCGAACGCACTCTTCGACCGCGATGACCCCCAAGACCAGACAAAGCTTGAGAAAATTGAAAAGTTTCATTCTTTTCTAGAAAAGGGTAGCACCATCACCGCCAAGAGGTTCCTTAAATCCCTTGTTCTCTCCAAAACCCCATTCTCTTCTCCCTCCGAACTCCACACCTTCGTATCAAAACCCCTCTTCTCGAACACCCTGTTATGGACCTGCTCAATTCCCAAATTGGTCGACCAAGCCACCGAGTTGTACTATTCAATGAGAAAAGATGGTTATGCCCCTTCAATCCGCTGCGTCAACCGTCTCCTTCATGCTTTGCTTGTTTCCAGGCAGTTTGAAGAGGCCTTGAGTTTGTTCTCGGACTTTGCTGGGTCTGGTATGGGACCCAGTGCAGAGTCGTACAAGAACGCTGTTTATGCAGCGGCCATGTTGAAGGATCTGAGGAAGTGTTTTGAGTTGATGGCTTCCATGGAGAAGCAAGGGGTGACCCCTTCTGTTTTTGTGTATAATTTGATCATTGGGATGCTTTGCAAAGTGAGAAAGGTGTGGGATGCTCGCAAAGTGTTTGATGAAATGGGTGAGAGAAATCTGGTTCCGAATACTGTTACTTATAATACCTTGATCGATGGGTACTGTAAGGTGGGTCAATTAGAGGAAGCTTTTAGCTTGAGGGAGAGGATGAAGACCCAGAATGCGGACCCTAGCCTTCTCACCTACAATGCCTTGTTGAGTGGTCTTTGCGGTTCTGGGAGGTTGGAGGATGCGAGGAAGGTGTTGCTAGAGATGGAGGCTGCTGGGTTTTTACCTGGTGAGTTTCTGCGTGTTGTATTTGATGATGATGATGATGGTTCTTTGGGTGAGAAAGTGTTTGGCAAAGCAGAGTTGGAAAGGGTCGATGAGCATACTTGTTGTATTTTGTTGAATGGATTGTGCAGGGTAGGGAGGGTTGAAAAGGCCAAGGAGATTTTGGCCAAACTTGTTGATAATGGCGTTACTCCCAGCAAAATATCATATAACATATTAGTGAATGCATACTGCCAAGAGGGGGACATAATGAAAGCTATACTGACCGCCGAACAAATGGAATATCAAGGGGTGAAGCCTAGTGCTGTCACTTTCAATACCCTGATTAACAAGCTCTGTGAAACTAAAGACTTGGACCAGGCAGAGATATGGGTGAAGAAAATGGTAGACAAGGGTGTTTCCCCCACTGTGGAAACTTATAATTCTTTGATTAATGGTTATGGACAAATGCAGCATTTTGTCAGGTGCTTTGAGATTCTTGAAGAGATGGAAAAGAATGGGATAAAGCCTAACGTCATAAGTTACGGTTCTCTAATAAATTGTCTATGCAAAGACCGTAAGATCCTTGATGCTGAAATTCTCCTTGCGGATATGGCAGGCCGGGGGCTTTCACCGAATGCAGAAATATACAATATGCTTATTGAAGCCAGTTGCTCCTTGAGTAAATTTAAAGATGCCTACAGATTTTTTCAGGAAATGCTAAGAATTGGAATAGATCCAACTCTTGTGACATATAATACACTGATAAACGGACTTGGAAGGAATGGAAGGGTAAGTGAAGCTGACGATCTGTTTCTCAAAATGACTAGCAAGGGACATATTCCAGATGTAATCACATACAATTCGATTATCTCAGGTTATGCAAAGTCTGGAAACACCCAGAGATGCATTGAATTGTATGAGAAGATGAAGAGATTAGGCTTAAAACCTACAGTTGGTACCTTTCATCCTTTGATCAATGCATGCAGGATGGAAAGTGTGGCAACAGCAGAAAAGATGTTTCAGGAAATGTTACAAATGGGCTTACTTCCAGATCGAGTCATATATAATGAAATGATGTATAATTATGCTGAAGATGGCAATGTTCTGAAGGCAATGTCGTTGCACCAAGAGATGGTCAATCGGGGACTCAACTGTGACAAGGAAACTTACAACTGCTTGATCCTGGCATGCCTCAGATATCAAAGAATTTCAGACGTAAAGCATCTTGTTGATGATATGAAGGCTAAAGGACTAGTCCCAAAAATTGATACATATAACATTCTGGTTAAGGGACATTGTGACCTAAAAGATTTCAGTGGTGCTTATTTTTGGTACAGGGAAATGTTTGACAGGGGCTTCATTCTAAATGCTCGCATCTGCTATCAGCTGATAGCTGGTCTTAAAGAGGAGGGGATGCTGCGCGAGGCTCAAATTTTATCCTCAGAATTAAGTTGTAGAGAACTGAACCACTAGAAAACTGAGAAGGGAAACCTTTGCTGATGCTCATTGAATACGATTGGAAAAGTGATAAACTAAGCTCGAAGGGCCTACAGTGTTTATATGTTGTAAATTACATTTTGAAAGTGGCTAGTGAATCATTCACACAACTTCATGATGGTAAGCCTATTCACAATTCTATTTATTTACAGTTATCTTTAGTATTTAGTTGTCTGTTTATAATTCAAATTTAAAAAAAGAAACTAATTATGCATTAATGGATAGAAACATACCCTCTGCTTGATACTGCTTTTTTTGTAATCAGCTTTTAGATTTTCTAATTTTATGCATAAGAAACCCTAGTCACAAACACTTTGCATTGCAACTTCAACATTTCAAAGGATCGTTTTCTTCTTCGTACAGGAAAACGGCTGAGATATTTCTTCCAGATGCTGAGAGAAGTCGGCTTCTCAAAATGTAAATTGAAGGTGGTGGAAAGAGAGTCTGAACTGGTAAACATTTTTTAGCCATAACTCATTGCTGATATTTGCGTGGGAAGCAAGCTTACTCAGGTTGGAAAGGGAAGTTAAATAATCATTTTTTAGGTTAGGATTTGGAAGGAAGTCTTGCTTCTGATAATAGCAACTGCAAAGATGTTTCGTAGATCACCCAAATCTGGTCTTTTTCACTACATCATGCATTTCCTAGCTGGAAGTCATTTTTTATGGTGGTTTGTGATGGCTGAAATTCTAACTTCATTTGCAAAATGGAACAAAATATTAATAAATGATCTGCAGAAACAGTGTCACAAATCACAATCTTGCCGGAATATGACAAAGGAGACTGAAAAGTTTCAGCAATAAGAATTCCAAATTTATGTTGTGCACCCTCTTGCATAGTGATATCAGATACAATTTTGTAGTGCTATAAATTTACAACTATGGGTGATATATTAGAACTCATCAACAAATTTAGCACCAAAGTTACTAAGAAGTCTCAAATAAGGGCCAATGGTGGGAGGATTCTAATGCACCACAGAAGCTGGAACAAATGTGAATATAGATGGTAGCCTAACAATTGGGTGCTTCATCCTTTGTGATGTATTTGGTTTGTGAGGGTGGGAGGTTCACGTTGATGGTCTCAGATGCCCCCTGTAAACAACAAACTTGGCTTAGATATCATAAACTTAGTTAAAGGTTATAATGATATAGTATAATTTAATTGTGATTCAGATTACAACATCTGCTTGGAGAGCAGACTGTGAAAGTAAAATTGCATCCCTTTGTGCCACTGGAGTCCCTATTTTTGAAATTAATTTAGGTAATTTCTTTTTTAGTTACAAATAACATACAATTCGCATATAAACAATGACAAGATTATGAACACAACTTTGAGACATATAACCATAAACCTACTCACTACTAAATCCATGGTAGTTACAGCAGAATTGGTACTCTAACTGTTTTTCTTTGCTCCTTGAACCTGTATAAATCATTGTTCAAATATGATCAATTAAACACCTGAGCATTTTATTTACAAATGACACTTAAATTTCCAACTTTTTCATTTATACAAATCAAATCCTAAAGTGATTATATCTGTGTGGTGTTGGTAGAGTCCGCTGATACAACGTTCTCCTTGCTAGCTCTTCTTTTTGTCTTGATCCTAGGCTTCCAATTAAGATCCTTAGAGGATTGGAGCAAGGTTTGTAGTAATAGCCCTTTTGGCTACACTTATTATAGGTGAGTTCAAATGTTTGCATGACCTTGTTGGAATGCATATCTCCCTCAACAGGATCAATTCTTCCCTTCATCTTCGAACTATGAGCAAGTTTCCTAATTGTGGGAGGTAACGATTTCGTGAATTAGTTACTATTCAATACTCTTTACTGTTGACTAATTTCATGCTTTGTGAATAGGCTGATTAGATAGCATCCATTGTGAGCTATCTGTGAACAAAGTCCTATGGCCTGAGTTCTATTTTAGTCATGGCTGCAACAACACAAAACAAAGGGAGAGAGACGACCAGAATAATCTAATAACGTCTTTTAGGAGCACCAAAATGACGTTGTTTGTGCTCACATGGAACACAATAGATAAGCTCATGCTCTTTGTAACAAGTCAAATGGGAATCTAGCATCTATCTCACCACTTTAACCCCCCACCTCAACAACTTAATGAGACACATCAACAAATTCCATTACTCCTTGACGGCAAAAGTGACAGAAAGGCCCCGTTGGCAGACGGAACACAGGGTTAGGGGCCGAAGTTGATCTTTTTTTGTTCAAGAATCATGTTGTCATTCGGACAAATGGACAGAGTCGGGGACACCTTTAAGTTCAAAGTTTTATACAATTAGATTTTGTCAAAATGTATTTTATGATAACAATCATTATTAGTAAAAAATTTTTATTTTTTTATTATAATAAATATAAAACAAACTTGGAAGTTTAAAGTTTATATTGCCTATAAAAATATTCTCAGTTGATAATAAATGTGGCTAATTTTTTGTAAGATTGTGGAAAGTTTGGTGTAACACTTTGTTACTGGGTGATTTGGTAATTTTAGGAGCACTCTCCTTGATTTTGGTATGCAACCGACTATGCCTTGGAATGTTTACATGTTCTCCTATACACCTAACACATTTGTCCTAAGAAGGATGCAACATCTTGACACTAAGATTCATCTTTTTTTTTTTTGGATAGAGACTTGGGCCAGTAGACCAGCCCAGGCCAAAAAACAAAGAACCCCTGCTCCTAACCGACCCAGTACCCACTTAAACTCCCCATCTGTTAGCACGAGAGACAACGCTGGAATTTGCATGTTCTGGATCATCTTCCTCTTGGCAGCACTGGCATGGGAACCAGAACTCTAAGCACTACTATCCCTATGGAAGTGTTGCTGTCGGAGACTGTATTTTGCTTAGCCTCAAGCGAAACCCATCTAGTCACCACAGCCGCAGATGGGTCCTCTCCAACGACTTCCTCCATCGCCTCAGGAGGTCCAATTCACAACACATGGGCCTCCACAGCTTTTACCGCAGCCAATCCCTCGACTGTCTTCTTCTACCGCAGCATCCTCTCCTTTCATATTCCCGGTTTTAATTTCAACCCCACCTGTGAAGATGTGGTTGACACTCAAACCTGGAACATCTGCCCGGGACACTACGTCGCCATTGGTTGCATGCAGGTTCTTTGCCTCAGATCATAACGATCTGGATTAACCTCTTTCTTTCCTGCCTCAATTCCTGGTTCAAACTTCTTCAATATACCTCCTTTTTTTTCCTTTTAATCTTTGGTATTCTTAATTCATGTTCGAATCTCACTCCTAATGATGCTTCGTATTTCTGCAGGTGGTTGAATGCTCCAAGTTGCTTGTAACGTTTCTGATTTCGTAGGTTTTGCCACTGCATGAGCAAGACGATTTCCATTCTTGGGAGTCCAAGTCAATCCTTTTTCAGGTAAGTTTTCCATTAAAATCTGAATATCTTGGATGATAGCCAATGCTTCTCCTATGATTGTCTTGGTTTTAATTGTCTGAATGAGCTTTAAATTGTCTGATTCTATTAGCGTTTTGTCCATATTCAAATTGTTCACTATGATTAATGCTTGTCTTATTGCTTGGGCCTCTGCCACTATACTTGATTTGGCTTGAATCTTCCCAGAAAATCCTACCATCTTTCCTCCACTATCTCTAGGGGTGAGCATGGGTCGGTTTGGTTCGGGTTTATGGTGAAATTAGAACCGAACCGATCAAAATATAATTAGTTCAGTTTGGTTCGGATTTGTATTTTTTTGTACATGTACCCGAACCAAACCAAACCAATTAAGAATGGATTGGTTCGGTTCGGATAATTGGGTACCCGATGACTTTAAAATTCATTAAAAAAACCAAATTTTTATCTTAAAAATTCAACAAGTACAATAAACATGTAACATCAATAGAAATAATCCAAACATGTTAAACACCAAATACATTAAAAACTAAACTTATTAAAATCCAAACATATTAATAATGAATAATCATTATCTAATGGAAAAGTCATATATATTTTTTTATTTAATTAATATATGATTGGGTTCGCGGGTTGGTTCGGGTTTCGCACCCTAAAACCGATATCCGAACCAATCACCAACAAAAGTCATCGGTTTGGTTCGAGTTGGACCCAATTACCCGTTGGTTTCAGAACTAATTTAATTGGTTCGGTTCGAGTTCGGACGGGTAATCGGGTACCCGCTACTCGTGCTCACCCCTAACTATCTCTGATCACCACAGCTATTGTGCCTGTCCCATTGTCCTTTCGAAAGGCAGCATCAACATTTGCTTTTAGCCAAGTTTCAGGAGGAGGTCTCCATGACACCGGGAAAGTTCTGCTTCTATTGGCTTCTATTTTTTGTGTCTGTTGTTTCTCTACTAGTTTCCCATAAACTGTCTCTAGCATTCTTGCTCTGCTGATTGTCCAACTGGGATTCACTTCCTGTTTTTGAAAGAGTTTGTTATTTCTGGTTTTCCATATCTCCCACAAGAGAAATCCTAGCTTACTAATCCTCTTCTCCTGGTCGTCTCCACCTCCTGCTATGATCTTTCTTATACATTCTACCATCCAACTTCCAATCGAGTTCACTGTCTCCGCTGTTGGGGTCCATTGGCATTCCGCCCCGAACCATGTTGCTCTCGCCCAATCACATAGCAGTAAGGCATGTTCTACCGTCTCATCCCTTTTAAGCATATCTGACATAATGGGTCTGGTGCCATCTTCCTTTTATGCAAATTAGAGCCTACTGGTAATATATCCTGGCATGCTTTCCATAAAAACATTCTGATTTTCTGCAAGACCTCCATTCTCCATACCTCCTTCCATATCTCCTTTTTGTCTTCACTTGTTGATGGCTTTCCATTTCTCATGTCCTGCCCTGCCTTTTTTGCAACATAATATCCAGTTCTTATGGAATAACTTCCATCTTCCTTCCATGGTCAGTACAAGTAGTCATCTCGATTCACTATACTAACAAGAGTGCTAAGAATCTCTTTGCAGATTTTCTGGGGAAATCTGTTTTCAATTATTTCTCTGTTCCACCCTTCCTCATTTTTAATGAGATCTTTTACCTTTGAGTCATCTGTAGTATACGCATCCAGGGGCTTGCTTCTCCCAGTGATCCAATTGTCTTTCCAGATACTTACGTTGGACCCATCCCCTATGCTCCACCTGGCTCTTTCCCTTAATAGTTCTCTTCCATGCAAAATGCTTCTCCAAACCCATGGTGCGCCTTTTTTACACTTTGCTGCCCAAAAGTTTTCATCCGGAAAATATATCGATTTTAATACCTGAACCCAAATTGCATCTGGATTTTTCATTGCTCTCCACGCTTGTTTGGCAAGATAAGCAATATTATGTTTTTCGAGGTCCTTAAACCCCAACCCCACACTACTCTTGCTATCCGTAATGCTGTCCCATTTTCTCCAATGAATGCCACGTTCCTTCCCAGAAGTTGCCCAATATAAACGCGCAACCTTTGAGCAAATTCTCCTACAGAAACTCTTGGAAAACTTTATGATATTCATGGCATATGATGGCATTGCTTGAATTACTGATTTTATTAATGTTTCTTTGCCTGCCTGATTCAACAACCTTTCTTTCCATCCCTCCAGTTTACCCATGATTTTCTCTTCAATCCATGTCAAAGCCTTGTTCTGAGATCTTCCTCATATGGTTGGTAACCTCAAGTATTTTTCTGGCATGTCCCATGCTATCATTCCTATAATCTCTTCAATTTCTACCCTTGCCTGTATCAACACCTGCCTTCCAAAGGTGATACCTGACTTGTTCAAGTTTATCCTTTGTCCGGATGCCTCTGTGTATTCATTAAGAACTGTGATAATCTGAAAAATCTCATCCTCCTTTGCTTTCGCGAATATAATGCAATCATCTGCGAATAACAAGTGAGTGAGTACCGGGGCTGTTGGAGCTATCTGTAGACCGGTTATAAGGCCTTTCTCCTGAGCCTCCTGCATTAGAATCGTGAACACCTTAGCTGCTAAAATGAAAAGGTAGGGAGATAGGGGGTCCCCTTGTCGAAGACCTCTTTGTGGTTTGATCCTCTTAGACAACTCTCCATTGACCTTTACTCTATAGTTTGCACTTCTGACACACTTCATTACCAATTCAACCCATCTTTTGGTAAATCCGAGTTTTATAAGCACCTTCTCGAGAAAATCCCACTCTAACCTATCATATGCCTTGTTCATATCCAACTTGATCGCTATATTCTGGGATCCCTCTCTTCCTTTCTTGTTTAGGATGTGATACACTTCTTGGACAATCACTACATTATCTTGAATAAGTCTCCCCCCCCCACAAAGGCGCTTTGAGTTGGTGACACTATATCCTCCAATAACCTTTTCAATCTCAACACTATAACCCTTGTTATTATCTTGTAAATAAAGTTTCAACAACTGATCGGTCTTAACTGATTAAGTTCTTCCGGATTCTTAACATTTGGAATTAGGACAACTATGGTTTCGCTAATCTCTTCTGGCAAACTCCCAATTCGAAAGAATTCTTTAACAACTGCACATACCTCCTCCTTAATAATCTCCTAGTGTTTTTGGTAGAATAACCCTTTCAGACCATCTGGCCCTGGAGCCTTGAGGCTGCCCATGCTGAAAACTGCTTTTCTAACCTCCTCTTCAGTGACTTCTGAGATCAGCCCCCTGTTCATATCCTCTGTAACTCTTGCTGGAATTTTATTCAGAATTGCTGCAAAGTTTCTTTTGCTATCAGAAGTGAATAACACTTCAAATTGTACCTCAATGTGGTTCATGATTTCTTTCCTGTCTTCCATCCATGACCCCGCTTCATTCTTCAGTTTGTCAATTCTGTTCCTTTCTCTTCTTTGAATGGTTGTGACATGAAAGAAAGATGCGTTCTTGTCTCCCCATTTCAACCATTTTAACCTGGCTTTTTGTCCCCAATATTTTTCTTCCCGCTTCCATAGAACTGCTATATTTTCCTTTATTAATTGTATCCTTTCCTACTTTTCTTGTGTTAAGTTCGAATCTTATAGCTTCCTCAATTCATCCTTCAATTTGTAGATTTCTTTATCTGCACGTTTAAACATCTTCTTGCTCCACTTCTTAAGCTTCTCTTTGCAATTTTCCATTTTTCTTTTTATTCATTCCCAATTGCATCCATGAATATTCTCTTTATCCCACCCCTTCCTGACTGCATTCTCGCACTCATCATGATCGGCCCAAAATGCCTCAAATTTAAAACACTCCTCCCTTCTTTGAATTTGATTGATATTTAAAACTATCGGGCATTGGTCAGAACTTATTGCTGGTAGAGCTATGAGTGATGCATGCTGGTACAAAACTCTCCATTCCAAATTAGCTAAAGCCCTGTCTATCTTCTCCCTGGTGATGAATCCATTCCTCGGATTGCTAAACCACGTAAATCTTCCACCTTTTAGGTCTAAATCCATAAGATAATTCATATCTACAAACTGCCTAAATTCTCTCACTTGGCTTTGTGACTTTGGATGTAGACCAATTTTCTCCTCTTGACTCAAGATGTCATTGAAGTCTCCTATGAATAGTTGTGGCTCTCCCTCATTACAGTTGTTTGCTGTGATAGCTCTCCATTGCTCCTTTCTTCTTCTAAAGCGTGGATTTACATAGATAAAATTACAGATCCATATCTTCCCTTTCCTATCGTCAATTCGAGCTTTTATATGATTATCACACCAAAAATAAATATCAATATTATATATTTCATTCCACAAAAGGCATAGCCCTCCGGACAGTCCCCGGGGTTCTATGTGAAATACATTCTCAAAAATGAACATCACCATAACTCTTGAGATCCATTAGTACCTTTTGCATCCAAAAGTCGTCCAATGTGTAAAGAAATTACACCGAATAATCAAGATTTGTTTCTATGCCTTTAAAACTGTTAAGAGTAGAAGAAATTTCAACAACCGAAAGTAAAGCTAGTGGCAACGAAGTGAGTTGTTCCATAGCCATCAAAGCTTGGATCCTACATGCTCTTGTAGAGTTAGAAACACCACCAGCAACAAACCCTATTGAGATACAATAAATGAGCCTCAAAGACTGAGAAAAAAAGATCTGTCATTAGATTTTTACGATTAGAATTCTGACTTCTACCACATGGCTTGTCGGTGGAAGAATCTGTAGATCAGTAAAGCTGATGGTTCTTCCCTAAGTATTTATCGAGGTGATCTTGTTGTGCCAAACGTTCCATGAAATCTTTGGTGATGACATATTCATGAGTAGTGTGATTACACTTTTGATGGAAAATACAATATTTGTCTTAGTATGTGCTAGCTTAAGGAGGAGGCTTCATGAACTTTGCATTTAAGATGTCCTTGATGATGTCGTCCATCCGCATATTAAACTTGGTATGATGGTCATATGTAGGACCGCGGAAAAGGACGACGACCATCACCTCAATCCAGGCCAAATCGACGCTGGCCATGCCTGATTTCCAAGGAGATGAGCAATGGGATTGTTTATGCATCGAGCTAATTCCTAAATTTCCATATAGCCGACCACTTTCTCACGAAATTCAGCCAAAGCGTGAAGATGAACATGTGAGTGGACATCGGGGATTTCCATAGCAGCTTTCTTAAATTGAGCAAGATAATCTTGCAAGGTCTCATGCGACCTTGTCTAATATTAGTAAGGTAATCTAAATTGCGGCTGTAAATGCAAGAAGATGAAAATTGATTGATGAAACATTTCTAAGATTCAAAAACCTCGTAGTAGATCTTGCATGTAAAGAGAAAAACCAAAGAAAAGTATCATCTTCAAAAAATGTAGGAAAAGCTCTACATAAATTAGGATTGGAAGCACCATTAAAAAATCATCATAGAACAGATTTTAGCGATGTGGAGTTTGGGATCCTCGAAACCATCATAAGGCTTTAAGGTTGTTGGTAAATTGAAATTTGTAGGCTGAGGAACAATCATAATATCCGCAGACATAGGGCTAATATAGAACACGAGATCAGGTGGGTTTAAAGACGTTGGTTTTCATAAGAAGTTTCTAAAATATGGGTTCCAGGTCAGTAAATCGTTTGACTGATTGATTCAATGATTCAATAGTCTTTTTTTTTGGTGACTGAACATAATACAAAGAAAAAAAGACCTAAGAAAAAGAGTAGTACTCCTCTCTAATAATAATGTCTAAATTATTAGGAGGCAGTAACCACTCTAGATACACCTGCTTGTTTAAAACAGAAGTCTTAGCCATTAAATCAGCCGCTTTGTTTGCTGTTCGCTGGATGAGCACTAAAGTAGCTGTCCAATTGCGCTGGAGCATCTCTTTGATTTTGTCAAGCGGATCAGAGTCATTCCTAATCATGCTGGTTATGCCTTGCGAAACAAGAAGAAACGCATCAAGATTATCAGTTTCACATATGACCTCTTTGCACTCACAATCCCAAGCCATAACAAGCCCTCTCCAAATAGCATGAAGCTCACAATAGAGAACACTAGAAAGAGGTATACTGGCAGAACAACCTTTTATCCAAATTCCCATGCTGTCTCTAATAATACATCCAAAGCCAGCTAATTGCTCATTTTCAAAAATGCTTGCATCGCAGTTCACTTTACAGACATTCATTGGAGGTGGTTCCCAGTTATATTTCAAAGAAGAAGGAATAATATGTTTTTGGTTGATAACAACATTAGAGAAATCTCGAGCAGCATGTTTAACTAAGTGAATAATTTTCTCCTTACTCCATGGATCATCTTGGTGGAAGCTGTCATTGTTCCTATCCCTCCAAATCCACCAAAAGGCCGCTGCAAAGAGAAACTCATTTTTGTTGAGGTTAGAACGAATCCAAGACAGAAAATCCAAACTAGAGTCCTCAGCGGTCATTCCCAAATTTAAGATAATCCAAATCTGACGAACTTTTTGGCAAGTCCTAAAGCAGTGGTTAATATCCTCTAGAGCAAGATAACATGTCTGACAAAAATCAGAAGTAGAAATACCTCTTTGAAACCGGTAACTAGCTGTGGGAACTCCGTTGTTGAGGCAAAGCCAGAGCAGACACTTTATCTTCTTCGGTATTCTCAAGCGCCAAAGCCAAAGCCAATTTTCATTATCATTCCAGCCAAATTTCTTCTTCAATAGCCATTCATACCCGCTTTTATTAGAGTAGATGAGAGTATTTGAGTTTGTCCAAAACCAACCTGTTTTATCTCCTACCTGCTTGATAGGATCAAAGAGCATCAAATCAAGTTTAACTTCTTCTGGAATCATTGTGCAAAGAATATCCCACCGCCAATGCCCAAGGTGCCAGACATCTTCTAACTTCAAGTGAGAATCAGAAATGTGCACAAAAGGAACCAAAGGAGCTAGCATTCCACATGGTCGCCAAGCATGATACCAAAAGGATTGAGACATCCTGCCTGTACACCAATCAAAACCATCGCGAAGCTTTTCTATTGTCTTATAAATCGCTCGCCAAGTGCTTGAAACATTATTAGAAAATTTGGGTGAAAAGCAAGAACTCCCAGATAAATATTTATTCAATAGTCTAATTAATAGTTGAATTGGTTTAATTAAAATAAAATAAAATAATTAAAATTTAATATAAAATTTCAAATTTTTAAATTTAATTATTTCTAAACTAATAAAAATTAAAATTTTATAATTTCAGGTAATAATTTAGCTTTAATTTATTATTAAAATTTCACAAATAAATTCCAATATATATTCATAGTATGAAAGGTTCGTAACTAGATTTTTAACTTTGCAAATTTGTGAAATATTGTTTCTTCAGACTATGAATCTGAATCTGTAATTATGTATCAACAGACTTTTAATCTATAAAAGAATAGTTGTGCAATCACAAAATTTCAAATCTCATCAGCAACAAGCCAACAATACATACATCATCAAAACATAAAATTAACAATTACAAAATCAGAACACAAATTCAGAAGTCAGAATCTAATCTATTAAATCAACAATCAATAAAATTAACAAGATACCATCAACAATCAACAAAATAATTTCACACAAATTAACATAGAAAAGACAATTAATAAGAATCAGAAAATTAACTCAGAACTCAGAATAAAAAAAATTAACTCGAGAAAAAAAACTGAAGTAGTGAGTGCTTATGGGAGAAAAGAAGACGCCGAGCAGCAAAGGCATTTTGCCTGGGTGACGGTTGAGCAGCGACACGGAGGTGATGGCGAGGAGAAGAACAGAGACGTTCACAATAAGAAAGAGTGAGCTCGAAGAGAGAGCTTGAAGACAGAGACGCCGGGTAGAGATGTTCACGACGGCGAGAACAGGGCCAAGCAGACGTTCACCGCGACAAGGAGAATAGATCCGTGTAAACCTTTGTGACGACGAGGAGAAGAGAGCCGTGCAGCAGAAATTTTTGGCCGACAACGACGAAGACAGGTTTGGGCTTGATGACGACCTTCTGGCGACGCGAGGAGAAGAAGAGACCTTCGAGAGCGAGGATGACAACCGCTGGTTGTCACCGCCGCCGACGACAGTGGTGGGGATGGTGGCTGCTTTGCTCTGATTGGGTTAGGGTTTTTCCGTATAGGGATTTTTTTGACTTGTGAGATAATGAAGGGACCAAGGGGGAAATGTGTTTTGCTGAGCTATTTTGTTTTTCTTTTCTTTTGATCAAAACTGGGCCGTTTTGAGGGGGTGCAGCGAATCGAAAATTTCAAAAACCAATCCAATTCTATCAGTTTTAGGGTTGCGAGAACCGAATTGGTTATTGAACCGGTCAAGTAACTAGTGTAATAGTTTAAGGATCTAACCAAAATCGAACCGTAATTGAATCAGTTTAATTAAATATACAATAAAATTATAAAAAAATTCTACCTTAATGACAAACACAGCACAATGTTCTATCATCAAAAGAAAAACCTTAAACAATGCAGCAGATAATGAGAACTCAGAAACATAGCCCAATGTAGCAGCCAGAGCAACAATTCATCATTTAAAGAGATAGATAATCATATTTCATCTTCAATGACTCAAGATAATTCATGCAAATTGAACAAAACAAAAATAATTCTCCCACTTCTTGACCCAACTTATAAATCAATTACATGCACCTCATAATTCTAAAAACAATTATGTTCTATATACTCTAAAAATCACATAAAATGGGGAAGGAAAAACTTAGGAACAAGAAGACTTCAACACCAAGAGAGCAACACCCCCAAAACTTTTGGAAAAAGAATTCCTTTGAAAATAAAACTCCAGAACTACAAGAAAGCAACGCCACAAAAAATGTTCAGAAATCACAGCAGAATATCAAGAATCCCTAAAGCAATAATGAACAGGGGTACTCTTAAGAACCCATCACAGAAGCAATATTCAACAAATTTTCCTCACACAAGAATCACATAAACAAAAATCACATGAACAACTAAAAACAATAAAAAAGTGACGAAGAAGAAACGAAGCGCCAAACTTGATAAAGGAGAATGGGCAATATTCTAACACATCATTTGAAGTTAATTTTGAACAAATAATGATATATGATAATATGTATAACTTTGTACTTGAAGAGGACAAATGTTTTCATTCTGCTTATTTACTATATCTGGTATATGAAATAAACTTCACTTCACTTCAGATCTGAACTTATCTTGATGTTTTTTCTACCCCCAATGTCTTGTGTTTCGCTCAACATCCAAGTTCCAACTTCCCCTGTGATAAATTGACTTCACTAGAATGATCTAACCTTCCATAAGTAAACCACTGACATGTTCTTTTCTCTTCCATCCATTGATTGTTTACTATTTATAAATCTTTCAATCACAATAGACAAGGTGGCTTTCATCTTCCATGACTCCGTATCCTGTACAACATGATGTGAATTCTGTGAATTGTCCTCACGATGTGAAGATGTTTTCAGTTTCCAATCAAGCAATTTCAGTTTCTGTGGGGAATCCATACCTGAAGAATCACTTTGCGCCGACAGGTCAGAATATAGGCAGTGCTAATGTGAAGCAAACATTACTTGGGGATGTCATTCAGTTCTTCCAACCATCGGTGATGTTGCTGAACGGTGAGGACAAAGCCACCTTGACGACGAGGGTAGAGGCGAGCTTGACGACAACAGCTGCTCCAAACCGACCTTCTACTACGTGAGGAGAAGAGCAGATCTTCGAGTGGCGAGAATGGCCAACGTTGGTTATCACCGCCGGTGCCGATAGTTGGGGGGGGGGGGCTGACGGGTGGAGGCGTAGTTGTGCTTTGCGCTTCGATAGGGTTACAATCTTAGGGTTGGATTTTTTATTTTAGTGGGTTTTTTGTTTTTCTTGGGCAGCAAAACGACGCCGTTTCTAGGGGTATATCACAAAACTGGAGCTTTAAAAAACCTGCTTGATTTGGGCAGTTTGTCGGTTAATCACCAGTTCGACCAATTTTTTAACTCGTTTTTGCAGCACAGTTTTGGAGATCAACCGGACCGGTCAGATGACCAGTTTCTGGTTAATCTGGTCGAACCGGTCGACCGGTCCAATTTTCAAAACCTTGATCAGTTTATCGTTTAACTGTCAGTTCGATCAGTTTTATGTAATTTTTTACAAGATGATTTTGAACCTCAACCGAACTGATTAAAAAATCGATTCTCAGTTGATCTGGTCAAACCGACAGATCCAATCTGATTTTCAAAATATTGGTATAAACCTCTTGTTTTTCAAAGTGGTGGTCGCATTCTCATATAAGGTCAACAAGCTGGGTTGGAATGCGGATGGTACAGGCTTGTAATTCGATTATCATTGCCAATAACTCAGTATTGGTGAGAGGAGACAGATCTTCATCCATTTTCTACAAATTTTGTAGGGAATTAAAATGATATTCTTCCCCATGATGGATACCAAACTATTCTATGATACCTAAGTTCAACCAAGGTATAGCACATATGGTTCTTGGCTGTTACGTGACACCTTAGATTTCTCTAGTACAGTAACATGAGTACTTGCAACGTGTTTCAACCCTCAAGTCGTGTATTCAAATAGTATGTTTAAATCTTAGAAAAGGATCATATATTTACTCTACCTTTTTCTCCTTTGTTCATGTAGTCTTGTAGTTGGTTTAATGATGTGTTTGTTTGAATGATGTAATTATTATGGTTAAGTACTTTTTTCGTCCCTAATATTTTAGGTCAAAATCAAAATTGTCCCCTGATAAACTCCAATTTTGTGGTTTATCTTGTGTAGAATTTGGGGGTTTTATCAATATTTTTCGCACTTATTCATATAAATTGCATGGCTTTGTGTTTCCTTCCTAATTTTGCTTCATGGTTTAAAACATGCTTCTTTAGCCTTAAAAATGCTATATTTTAATTCTCTTTTATTACCATTTGATGCCGTGATGTGTTTGTTAAGTGGATTCAGGATCTATAGGGTAAGAATGGTCTAGAAGATGGAAAGGAAGCATGCACAAGTGGAAGGGACAGGAAGAATGGAGCTTTGGAGAACTAGAGGCGACGCACACGCGTGGATTGGCGCAGCAGTGACCGACGCGTACGCATGCTCGACGTGTACGCGTGGCTCGCAGAACTCAGATGACGCGCACGCGTGAGCGACGCGCATGCGTGACGCCCAGCACATGACTTCATTAAAGAAATCGTGGCTGGCAATTTCTAAGAGGCTCCAGGCCCAAATCCAACTTGATTGTGCATGGAAAAGACCCAGGAATTGATGGAAGAAGGGGGGATCAATCATTCACAACTTAAACATAATTTTAGCTAGTTTTTGGTTCTTGTTGTTCTAGAGAGAAACTCTTACTTCTCTCTAGATTTAGTTTGCTTTGATCTTCGATTTAGTTTGCTTTGATCTTTCTTTGTTGAAATTCTAAATTGGGTTTTGTTAATTTTAGTTTCAATTACTTAATTTGAGTCCTCTAGTTATAATTTTGTTTAGATTTTGTTGTGTTTTCTTGTTATTTCCCTTTTTATTCTTATTTTATGAACCTTGTGGATCTTGGATTTCTATTAGTGCATTGATGTCTTCTATGATTGATAGTGTTAATTGAGTTGTTTTCTATTGATAATTGTTAGTGGGTATCTGTGATTTCCGATTAATTTGCAATTTGAATATGTCTTTGATTAATGCATACCATGTGTTTGATGAAAATGTCCCTGATAAACCACTATTTTATGGTTTATCTTATGCTCAATTGAGTGGATTTTATCAATCTTTCATACACTTATCCATACAAAATGCATGGTTTTACAATTTCCTTCTTGATTTTGTGCTATGATTGAAAACATGCTTCGTGCTCTTAAATTTCCTATGTTTAATCCTCTCTTATTACCATTCGATGCCGTGATATGTGTGTTAAGTAATTTCAGGTTTTATATGGCAGGAATGGCTTAGAGGACAGAAAGGAAACATACAAAAATGGAAGGAAAGCACGAAAATGGAGTTTTGAAGAAAAGGCAGCGACGCGCACGCGTGGACGATGCGGACGCGTGTCTAGCGTGAAATGGCAGTGACGCGTACGCGTGGACGACGCGGACGCGTTCCTTGAGCAGAATGCAAAAGACGCGTACGCGTGACTGACGCGTACGCGTGACGGACGCTACGTGCAGGAATCTGCAGAAATCGCTCCCAGCGATTTCTGGGCCCTTTTTCGGCCCAAATCCAAGCCAAAAACACAGAATATAAGCCAGAGAATGGGAGAATCAAAGGAGACGGGTGGAACAACAATTCATACAACATTCATATTCATAATTTTAGGATTTAGATGTAGTTTTAGAGAGAGAGAGAGGCTCTCTCCTCTCTCTTAGGATTAGGATTTAAGATTTCTATTATGATTAGGCTACTTCTCTTTAATGACAGATTCAATGTTCCTTTAATTTATTTTCTACTTTTATTTATTCTATTACTTCAATTGTTATTTATCTTTTCACTATGGCTTATGAACTTCATGTTAGAGTTGATTTCTTTATTTAATATAATTTGAGGTATTTCAGATTTAAGATTTTTTTCTTTTATTTATGTTACTGCTGCTTCCAATCTGAAGGCATTTTTATTCAAGTATATTTTCTTCTTTTTGCTTTGGTTAAGTAATTGGTAACACTTGAGTTATCAAACTCAGCAGTTGATTGAAAATTGGGAATTGCTGATTGATTTGGATCGCTCTAAAGCTAGTCTTTCCATAGGAGTTGACTAGGACTTGAGGATCAAATTGATTGGTCCACTTGACTTTCCTTTATTTAGTAAGGGTTAACTAAGTTGGAGCAAAATCCAATTCTCATCACACCTAATAAGGATAACTAGGATGGGATTTCCAGTTCTTATACCTTGCAAGAGATTTTTCTAATTATTAATTTATTTTTCTTGCCATTTAAATTACTTGTTCCTTATTTCAAAAACCCAAAAATATACAATTTTCATAACCAATAATAAATCATACTTCCCTGCAATTCCTTGAGAAGACGACCCGAGGTTTCAATACTTCAGTTTATTATTTTTATTGGGTTTGCTTAATTGACAACCAAAAATTTTGTACGAAAGGATTCCCTGTTGGTTTAGAAACTATACTTACAACGCGATTATTTTTATAAAATTCTAAACTAGCAGAAATCCGATCGTCAAAATGGCACTGTTGCCGGGGAATTGCAACTGTGTGCCTTATTATTGGTTATTTTAAATATTTTCTTTTACCTGTTTATTTGTTTTTATTTTTATTTTTAATTTTTATTAGCTACTATGAGTTCTCACCCCTATTGCTTTGATTTTGATTCTAATATTGTTGAAAGAAATGGAAGCTACAACAGGAACATGCATCAAGGTAAAAACAATCAGAGATGGACGGAGCCACGAGGATCTGATCAACCCTTTAGGCAACAACACCTTCCAAAGTACCATGGACGACGACCATTCAACAATGCATGTCGAGACAATAGTTATGGTGGACCCCGTTATAGTTACCAACAAGCCCTATCATATACCTATGAACCACCTCCTCAAATAGCTATGAACCACCACACTCACAAGCCACCTACCACCATTCACCTCCATATGACCCTAACCCATATCCACCCCAATTCCAATCCAATTATTCCCAAGAACCACCACTTCCCTATGCACCATGTCCATATCCATCGACCCAAGAATCACGGAAGCGTCTCAAGGAAACAGTGGAAAAATTTCATGCAACCTTTCACCAACTGGAGCAAGTGATCAATCGATTACCTTCCAGACGTTCGGACACTCAAGGAACCCCCATGGCTTCATGTGGACAATCTAATGAAGAACGTAGCATGAAGGAGACACTAGAAACTCCGATGGACAGTAAGGAGCATAACTTTGTACTGGAACAAGTGGAGGAAGCCGAAATTATCGAAGAAGAAGAATTGGTTGAAGACTTAGGAGATGCGGAACCTCCATGGGAAAGTCAAGTTATAGAGCCTCCTTCAAAGACATTTGAATTTGATGTTGAGGAGGGTGTACAACCTCCAAGGCATATCATGGTTGAAGACTTTGAAGGGGATGATCAAGAGATAGATTCAATCATTGATGAATTCTTATCTACATTTGAATCCTCTCCCATTGGACTTGACATGGAGATTAAAGAAGAAGAAGCATAACCTCCCATGCCCTTGGTAAGAAATGAAGAAGAGATTGAATTGGAAGAAAGCTACCAAGAGGAAGAAGTTGAAATTGAAGAAGCTTGCAAAGAGGTGGAAGTTGTCAAAGAAGAGCACAAGGGAGTGGAGCTTGCAATCACTTTGCCAAAGTTGTTGGAGACCTCTCTGCCTAAGTCACCATCATCCTTCACAACATTTAAGTGGGTAAAATTCATATCCCTTAGCTTTCTCATCCCACTTGAATATGGTTTACTTGAGACAGATAGTCAACTTAGAGCTCTTTGTGGCTTTAAGAGTAAGTGGAAGATGGTTAGTGGTAGGAATCGTCATGCAAGATTCAATATGGTGGAAAGCTCAAAGTTAAATGCAAAGGTTGGTGTAAAGCTCAACTGAATGGGTCTAGGAAGTTGGTTGGCTGCTTTAGTGAGAATTCAAATTGCTTGCTATCCGGATGGAATCATGATGATCAACAAAGAGACGGGTGCAAAATTCTACTTTATTCTAATTTTACTTTATTCTATTTTTATTTTTGTTAATGACTCTTCTCATAATCTCTTCATATAGTTACATATAGCCTGCATTTGCATTTGCATACTACATTAAGAAAAAAAGCACGCGACGCTCAAGCGTCGCTGACGCGTCGGCGTCATAGGTGTTTTCGAAACAAGGAGAAAAGAAGCAGAAAGTCACGCAAAAGCGTGGCTGGAGGCGTGCCTTAGGCACAAATATGCCCACGCGACCGCGTCGCTGACGCGCTCGCGTCGTTTGCGAAATAGCCTCCCCACCTGTCCGCGTCACCCATGCGACCGCGTGCCCTTGCAAAATCGATGTAAAAAAGTGTGTGGCAGCAAGTTATGGTGGAGTAGGGTTGGAATGATGCTGGAAGCACAAGCCCCACCACGCGACCGCGTGCCCCACGGGGCCTCGTCGTTTTCAAAATATGGTCATTCACGCGATCGCGTCAACCACGCGAACGCGTCACCCAGATTTTTGGCATAATGCATTTAAAACAGAGAGTTGAGCGAACGCGAGGCTGCATTCGCGCCAATAGCACAAATCAGGCCACGCGATCGTGTGACCCACGCATCCACGTCACCTGAACTTATCTCACACCACGCGATCGCGTGAACCACGCGTCCGCGTCACATGCGACGCACAATTTTACTATGTCAGTGCCAGATATCTTATCTTTTCTTCCCCAATCCTAATTTGTTTTTCTTCTCTCCTTTATACTTCTTTCTTCATTCTTTCTTACTTTCTTCTTCTTCATCTCTTTAACCTCTAATCCCTCTTCACTTTCATTCTATTTTATTTAATTTATTTGCATACTTTCATCCATTGCATTTTAATTTTGCGCATATTTTTATTTTCTTTTCTAAGTCTATTATTTTTCCAATGGTGTTAAATTTTCTTTTTCAATTGTTGTATCTTTTCTGGTATTATTTTGGTGCTTAGTGACTTGTTTTACAATGTTGGGTGATATTATTTTTCTGTCAATCTTAGTGTTTTATGATCCATGCATTCCTTTTGCATTGACATGAAATTATATTATCTTTCATTATCTACTATCTCTTCCCCATTGTTGCAATTTTTGCACTATTGATATGCCATTTGCTTCTACTATTTTCTCACTTGCATGTTGTAGATACCATGTAATTAAGACCCGCATTAATTGGCATTAACCAATCCATGTTTTATTTGTTTTCTATCTTTGTTTCTGGGTTACTTTTCTTCTTTTCCTTTTCTTTCAGGATGACCACCGGAAAAGGAAAGGAAAAGAACTTCTATATGGGGCGACAGACAAGTCCACCTGCACAATCTTTAGAGAAAAGCATCAGTTGTCGCAATCCGTCCACTTGCACATCTCAGCATGCACCGAGGACGGTGCAATCTTTTAGTGTGGGGAGGTCGATACCGATTTCCATGGGTTAGTTACTCTTCTATCTCAACACCAATGGTTTATTTTCCTTGTTAGTTGTTGCATTTGCATGTTTGATTGCATATTTATTTGATTTTGTGCATATTTTACCACCACTTGGTTAAAGTAATATTTTCTTTTCCAAGAAATTATTTTATAATATTTCACTAATTTGAATTAAAACTTTTGTTAAACTTGTTTGAAGAAATATTATACTGGAACATGGTTTAGAGCTTGAACACACAAAACCTGTGAGATTTTTGAGCTTATTTGATTGGTTGTATTTTATCAACCAATATTTTATTTTTGGTGTGTGTTTTTCTCTCTAAAATTGTGATCTCTGTCTTGCTTAATTCTATATTTCCATTGTTTAATGTATGCATGCACTTATATGATTGAGGCCTTGTTTCACTAAGCTTACATACCCATATGGCCTTACCCTTTCATTATCCTTTGCAAACCAATTTGAGCCTATTTTACCCATTTGTTCTTTACTTTAGCACATCATTAACTCTAAGTGGAAAATAATAATGTCCTTAATTTGAATCCTTGGTTAGCATAGACTAGTGAGAGCGCTTATGATTTAAGTATGGGAAAATTGGGTTTGGAAACATTTGGTTTGAGAATTGGGTGTTGTATATTCTTGAGAAAATGTGAAAAAGAATGTTGAGGAAATATTTATGCATTCAATACTTTAATCATATGCATTGAGAAAAACAAAAGAAAAGAAAAGAAAAATAGAAAAAAATAGAAAAAAAAAGAGAGAAAAAGAAAAGAAAAAGAGCAAATAAGTAAAAAAGGGACATAATGCCCCAAAGTAAGTGGTGAAAGCAATGCATATGTACTGTACTTGAAATTAGGATGCATGAATATGTGGTAAACATGGTTAATGGATAGTTAGATGTGGTATTATGATTACATGGATTGTCTAAAGTTAGGTGAAAAGTTTAAGTTAATTAAGGATTCAGATTTTAGTCCACTTGGCCAAATACAATCCTACCTTGACCCTAACCCCATTACAACCCTTAAAGGACCTCTTGATATGTGTATCTGTGCATTAAATTTTTGTTGATTGTTAGAAGAAAAGCAAGCCTTAGAAAGCAAAGTTAGTAGAGAATTGAGAGAGTCGAACCTTAAACACTTGAGTGATTAGAGTATGTACACTTCTGGTGAGGGTTCGATGCTCGATTCTTTGTTCCCGGCTTTCATGAGCTATCTTCTTCTTGCAAGTCTATTTGTACTTCATTTTTATGATTTGAATTAGTGAAAGCCAGTTCATATTTATTCTTGGAGAATTTATTTACTTTTAAACCAAGTAGGTAAAAATATTTTGCATGTAGTTGCATTCATATAGATAGGTTGCATTACATACTTTCTACCATTCCTCTTCACTCCTTTATAGCTTCTCTTGAGCTTAGCATGAGGACATGCTAATGTTTAAGTGTGGAGAGGTTGATAAACCACTATTTTATGGTTTATCTTATGCTCAATTGAGTGGATTTTATCGATCTTTCATACACTCATCCATACAAAATGCATGGTTTTACAATTTCCTTCTTGATTTTGTGCTATGATTGAAAACATTCTTCGTGCTCTTAAATTTTTCTATGTTTAATCCTCTCTTATTACCATTCGATGCCGTGATATGTGTGTTAAGTAATTTCAGGTTTTATAGGGCAAGAATGGCTTAGAGGACAGAAAGGAAACATACAAAAACGAAAGGAAAGCACAAAAATGGAGTTTTGAAGAAAAGGTAGCGACTCACACGCGTGGACGACGCGGATGCGTGTCTAGCGCAAAATGGCAGTGACGCGTAAGCATGGACGACGTGGACGCATGACCAGGAAAAACTCCAAACGATGCGAACGACGTGACCCACGCGTACGCGTGACGGACGCTACGTGCAGGAATCTGCAGAAAATGCCCCCAGCGATTTCTGGGCCCTTTTTCGGCCCAAATCCAAGCCAGAAACACAGAATATAAGCCAGAGAATGGGAGAATCAAAGGAGACGGGTGGAACAACAATTCATACAACATTATATTCATAATTTTAGGTTTTAGATGTAGTTTTAGAGAGAGAGAGGCTCTCTCCTCTCTCTTAGGATTAGGATTTAGGATTTCTATTATGATTAGCCTACTTCTCTTCAATCACAGGTTCAATATTCCTTTAATTTATTTTCTACTTTTATTTATTCTATTACTTCAATTGTTATTTAACTTTTCAATATGGCTTATGAACTTCATGTTAGAGTTGATTTCTTTATTTAATATAATTTGAGGTATTTCAGATTTAAGATTTCTTTCTTTTATTTATGTTACTGCTGCTTCCAATCTGAAGGCATTTTTATTCGAGTAGATTTTCTCCTTTTTGCTTTGGTTAAGTAATTGGTAACACTTGAGTTATCAAACTCAGCAGTTGATTGAAAATTTGGAATTGCTTATTGATTTGGATCGCTCTAAAGCTAGTCTTTCCATAGGAGTTGACTAGGACTTGAGGATCAAATTGATTGGTCCACTTGACTTTCCTTTATTTAGTAAGGGTTAACTAAGTGGGAGCAAAATCCAATTCTCATCACACCTGATAAGGATAACTAGGATGGGATTTCCAGTTCTTATACCTTGCAAGAGATTTTTCTAATTATTAATTTATTTTTCTTGCCATTTAAATTACTTGTTCCTTATTTCAAAAACCCAAAAATATACAATTTCCATAACCAATAATAAATCATACTTCTCTGCAATTCCTTGAGAAGATGACCCGAGGTTTTAATACTTCGGTTTATTATTTTTATTGGGTTTGCTTAAGTGACAACTAAAACTTTTGTACGAAAGGATTCCCTGTTGGTTTAGAAACTATACTTACAACGCGATTATTTTTATAAAATTCTAAACTAGCAGAAATCCGATCGTCAGTCCCCTTTGATTATGGCGTAGTTTTTTATACTCTTGGCCTAGGCTAAGGGAATTGGGTGACGTTTAGTCATTGAGTCTAATTGAATTGGTAATTTGAGAACCCTTAGTGGTCAATTTCATAACCATTGACACTAGCCTACTACTAAGTCAATTAGTAGCTAGGTTAGAACTTATGGATTGATGTTGATCAAGCCATTTGACATACTTCAAGCATAGAAGTAGACTTAATGAGCTTGGTTCCTCATAATTGTCAAGATATGGTTATTGGACAAGGATGGTGACTCCAATTCCTGTGCCTAGCCAAGAGCCCCTTTTATTATTCATATTTGAAACCCAAAAGTCCCAATTGCTTAATTCTTGTTATAGTTAGTTTAGTTGTTTACTTAGTTCTAGAATAGAGGTAGATTTGTATGCTCCTTTACTAGGTTGAATTTTCTTATACTTGGTTTTAGTTACTTTGATTTAGTTTCTTGCACTTTAAGATTCCTTGCATGTTAAGTTTAGTAGTTTAAATTCTTGTTTATAACTCCCAACCCCAGAATTCTAACCAATATTGACGCACATGTTTGCCCATTCTCTTGAGGACGATGACACAGGGGGATGAATTCTTGCATGGTCGGAATCGATCATCAAAGACAAGCATCACTTTGTTGGTAGCATAGTCCAAACCAACAATGAATTTCCCTAATCAAATGTTTTAAATTCAAATTAAAATAACCGAAAGTAATGCAACCTCGGGTCATTCTCCCTAGGACTACAAATGAAATGTTACTTCTTTCGGTTGTGAAGGGAACAAAAAAGGGATTTTGAAATCAAAGAACAAAAGATTAAAAGAACTAAGCAATGAGCAAAATTGTAATTAATGCAAGTAAAGAGAAAGTGAGGTCAAAACTAGTAAAAATGCAATAAAGAGCCTTGACTTGGGAATGAGGATCCAAGGAATACTATCATTGCCATAACCACAACTATGATAATTATGATGAGTCAATCTCGCCTAGTCAACCCCAACCATCGAAGAGTAAGTCAAGCAAGCATAATTTACCTTAATCCATAAGTCCTAACCAACTTACCAAACTAATTGATAAAAGGCTAGCGTCGATGGAAACAAGAGCCAACTAACTACCCAAGAATTACCACTAAATGTCGAACATTATGACTCTAGTATCCTAGGGACTCAAACCACAAGCCAAGGTGGGAAAATCTACTCAAAATCTAGAGTTGGCATTTTCACAAACACCTTGTGTGCATAAAAGTAAAACATGGAGATTTGTAAAGTAAAATGTAAAACTACAACCAAATATCAATAAAACCAAACATAAACAAGCAATCAAACATAAAAGAAGCATGAAATGTAAAATTCATTAATCAAAACTTCAAGAGACACAAAATTGCAATATGAACAAGGTAACTTGAACCAAGAGAAATTGAAAGTAAAAGTTCTTGAATTAAAGAGGGAATTGAGAGTACTTAAAATTGAAGAAGTAAAATCAAAATCAAAGCTTGCTATAAAATACTACAATGGAAATTGATAAACCCTAAGAGAGCTTTCTACTCTACACTACTCCTACTCCTAATTACTATGAAAACTATGTAAAAATTACTCTAATGCTTTTCCCCCTTTGATAAGTGTTGAAGTCTCCTTTATATATCACTCCAAGATAGCATTTTAGCCTTCTAAAAATCAGCCAAGGGCCCCAGAAATCGCGAAACACATGCATCATCAATGAAATCACGTGTTGGGACCTGTGCGGACGCACAGACGTGTGCGTCCGCACATACGGCTGAAAATTGACCTGTGCGTATGCACAGGTGCGTGCGTATGCACACATGAAAATTTCTTCTTGTGCGCGCGCATGCAGGGCCGTGTGCACGCACACATGGATTTTCTCGCTTGTGCACGCGCACGCAAGGCTGTGCGCACGCACACTTCGCTGTGTGTGCCTTTCCTTGTTTTCTTCATGTTTTCTCCCTTGTACATGCTTTCTTCAACTTTTGGCTATCCATTCTTGCCTCCAAGGCCTGAAATCACTCACAAACCATATCACGGCATCGAATGACATAAAAGTGGGATTAAATTTCTCTATTAAAGCACAAAATTGCATGTTTTCACATTTAAGATCAAATTATGGATCAAACACAAAAGTATGCTATTTTGGTGCTTAAGTGTGAGTTCATATGCTAGAATCCATTCAAATCAAGCCAAAATATATCGGAAAATATGGACTCATCAACTCCCCCACACTTAAACAATAGCATGTCCTCATGCTAAATTAACAAGGAGAATGATCAAAGGGGTAATCAACTTATTAAATGCAACTATCTATATGCATGCAAGTATGTATAAACTATATATATATATATATATATATATATATATATATATATATATATATATATATGAAATTGGTGAAACCAAACAATCAAATTCCCAAGCAAGTATGGACAAATAGGGCCAAGCAAGGACATAATCCAATGCATCCAAAAAAAAATCTAAAGAATTGATTTAACTCGTCAAAAGTAAAGCAACTTGCAAGAATACATGATAAGGAGTATGGAAACATAGAGTTGAGTAATTGAACCCTCACTAGGTGTGTGTACACTTTAATCACTTGATGTCTACGGGTCAATTCATTCTAGTCTCTTCTAATCATGCTTTCAAGGAGTTACTCTTCATCTAACGATCAACAACAAGTAATGCATGAATGCAATCATCATGAGGACTTATTGGGGTTGTAATGGGGTTAGGGTAAAGGTGGGATAGATATGGCTAAGTGGACTAAAATGGTTGAATCCTTGATTAGTTTAGGTATCCAACTCAACCATATCAATCAAATCAAAATCAAATGCAATCCTAACTTTCCATCATTTTTTTTCATTAACATTCATGTATGCTTATCTCATAAACATCACATATGCAATTATTTATTCAATTGTTTACCCTTTTGGGTGATTTTGCGCCCTTTTATGATGAAGGGTTTTTTTTTTCCGAGTGAGAATTGCATATAGTTAAGTAGTTCATACATGAATGTTCCCATTTTCCAAAGTTTTCAATGAGATACCCAAATTAAACAATTCCATGTACTACCAATGTTTCCCAAAATTTTCCTACACTTAAATGAGACACACTCCTCAACCTAAGCTAATCAAGGATACAATCCAAGGTAAATCATGGTTTTCTGCTTAAGGTTGTGATGTGCTAATATCGAGAACAATGGGGTAAATAAGGCTCAACAGGGGTTAACAAGGGTAGATAAAAGGGTAAGGATATATGGGTAAGTAAGCTTAATTCAAAGATGGCCTCAATCATGCTCAATGCAATTCAAGACATCAATAAATGGAAATAAAGAATCAAGCGAAATAAAGATTACAATCATAGAAGAGATATATCGCACAATGAACAAAATTAGTGGTTAAAGTGTGTAACCACTCAATATAGCTCAAAGACTCACAAGGTATTTGTTCTTTACTCTTCTATGTTCCAAAAGAATTCATTCAAGCAAGTTTGAAAATAGTTTTCTCAATCAATTCAATAGAATACCCTTGGCAAAATTCTTGGAAAATTTGTTGTTTTCTTTACCAAAATTATTTCCTATATGTATGTATGATGTGATGGATGCAAAATTTTTCAAAATTTTCTAGTTCTTTTCCTAATTTTCAACAAGCAAAAAGTAACATGAATAATTAGGATCAAGATAACCAGGCATATGCTATTCACATTATCCAATCACAATCCATATCTGTACTATATACCAAGCAATATAAAGATGCAATATATATATATATATATACCAAGACTAGAAATGCAATACTAAAGATAACTAAAGGCGATTAATATATATATATACCGAAAAGTAGTAAGCAATATGAGAAAGTAAAGTGCTGTCAATATCCACAAAAGCATAATAAACTAAAAGTAAACTAAATGAGAGTGTTCAGGAGGGAATATTTACACCCAAAAGTAGAAGATCCTCCCCCACACTTAAGGTATGCACTGTGCTTAGTGCCGAAGGAATCAATCGGGTGAGGTCAATCATGTGAGGCTCCACTGCCTGGTGGTGGTGGGTGGTGATGGCGCTGGTAGACAATTGGATGGCTGTGTGGTGGTCTGTGTTCCTGGCGGGTCCACTGCCTGGTCAGCTGCCTCCGCTCTCGGCTCGGCTGCAGCTGTCGGCTCCTCCACTGCATGCTTCTCAGCTCTGTCAACTACTACCTCCTCAGTCATGGGCTCCTCAGGTCTGCTCAGGTGGCTGGACTACCTGGCCAGCTTCAGCTGCTGGCTCCTCAGATGCAGGCTCCTCGGCCTCTGGCTCTGGCGTATCTGGAGGAGGCAGCCCAGGGTCTCTACCCTCAAACTTCGCCACTATCCACTGGAAGCGGCAAGCATTGCAGCGCTCAGATCGGTGGAGGGCCTGAAGGATGTCCCGGCATAACTCATAAGGTGTCTGAGGTCGAGGTATGGGTGCGGGTGCTGAAGGAGGTGCTAAAGGCTCTGCAGCGGCTGATGAAGGCTCAATGGTCTTCCTCTTCTTCTGAGTTGGCCCGTCATAATCGCCGTATGGTAGATACGGCTGCTTACTGTTGTAGATAGACATCCGGTCTGTCAGACGTCTCTCTACACCAGATAAGGCTGCTAATCTGGTGATGAGGGATGGGAAGGGAATGTTGAATTTCTGTTGTAGGTTCACCTTCATCATCGACTCTCTGATGAGGGGAAGAACAGAGATCCTCTTCCCCTCTAGAATAGCCTATAGTATCACTGTCACACGAATCCTAATATGCGTGGCATGCGTGCTGGGAAGGATATAATCGGCAATGATCTGCTGCCAGATCCTTGCCTCTGGGTTAAGGTCCGTGCACGCAATGCTCGCGGGGACAGGCTGCTCTCCCTTGCTATATTCCCACTTAGCCTCAGGCTGACCAATCTTTTTCAGGACCGCATCCAAAGAAATTTTGCCTTTGGTGACGTCCGTCATTATTTGAGTGAGAGCATCCCTAGCCGGAGGAATATACGGAATGTCCAAGAGGGCCTCTAAAGCCGTATCAGAGGTGTCCAAGGTGACACCTCTGAGAAAAATAGTTTTGGCATCTCTCGTTAGGAAATTTGCATAAAATTCTTTGAGCTGGTGTTTATTTACTTCCACCGAATCAAATTTTACGAATTCCTAATGATAGAAATTGATTCTGTTTAGAATGGCATCTACATATTTCTCAGCAAGTTTAGCTTCCTCTCATAATGAAAGGCACACTTTTCTAGCTTTTTATATTGCTCTTGGGCCTCGGAATTGATAAAAGTGTCTGGATGGTCACTGGGAAGCACGGGGGAGGGCGAGCCAAGGGGTTGGCTTTCTCCTTTCCCTTGCGATCCATCCTGAAAAAGACAAAAACAAAATACAACTCAGGGAACAGAGAAAATCACAGAAAGAAGGAGGATATAATCAAACAATTCGATTCAGAGCCAGTCAGGTAAACAAATATCAAGGATAACATGTACAAAGCAGTTAAAGGTTCAAAGGAGATGTGTTTTCCCAAGATAAGGCAACCTAAGTAATAAATGAGTGGATGAACAAAAAAAAAATGAAAGCATACATAGGACTTAGGTTCATTAGTGCCATTGTGCCTTGAAAATTGAATGAGTTTGGAAAAATTAGCACAAATGGCAAAATTCAATGTCAGAGTGAAAGCTTGCACTCATCCATGTTGAAGAGGTAAGAATTGATCACATATACATAGCCCTTTGTCCAAAGCAATGCTTGATTGAAAAAACAAAGTGCATTGCTCAAAAACCTGAAGGAACAAGTGGCTAAGTCTATGGTCATTGATGTTAAACACACATGGATAAGCATTTGATCAATTCACATAGAAAGCAATGCATGTACTACCGCCAATGACACCAAGCAGATTCTAAAATTGGAAGTTTAAGGCTGGTTTAGAATTTAAGCAAAAGGAAATGAGCAGTATGTACATGTTGCAGCAAATGAGCATGCTATGCACTTGCAAAATGCATCAAACAGAATAAGTTTCAGCTTGTAATTGCAGTTTGATGTGTCAGTACGAATAATCAAGTAAGTGCTCAGCTAACAGTGCATTTAATGGAATCTAATATGCATAAGAGCAGAACACCAGCAGAGGTGACCAAGCTATAAGTTTCAGGTCCACAATGGTGTTCAAGCAGAAATGCAGAGTGCACAAATAATTCCATATCAGGCAGCATTTAAAGTAAACAGAAATTTTGCACAATCAGAAAACAACAATGGAGAATTGAAACAAAATTCAAAATCTGTGTTGATCGGGCACAGAAGATGAGTCAAAAATTCATTCCGCATTTCAATGAGCGTAACCTGTGCAAAAGTTATGCGTAGCTATCACAGTTCATAAATGTTGAAATTCACAGCAACATTCAGTCCAGAAAACAATCCAAAATACTCAGCCAGCATCACACACACACACACACACACACATATATATATATTCAGACCAGAAAACTATTAATTATCTAACCTAAAACCACCTAGAAACTAAAGCAGAATTAAAATCAAAACTAAAAAGGAGCAGTAATATGAGACAGAAAAGAAATGGAACAGGGCATGGGAAACAGGGGTCAAACCTGCAATGTAGAAGGAAGGAAGGGTGGTAGATGGAAAGAGGCGTAGCGGCACAGGGGACCGCCGCTGCTGGGTGCTGCTCGCCGGACAAAGAGGCGTAACCTAGGGCAGCGCTGGTGCGGTGGCAAAGAAGCGCGAAACATGGACAAGGGGAGAGAAATGTAGGGCGAGAGAAAAGAGAAAGGAAGAGAGAGATGGAGGGAGGGAGAGTGACGGCGGCGGTAGTGTGGTCGCCGGCGGTAGTTGGTTGTGGGGTGGAGGGACGAAGGGACAGAGAGGGAGGGTATGTGTGGTGGTGATATGGTTACTGAGAGAAGAAGAAAGGTTTGGGGGGGGGGGTTGTGGTAACTGAAGCGCGAGCCCCTGATCTTTTCGAATTAACGTTCGAAAAGTGACCTGTGCGGACGCACAAGGTCATGTGCGGACGCACACAGGGGAGAAAGAAGGGCTGTACGCGCGCACAGGGTTGTGCGAGCGCTGCGAGAAGGAGGTGAAACACAACTTGTGCGGGCGCACAAAGAGTGTGCGGACGCACGGAAGTGGGAAAAGGTTTGGGTGCATACGCACAGCTTGTGCGTGCGCTGCGACCAGGGGGTGTTGTTCAAGCTGTGTAGGTGCACAGAGGATGTGCGCTTGCACAAGGGATTTTTTTTGAAAGTAAAAGTGGTGTCTGCGGCCGCACGCATGGTGTGCGGCCGCACGCATGGTGTGCGGGCACATAGAAGAGAGAAAAGACGGAGGTGTGCACATGCACAAAACGTGCGCGTCCTACGAACATAGAGGGCTTTTAAAGGCGTGCACGCGCACAGTTCTGTGCGGACGCACAGGAATGCGAAACAGGGGGCTGTGCGCATGCACGGGTCCATGCGGACGCATAGGTCTCTGTTCCTGCAACAAGAATTTTGGCTCTAAGGCACCAAAATTGACATTCCAAACAGGTTTTCAAGCCCCAAAACATCACAAAACTCCAAAAAACACCTTATTTCATTAAAACTACTCGACAACCATCAAAATAAAATAATCAACCAAGCAAACTAACCAATTATTCATGAAACAAAATCTAAAAGAGACAAGATTAGAAGGATATTACCATGGGGGTGCCTCCCACCTAGCACTTTGGTTTATAGTCCTAAGTTTGACTTGGTGAGGAGATCCTTGCTAGAGCGGCTTATGCTACCACTCCTCCTTGAATCTCCACCAAGTTTGCTATTGATCCAACTTCCGGGGTCCCAATTAAGTTGCATCGAACTCATAAGAGACTTCAAGCTAGTAATGAGGATCCTTAAGTATTGATTCTTGAATTTGATGCCCAGATCCCACACTTGAGTTTCTCTATCACCATTGACATCATTGTGCACTCCCCGGAATCCACTAAAGTGATTCTTGCACCAAAATTGAGCTCCAAATGTTGAGTCGGCTCCTTTGATGAACTTCCCATTTCTTAACCAATCAACATTATTCTCCTCACCATCCACTACTCCAAGAAAGGTTCGAAGTTGGCCATCCGTTTCTATAACGGCCTATTGATATGGGCCTAGAAATCTTGTTAGAGAAATCTTCACCTGTTCAATTCGTTCTTGCACAACTATCTTCACTTATTGGCAAACAGAATCTTCCTCAACCTCTTTTGAATCTTTTTCATCATCACTCAAGTCAAATATTGGAGGTTGTGTGAAGTCCACATCGACATCTCCTTTCAAATCTAATGATGGAGGTTCATGAAGGTCATAGAAGGAATTACCCAAGTTGGACAAAAAATCTTGAATGATGGAATCCTCTCGATCAATTCCTATCCACTCTTCATTTATCTCCTCTTGCATTTCATGTGGTGACTTGCCATCTTCTACTTGATTTTGCAATTCTTCTTGTGCCTCACACTTTTCACTTGGTTCCACACATTCATCCACTAGAAGTTGTTACTCGTGGCATGAACGCAATGAAGCTAAATGACCCAAAGCCTTGGCTATGGTAGACATGACTTGCTCTTGCTTCTTCCAAAAATCTTATTGTTCTTGAATGAGATTAAAAAATACTTTTTGTATGGCTTGATCCGTATACGAAGATGAGGATTAAGGCGATGAAGGTTGACAATCAAACTCATGAGGGTAAGGGTTTTGCATGTAGTGAGGGGGTAGTGTGTAAGATTGGTGACTATAAGGGTAAGTGTTTGGGTTCCATTGGGGTGCATAGTGGCAATGGTGAGAAAAATTCATTAAGAAAATATAAACAAAATCCTACTAACAAAAATAAACAAACAACCAAAAAGAGCTATTTACACTACTAACATATTCACAACAACCAAAAGATATAACACCGTTTGCAAGTCCCCGGCAATGGTGCCAAATTTGACACGGGGGGATGAATTCTTGTATGGTTCAGAATCGATCATCAAAGACAAGCATCACTTCGTTGGTAGCATAGTCCAAACCAACAATGAATTCACCTAATCAAATGTTTTAAATTCAAATTAAAATAACCCAGAATTAATGAAACCTCAAGTCATTCTCCCTAGGACTACAAATGAAATGTTACTTCTTTCGGTTGTGAAGGGAACAAAAAGGGGGGTTTTGAAATCAAAGAACAAAAGATTAAAAGAACTAAGCAATGAGAAAAATTGTAATTAATGCAAGTAAAGAGAAAGTGAGGTTAAAACTAGTGAAAATGCAATAAAGAGCCTTGACTTGGGAATGAGGATCCAAGGAATCCTATCATTGCCATAACCACAACTATGATAATTATGATGAGTCAATCTCGCCTAGTCAACCCCAACCATCGAGGAGTAAGTCTAGCAAGCATAATTGACCTTAATCCATAAGTCCTAACCAACTTACCAAACTAATTGATAAAAGGTTAGCGTCGATGGAAACAAGAGCCAACTAACTACCCAAGAATTACCACTAAATGTCGGACATTATGACTCTAGTATCCTAGGGACTCAAACCACAAGCCAAGGTGGAAAAATCTACTCAAAATCTAGAGTTGGCATTTTCACAAACACCTTGTGTGCATAAAAGTAAAACATGGAGATTTGCAAAGTAAAATGTAAAACTACAACCAACTATCAACAAAACCAAACATAAACAAGCAATCAAACATAAAGGAAGCATGAAATGTAAAATTCATTAATCAAAACTTCAAGAGACACAAAATTGCAATATGAACAAGGTAACTTGAACTAAGAGAAATTGAAAGTAAAAGTGCTTGAATTAAAGAGGAAATTGAGAGTACTTACAATTGAAGAAGTAAAATCAAAATCAAAGCTTGCTATAAAATACTACAATGAAAATTGATAAACCCTAAGAGAGCTTTCTACTCTACACTACTCCTACTCCTAATTACTATAAAAACTATGTAAAAATTACTCTAATGCTTTCCCCCCCTTTGATAAGTGTTGAAGTCTCCTTTATATAGCACTCCAAGATAGCATTTCAGCCTTCCAAAAATGAGCCATGGGCCCCAGAAATTGCGAAACACGTGCATCAATAATGAAATCACGTGTTGGAACCTATGCGGACGCACACGTGTGCGTCCGTGAAGAGAGAAACTCTCGCGCGATCTAGAATTTTTGCAAATAAATTCCCGTTGTAAGTATAGCTTCTAGACCGACAAGAATTCCTTTCTTACAAAAGTTTTGGTTCTTACAAGTAACAAATCCCTTTGAAATTGATAACCGAAGTATTTAACCTCGGGTCGTCTTCTCAAGGAATTGCAGGGAGGTGCTCTTATTATTGGTTGAGTCTTGTAAATTGGGTGTTTTGAAAGTAACGAACAAGTAATTTAAATGACAAGTAAAATAAATTAATAATAATAAAATCTCTTGGCAAGGTATGAAAATTCGGAAGTCCTATCCTAGTTACTCTTATGAGAATTGAGTTCAACCCCACTTAGTTAACCTTTACAAAAGCATGGGAAAGTCAAGTGGACTAATTAGTTAGATTCCCAAGTCCTAGCCAACTTCTAAGGAAAGACTAGAGTTAGTGAAATTCTAGTCAATTAGAGGAATTAATTAACAATCACGATAAGTTTAATAACTCAAGAGCCTCCATTTAATCAATTAAAGCCAAGAATATAAAACAAAACTAAATAAGAATCATAAATCTGAAATACCTCAAATTGCATTAAATAGAAATTATAATCTAACATGAAGAGTTCATAAACCAATTTGGCTAAAAAGAGAATCAACAAGAAAAATAGAATAAACTAGTAAGCTAGAACAAATAAAAGTAGAATAGAAGTTAAATTAAAGGAATATTGAACCTGGAACTCAGAAGAAATTATAAGTTGAAATAATAAAGAATCCTAAATCCTTTAAGAGGAATCCTAATCCTAAATCCTAAGAGAGAGGAGAGAACCTCTCTCTCTAAAAACTACATCTAAAAACCTAAAATTTTGAATCATGAGCTGATGATCATGAATGAATGGATTCCACCACTTTATAGCCTCTAATCTGTGTTTTCTGGGCCGAAAACTGGGTCGAAAACAGCCCAGAAATTGCTGGAGAAGAAATCTGCCACACTGATTTTCGTCACTGCAACGCGTCCGCGTGGAGCGCGCATTCGCGTCGCCTAGCGTCAGGGTTTTGACCGTTTTAGTGCGAGAGGGTCAGGCTGACAGCTTTGCAGTTCCTTCAACTTCTTGTATTCCTTCCACTTTTGCATGCTTCCTTTCCATCCTCTAAGCCATTCCTGCCCTATAAACTCTGAAATCACTTAACACACATATCAAGGCATCTAATGGTAATAAGAGAGGTTTAATATTAGCAAATATAAGGCCCAAAGAAGCATGTTTTCAATCATAGCACAAAATCAGGAAGGAAGATGTAAAACCATGCATTTTGAATGAATAAGTGTATGAAAGATTGATAAAATCCACTCAATTGAGCACAAGATAAACCATAAAATAGTGGTTTATCAACCTCCCCACACTTAAACATTAGCATGTCCTCATGCTAAGCTCAAGAGAAGCTATAAAGGAGTGAAGAGGAATGATAGAGAGTATGCAATGCAACCTATCTATGTGAATGCAACTACATGCAAAATATTTCTACCTACTTGGTTAAAAGTAAATAAGTCCTCCAAGACAAATATGAATCAAATTCCACTAATTCAAATTACACAATAAAAGACAGGTAAACTTGTAAGAAGATAGCTCATGAAAGCAGGGAACATAGAATTAAGCACTGAACTCTCATTGATAATGTATATGCACTCTAGTCTCTCAAGTGTATAGGGTAATCACTCTACTCTTCTCTTAATCATGCTTTCTAAACTTTGTTCTTCACCTAACCAATCAACATTATTTAATGTACCAATGCAAACATCATGAGGTCTTTTTCAAGGTTGTAATGGGGCTAAGGTAAGGGTAAAGGTATATATACGGCTAAGTGAGCTATAAATTGAATATTTGACTAACCAAGCTCTCACCTAACATACATACACTCTATATAACTCTAGAATCATTCCTAGCTACCCAAAATTCCCACTTTTGCATCACATACTCATGTATCAACTTTTCTTTAATTTTATCACATATGCATTGATTTTTCATTAACTTAACATTGGGGTAATTTTGTCCCCTTATTTATTTACTTATTTATTGAATATTTTTTTTAAATAGAAAAATAAACATAACTTATCAATGCACATGGATTTTTGATTTTTCTAGTCTCACATGAGTAGGTACCCGAATTCCCAATATTTTATCAAAGTAAAAACATAACACATTCCCTTATTAACCCATGTTCCCACAGTTTCCCCACTCCCTATCTTAAGCTAACCAAAGATTCAATTGGGATATTTAATTGTTTTTCTGCTTAAGGCTAGTAATGTGGTAAAATATAGAATAAATGGGGGTTTATAAGGTTCAAACTGGCTGACAAGGATGATTTAAAGGGTAGGCTTATTTGGGATAAGTGAGCTAAACAAGTAATGGCCTCAATCATATGCAAGCATGTAAATACACTAAATATTGGACATATAGAATGGAACAAAGCAAAAATTGCAATCATAGAGAAGAAAACACACAAGAATAAAAATTTATGGTTAAATAATGTAACCATATAAATAAGCTCAAAATCTCACAGGTTGTGTGTTCTTAGCTTTTTAAACTATGTTCCAAATACAACTTCAAACAAGTTTTAACACAAATTTTTCAATTTAAATTAGTGAAATACTATAAAAATTTCTTGAAAAAGAAAATATTACTTCAACCAAGTGGTAAAATATGCACAAAATCAAACAAATATGCAATCAAACATGAAAATGCAACAACTAACAAGGAAAATAAACAATTGGTGTTGAGATAGAAGAGTAACTAACCGATGGAGATTGATATCAACCTCCCCACACTTAAAGATTGTACCGTCCTCGGTGCATGCTGAGATGTACAAGTGGACGGGTTGCTACAACTGACGCTTGTAGATAGAGGCGCCTCAGCTGGAGGTCTCTTGGTTCCTCTCCGTGCCGGTGTCTTGTCAATGCCTTCTCTTTTTCTTTCTTGGTACCCATGCCTAAGGAAGAGGAAAAAGGAAGAGTGTGAAATATAGAAAACTCAGACTGGAAGGGAGGAAATTCCAAGTGATAAGGAATGACAAAGGAAAGATGATAGCCCAACTACATGGTAGCTACAACATGTAAGGAAGACAACAATAAAGATCAAAAAGGGCAATTCAAAATAATTAGATGCAAGAGGGTAAAAACATGCAAATAATAGGCATGAGAAGCATAGCTCAAGCATCAAGTAATAAATGTGCCAAATTAAAGAGTATGTGTAATGATGACAATTGTGAATGATAATCCCAAATACATTGGGTGTGCAAGTTAAAATAGGGATGAAAATAATGTAATCCAAATGTATATGAGAGCCATAAGTAAATGTCAATTGTCAAATCTTTCCTCAGAATAGCTACATGATCAAATAAAATAAGGTCCTATCCAAATAAAACTCCAACACCAACATAAAAATGCATGAAAAAGAATTGAAAAAGAAACCAAAAGGAAAGAACAAATAAATGTATTAAATTAAAGGGATAGAAGAGTAAAGGGGGAGAAGAAGAGAAAGAAAGAAGAAAGAAGAAGAAAGAAATTAGGATTTGGGGAAGAAAAGATAAGATATTTTGGCTGATATGGATATTTTGTGCGCCGCATGCGACGCGTACGCGTGGGCGACGCGGTCGTGTGGTGTGCGATAAGTTCAGGTGACGCGGACGCGTGGGGCACGCGATCGCGTGGCCTGATCTGTGCGATTGACACGAGTGCAGCCTCGCGTTCGCGCAACTCTCTTTTCGAAACTCTTTTTGCCAAATTTTAGAGTGACGCGGTCGCATGGTTGACGCGATCGCGTGGATGGCCATTTTTGGAGAATAACGCGGACGCGTGGGGCACGCGTTCGCATGGTGGGGCTTGTGCTTTCAGCACGAGTCCAGCCACGTTCCAGCCCAACATTCTGCCATACACCCCTTTTTACATCGATTTTGGGGCACGCGTTCTCGTGGGTGACGCGGACGCGTGGGAGGCATTTTTCCCACATGACGCGGATGCGTCAGCGACACGGTCGTGTGGATCAATTTGTGACAAAGGCACACCTCCAGCCACGCTCTCGCGTGACTCTCTGTTCAATTCTCTTTTCTTCCAAACGCACTGGTGACGCGGACGCATCAGCGACGCTGCCGCGTCGCGTGCGTGCTTTTTTTTATGCAAAATGTAGAATGCAGTATGCAGATGCTGATGCAGATGTTATGAATAATTCCAGGTTCAATAAAATAAAATAAAACTCAAAAACAAACAAAACTAAATAAGATTGAAAATGGAACAATCATACCACAGTGGGTTGTCTTCCACCTAGCACTTTTAGTTAAAGTCCTTAAGTTGGACATTTGGTGAGCTCCTTGTCATGGCAGCTTGTGCTTGTATTCATCCAAAAATCACCACCAATGTTTGGAATTCCAATGGCCTCCGGGATCCCAAACAAGGCGCAGAAATCCTTCAAGTAAGTTAAAGCAAGAGACAAGGCCCCAAGAGTGTTGATTGCCAGAATGAATTCCGGGGTCCCAAATCTTGCTTTTGCACCCGTCTTCTTGTTGAGCAATATTGTTCCATCCGGGTAGCAAGCAATCTGAATTCTCACTAAAGCGGCTAAACAACATCTTAGACCCATTCAGTTGAGCTTTACACAACCCTTGCATTTAAACTTTGAGCACACAACCATGTTGAACCTTGCTTGACAACTCCAACCACTAACCATCTTCCTCTTACTCTTAATGCCACAAAGAGCTCTAAGTTGACCATCTGTCTCCAGTAGCCCATATTCAAGTGGAATTAGAAAGCTAAGTGTAACAACCTTGATTTTCGAGTATGCGAGATCTTTTCCGAAGGCACGGAATCCTCCGGAAGATCAGTAAAGGGAGAACCTCTGATATATCATCAAGTATCTCAATCCTCATTGCCATTATGTCATCTTTAAGATAGAACCTTTTCTAAGGCACGCTCGATAACGTAGTCACGAAAAACCCAGTTTTTTAACCGTATCGGTTAGGAGTTTTGATTCTGTTTTTCGTAAATAGTCTCAGTTTGACGAACCGGACTCGATTCATGAGAGAAGAGAGATAAGAGGATAATATTATTATTATATTAGTATTATAATCTTCTTGAATGGTATTATAAGGATACCTGGTCTGTTTTAGTTAAAAACAGGAAATCGGTTTAACCGGGTTCACAGTTTACTGGTGCAGCTTAGCACCGGCACTCTCTGATGACTTTATCAATGCAAAGGTCTCATTATACATGTTTTATTCTCATATTAAATATGTTACTAGTGTCTTTTATGCTAGTAGCTCAGAAAAGAATTTTTAGAGATATTTTTACGTGTGTTCCGATACACCTAGTTTTAGTAGTTATACACCTGAGATATTTTAATATTATTTTAATCCACCTTCAAGCCAACCAATAAAAACTCACCCTACACCCCAAGACACTCCAAGGATGTCTCATTTCTTCATTTTGGCCGAAAATAACAAGAGAGAAAAAAGAGAAACTTTCATGAACACTTAATCTTCAAAGCTTGATTTCTTCTGAACTAAAACTCAAATCAAAATTCTGATTTCACCAAAATGATCCTTTCTTCTTCCTCTACATAACCATATAACATATCAAGGCTGAAAATAAGGTGAGATGGCTGTCTCCCTCCCTCTTCAATTTGGTTTTCAAGGAAAACCATGCATAACATGTGTTTTCTTGATTTTTTTCTTTAGGAATCATGCTTAAGTTGACTTGAGGGCCAAGAAACGTGAATTTACAGCAAGTCTAAGGTTAGAAATCAGTTCCTAACATGCTGAGTGAGATTTGGTTAGTTGAGGGTTTTTGGATTTAAAGTTGTTCTTGATGTGATTTAGGAGGAAAAAGTGCTTAAGGACCACCTGAAAGTCTAACCGAATTAGGAGCAACAAAACCAGGTAGGATTTGACGAATTTAATCTTGATTGATTGTGTTTGAGTTGTGTAATTATGATATGGTTTGGCTTTGCTTGAAATTGATGATTTATATGAGTGATTCTTGTTGAAATTTTGGTGAAAATTTGATGAAATATGGTGATATTCAAGCTATGAAACATGTTCTTGAGTGAAGCTGGAAAAATGAACCCTAATCCTTAAATTGGGGTTCAATTTGTGTTTAAAACAAGTAGAAAAGATGGGGTTTTAGTGGCTGGGAATTTATTTTGAATTTTGGTAAAAATCGGTTGCTGAAAAGATTGAAAAACGGGTAAAAATAGAGAAAGAATCTGAAGAATTTACGAAGAACACGAAGAACACTTTGAGTGTGGTGAAGAACAATGAAGAACACCTTTTTGATCCATAAAAGGGCAAGGAAGTAAAAATTTTGGTGTTTAAGGGGTTATTTAGTAATTTCTGAAAGTTAGGGTGGTTAAAGTAGAAATATTAAAAGTTACCAGGGTAAAAAGTTAATTTTGAAAGTGAAAAGGTAAAGGCAAGGTAATTTTCGAAAATTTAATGATAAAATAATAAATAATAATAAAATATTAAATAATAATATTTAATTAAAAATAATATTTTAATAAAAATAATAAAATAATGCGAAAAAAGGCAGTTTTCTGTAAAAGCCTTAGAAAGACAACTTTAAGCGCAGAATCTCATAATTACCTTCATAAAACACTTAGAGAGTGATAAGAACATATTAGAGAGGCAAAGATAAAGGAAAGATAAGAAGTTAAAGAAAAGATAAAAATCAAGGAAAAGTCTGTAAACTTCTAATGATAGAAAAACAGACAGAGATTAGTGAACGAACTAGGGCAACATAGTTATTCCTTGAGTTGCGACTAGGGTTAGGTATAATATAAAAAGTTAAACTGTTTCAGTATAGACTTAACGAACCTATACTTGGAACAAACTAACTATTCATACCGAAATTTACATAAGCTTTAAATACATACGTTAAGCAGAAAAATCAAAGCAGAGTAAAGAAACACAGAGAACAGAGTAATCAGAGAAGAATAAAGGGATACAGAGAAAAGAGTAATCTGATAAAGAGAAATGGTTTGAGTAAAGATGTTGTAAAAGTAAAAGCTGTAGAGTTTGTATAGCATGATTGAACAGAGAAAGAAAGAGGTACTGCATAAGAATGTGAAAGTGATGATGAATAATGAGAATGTTAATGAATGATGATAATGAGAATGATTATGTAAGAATCTGCTGCAGAGAGGCAGTCAGATAGATGGTGGTATGACCACTGAGAACGCTTTCCTGGGATACCTTGCTGTAATGCTTTACTGTAAGACAGAGGTTGCTTATAGTGAGTGTGTTGTTGCTCCTGTAAGACAGAGGTTGTTTACAGTGAGTATGTTGTTGCTCCTGTAAGACAGAGGTTGCTTACAATGAGTATGTTGTTGCTCCTGTAAGACAGAAGTTACTTACAGTGAGTCTGTTGGTCGTATACCGGCTAATAAGTGCCGCCCTGCAAGACAAAGGTTGCTTATAGTGGATACCCTGCAAGACAAAGGTTGCTTGCAGTGGATATTGCCAACAGGAAAGCCTTATCCAGACAGAGGTTGCTGGGTAACGTCAGGAGCGGAAGGTTGCTTGCAGTGGATATTGCTAACAGGAAAGCCTTATCCAGACAGAGGTTGCTGGGTAACATCGCGAGCGGGTATATAACCGACAGATGAGCTCATTACCTGCACTAGGGCTAGACATGCATCATATTTGGTTGCGCATTTCCTCTGTTTTGATTGTTGTTTAAATGTATGCCTTCTTTGTTTTCATTCTATTTTCTGTGTCTGTGTTTTGTTTTCTTGTATTCTTTTATTTGTGTTTTGCTTTTTGTTTTCTCTATTTACCTGTTTCTTCTGTCTACTGCTTCTCGTTATTCTGCTATTTATCTGCTAAACAATACAGGATTAATGAACGTAACTAATAACCCCGGCCCTACTAAGAACTCCCCAGTTTTTACCCCTTTTCTCTCCCTTCCCCCTTTAGATGGAAGCATGAGTACCCTTCCATAGTTTGCTGATGACTGTTCTACAAAGAGGATTCCGCTCTAGGTAGTCTTCTGAGTCTAGAGTTAACTCCATTACTTGTTTATATGTATATACTTTGAGGCCAGCAAACGTCTGCACCCTGCTTATCTACAAACTTTAACCTAAGTGCTCCGTACGATGTTGCTGTTATGTGGCCACTCGATGAAGTACTTGAGAGATGCTCTTTGATGACATATGATCATGCAGAGGATTAGTAGACGACCTTCCACCTTTTGATGACGATCCACCTGACTTGAGTTTTGAAGACCTAGAACGTACTTTCCCTCGCTTTAGTAGTTTAGAGGGACTAGGTGAGTATAGAGTCTAGGCTAGCCTGGGCGCCAGCTTAGGGACTTCTTGAATAGGTCAGGGCTTGGGATGTTGTATGTATATATATGTATATAGTTATTATCTAGCTATATCTAGGGGTGTTCTAACTAAAACTATATACTCTAATAAAGGCTGAATCACTGAATGTTGTTAACTACTTGAGATGTATTTATGTGTGGTTGTTTATAACTGTTTTATCTGTTATTATTTGTGAATTGAATATGAATGATTCTATTTGTTAATCCCAACTTTTTAAAAAAATGTACCTCACAAAATAACTACGTTTTTAACAACGAATCAGGCTCATATAATAAATAATAGATAATAATTAGGGAGACAAGTTGGTAGCGCTCAATTTCTAGTATGATCATGACGTACCAGAAATTGGGTCGTTATACTAAGGGATATGAATGTTACCCACTTGAAAGTTGTGAAGGATGATGGCAACTTAGGGGGAGGTATTTCTAACGAATTTGCAAGCTCCACTCCCTTGTGCTCTTATCTGACAACTTCCACCTCTTTGCAAGTTTCTTCAATATCAACCTCTTCCTCTTGGTATCTTTCTTCCAATTCAAACTCTTCTTTATGGCTTACCAAGGGCATGGGAGGTTGTGCTTCCTCTTCTTTAATCTCCATCTCTTGATCAACCTCTTCAAAGTCTTTAGCCATGATATGCCTTGGAGGTTGTAACCTTCCTCAACATCAATTTCGAATGTCTTTGAAGGAGGCTCTATAACTTGACTTTCCCATGGAGGTTCTGCATCTCCTAAGTCTTCAACCACTTCCTCCTCTTTAACTATTATGGCTTTCTCCACTTGTTCCAATACAAAGCCATGTTCCTCATTGTCCACCGAAGTTTCTAGTGTCTCCTTCATGCTACGCTCTTCTTTTGATTCTCCACATTCAGCCATGGGAGTACTTTGAGTGCTCAGATGTTGAGACGCTAATTTATGTACTAACTCGGTTAAGGCAATCGCGAGTTCCAGTACACCTCTTTGCATATTTGCTTGTCCTTGAAGAAGAACTCGAAGGTTGTCATCCATTGGAGATTGGGGTGGATATGAGGGTTCATTGGTTGGGAGAGAGGGCTCATAATACGGAGGTAGTTCATCTTGATAATGATAAGAAGATGGTGTATATTGAGGTGGTGGTTCATGAAAGTAATTGTGTTGGAATGGGGGTGGTTCTATGTATGGTTCATTTGGCTCATAAAGTGGTTGGTATGGTGGATACGGGTTAGGGTCATATGGAGGTGAATGGTGGAAAGGGGCTTGTGAGTATGGTGGTCCAAAGCTATTTTGAGGAGGTGGTTCATTGGCATATGATGGAGCTTGCTGGTAACTACAAGGGGGTCCACCATATCTATTGTCTTGGCATGCATTGTAGGATGGTCGTTGTCCATGGTATCTTGGAAGGTGATGTTGTCGAAAGGGTTGATCAGATCCTCGTGGCTCCTTCCATCTCTGATTGTTTTGACCTTGATGCATGTTCCTGTTATAATTTCCATTCCTTGCAACAGCATTGGGACCAAACTCAAAGCGATGGGGGTGAGAACTCATAATAGCAAATAAAATTTAAAAACGAAAATAAAAAAACAAATTTAAATTAAAAGGTAATTGAAATTTAAATTTTTAAAATTAAATTTCGAATTTTAAATTTTGAAATTTAAAAATTTTGAAATTTGAATTTTTAAATTTTGAAATTTAAATTTTGAAAAAGTCAACAATATAAGATAAAAATTTGAAAAATATTTAAATTTTGAAAAGGTTTGAAGAGCAATAACCTCTTAATTTACGAAAAAGCAAAAATAAAAACAAAAATAAAAACAAATAAACAAGCCAAAATCAAATATTTACAATAACCAATAATAAGGAACACGTTTGCAATTCCCCGGCAACGGCGCGATTTTGAAGAGAGAAACTCTCGCACGATCTAGAATTTTTGCAAATAAATTCCCGTTGTAAGTATAGCTTCTAGACTGACAAGAATTTCTTTCTTACAAAAATTTTGGTTGTCACAAGTAACAAACCCCTTTGAAATTGATAACCGAAGTATTTAACCTCAGGTTGTCTTCTCAAGGAATTGTAGGGAGGTGTTCTTATTATTGGTTATGAGTCTTGTAAATTGGGGGTTTTAAAAGTAAGGAACAAGTAATTTAAATGACAAGTAAAATAAATTAATAATAATAAAATCTCTTGGCAAGGTATGAAAATTCGGAAGTCCTATCCTAGTTACTCTTATGAGAATTGAGTTTAACCCCACTTAGTTAACCTTTACAAAAGCAAGGGAAAGTCAAGTGAACTAATTAGTTAGATTCCCAAGTCCTAGCCAACTCCTAAGGAAAGACTAGAGTTAGTGGAATTCCAGTCAATTAGAGGAATTAATTAACAATCACGATAAGTTTAATAACTTAAGAGCCTCCAGTTAATCAATTAAAGCCAAGAATATAAAAAAAACTAAATAAGAATCATAAATCTGAAATACCTCAAATTGCATTAAATAGAAATTATAATCTAACATGAAGAGTTCATAAGCCAATTTGGCTAAAAAGAGAATCAACATGAAAAATAGAATAAACTAGTAAGTTAGAACAAATAAAAGTAGAATAGAAGTTAAATTAAAGGAACATTGAACCTGGAACTCAGAAGAAATTGTAAGTTGAAATAATAAAGAATCCTAAATCCTTTAAGAGGAATCCTAATCCTAAATCCTAAGAGAGAGAGGAGAGAACCTCTCTCTCTAAAAACTACATCTAAAAACCTAAAATTGTGAATTATGAGCTGACGATCATGAATGAATGGATTTCCCCACTTTATAGCCTCTAATATTTGTTTTCTGGGCCAAAAACTGGTTCGAAAATAGCCCAAAAATCGCTGGAGAAGAAATCCGCCACGCTGATTTTCGTCACTGCAACGCGTCTGCGTGGAGCGCACGTTCGCGTCGCCTAGCTTCAAGGCAACTATGGCATATTATATATCAAATCGAAGCCCCGGACGTTAGCTTTCCAACGCAACTGGAACCGCATCGTTTGGACCTCTGTAGCTCGAGTTATAACCGTTTTAGTGCGAGAGGGTCAGGTTGACAGCTTTGCAGTTCCTTCAACTTCTTGTATTCCTTCCACTTTTGCATGCTTCTTTTCCATCCTCTAAGCCATTCCTGCCCTATAAACTCTGAAATCACTTAACACACATATCAAGGCATCTAATGGTAATAAGAGAGGATTAATATTAGCAAATATAAGGCCAAAGAAGCATATTTTCAATCATAGCATAAAATCAGGAAGGAAGATGTAAAACCATGCATTTTGTATGAATAAGTGTATGAAAGATTGATAAAATCCACTCAATTGAGTACAAGATAAACCATAAAATAGTGGTTTATCAGTCCGCACACGCGGCTGAAAATTGACCTGTGCGTACGCACACATGGAAATTTCTTCTTGTGCACGCGCACGCAGGGCTGTGCGCAGGCACACATGGATTTTCTCGCTTGTGCGCGCGCACGCAAGGCTGTGCGCACGCACACTTTGCTGTGTGTGCTTTTCCTTGTTTTCTTCATGTTTTCTCCCTTGTACATGCTTTATTCCATTTTTGGCTATCCCTCCAAGGACTGAAATCACTCACAAACCATATCACGGCATCGAATGACATAAAAGTGGAATTAAATTGCTCTATTAAAGCACAAAATTGCATGTTTTCATATATAAGATCAAATTATGGATTAAACACAAAATTATGCTATTTTGGTGCTTAAGTGTGAGTTCATATGCTAGAATCCATTCAAATCAAGCCAAAATATATCGAAAAATATGGACTCATCAGACGACCTGAGACCAATACTCTCGGTTACTTTATATTGGGGTTGATTTTATGACAACCATATTAAAATTTGACCAAGGAAACTATCTGTTGGTTTAGGATTATACTATGACAATGACATTGGTTTTCTATTGATGAAAATTCTAGACCAACGATAATTGGCTCGTCAAATTTTTGGCGCCGTTGCCGGGGAATGGTTGCGATGAGCGGATAATTTATACGCTTTTTGGCATTGTTTTTACTTAGTTTTTAGTATGATTTAGTTGGTTTTTAGTATATTTTTATTAGTTTTTTAATTAAAAATCACATTTCTGGACTTTACTATGAGTTTGTGTGTTTTTCTGTGATTTCTGGTATTTTCTGGCTGAAATTGAGGGAGCTGAGCAAAAATCTGATTCAGGCTAAAAAAGGACTGCTGATGCTGTTGGATTCTGACCTTCTTGCACTCAAAGTGGATTTTCTGGAGCTACAAAACTCCAAATGGTGCGCTCTCAATTGCGTTGGAAAGTAGACATCCAGAGCTTTCCAGAAATATATAATAGTCCATACTTTGTTCAAGGATAGATGACATAAACTGGCGTTCAACGCCAGTTCCATGTTGCAGTCTGGCGTCCAGCGCCAGAAACAAGTTACAAGTTGGAGTTCAACGCCAGAAACAGGTTACAACCTGGTGTTGAACGCCCAAAACAGCCCAGGCACGTGAGAAGCTTAAGTCTTAGCCCCAGCACACACCAAGTGGGTCCCAGAAGTGGATTTCTGCACTATCTATCATAGTTTACTCATTTTTTGTAAACCTAGGTTACTAGTTTAGTATTTAAACAACTTTTAGAGATTTATTTTGCATCTCATGACATTTTAGATCTGAACTTTGTAATCTCTGACTGCATGAGTCTCTAAACTCCATTGTTGGGGGTGAAGAGCTCTGCTGTGTTTCGATGAATTAATGTAACTATTTCTGTTTTCTATTCAAACACGCTTGTTTCTATCTAGGATGTTCATTCGCACTTCAATATGATGGATGTGATGATCCGTGATAGTCATCACCATTCTCAACCTATGAATGCGTGCCTGACAACCACCTCCGTTCTACTTTCGATTGAATGAATATCTCTTGGATTCCTTAATCAGAATCTTCGTGGTATAAGCTAGAATCCATTGGCAGCATTCTTGAGAATCCGGAAAGTCTAAACCTTGTCTGTGGTATTCCGAGTAGGATTCAGGGATTGAATGACTGTGACGAGCTTCAAACTCGCGAGTGTTGGGCGTAGTGACAGACACAAAAGGATCAATGGATCCTATTCTGACATGATCGAGAACCGACAGATGATTAGCCGTGCGGTGACAGCGCACCTGGACCTTTTTCACTGAGAGGACGGATGGTAACGATTGACAACGGTGATCCACCAACACACAGCTTACCATAGGAGGAACCTTGCGTACGTGAAGAGGAAGACAGGGAGAAAGCAGAGATTCAGAAGACAAAGCATCTCCAAAACTCCAACATATTCTCCATTACTGCATACCAAGTATTTATTTTATGTTCCCTTGTTCATTTGCAAGTCAACTGATAATTATAATTGACCTCCTAACTGAGATTTACAAGATAACCAGAGATTGCTTCAACCAACAATCTCTGTGGGATTCGACCCTTACTCACGTAAGGTATTACTTGGACGACCCAGTGCACTTGCTGGTTAGTTGTGCGGAATTACATAGTGTGAAGTAATTTTCGTGCACCAAGTTTTTGGCGCCGTTGCGGGGGATTGTTTGAGTTTGAACAACTAAATGTTTATTTTGTTGCTTAGATTAGGAATAATTTATTTTTGTTGCTATAGAGTCATTAAATTCTGAGTCCTTTATTTCCTTTTCAAAAATGTTTCAAAAATATTATTTTTCTTTATCAATTTTTAATTTTTGTTCGTGAGTTTAGTGTCTTGTTCTAAGTTTGGTGTCAATTGCATATTCTATATTTTTCTTTTAAATTTTCGAAGTTGTGTTCTTTGATCTTCAAGTTGTTCTTGTTTATTTGTCTTGTTTGATTTTTAGTTTTTCTTGTTCTGTGTCTTTTCTTGTTTTTCTTGTGTTTTTCCAAAGCATTAGTCTTCAAAAAGGAATTTATTTTTAGTTAGTGAAAATATACCTCTTCAAAACAAGTGTTACATTTACAGCTCAATTGGCTAGAGCATTGGTTTATGTTCTTGATGATTGGGCACCGGTTCTATTAAAAATCTTTTTCAAAAATATTTTTTCTTGATTTAATCTTGTGCCAAACTTTAAGTTTGGTTTTTTCTTGTTAATCTTTATATAATTTTCGAAAAGTTATTTTGGTCTTCTAAAAATTTGAAGTTTGGTGTTCTTTCTTTTGTTCTTGGTGTTCTTGTGAATCTTCAAAGTGTTCTTGAGTCTTCTTTGTGTCTTGATCTTAAAATTCTTAAGTTTGGTGTTCCTTGGTGTTTTTCCTCCAAAATTTTCGAAAACAAGGAGCATTAGATCTAAAAATTTTAAGTCTTGTGTCTTTTATGTATTTTTCTCTTTCATCATAAAATTCAAAATTCAAAAAAAAAAATATCTTTTCTAACTATTTTTAAGCCATATTTTCGAATTTTTTTTTTATAAAAATTCAGATTTCAATTTCAAAATTTTTCAAATCTTATCCTTTTAAGATTAAAAAAAAAATTATATCTTTTTCAAAACAAATCTATATCTTTTCCTTCTTAAAATCTTTTCAACTCATAAATATCTTTTTCAAATCTTCACAATATCTTTTTCAAAACAAATTTATCTTTTTCAAATATCTTTTATATTTTTTTAATTACATCTTTTTCCTATCATATTTATCTTTTACAAATCATATCTTCTATCTTATCTTTTCTCATAATTTTCGAATTACTTGGGTTGACTTGGTCAAAACTTTTCAAATCATATCTTTTTCAAAACTTCCTAACCAATTTTTTTCTTTCTCTCTCTCTCCATTTTTCGAAAATCTTCACCTATTTTTATTTATTTTATTTTAATTTATTTTATTTTTGAAATAAATAAATAAATAAATAAATAAATAAATAAAAATATTTTTTCTCTATTTTACATCATCTCCCTTTCTCCATCATGGATCTAAGTGGAAATGAACAGTCCAGAAGGACTCTGGGGTCATATGCTAACCCCACCACTGCTTCATATGGGAGTAGTATCAGTATACCCTCCATTGGAGTCAGTAGCTTTGAGTTGAATCCTCAGCTCATTATCATGGTGCAGCAAAGTTGCCAGTATTTCAGTCTTCCACAGGAAGAACCTACAGAGTTTCTGGCACAGTTTTTACAAATTGCTGACACAGTACATGATAAGGAAGTAGATCAGGATGTCTACAGATTATTACTGTTTCCATTTGCTGTAAAAGATCAAGCTAAGAGGTGGTTAAATAACCAACCTAAGGCTAGCATAAGGACATGGAAACAGCTGTCAGAAAAATTCCTGAATCAATACTTTCCTCCAAAACGGATGACACAGCTAAGGCTGGACATCCAAGGCTTTAAACAAGGAGATAATGAATCTCTTTATGATGCCTGAGAGAGATACAGAGAGATGCTAAGAAAATGTCCCTCTGAAATGTTTTCCGAGTGGGTTCAGTTACACATCTTCTATTATGGGCTTACAAAAAGAGCTCAGATCTCTCTAGATTACTCAGCTGATGGATCTATCTACATGAGAAAGACAATTGAAGAAGCTCAAGAGCTCATTGATACAGTTGCCAGAAATCAGCATCTGTACCTAAGCAGTGAACCTTCCATGAAAGAAGAGGCTAAAACAGTGACTATTGAACTCAGTCCTGCTGAACAAGCTACTGAATTCAATCAGCAATTGGATTTTCTAACAAAACAGTTAGCCGAATTCAAGGAGAGACTACAAGAGACAAGGATGGCTAATATAAATATGGAAGAACAATTAAAGCAAACAAAGCAGCAGCTATCAAAACAAATAACAGAAGAATGCCAAGCAGTTCAATTAAGAAGTGGGAAAACATTAAATACTCCACCTCAAGGCAGCAGGAAGCCAAGAAATGAGCAAACTACCCAAATCCCATCTGAGGACAGTAAGAGCCCGGGAAAAATTGATTCTGGTGCTAAAACACCAGAAATTGGGTGGAAGGCTGGCGCTGAACGTCCAAACCATGCTCAGGATTGGCGTTCAACGCCAGAAACAAGCAAGGAACTGGCGTTGAAAGCCCAAAGGAAGCACAGTTCTGGCGTTCAGACGCCAGGAACAGATGAGGAGTTGGCGTCTAACACCACTCCAGCTTCCAACCCTGGATTTAAAATGCCAGTGAGGGATCAGACACCTGTAAGTGCTAATAATAAATCCCTCAAGAAGGCTTCTCAACCTACCTCTGTAGGAAATAAACCTGCAGCAACTAAGGTTGAGGAATACAAAGCCAAGATGCCTTATCCTCAAAAACTCCGCAAAGAGGAGCAGGATAAGCAATTTGCCCGCTTTGCAGACTATCTCAGGACTCTTGAAATAAAGATTCCGTTTGCAGAGGCACTTGAGCAAATACCCTCTTATGCCAAGTTCATGAAAGATATCTTGAGTCATAAGAAGGATTGGAGAGAAACTGAAAGAGTTCTCCTCACTGAAGAATGCAGTGCAGTTATTCTGAAAAGCTTCCCAGAAAAGCTTAAAGATCCCAGGAGCTTTATGATACCATGCCTATTAGAGGGTAACAGCACCAAGACAACTCTATGTGATCTTGGGGCAAGCATCAACCTAATCCCTGCATCCACTATCAGAAAGCTTGGCTTGACTGAAGAGGTCAAACCAACCCGGATCTGTCTTCAACTTATTGATGGCTCTATTAAATACCCACCAGGCATAATTGAGGACATGATTGTCAAGGTTGGGCCATTTGCCTTCCCTACTGACTTTGTAGTGCTGGAAATGGAGGAGCACAAGAGTGCAACTCTCATTCTAGGAAGACCATTCCCAGCAACTGGACGAACCTTCATTGACGTCCAAAAAGGGGAGATAACCCTGAGAGTCAATGAGGATGAGTTTAAGTTGAATGTTGTCAAAGCTATGCAACATCTAGACACATCAGACGACTGCCTGGGCGTTGATATTTTTGACTCCCTGGTGGAAGAGGTCCATATGACTGAGAGTCTCGAATCAGAGCTAGAGGACATTTTTAAAGATGTTCAGCCTGATCTGGAGGAACTAGAGGAAATAAAAGAACCTCTGAAAACTCCTCAGGAAGAGGAGAAACCTCCTAAACCCGAGCTCAAACCACTACCACCATCCCTGAAATATGCATTTCTGGGAGAAGGTGACACTTTTCCTGTAATCATAAGCTCTGCTTTAGGGCCACAGGAAGAGAAAGCACTAATTCAGGTACTAAGGACACACAAGACAGCTCTTGGGTGGTCCATAAGTGATCTTAAGGGCATTAGCCCAGCCAGATGCATGCACAAGATCCTATTGGAGGATGATGCTAAGCCAGTGGTTCAACGACAGAGGCGGCTAAATCCCGCCATGAAGGAGGTGGTGCAGAAAGAGGTCACTAAGTTACTAGAGGCTGGGATTATCTATCCTATTTCTGATAGCCCCTGGGTGAGCCCTGTCCATGTTGTCCCTAAGAAGGGAGGAATGACAGTGGTTCATAATGAAAAGAATGAACTGGTTCCTACAAGAACAGTTACAGGGTGGCGTATGTGTATTAACTACAGAAGGCTCAATACAGCCACCAGGAAGGATCATTTTCCTTTACCATTCATAGACCAGATGCTAGAGAGACTAGCAGGTCATGAATATTACTGCTTTTTGGATGGCTATTCAGGTTACAACCAAATTGCAGTAGATCCTCAGGACCAAGAGAAAACAACATTCACATGTCCTTCTGGAGTGTTTGCCTACAGAAGGATGCCTTTTAGTCTGTGTAATGCACCTGCAACCTTTCAGAGGTGCATGCTCTCTATCTTCTCTGATATGGTAGAGAAGTTTCTGGAAGTCTTCATGGATGACTTTTCAGTATTTGGAGACTCATTCAGCTCCTGCCTTAACCATTTAGCACTTGTTCTGAAAAGATGCCAAGAGACCAACCTAGTTTTAAACTGGGAAAAATGTCACTTTATGGTGACTGAAGGGATTGTCCATGGGCATAAAATTTCAAACAAAGGAATAGAGGTGGATCAAGCTAAAGTTGAAGTAATTGAAAAATTACCACCACCTGCCAATGTTAAGGCAATCAGAAGCTTTCTGGGGCATGCAGGATTCTATAGGAGGTTTATAAAGGATTTTTCAAAAATTGCAAAACCTCTGAGCAATCTGCTAGCTGCTGACATGCCATTTGTATTTGACACAAAGTGTCTGCAGGCGTTTGAGACCCTGAAAGCTAAGCTGGTCACAGCACAAGTTATTTCAGCACCAGACTGGACATTACCCTTCAAACTAATTTGTGATGCCAGTGACCATACCATTGGTGCAGTATTGGAATAGAGGCATAACAAGCTTCTGCATGTCATTTATTATGCTAGCAGTGTTTTAAATGATGCCCAGAAAAATTACACAACCACAGAAAAAGAATTACTTGCAGTGGTTTATGCCATTGACAAGTTTAGATCCTACTTAGTAGGATCAAAAGTGATTGTGTACACTGACCATGCTGCTCTTAAATATCTACTCACAAAGAAGGATTCAAAGCCCAGGCTCATAAGATGGGTGTTGCTTCTGCAAGAGTTTGATATAGAAATAAGAGACAGAAAAGGAACAGAGAATCAAGTAGCTGATCACCTATCCCGGATAGAACCAGTAGCAGGAGCATCCCTCCCTCCTACTGAGATCTCTGAAACCTTTCCGGATGAACAATTGTTTGCTATTCAGGAAGCTCTGTGGTTTGCAGACATTGCAAACTATAAGACACAAGGTTCTCCTTCTGTAACCATGGAGAGGAAGCATGAAAAGCTTCTCTCACTGCAGAGTCAACCAAAGCCCTCACAGTCAAACTCTAAGTTTGGTGTTGGGAGGCCACAACCAAACTCTAAGTTTGGTGTTGAACCCCCACATTCAAACTCTAAGTTTGGTGTTGGAAAGTCCCAACCTTGCTCTGATTATCTGTGAGGCTCCATGAGAGCTCACTGTCAAGCTATTGACATTAAAGAAGCGCTTGTTGGGAGGTAACCCAATGTTATTTAATTATATCTATTTATTTTCCATGGCTATTTTATGTTTTCTTTAGGTTGATGATCATGTGAAGTCACAAAAACAAATGGAAAATCAAAAACAGAATGAAAAATAGCATGAAAAACAGCACACCCTGGAGGAAGATCATTCTGGCGTTTAAACGCCAGAAACAAGCATCTGTCTGGCGTTTAATGCTAGAAACAAGCACCAAGCTGGTGTTAACGCCAGAAACAAGCATCAGTCTGGCGTTAAACGCCAGAAATAGGCTACATTTGGGCGTTTAATGCCAGAAACAGGCAGCAGTCTGGCGTTAAATGCCAGGATTGCACAGTAAGGGCATTTTGTACGCCTAATTGGAGCAGGGATGCTAAATCCTTGACCCCACTGGATCTGTGGACTCCACAGGATCCCCACCTACCTCACCATTCAAATTCAAACCAATTCCCTCCCAAACCCACCCATTCACACACTTCTATCTCCTCCATCTTCTCCACTTATTTCTTCTTTTGCTCGAGGACGAGCAAACCTTTTAAGTTTGGTGTGGTAAAAGCATTGCTTTTGTTTTGCCATAATTCAGTGGTAGAGCAATTGACTGCAGATCAAAGAGCTATGAGGAAAGAGCAACAAAGGCAAGGAAGAGACATAGAGGAGCTCAAGAGCACCATTGGTTCTTCAAGAAGAGGAAGACGCCACCCTCATTAAGGTGGACCCATTCCTTAATCTCCTTGTTCTTATTTTCCTGTTTTTCGTTTACTATGCTTCATGTTTAATTATGTTTGTGTCTTTACTATATGATCACTAGTATCTAAGTGTCTATGTCTGATGAGCGGATAATTTATACGCTTTTTGGCATTGTTTTTAGTATGTTTTTAGTAGGATCTAGTTACTTTTAGGGATGTTTTTATTAGTTTTTATGTTAAATTCACATTTCTGGACTTTACTATGAGTTTATATGTTTTTCTGTGATTTCTGGTATTTTCTAACTGAAATTGAGGGACTTGAGCAAAAATCAGATTCAGAGGTAGAAGAAGGACTGCTGATGCTGTTGGATTCTGACCTCCCTGCACTCAAAGTGAATTTTCGGGAGCTAAAAAACTCAAAATGGCGCGCTTCCAACTGCGTTGGAAATTAGAGATCCAGAGCTTTTCAGCAATATATAATAGTCCATACTTTGGTCGAGTTTAGATGACGCAAAAGGGCGTTGAACGCCAGTTCTACGCTGCAGTCTGGAGTTAAACGCCAGAAACACGTCACGAACCAGAGTTGAACGCCAAAAACACGTTACAACTTGGCGTTCAACTCCAAAAAGAGCCTCTGCACGTGTAACATTCAAGCTCAGCCCAAACACACACCAAGTGGGCCCCGGAAGTGGATTTATGCATCAATTACTTACTTCTGTAAACCCTAGTAACTAGTTTAGTATAAATAGGACTTTTTACTATTGTATTTTCATCTTTGGATCATCTTGGGACGTCTGGTTCTTAGATCATGGGGGCTGGCCATTCGGCCATGCCTGAACTTTTCACTTATGTATTTTCAAATGGTAGAGTTTCTGCACTCCATAGATTAAGGTGTGGAGCTCTGCTGTTCCTCATGAATTAATGCAAAGTACTACTGTTTTTCTATTCAATTCAACTTATTCCGCTTTCAAGCTCAAGAGAAATGAGTATCCAGAGATCCGACATGAAATCCAAAGAAGAGGTTGGGAAGTTCTAATAAACTCCATCCAACAAGTCGGCATCCTAATGGTTCAAGAGTTCTATGCCAATGCATGGATCACTAAGAACCATGATCAAAGTAAGAACCCGAATCCAAAGAATTATATTACAATGGTTAGGGGAAAATACTTAGATTTTAGTTCGGAAAATGTGAGGTTGGCGTTCAACTTGCCTATGATGCAAGGAGATGCACGCCCCTACACTAGAAGGATCAACTTTAATCAAAGGGTGGACCAAGTCCTCATGGACATATGTGTGGAAGGAGCTCAATGGAAGATTGACTCCAAAGGCAAGCCGGTTCAACTAAGAAGACTAGACCTCAAGCCTGTAGCTAGAGGATGGTTGGAGTTCATACAACGCTCCATCATCCCCACTAGCAACCGATCTGAAGTTACTGTGGATCGGGCCATCATGATTCATAGCATCATGATTGGAGAGGAAGTAGAAGTTCATGAAGTCATCTCCCTTGAACTCTACAAAATATCCGAAAAGCCCTCTCCCTTGGCAAGGCTATCTTTTCCTCATCTTATTTGCCATCTATGTTACTCAGTTGGAGCTTTCATAGAAGGAGACATTCCCATTGAGGAAGAGAAGCCCTTCACTAAGAAAAGGATGGAGCAAACAAGAGAGCCCACTCATGGAGCTCAAGAAACACATAAGGAAGCTCATCATCAAGAAATCCCTGAGATACCTCAAGGGATGTACTTTCCTCCACAGAATTTTTGGGAGCAAATCAACACCTCCCTAGGAAAATTAAGTTCCAACATGGGACAATTAAGGGTGGAACATCAAGAGCACTCCATCATCCTTCATGAAATTAGAGAAGATCAAAGAGCAATGAGGGAGGAGCAACAAAGACAAGGAAGAGACATAGAAGAGCTCAAGGACATCATTGGTTCCTTAAGAAGGAAACGCCACCATCACTAAGGTGGATTCATTCCTTGTTCTTAAATTCTCTGTTTTTCGTTTTCTTTATGTTAAGTGGTTATCCATGTTTGTGTCTTATTACATGATCATTAGTATTTAGTAACTTTGTCTTAAAGTTATGAATGTCCTATGAATCCATCACCTCTCTTAAATGGAAAATGTTTTTAATTCAAAAGAACAAGAAGTACATGAGTTTCGAATTTATCCTTGAACTTAGTTTAATTATATTGATGTGGTGACAATGCTTCTTGTTTTCTGAATGAATGCTTGAACAGTGCATATGTCTTTTGAAGTTGTTGTTTAAGAATGTTAAATATGTTGGCTTTTGAAAGAATTATGACAAGGAGACATGTTATTTGATAATCTGAAAAATCATAAAAATGATTCTTGAAGCAAGAAAAAGCAGTGAATACAAAAGCTTGCAGAAAAAAAAATATAGCGAAAAAAAATATAGAAAGAAAAAGAAAAAGCAAGCAGAAAAAGCCAAAAGCTCTTAAAACCAAGAGGCAAGAGCAAAAAACCAATAACCCTTAAAACTAAAAGGCAAGGGTAAATAAAAAGGATCCCAAGGCTTTGAGCATCAGTAGATAGGAGGGCCTAAAGGAATAAAATCCTGGCCTAAGCGGCTAAACCAAGCTGTCCCTAACCATGTGCTTGTGGCGTGAAGGTGTCAAGTGAAAACTTGAGACTGAGCAATTAAAGTCAAGGTCCAAAGCAAAAAAAAGAGTGTGCTTAAGAACCCTGGACACCTCTAATTGGGGACTTTAGCAAAGCTGAGTCACAATCTGAAAAGGTTCACCCAGTTATGTGTCTGTGGCATTTATGTATCCGGTGGTAATATTGGAAAACAAAGTGCTTAGGGCCACAGCCAAGACTCATAAAGTAGCTGTGTTCAAGAATCAACGTACTGAACTAGGCGAATCAATAACACTATATGAACTCTGAGTTCCTATAGATGCTAATCATTCTGAACCTCAATGGATAAAGTGAGATGCCAAAACTATTCAAGAGGCAAAAAGCTACAAGTCCCGCTCATCTGATTGGAGCTATATTTCATTGATAGTTTGGAATTTATAGTATATTCTCTTCTTTTTATCCTATTTAATTTTCAGTTGCTTGGGGACAAGCAACAATTTAAGTTTGGTGTTGTGATGAGCAGATAATTTATACGCTTTTTGGCATTGTTTTTAGTATGTTTTTAGTAGGATCTAGTTACTTTTAGGGATGTTTTTATTAGTTTTTATGTTAAATTCATATTTCTGGACTTTACTATGAGTTTGTGTGTTTTTCTGTGATTTCAGGTATTTTCTGACTGAAATTGAGGGACTTGAGCAAAAATCAGATTCAGAGGTAGAAGAAGGACTGCTGATGCTGTTGGATTCTGACCTCCCTGCACTCAAAGTGGATTTTCTGGAGCTACAAAACTCAAAATGGCGCGCTTCTAATTGTGTTGGAAAGTATACATCCAGGGCTTTCCAGCAATATATAATAGTCCATACTTTGGTCGAGTTTAGATGACGCAAAAGGGCGTTGAACGCCTGTTCTACGCTGCAGTCTATAGTTAAACGCCAGAAACACGTCACGAACCAGAGTTGAACGCCAAAAACACGTTACAACTTGGCGTTCAACTCCAGAAAGAGCCTCTGCACGTGTAACATTCAAGCTCAGCCCAAGCACACACCAAGTGGGCCCCGGAAGTGGATTTATGCATCAATTACTTACTTCTGTAAACCCTAGTAACTAGTTTAGTATAAATAGGACTTTTTACTATTGTATTTTCATCTTTGGATCATCTTGGGACGTCTGGTTCTTAGATCATAGGGGCTGGCCATTCGGCCATGCCTGAACCTTTCACTTATGTATTTTCAAATGGTAGAGTTTCTGCACTCCATAGATTAAGGTGTGGAGCTCTGCTGTTCCTCATGAATTAATGCAAAGTACTACTATTTTTCTATTCAATTCAACTTATTCAGCTTCTAAGATATTCATTCGCACTTCAACATGAATGTGATGAACGTGACAATCATCATCATCCCCCCACGAACGCATGCCTGACAACCACTTCCGTTCCACCTTAGATTGGATGATTATCTCTTGGATCTCTTAATCAGAATCTTCGTGGTATAAGCTAGATTGATGGCGGTATTCATGAGAATCCGGAAAGTCTAAACCTTGTCTGTGGTATTCCGAGTAGGATTCTGGGATTGAATGACTGTGACGAACTTCAAACTCGCGAGTGCTGGGCGTAGTGACAGACGCAAAAGGAGGGTGAATCCTATTCCAGTATGATCGAGAACCTCAGATGATTAGCCGTGCCGTGACAGAGCATTTGGACTTTTTTCACAAGAGGATGGGATGTAGCCATTAACAACGGTGATGCCTCCAGATGATTAGCCATGCAGTGACAGCGCATCGGACCATTTTCACAGAGAGGATGAAAAGTAGCCATTGACAACGGTGATGCCCTTACATAAAGCCAGCCATGGAAAGGAGTAGGACTGATTGGATGAAGACAGCAGGAAAGCAGAAGTTCAGAAGAACGAAAGCATCTCTATATGCTTATCTGAAATTCTCACCAATGAATTACATAAGTGTTTCTATCTTTATTTTCTGTCTATTTATTATTTAATTTCAAAAACTCCATAATCAATTAATATCTGCCTGACTGAGATTTACAAGGTGACCATAGCTTGCTTCATACCAACAATCTCCGTGGGATCGACCCTTACTCACGTAAGGTTTTATTACTTGGACGACCCAGTGCACTTGCTGGTTAGTTGTGTGAAGTTGTGAAGTTATGCTTGGACCATGGTATTGTGCACCAGTATTGGTGCCATTGCCAGGGAGAGAACGAACAAAAAATTTTACAACCTCAGAGTAACAATTTCGCATGTATCAATGTCTTAAAGATATGAATGTCCTATGAATCCATCATCCTTCTTAAATGAAAATTGTTTTCTAAAAAAGAAAAAGAAGTACATGAATTTCGAATTTTAAAATAGTTTAATTATTTTGATGTGGTGGCAATACTTTTTGTTTTCTGAATGAATGCCTGAACAGTGCATATTTCTTTTGAATTTGTTGTTTTTGAATGTTAAAATTGTTGGCTCTTGAAAGAATGATGAAAAAAGAGAAATATTATTTGATAATCTGAAAAATCATAAAAATGATTCTTGAAGCAAGAAAAAGCAGTGAAGAACAAAGCTTGCAGAAAAAAATGCGAAAAAAAAGAGAGCAAGAAAAAGAAAAAGCAAGCAGAAAAAGCCAAAAGCTCTTTAAACCAAAAGGCAAGAGCAAAAAGCTAATAGCCCTTAAAACCAAAAGGCAAGGGTAATAAAAAGGATCCAAGGCTTTGAGCATCAATGGATAGGAGGGCCTAAAGGAATAAAATCCTAGCCTTAGCGGCTAAACCAAGCTGTCCCTAACCATGTGCTTGTGGCGTGAAGGTGTCAAGTGAAAACTTGAGACTGAGCGGTTAAAGTCGAGGTCCAAAGCAAAAAAAAAAAAAAAATAGAGTGTGCTTAAGAACCCTGGACACCTCTAATTGGGGACTTTAGCAAAGCTGAGTCACAATCTGAAAAGGTTCACCCAGTTATGTGTCTGTGGCATGTATGTATCCGGTGGTAATACTGGAAAATAGAGTGCTTAGGGCCACAGCCAAGACTCATAAAGTAGCTGTGTTCAAGAATCAACATACTGAACTAGGAGAATCAATAACACTATCTAAATTCTGAGTTCCTATAGATGCCAATCATTCTGAACTTCAAAGGATAAAGTGAGATGCCAAAACTGTTCAGAAGCAAAAAGCTAATAGCCCCGCTCATCTAATTAACACTGATCTTCATAGATATTTTTGGAATTCATTGTATATTCTCTTCTTTTTATCCTACTTTGTTTTTAGTTGCTTGGGGACAAGCAACAATTTAAGTTTGGTGTTGTGATGAGCGGATAATTTATACGCTTTTTGGCATTGTTTTCACTTAGTTTTTAGTATGATTTAGTTGGTTTTTAGTATATTTTTATTAGTTTTTTAATTAAAAATCACATTTCTGGACTTTACTATGAGTTTGTGTGTTTTTCTGTGATTTCAGGTATTTTCTGGCTGAAATTGAGGGAGCTGAGCAAAAATCTGATTCAGGCTGAAAAAGGACTGCTGATGCTGTTGGATTCTGACCTTCCTGCACTCAAAGTGGATTTTCTGAAGCTACAGAACTCCAAATTGTGCGCTCTCAATTGAGTTGGAAAATAGACATCCAGGGCTTTCCAGAAATATATAATAGTTCATATTTCGCTCAAGGATAGATGATGTAAACTGGCGTTCATCACCAATTCCATGTTGTAGTCTGGCGTCCAGCGCCAGAAACAAGTTACAAGTTAGAGTTCAACGCCAGAAACAGGTTACAACCTGGTGTTGAATGCCCAAAACAGCCCAGGCACGTGAGAAGCTTAAGTCTCAGCCCCAGCACACACCAAGTGGGTCCCAGAAGTGGATTTCTGCACTATCTGTCATAGTTTACTCATTTTCTATAAACCTAGGTTACTAGTTTAGTATTTAAACAACTTTTAGAGATTTATTTTGCATCTCATGACATTTTAGATCTGAACTTTGTAATCTCTGACAGCATAAGTCTCTAAACTCCATTGTTGGGGGTGAGGAGCTCTGCTGTGTTTCGATGAATTAATGCAACTATTTCTGTTTTCTATTCAAACACACTTGTTTCTATCTAAGATGTTCATTCGCACTTCAATATGATGGATGTGATGATCCGTAACAGTCATCACCATTCTCAACCTATGAATGCGTGCCTGACAACCACCTCCGTTCTACTTTCGATTGAATGAATATCTCTTGGATTCCTTAATCAGAATCTTCGTGGTATAAGCTAGAATCCATTGGCAGCATTCTTGAGAATCTGGAAAGTCTAAACCTTGTCTGTGGTATTCCGAGTAGGATTCAGGGATTGAATGACTATGACGAGCGTCAAACTCGCGAGTGTTAGGCGTAGTGACAGACGCAAAAGGATCAATTGATCCTATTCTGACATGATCGAGAACCGACAGATGATTAGCCGTGCGGTGATAGCGCACCTGGACCTTTTTCACTGAGAGGACGGATAGTAACCATTGACAACGGTGATCCACCAACACACAGCTTGCCATAGGAGGAACCTTGTGTGCGTGAAGAAGAAGACAAGGAGAAAGCAGATATTCAGAAGACAAAGCATCTCCAAAACTCCAACATATTCTCCATTACTGCATACCAAGTATTTATTTTATGTTCCCTTGTTCATTTGCAAGTCAACAGATAATTATAATTGACCTCCTAACTGAGATTTACAAGATAACCAGAGATTGCTTCAAACCAACAATCTCCGTGGGATTCGACCCTTACTCACGTAAGGTATTACTTGGACGACCCAATGCACTTGCTGGTTAGTTGTGCGGAATTACATAGTGTGAAGTAATTTTCGTGCACCAGGTTGCAACCTGTGCTTTGATGTTGGTTATGTGAATATGTGAATAATGTTGATAGTTTACTTGATTTCATTATTTTGTTTTTAGTTTAGATTTCTTTTAATGCATGAGCTATGACTTCTAAGTTGAATGACTCGTTCCCAACCAAATTCTAGCTTAGCCGAGTTTGATCCCGAGATTGAAAGAACTTTGTTACACACTCGGCAAGCTAGGCGGCGGTTGGATTACACGCCTAGTGCTTCGGCCTCTCTTGAGGAACCTTCCAAAACACTAGACGGAACTGAGAGTGACTTAGAGTCTACAACTTCCTATTCTTTTGTTGGCACTACTCATACATCTTTGCATCCTACAGGTGAAAACTACATGGCAGAGCCACGTAGGATTACCTTGCATGAACAAGGAGCACCAGACCTCATTCTTCAACCGTTGCAAGTTAGGTATCCGAATCTTGATCCAAACTTTGAGTTGAAGAATAGTCTAATTAATTTGCTTCCTAAGTATCATGGTCTATCGGGCCAAGACCCCATTAGGCATTTGAGAGACTTTCAAGTTGCTTGTTCTACGGCTTGAAGGCATGGTGCCGATGAGATTGCTATCATGGTTTTTGCTTTCCCCTTCTCTCTTGAGGGGTCGGTAAAAGAGTGGTTCTACTCCCAACCGGATGAAGTTGTGACCGAATGGGACTTATTGAGAAGAGAGTTTTTAGACAAGTTCTTTCCGTCGGAGAAGACCGACTATATCCGGAAGGAAATTTCTGGTATAATGCGAAAAGACCAAGAGACCCTATATGAATATTGGACTCGATTCAAGAGGTTGTTAGAATCTTGTCCACATCATGGGTTAGACATTCACTTGCTCATTAGCTATTTCACTGGAGGTCTTTGTGCTACAGATAAGAGATTGCTCACCGCTTCTAGTGGTGGTTCCCTTTCTAAGAACAAGACGGCGGCGGAAGCATGGAGCTTGATAAATGATGTCGCCGAGGCTACACAACATGTAAGGGTGAGGAACAACCCTCTCAAGAGTGTGGTGGAAGCACTTTCCGAATCGGCTTTGACTAAAGTGCTTGTAGACATGACCACTCTCCTCACGAAGATTCGCAAAGTACAAAAGGCATTTCACTTGATCCAAGCCATCCAAGTCCCACCTCAAATCCTCCAACTTGAAGGACCTCCTAGAGTATGTGGTTTATGCTCTAGTACCGCACATTACCGCACATTACACTCTCGCGGTAGCTAATGTGAACTACAACAACCGTCCACCCTATCAATCTCAAGGTCAAAACAATTACTCTCTTGGTAATAGTTCTAATCAAGGGTGGAGGGACAATGCCCAATGGAACAACCATAATCAAAGATGGAACCAAGGAAACTCATCCTCTCATTATCACAATAACACCAACCAAAACCACCATAACCAACCATACCAACACTTACAACGAAACCACAACAACAACCATAGATACCAAATGCCTCACCAATGACAACAAACCAATCAACCCTCTTCTTCTCCCACCAACCAAGGTGATGACTCTAACCGTGCACTCTACCAAGAGCAAGAGAGACTTAGGGCTATGATGGAGAAACATGAAGAGAGCAATAGGACTCTCACTGAATAAGTTAGCACTATGAGTGTCCAAATGTCTTCCATAGCCGAAATTCTCTCAAGGTTGACCTTACCTCCTACCAACAATACCAATATCAACCAAGCCTCTAGCTCATCTAGCCTTCCTTCTCATCCTCTCCCAAACCCAAAGGGTAGCATCAATGCAATTACCTTGAGGAGTGGCACAACGCTTGAGGAAGTTGAACCCAATCCCATCAAGTTGGCGAAGGATGTTCCTAATGCAAAAGTTGGTGAAACAATGGAGATAGATGAAGATGAAAAGGAGGAAGAAGTTGCAAAGGAAGAAGAAGAACAATTGAGGGCCAAGGAACTGAAGCGGAAGAGCAACTTAGAGGAACAAATTTCCATACCTTTCCCTACGTTAGCCAAGAAGGCCAAGAAGCATGAGGAGCTTGATTCATACATAGTGCAAATCTTCAAAAATGTGGAGGTAACTATTCCACTCTTTGATGCCATACATCAAGTTCTGAAATATGCTAAGTTCCTTAAGGATGTGTGCATTCATAAAGAGAAGATTGGTGGACTAGGAATGAATCTATTAGGCAATTCTATTTTTTCTGTGATGGATGATTTTCCTAGAAAATATAGTGATCCCGGCCCTTGCTTGGTATCTTGTATGATGGTGAGATTCAACTTAAGGATTGCATGTGTGACCTAGGGTCGTGTGTGAGCATTATGCTACTCTCTATTTATGAGAAGTTGAACCTTGTACCGTTGAGGCAATCTGGAGCCAGGTTTGTGCTTGCGGACAAGAGTATAATTTCAGTTGTGGGAATTTCTGAGAATGTGTTGATGAGAATTCAGGACTTAATCTTTCCAGTGGATTTTCATATCTTAGAGACACCTCCCGTTGATTCGGATAGGCCATCCTCCATCTTACTTGGGAGGCCATTCTTAAAGACATCCCGGTTTAAATTAGATGCATTTTTTGGGGATTACTCATTTGAGGCCAAAAGGAAGGTGGTGGAGTTTGATGAGCGGATAATTTATACCCTTTTTGGCATTGTTTTTACATAGTTTTTAGTATATTTTAGTTACTTTTTATTGGATTTTTATTAGTTTTTATTTAAAAATCACATTTTTGGACTTTACTATGAGTTTGTGTGTTTTTCTGTAATTTCAGGTATTTTCTGGCTGAAATTGAGGGACCTGAGCAAAAATCTTATTCAGAGGCTGAAAAAGGACTGGAGATGCTGTTGGATTTTGACCCTCTTGCAGTCGAAGTAGATTTTTTGGTATTACAGAGGCCCAATTGGCGCGCTCTTAATTGCGTTGGAAAGTAGACATCTTGTGCTTTCCAGCAATATATAATAGTCTATACTTTGCCCGAGATTTGATGGCCCAAACTGGCGTCCAAAGCCAGCCTAAAACATCCTGGCGTAAAACGCCAGAACTGGCATGATTCTTGGCGTTAAACGCCCATTTTGGCACCCAGGGTGGCGTTTAACTCCAATTTTGGGGATATGAACGTGAAAGCTTGAAAGCTCAGCCCAGGCACGCACCAAGTGGGTCCCAGAAGTGGATTTCTGCACTATCTGCACTTAGTTACTTATTTTCTGTAAACCTAAGTTACTAGTCTAGTATAAAAACTACTTTTAGAGATTCATGTTTGGTACCTTATGACATTTTACACTTCATATTGTATCTTCTACGGTATGAGTCTTGATGACTTGCATCATCTACCCTTCTTTCTTGCATAAAGAAGACCATAAAAGAGCATAAATCTCATTTGATTAGTACAATTCATGCATTATTTGATGAATATTATGGTACACCACTTTGAGATGAGTTGTGCTGAATTTCAGGTGAAAAAGGCATCAAAAATGGGAAGAAGACAAACAAGAAGCTGGGTGTGTGAAACTGGCGTGCCACTTGTGAGCAAACGCCACAAAAATGGACTGGCGTGGCACGCCAGGAGCTAGTCGTGGCACGCCAGTACTACATTCCAGAGAGGGAGATCCAAGCATGCATGTGGGCGTGGCACGCCAAGGACTGGGCGTGGCACGCTAATACATTTTTCCAGAGAGCTACAATGGAGGACACAAAAGGAGCGTGGCACGCCAGGCTGGGCGTGGCACGCCTGACCCATCAACTACTATGGGCGTGCCACTTGAGCAAAGGGGCGTGGCACGCCAACTCACCATTCCAAGAAGAACCTTCACTATGGCGTGCCACTTGGTGTCGAAGGCGTGGCACGCCAGCCCCAAGAAGTCACTTGGGCGTGCCACTTGAGAACCCAAGTGTGGCACGCCAAGCTTGAAGAGTTCACAAATCCATGGGCGTGCCACTTGAGCAGCATGGCATGGCACACTGGTACAACAATCCAGAGAAGGGGCTGAAGGCAATTGAAGACTGGGCATGCCACTTGAGCAACCAGGCGTGGCACGCCAATGCACAAAGGACCAGAAGCAAGGACTGGGCGTGCCACTTGGTATCGAAGGCGTGGCACGCCAACCTTAGCATTTCACTACAGCGTGCCACTTGAAGGCTGAGGCGTGGCACGCCAACTACTGGAACCAAGATAAGATCATGGGCGTGGCACGCCAGCCTTTAGGCATGGCACGCTGGTATAAGTTTTCAGAGAGGATGAAGGAGGCCAATTACATGGGGCGTGCCACTTGGTATCGAAGGCGTGGCACGCCATTCACCATTCTTCACTTAGGCGTGCCACTTGAGCAACCAGGCGTGGCTCGCCAGTGTCATTCAGAGAGCAAGAAGCATTCGGACGTGCCACTTGAGTTCGTGGCGTGGCACGCCAAAATAGAGGAACCACTCACTCACAAAAGGGGCGTGGCACGCCATACCCTGGGCGTGCCACGCTAGTTCAACTTTCCAGAGAAGCTTAGCTAAGCATAGAGCAAGGGCGTGGCACGCCAGACCTTGGGCCTGGCACGCCAGACCTTGGGTGTGGCACGCCAGTTCAAGTTTCAAGAGGCAAAGAGAAGTGAGAAAGGCAAGGGACGTGCCACTTGGGTTCGAAGGCGTGGCACGCCAACACAAGAATTTTACTATGGCATGCCACCCCATTTTTCTTGCCTCTCAGACCTTTACTGATCAAAGGAGCCTTTTACAATTAGAAATTTGCAAAAGTGTATTCCGGGATACAATCCTGAATTTGTATAATTCAAAGAAAAAAAAAAAGAAATGGTTGGTATGTTACTGTTTTTTTTTTTAAACGATATAAGATCCCTTAAGTAATGTCTAAACCTAATGATTCAAGGAAAAGCTAAAAGATCCTGGACCAAGTAAATACCAATTCAAAATTGTCGCAATAATTCTATTACCCCAATAATTCTATTACTTCTATTAAATACAATGAAGAGAAAAGGATTAGATTCGAAGAAAAAAGAGGATAAATAGATTAATAAGATTTTTCCCTCTGCCTCTGGTTGTCGCGCAATCCTTTCTACTGCTTGCCCTGCAGCAGTGCCTTGGCCAACCCCAGGTCCAATAGAAGCAAGCCCTACAGCCAACCCAGCAGCAACAACGGAAGCAGCAGCAATTAGTGGATTCATGATAAGTTCCTCTCATCCAAAAAAGGGGAAATGGTTAATGATACAAGCAACCAATTTTGACTTGAATTTTTCAATTAATAATAAAGATTTATTCAGTCGAAATAATTGAGGAAAAAAATGAAGAAAAAAATAAAGAAAGAATATTTATTGAACTGTTGGAGCTACTTCGATATTTCTCTATTTTTCTATTCCCATAGTTTTTGTAAATCCATACAACTTTTGTTCTTATCTTCCCTTAAAATAAAATTTTGGAACCATTCTTTTCTTTTAGAATTTTCTTGATTCAATTTCGTTAGTCATTCATCAAGATTCAATTCATAATTACAGATGAATATAGAAGGGCTTCATTTTTTTGAATCCCTATCGAAATTGACAGTAGCAGGACAAATTTGGATAACTATATTTATAGTTGGTTTCTAGATAATTCGTTAACATCCAATATCTAGTATCACATATACATGTATTTCTTCTATACCATAAACCAATTGTTTGTGTATTCAATTGGATTCGAGAAGCATTCTTTGAAACCTTTCAAAAGACTTAAAAAAAAAAGAAAGAGTTTCCCTTTAGCTATTGTTAGAGGGACGAGCATGCCACTTGAAGGATTGGGCGTGGCACGCCAAGCTAGAAATAAAGGGCACGTGACACGCCAGAAAAGCGCCAGCCACACGCCAGCTGAGAAGTCATGCTTATTTAGTGTTTTCTTTTCCCTCCAAAATGTAATTTTCCTTTTTTACTTTTGTAATTCTTTTATTTTACTAGGAGTAGTATAAAGACCCCCAAGGAGTACTGAAGAAAGGGGGGTTAAGCAGTCAGTTGTAGATTCACTTTTACACTTCACTTTTGAGTACTTTTTGAGCTATGAGTACCTAACTTCCCTCTCATTGAGAGAGGGAGCTCTGTTGTACTTGATGGATTGATAATAGTGAAATTCTTCTTCTCTTCATCTTCTCTTTGATTTGCTAGAAGAAATTTCGTTCTTAATGCTTAGTGTTCAATTATCTTGGAAAAGAGATTGAATGCAATTGGGTTTCATGGGAACCTTGGGAAAGGAAACATGAAATCATGCTTGAAATCCATTCTCACACTAGAGTAGAATTTGGGTTTTGGTGTTTGGATATATGACATATAATCCTCCCTCTAGCTGGACCTATAATGGTGTGTGGTATAATCAGGGACCAAGCATATCTCTCTTTATGAGCAATTAGACCAAGGAATTGGCTATTGATCAAGATCTGAGAGATTGAGTCACCAAGGGATTGGGACTCAATCAATCATGATTGCCAAGAGGTCAATGAGTTGCATGATTGAAGAGGATATAAGCTAGATTTGATCCAAAGAGACAACATCTCCCAATCTCAATGAATTTCCCCATTCTTATCTATCCATTTCTTTATAGCTTATTTTTACATTCAGCAATTCCCCATTCCTATTTACATTCAAGTCATTTATGATTCTGCACTTTACATTCTGCCATTTATATTTCTGCACTTTATCGCTCTCCTTTATATTCTAGTCATTTACATTTATGTCCTTTACAATTCTGCACTTCACAATCCTATTAATCCGCTTAACTAATTCATCAATTGATTAAAATTGCTCGAATTTGCCAATCTCTGTGGATACGATCCCACTCCACTGTGGGTTATTACTTGACGACAATTTTGGTGCGCTTGCCAAAAGATGGGTGTTGCTTCTGCAAGAGTTTGATATAGAAATAAGAGACAGAAAAGGGACAGAGAACCAAGTAGCAGATCACCTGTCCCGGATAGAACCAGTAGAAGGGGCGTCCCTCCCTCCTACTGAGATCTCTGAAACCTTTCCGGATGAGCAACTCTTTGCCATTCAGGAATTACCATGGTTTGCAGACATTGCAAACTATAAAGCTGTGAGATTCATACCCAAAGAGTACAGTAAGCAACAAATGAAAAAATTGATTTCTGATGTAAAGTACTACCTGTGGGATGAACCATATCTCTTTAAGAAGTGTACAGACAGAGTAATCCGCAGATGTGTGCCTAGAGAAGAGGCACAGAAGATCCTACGGCATTGCCATGGATCACAATATGGAGGACATTTTGGAGGTGAGCAAACAGCCACCAAGATTCTCCAATGTGGTTTCTACTGGCCCACTCTCTATAGAGACTCCAGAGAGTTTGTACGTAACTGTGACAGTTGTCAGAGAGCTGGTAATATGCCTCACGGTTATGCCATGCCTCAATAAGGGATCCTAGAGATTGAGTTGTTTGATGTATGGGGTATTGACTTCATGCGGCCTTTCCCACCATCATATTCAAACACTTATATTCTGGTGGTAGTAGACTATGTATCTAAATGGGTAGAAGCAATTGCAACACCCACTAATGATACTAAGACAGTGATGAAGTTCCTCCAGAAGAATATCTTCAGCAGGTTCGGTGTCCCTAGGATACTAATCAGTGGTGGAGGCACTCATTTCTGCAATAAACAGCTTGACTCTGCTCTGGTACGATATGGAATTAACCATAAAGTGGCGACTCTATATCATCCATAGATAAATGGGCAGGCTGAAGTCTCGAATAGAGAACTAAAATGAATCCTGGAACGGACTGTAAGTACCCGTAGAAGGTATTGGGTAAGAAGTCTGGATGACGCTCTGTTGGCATACAGAGCAGCATTCAAGACTCCTATAGGGACCTCTCCATACCAACTTGTGTATGGAAAAGCCTGTCATCTGCCAGTGGAACTGGAACACAAGGCCTATTGGGCAACTAGGTTCCTAAACCTTGATGCTAAGATAGCTAGAGGAGTTTAGACTCAATGCTTTCGAAAATGCTAAAATCTATAAAGAAAAAGCAAAAAGATGGCATGACAAAAGGCTGTCATCTAGAGTCTTTGAGCTAGGACAGAAGGTCCTGCTGTGAAGTCCAGCTATTATCAAATCAAATTAGATGTTTATAACAATTATATAAGTCCATTTAATTTTGTTGTCCATGTTTATTGATGCTTTTTCAGTGAACAAGTCAAAGGTATGAAGGTTCAGAATATAAAGCAGAAGAATCACAGAGTAAAAGAGCTCACTGGCATCAAAACACCAGTAAAGAGGAAATCTGGGCATTAAATGCCAGAATAACTATCATTCTGGGCATTTAACGCCAGTAAAGATATCATTCTGGGCGTTAAACGCCAGAATGGGCAGCATTCTGGGCATTTAACGCCAGACTTGGCAGCATTCTGGGTGTTCAGAAAAATGCCCAGTAAGGAAGGATTTCTGGCGTTTAACACCAGCCAGGTATCCTGGCTGGGGGTTAAACGCCCAAAATGGCCACCAGATGGGTGTTAATTGCCAGAACAGCTAGGGGATAGGTAATTTTGTTTCAAATTCAATTTTTTTTCGAATTTTCATGTTTTAAATCAAAATTTTCTGCATCCAAACATTACAAACATTCATTTTTAATTTCCATTCACAAAAATTTATAATCTTATAAATTCTTCTTGATTATTTTTCAATTCTTCTCAATTCTTTTTCGAAACTCATTCATCTTTCCAATTTCTTTTCAAATCTTTTTCATTCATTCATATCATCTTTTATTTCTTAGATGCATAAACAAAACAATTCAGATTTAACTTCCTCATATCTTTTTTATATCTTTAAATTTTTGAAAAGAATCTTATCTTTTTCATATCATGTTTATCTTTTATCAATCATATCCTTCCCTCATATCTTTTTTCCAAAATTTCGAAACCATTCCCCCTTCCCCTCTATTTATACATTCGGCCACCCCCATTCCTCCATCATTCGAATCCTTCTCTCCACCTATTCATCTTCTTTCCTTACTTTTGCTTGAAGACAAGAAAACCTCTAAGTTTGGTGTGATTTTCTGTGATCACTGACCAAGATCATGGCCCCTAAAGGAAAATAAACCACTCTAAGAGGCAAGAAAGAAAATAGTCCAAAACCACAATAGATGCATGAGAGGTTTTGCACCAAAGAACATGCAGATCATTACCTCAAAATAGTGTGCAGAAGATCAGTGATCCCAGAAGTCAAATTCAATCTGAAAGAAGACGAATATCCGGAGATTCAAGAGTAGATTCGAAACAGAGGCTGGGAAATCCTAGCTAATCCTGAGATGAATGTGGGAAGAAACATGGTCCAGGAATTCTATGCAAATCTGTGGCTGACAGATAAGCAAAGAATGGAGGGAACTGCCTTCCACACTTTTCGAACCATGGTCAGAGGGAGGATTATCTACTTCCATCTTGACAAAGTGAGAGAAGTCCTCAAACTTCCTCAACTGCAGGATGATCCAGAATCCTTTAATAGGAGAATGGCTAAAGATAAAAAGCTAGATCAAGTTCTAGAGGACATATGCCTCCTTGGAACCAAGTGGATAACCAATGCAAAAGGTGTTCCAAACCAACTGAAGAGAGGAGACCTCAAGCCAGTTGCTAGGGTCTGGCTGGATTTTATTGGGCGATCTATACTTCCCACCAGTAACCGCTCTGAAGTCACTATCAAAAGAGCAGTGATGATTCACTGTATTATGTTGGGAAAAGAAATGGAGGTTCATCAGCTAATTCCTTGTGAAATTTACTTATTTGCAAACAAGGAATCCACTGAAGCCAAATTGGCTTACCCAAGCTTGATCAGTTTGTTATGTAAAGATGCGGGAGTACAGATAGGTGTGGATGAGTATATCCCAGTTGAACACCTAATCACCAAAAGGGTAATGGATGGACCTCAAGTTCAAGACAACCTCACCAAGAGGAGGGCGCATGAGCTCCTCCCTGAAATTCCTCAATTTGAATATTGGGCCCGCTTAGAAGCATCTGTCAACAAGCTGCAAGAATCTATGGATCAACTCAAAGAAGAGCAGCAGAATCAGAACAGCATGCTCTACAAACTGCTCAGAGAACAAGAGGAGGAAGGGTATGAGCTACAGGAACTAAAGCTCCAGAAGCTGATCCTTGAAGAGCCGGACATCCCACAGATTGAAGGAGCACCTATTTCTCAAAATAAAGGTTGTTGAGTCGTAACTCGGTGATAACTTTTATTAGAAACCTATTTTAAGAGTTACATAAGGATTAGTATTAGAGTCATTTATTTTTATGTCTTTAATTTCCTTTTTTTTAATATTATTTGTCTGCTTTTTATGTTTATTTTATGTCTTATTCCATGATCAATAAAGTTTAGAGTCTATGTCTTAAAGCTATGAATGATTCCATGAATCCATCACCTTTCTTAATTGAATAATATTTTTATTTGCAAAAGAAAAAGAAGTACATGGGCTTCGAATTTTATCTTGAAATTAGTTTAATTATTTTGATGTGGTGGCAATATTTTTTGTTTTATGAATGAATGCTTGAACAGTGCATATTTTTGAATTTGTTGTTCATGGATGTTAAAATTGTTGGCTCTTGAAAGAATAAAGAAAAAGGAGAAATGTTATTGATAATCTGAAAAATCATAAAATTGATTCTTGAAGTAAGAAAAAGCAGTAAAAAGCTTGCAGGAAAAAAGTGGCGAAAAAAAAGAGAGAGAAAAAAAGAGAGAAAAAGAAAGAAAAAGAAAAAGCAAAAAAAAAAAAGCCAATAACCCTTTAAACCAAAAGGCAAGGGTAAAAAGGATCCAAGGTTTTGAGCATTAATGGATAGGAGGGCCCAAGGGAATAAAATCCTGACCTAAGCGGCTAAACCAAGCTGTCCCTAACCATGTGCTTGTGGCGTGAAGGTGTCAAGTGAAAAGCTTGAGACTGAGCGGTTAAAGTTGTGGTCCAAAGCAAAAAGAGTGTGTTTAAGAGCTCTGGGCACCTCTAACTGGGGACTCTAGCAAAGCTGAGTCACAATCTGAAAAGGTTCACCCAGTTATGTGTCTATGGCATTTATGTATCCGGTGGTAATATAGGAAAACAAAATGCTTAGGGTCACGGCCAAGACTCATAAAGTAACTGTGTTCAAGAATCAACATACTGAACTAAGAGAATCAATAACACTATCTGAATTCTGAGTTCCTATAGATGCCAATCATTCTGAACTTCAAAGGATAAAGTGAGATGCCAAAATAGTTCAGAAGCAAAAAGGCTACAAGTCCCGCTCATCTAATTGGAACTAAGTTCATTGATAAGTTTAGAATTCATTGTATATTCTCTTCTTTTTATCCAAGTTTTTAATTTCAGTTGCTTAGGGACAAGCAATAATTTAAGTTTGGTGTTGTGATGAGCAGATAATTTATACCCATTTTGCCATTGTTTTTACATAGTTTTTTGTATGTTTTAGTTACTTTTTGTTAGATTTTTATTAGTTTTTATTTAAAAATAACATTTTTGGACTTTACTATGAGTTTGTGTGTTTTTCTAGAATTTTAGGTATTTTCTGGCTAAAATTGAGGGACCTGAGCAAAAATCTTATTCAGAGGCTGAAAAAGGACTGCAGATGCTGTTGGATTTTGACCCTCCTGCACTCGAAGTGGAGTTCTAGAGCTGCAGAAGCCCAATTGGTGCACTCTTAATTGCGTTGGAAAGTAGACCTCTTGGGCTTTCCAGAAATATATAATAGTCCATATTTTGCTCTAGATTTGATGGCCCAAACTGGCGTCCAAAGCCAGTCTAAAACTTTCTGGCGTAAAACGCCAGAACTGGCATGATTCTTGGCGTTAAACGCCCATTTTGCCACCCAGGGTGGCGTTTAACTCCAATTTTGGGCATATGCACGTGAAATCTTGAAAGCTCAGCCCAGGCATGCACCAAGTGGGTCCCAAAAGTGAATTTCTGTACTATCTGCACTTAGTTACTCATTTTCTGTAAACCTAAGTTACTAGTCTAGTATAAAAAATACTTTTAGAGATTCATTTTTGGTACCTCATTACATTTTACACTTCATATTGTATCTTCTACGGTATGAGTCTCTAAACCCCATAGGTGGGGGTGAGGAGCTCTACTGTGTTTCAATGGATTAATGTAATTACTACTGTTTTCTATTCAATCACGCTTGATTCTATTCTAAGATACTCACTCGTACTTCAATATAGAGAATATGATGATTCGTGACACACATCATTATCCTCAACATATGAACGCGTGCCTGACAACCTTTCCCGTTCTATCTGAGGTCAACGTAGTCATTGGGCGATAGCTTGAGTGCGTATCTCTTGGGTTTCTAATCCACGGACCGAGTCCAGAGGTTAGAACCTTTGTGGTATAGGCTAGAACCCATTGGCAGCATTCCTGGGATCCGGAAAGTCTAAACCTTGTCTGTGGTATTCTGAGTAGGATCCGGGAAGGGATGAGTGTGACGAGCTTCAAACCTGCGAATGTTGGGCGCAGTGACAGTGTGCAAAAGGATAAGGGTCCTATTCCGATGTTAGTAGGAACTGACAGATGATTAGCAGTGCGGTAGCTGTACTTGGTAGTTTTCGTCTGAGACGAGAAATCCGAGAGTTGATTAGCCGTGCAGAGATCGTACTTGGTATTTTTCATCCGAGAGGATCATACAGCTTGCCATTGAAGGAAGCCATGCATGTTTGGAGAAGAAGACAGTAGGAAAGCAGAGATTCAGATGACAGAGCATCTTCGGAACCTCAGCCTGTTTCTCATTACTGAATCACAAGTAATATTTATTTCATGTTATTTATTTTTCATAAATACAATCACTCTTATCATTAATCTCCTGACTAAGATTTACAAAATAACCATAGCTTGCTTCAAGCCGGCAATCTCCGTGGGATCGACCCTTACTCATGTAAGGTATTACTTGGACTACCCAGTGCACTTGCTGGTTAGTTGTGCGGAGTTGTGAAAAGTGTAATCACAACTTCGTGCACCAGAGTTCAAATTAGAGGAAACCATGAGGCAACCTCTAGAGGTACACTCAATTTTTGGCTGTGACATTGTTGAAGATGATGTAGTTGAAGAACACTTTGGGAATGATGATGAGATAAGCTTCAATAGAGATTTGGGTATAGGAGGAGTTAGCAAGGAAAAGGCGAAGGATCCACGACTTCCATATCCTCAAGTAAACAAGGCACCCAATCATGGTGCAATTGACAAGTGGAAGCATCTCCCCTTGAAGGACACTCTTACCAAGGCCAATAAGAAGGACACGATGGATGTCTTTAAGGATGTTCCAAAAAGATGATCTCAAGCTCATGACCGTCCAACTTAAGGACGTTAAAGAAAAGTGCTAGGTAGAAAACACCCCACCGTGGTATGATCCTCCTTGTATATAGTTTCTTGCATGAAGTTTTAGAGTCTTTGGTTGATTTTATGTTTTTTTGATTTTGTTAAGTCGTTTAATTGTGTTTGACCTTGTTTGATTTTGTTGTGCTTGTTAGTGTCCTCATGAGGATTTCAATGATCTTGGTATTGATTAAATTGGCAATTTTGAAGAAAGATGCTTGATTTTGAGTATCGCCTGAAATTCTAAGTATTTTTGAAGTGTCTAGCTTGAATGAATGCCAAGATTATGGTATAATTATCTCCCTCATGTTGTTTAAAAAAAAATCATCCCACACGTAGGCGTTGATGACACGTACGCGTCGATTGCATTTCTACAACTCCCGGTACAAAAACCAGAGAGTTGTGGTGGAAATGTGCGAATTTTATGCTGGGAGCACAATTTCCACGCGTACGCGTCACTTGTCCATTTCGCACACCCACGCGTGAGCGTGGGCGACACATGCGCATCATTTGCTGAACTCGCAACTCCTGGTACAAAAACCAGAGAGTTGTGCGAGTTTTGTGCTACCTTTATGCGGGGAGCACAAACTCACCCCACGCGTGCGCGTCAGCGCGTACGCGTCCCATACCAATTTTGCTCTCAACGCGTATGCGTGGACGACGCTTACGCGTCACTCGTTTTTCCCCTCTTCCACGCGTGCACGTGGGCGAGGCGCACGCGTCGTATGCCCTACTCAGCTGGCTGGGTACACTGCCCTATTTGCTCCCATTTCCATTTCTTTCTTCTACTCTTTCTCCCTTTCTTCTTCCTTCTCCTAACCACCTCTTCTCTGCCGACTACCATCGGTGACTTCAACCACCGTTGACCACCACCTCCCGTGGTCCCACATTTCTCTCTCCTCTTTTATCTCTCCTATTTTCTCTCTCCTCTCTTTTTTCTTTCTCTCCTCTTTTTCTCACTTATACTCAATCTCACTTTCTCCCTCCTTTCAAGGTTTTATTTCTCTTCTTTCTCTTTTGTTTCTTTTTAATTTTTTCTTTACTATTTGATGAGCAGATTTTTCGTATGGTTTAGAATTTCATAAATGAAATCTCGTTGCAGGTATAGTTTCTAAACCAACAAATAATCCTTTCATGTAAAAAAATTGTTTGTCACAAGTACAAACCCCAATAAAAATAAACCGAAGTATTTAAACCTCGGGTCATCTCTCAAAGGAATTACAGGAAAGTGTTCTTATTATTGGTTATGGATTGTATATCTTTGGGGTTTTGGATAAGAATCAAGAAAAGTAAATGACAAGAAAGTAAATGAACTCAAATAATAAAGAGGTCTTGGAAAGGGTTGATGGTTAAGGTTCTTTATCCTTGTTACTAACCACAACATGATAATTGTAATGATTAATCTCATTAAGTCATCCTCTAACAAGTGAAGGAAAGTTAAATCAGCTACACCAATCCTAATCCATAAGTCCTAGCCACTCACCAATTAACTTAGTGAGAGCTAGTGTCAATGGACACCAATTATCAAGACTTGGACATTAGCAACTCAATTTTACCTAAGTTACCATCCCAAGCCAAGAACACAAAAATCTACTTTAACATCCTTCCAAGCATTTAATCAAACACTTGGAAGGCATAAAACAAAAGCAAAATAAGATTGCAAGGAATTTAAATCTATAACTACCAAAAGCAAGGAATTAACAACAACAAAGTAAATTAACAATAAAGGAAATCAAACATAAATTGCATTAAAAGAAAAATAGAAGGAATAAGAGTGCATTAACAACAAAGTAAACAAATACAAGGAATGAAATGCTAAACTAGGAAAGCAAGGGTAGAGGAATAAGAAATTGGAAAAGAAAAGTAAATCAAAGCAAGAATTAAACCTAGATCTAAGAAATCCTAATCTACATCTAACCTAATTCTAGAGAGAAGAGAGAGCTTCTCTCTCTAGAAACTAACTAAAGCATGATCAAAACTAAACTATGTGTTCCCCCGCTTTGACTCCTCTTGATTTTTGCATGTAATAGGCTCAAAAATGAGTTGGATTTGGCCATGGGAAGCTCAGAAATCGCCCCCAAGCATTTTCACATTAATGAAGTCACGTGTGAGCTGTGATGCGTACGCGTCGCTTGGCATTTTACGTTCCACGCGTACACGTCATGTCACGCGTACGCGTCGCCTGGCGACTTCAAATCCACGCGCGCGTGTCTGCCACGCGTACGCGTCGATGAATGCACTCCCAATCCTTGATTTTCCATGATTTCTCCACTTTGCATGCTTTTCTCTTTACTCATTTGATCCATTCCTAGCCTTTTCAACCTGAATTCACTAACAAACACATCAAGGCATCTAGTGGAATCAAAGGTGAATTAAAATTAACCAATTAAGGGCCTAAAAAGCATGTTTTCACTCTTAAGCACAAATTAGGGAGAATATACAAAACCATGCTATTTTAGTGAATAAATGTGGGAAAAGGTGATAGAATCCCTTAAATTCAAGATAAAATGCACCACGAAATAGTGGTGCATCAAATATTCCCACACTTAAACCAAGCATATCCTCATGATGAACCAAGAAGGAAACAAAGAGTATCATCATTTATTCAATGTAAACTATCTAGATGCAACCTATCTACATGCAATCTATCTAAATGAATGCAATTACTTGGTCAAAATAAATCAACTTCCAAGAAAGCATATATAAGCATAATGGCTAAAGTATTAACAACCAAGCCAAACCCACAATTGAATTGAGTTATTAAAGGTTTTACAAACTTGCAAGAAAAGTGATGATTCTAGGTGAAAACATGTAATTGAGCAATCGAACCCTCACCGGATGTGTATCCACTCTAATCGCTCATGTGTATAGGGTTGATTCACTCAATTCTCCTATAATCATGTTTTCCAAGATTTGTTTTTCATCTAACAATCAACAATTATTTCATGCATGTATACAAATATCATGAGGTCTTTTCCATGGGTTGTAATGGGGCTAGGGTCAAGGTAAGGATGCATATGGTCAAGTGGACTAGAAATTTGAATCTTTGATTAACTTAAACTTTCCACCTAACCTATATAACAACCTATAAAATTTCAAAGCTAACTTAACTATCCTTAATTCTCACTTTTTCACACACACATGCATTCTTTTCTTGATCACAACTCATATGTATTGATTATTATTGAGCTTCACTTTAGGACATTTTGTCCCATTTTTATTGCTTTTCTTTTTCTTTCTTTTTCTAATTTTTTTACTTTTCTTTCCATATATATTTTTTTCTTTTTCTTTATTTTCTCATCATTTTTTTCTTTTTTCAATAAAGTGTATACAAAAGTATCAATGCATATGGTTTTACATTTAATTAACACATGAGTATGTGCCCATTTCCCAAGATCTTCAATGAAAATACAAAACACACCTTTTTCTCAACCAATGTCCCAAGTTTTCCCACACTTAAATGATACACACACTCACTAGCCTAAGCTAATCAAAGATCCAAATAAAGGACATTTATTGTTTTTCGCTTCAAGGCTTGTAATGTGCTAATATTAAGAACAAAGTGGGTCAATAGTAGGCTCAAAGTTGGCTAACAATGGTTGATGAAAGGTAAGGCTATTTGGGTAAGTGACCTAAATGAAATAATGGCCTCAATCATATAAATGGATGTATACACAAAATACTGGACATAAAGAATCAAACAAATCAATGATCACAATCATAGGAAGAGAATAATCACACAAGAAGGAGAAATAGTGGTTATAAGATGTAACCACGCAATTAGGCTCAAATCTTACATGCTTGTGTTCTTAGCTCAAAAATCATATTCCACAATGTATATATAATTCAAGCAAGTTCAATGAAATTTTTTTTACTCAAATCAATTGGGGTGCCCTATAGATAAAATTCTTGAAAAATTTCATTATTTTGACTAAGCTTATTATATATATATATATATATATATATATATATATATATATATATATATATATATATATATATATATATATATATATATATATATATATGCAAAATAAGAAAATGCAACTAAAAATCCTAAAAGACCTAAAAACGAAATGCAAAAGTATTGGGATTAGAAATTTGTCACCCAAAAACGCTGACTGGTCGGACGACCTCCCCACACTTAAAAGTTTGCACCGTCCTCGGTGCATTCAAAGGTGAGCAAGGGGGTACGGCGACTCGCTGAGTTGCTACCTTTAGCTGGTAGATCAACCGGGTGCTGCGTGTTCTTCCTTCTGCTTCTGTTTTAGCTTATAATGACTCATCCTGAAAATAGAAGACAGGATAACAAGAAAAGTAAATGCAAAAGCAAGAAAGCATACACTGTTGGGATGAGGTACTAATCACTAGAATGAAGTGAGTGAATTAGTGTGACATTAACAAAACAAGTGTGTGAGTTCTAAGATGCATGCGGTCTAGAACACACACTAGCATAAAAAGAACTATGTCACGGTTACACTAAAAGGAACATGCACTTCACTCATTCTAATGTGCTTGAGATGCTCTAAACTTGTAGGTCAAGACAACCAAACAAGCAATAAAGAAGCATGAAAGCATTCAAGCCAAAAACATATGGATGCATATGACCAAGAAGCACAATGCATTAAGATAAATGCACAACATCCATCAAGAAATTGCCTAATAAAAAAAAGGAATTCAAATCACATGGTGGCCAAATTCATGCAATTCAAGAAAATTTAATATGCTTGAAAGGCAATTCTCATGCACCTAGTGTTCACAAAATTAAGCATGAAGTACTAAAAATCAAGTAACTAAATTATCACCTCAACAAAGAATCCAACAAGGAATATAAACAAAAACGATGTTAAGACGACATCTTATCAGTAATCAGCAGCAACAAACAGTAAACAAGATTTATAATCCAACACTTATAATGAAAAAGAGAAAATTAAATGAAAATTAAACTAACTAACTAACTAACTGACTAACTAAAAGAAATGGTTACCAATGGTGTTTGGTAGTGTTGGATGAGGGGTAAGAGAAGGGAAGAAGAAAGCAGAAGAGAAGAAATAGAAAGAAGATGAGAAAAGAAGAGTGGTGAAACAGGCGGTCCACGCGTACGCGTGGTGTGACGCATGCGTGTGGTGAGGTGAAATGGGAACGACGCGTACGCGTGTGTCACGCGTACGCATGATGGCTTATTCAAAGAGCGATGCGTACGCGTGAGGTGATGCGTACGCATGGATAGGTGTGTGCCAAAGGCACAAAATTGGCATTGAGTAGGCACAACTCTCTGCATTTTGTATGGAGGTGGAAATTTTGTATCCACGCGTACGTGTGGGTGACACGTGCGCGTGGATGGTCGAAAATGCTTGTGGCACGCGTACGCATGGGTTACGCGTATGCGTGGGTTAGTGCTCTGTTTTTCAAAAATTTTCCATGTTTTTGCACCAAACCAAGCATTCCAAACCTCCAAACAGCTACCAAAATACCAAAAAACCTTATTCAACATATTAAACTACCAACTAAACTAAACAAACCAATTAAAACATGACATTAACTAATTTTACCAATACTTACAAAAGAGAAAAAGGAAAGATGTTACGATGGTGGGGTGTCTCACACCTAGTACTTTTATTTATTGTCCTTAAGTTGGACTTATGGAGAGCTCCTCATCAAGGTGGCTTGTGCTTGAAGCCATCCTTGAACATCCACCAATGCTTGGATCTCCAATAAGCTCCATTCTTCAAAATTAATGTTACCCAGCTTTGATGGAGTTCTTCACAAACCATGAGCTCCCAAAATTGATTCTCCTTGTGCGATTTGGGATCCCACACTTTGTTTTGACACCCGTCTTTAAATTGATCATCATTAGACCATCCGGGTGCTAAGTAAGATGAATTCTCACTAAAGAGACCAAACATCATCCTAGACCCAAGCGATCTAGTTCCACACCAACCCTTGAAATTAAGCCTTGAGCATGCAACCATCATGGACTTTGATTTAAAATGCCAACCACTGACCATCCCCCTTTTGCTCTTAAAGCCACAAAGAGCTCTAAGTTGCCCATCTGTCTCAAGCAAACCATATTCAAGTGGACTAATTAAGCTTAAAGATGAAAGATTTACCCACTTGAATGAAAGAATGGATGGTGATGGCTTGAGGAGATGTATTTCCAATGACCTTACAAGCTCCACTCCCTTATGTTCTTCTTTGATTACCTCCACCTCCTTACAAACTTCTTCAAATTCAATCCTTTGTTCCTCAATTTCATCCAAATCTTCTCCATCAGTCAAATCATAAATGGGAGGATGAGAGAAATCTACCTCCAATTTGCTTTCTATTTCACCAGGAGAAGGTTCCTCAAGTTCAAAGGATTTACCACCAAGAAGATTTGATGCATGATCTTCATCACCAAGGGAACTCAATTCTTGCTTCATTCCTTCCAAGTTTTCATGAAACAATTGTTTCAGAGGTTGTGCACTCTCCTCCTCAACATCAAATTCAATCTTCTTGGAGGGGTTTTCTATGACTTTAGATTCCCATGGCGGTTCCGCATCTCCTAAGTCTTCAACCACTTCTTCCTCTTCTTCAACCATCATCGGTTCCTCCAATTGTTCTAATACAAAGCAACATTCCTTATTTTCCACCAGAGTTCCCAATATCTCCTTCATACTATGCTCTTCATTTGATTCTCCATATGTGGCCATGGGAGTTTCTTGAGTGCTCAAACATTGGGAAGCTAATCGATTCACCACCTCGTTCAAGGCAGCCGTTAATTCTAGTACCTCCCTTTTCATCTCTTCTTGCCTTTGAAAGAATAGAGTGAGAGAATCATCCATTGGGGCTTGGGATGGATAGGAGGGTTCATTATTTGGGAGGAAGGGTTCATAATAGGAAGGTGGTTTTCCTTGGTGAAAATTTGGAGGTGGTGTATATGAAATTTGTGGTCCTTGGGAGTATTGATGTTGGAATTATGGTGGCTCTATGGATTTTCTTACATAATGGTCACAAGGATGAGGTAAGGGTGATTGGTTATATGATGGATAAGGGTCATAGGAAGGTATTTGGTGAAAAGGGGCTTGTGAGTATGGTTGAGGGCTATGTTGAGGAGGTGGTTCATAGGCATGTGGTGGTGGTTATTGACATGTACAATAAGGACTACCACATCCGTTAGATTGATATGCATTAGGAGTGGAATTATACCTAAACGAAACCGGAGGAGGTTGTTGCCAAGAAGGTTGAGCATATGCTTGAGGCTCCTCCCACCTTTGAGTGTTCCGTCCTTGATGCATGTTCTCATTAAAATTCCCATTTCCTACAATATAGTTGTAACCAAACTCATAGCCAAAAGGGTGAGAATTCATGATAGCAAGAGAAAATAAAAACAAAAACTAGTAACAAATAAAGAAAACAAACTCCTACTACTACCAAAAACTAACAAAGAGGCAAAAAACAAACATATTCACAATATTCACATATATACAATAACCAATAACAAGGCACACATTTGCAATTCTCTGGCAACGGCGCCATTTTGATGAATGAATTTTTGGTGGTATAGAATTTCACAAATGAATTCTCATTGCAAGTATAGTTTCTAAACTAACAAATAATCCTTTCATGCAAAAATTTGTTTGTCACAAGTACAAACCCCAATAAGAATAACCAAAGTATTCAAACCTCGGGTTGTCTCTCAAAGGAATTGCAGGGAAGTGTTCTTGTTATTGGTTATGGAACAAGTATATTTTGGGGTTTTGAATAAGGGACAAAAAATGTAAATAGCAAAAGAAATAAACTAATAACTAAGAAAGCTCTTGGCAAGGAATGAGAATTAGAAGTCCTATCCTCATTATCATTATCAATTGTGATGAGAATTGTCCATTGCTCCACTTAGTCAACCTCTAACTATGAAGGAAAGTCAAGTAGAGATAATCAATTTGAGTCTACAAATCCTAGTCAAATCCTAAGGAAAGACTAGAGTTAGTGCCATTCATATCAATTAGCAATTTCCAATTATCAATCAACAAAAGAGTTTGATAACTCAAGAGTCTCTAATTACCCAACCCAAGCCAAGAGGAGAAGAGTCTACTCTAACATCCTTCTAAGTATTTTGTCAAACACTTGGAAGGCACAAAAGGAAAGCAAGGTAAAATTGCAAAAGATAAATCTACAACAACTAATTGCAAGGAATTAATAACAACAAAGCAAATCAACAATAAAAGAAATCAAACATAAATTGCATTAAAGGAAAATTGAAGAAAAAAGAGTGCATCAACAACAAAGTAAAAAATTACAAGGATTAAAATGCTAAACTAAGAAAGCAAAGGTAGAGGCACAAGGAATTGGAAAGGAAAAGTAAATCAAAGCAAGAATTAAACCTAGATCTAAGAAATCCTAATCTACATCTAACCTAATTCTAGAGAGAAGAGAGAGCTTCTCTCTCTAGAAACTAACTAAAGCATGATGAAAACTAAACTATGTTCTTCCCCCCTCCCCCCCTTTGACTCCTCTTGATTTCTGCATGTAACAAGCTCAGAAAATGAGTTGGATTTGGGTCTAGGAAGCTCAGAAATCGCCCCCAGCGTTTTCACTTTAATGAGGTCACGTGCAAGCTGCAACGCGTACGCGTGGGTCACACGTACGCGTCGCTTGGCATTTTACGTTCCACGTGTACGCGTCATGTCACGCGTACGCATCGCCTGGCGACTTCAAATCCACGCGCGCGCGTCTGCCATGCGTACGTGTCGATGAATGCACTCCCAATCCTTGATTTTCCATGATTTCTCCTCTTTGCATGCTTTTCTCTTCACTCATTTGATCCATTCCTAGCCTTTTCAACCTGAATTCACTAACAAACACATCAAGGCATCTAGTGGAATCAAAGGTGAATGAAAATTAACCAATTAAGGGCCTAAAAAGCATATTTTCACCCTTAAGCACAAATTACGGAGAATATACAAAACCATGCTATATTAGTGAATAAATGAGGGAAAAGGTAATAGAATCCCCAAAATTCAAGATAAGGTGCACCACGAAATAGTGGTGCATCAATGCACTCTTGTTTCCTCTATTTTCCTTTAATGCAATTTATGTTTGATTTCTTTTATTGTTGATTTGCTTTGTTGTTGTTAATTCCTTGCAATTAGTAGTTGTAGAGTTATACTTCTTGTAATTTTACCTTGCTTTCCTTTTGTGCCTTTCAAGTGTTTGACAAAATGCTTGGAAGGATGTTAGAGTAGATTCTTCTCCTCTTGGCTTGGGTTGGGTAATTAGAGACTCTTGAGTTATCAAACTCTTTTGTTGATTGATAATTGGAAATTGCTAATTGATTTGAATGACACTAACTCTAGTCATTCCTTAGGATTTGACTAGGACTTGTGGACTCAAATTGATTATCTCTACTTAATTTTTCTTCATAGTTAGAGGTTGACTAAGTGGAGCAATGGACAATTCTCATCACAATTGATGATGATAATGAGGATAGGACTTCTAATTCTCATTCCTTGCCAAGAGCTTTCTTAGTTATTAGTTTACTTCTTTTTCTATTTACATTTCTTGTCCCTTATTCAAAACCCAAAATATACTTATTCCATAACCAATAACAAGAACACTTCCCTGCAATTCCTTTGAGAGATGACCTGAGGTTTGAATACTTCGGTTATTTTTATTGGGGTTTGTACTTGTGACAAACAATTTTTTGCATGAGAGGATTATTTGTTGGTTTAGAAACTATACTTGCAACAACAATTCATTTGTGAAATTCTATACCACCAAAAATTCATTCATCAAAATGGTGCCGTTGCCGGGAAATTGCAAATGTGCACTTGTTATTGGTTATTGTATATATGTGCATATGTGAATATGTTTTCCTTTTATCTCTTTGTTAGTTTTTGCTAGTTTTAGGATTTAGTTTTCTTTGTTTCTTATTTGATTTTGTTTTCATTTGCTCTTGCTATCATGAATTCTCACACTTTTGGCTATGAGTTTGGTTACAACTATGTTGTAGGAAATGGGAATTTCAATGAGAACATGCATTAAGGATGGAACACTCAAAGGTGGGAGGAGCCTCAAGCATATGCTCAACCTTCTTGGCAACAACCTCATCCGGTTTCGTATAGGTATAATTCCACTCCTAATGCATATCAATCTAACAGATGTGTGATGAGCGGATAATTTATACGCTTTTTGGCATTGTTTTTAGTATGTTTTTAGTAGGATCTGGTTACTTTTAGGGATGTTTTCCTTAGTTTTTATGTTAAATTCACATTTCTGGACTTTACTATGAGTTTGTGTGTTTTTCTGTGATTTCAGGTATTTTCTGGCTGAAATTGAGGGACTTGAGCAGAAATCAGATTCAGAGGTTGAAGAAGGACTGCTGATGCTGTTGGATTCTGACCTCCCTGCACTCAAAGTGGATTTTCTGGAGCTACAGAACTCGAAATGGCGCGCTTCCAATTGCGTTGGAAAGTAGACATCCAGGGCTTTCCAGCAATATATAATAGTCCATACTTTGGCCAAGAATTGACGACGTAAACTGGCGTTCAACGCCAGCCTTCTGCCCAAATCTGGCGTCCAGCGCCAGAAAAGGATCCAAAACCAGAGTTGAACGCCCAAACTGGCACAGAAACTGGCGTTCAACTCCACAAATGGCCTCTGCACGTGGAACACTTAAGCTCAGCCCAAACACACGCCAAGTGGGCCCCGGAAGTGGATTTATGCATCAATTACTTACTCATGTAAACCCTAGTGACTAGTTTATTATAAATAGGACCTTTTACTATTGTATTAGGCGTCTTTTTGACCATCTTTGGACGCCTGGTTCTTAGATCAGAGGGGCTGGCCATCTCGGCCATGCCTGGACCTTTCACTTATGTATTTTCAACGGTAGAGTTTCTACACTCCATAGATTAAGGTGTGGAGCTCTGCTGTTCCTCAAAGATTAATGCAAAGTACTACTGTTTTCTATTCAATTCTTCTTATTTCTCTTCTAAAATATCCATTCGCACCCAAGAACGTGATGAAGGTGATGATTATGTGTGACGCTCATCATCCTTCTCCCTTATGAACGCGTGTCTGACAAACACTTCCGTTCTACATGAATTAAGCTAGAATGAGTATCTCTTAGATCTCCTAACCAGAATCTTCGTGGCGTAAGCTAGAATGATGGCGGCATTCAAGAGAATCTGGAAAGTCTAAACCTTGTCTGTGGTATTCCGAGTAGGATTCAATGATTGAATGACTGTGACGAGCTCCTAACTCGCGATTGCAGGGCGTTAGTGACAGACGCAAAAGGATAGTAAATCCTATTCCAGCATGATCGAGAACCGACAGATGAATAGCCGTGCCGTGACAGGGTGCGTGAGCATATTATTCACTGAGAGGATAAGATGAAGCCATTGACAAGGGTGATGCCTCCAGACGATTAGCCGTGCCGTGACAGGGCATTGGATCATTTTTCCGTGAGATGACCGAAAGTAGCCATTGACAGTGGTGATGTATCACATAAAGCCAGCCATGGAAAGGAGTAAGACTGATGGATGAAGATAGCAGGAAAGCAGAGGTTCAGAGGAACGAAAAGCATCTCCACTCGCTTATCTGAAATTCCTACCAATGATTTACATAAGTATTTCTATCCCTATCTTATTATATTAAATTCGAAAACACCATTATCACTTTATATCTGCCTGACTGAGATTTACAAGGTGACCATAGCTTGCTTCATACCAACAATCTCCGTGGGATTCGACCCTTACTCACGTAAGGTATTACTTGGACGACCCAGTGCACTTGCTGGTTAGTTGTATCGAAGTTGTGACAGACTGTAAAACTAGATCAGAGTATCTGGCCTAAGAAGCCATTACCAGAGATCACAATTTTGTGCACCAAGTTTTTGGCGCCGTTGCCGGGGATTGTTCGAGTTTGGACAACTGACGGTTCATCTTGTTGCTCAGATTGGGTAACTTTCTTTTCGTTTTCTTTTCAAAAATTTTTCAAAAATATTTCTAAAATTTTCTCATCTGTTTTTGAAAAAAAAATAAAAATATTTTAAAAAATTTTATTCAAGATTTTTAAGAATGAATTCTAGTGTTTCATGAAGCATGAGAAGCCTGGCTGGCTGTAAAGCCATGTCTAAATTCTTTTGGACTGAGGCTTCCAAACCATCAGAGGTAAGTTACATACTTGATAAATGATGAGCAGCAATTTGTTATCAAGATCAATATACTCTGGTGTTAAATGCTGAAGCTTGGCTGGCCATTGGCCATGTCTAGTGTTTTGGACTGGAGCTTTCTTTGAAAGCTTGGCTGGCTAGTGAGCCATGTCTAATTTCTGGACTGAAGCTTTAGACTAAGAATGCAAGATTCCTGGAATTCATATTAAAAATTTTGGAATCCTTATTTTTCCTTTTAATTTTCGAAAAATATAAAATAAAAATCCAAAAAAATTAGAAAATCATAAAAATCAAAAATATTTTTTGTTCTTGTTTGAGTCTTGAGTCATATCATAAGTTTGGTGTCACTTGCATATGCATCTTGCATTTTTTTCGAAAATTTCATGCATTCATAGTGTTCTTCATGATCTTCAAGTTGTTCTTGGTAAGTCTTCTTGTTTGATCTTGATGATTTTTTGTTCTGTGTCTTTTCATGTTTTTCTTATGCATTCTTGAATTCTTAGTGCGTAAGCATTAAAGAATTCTAAGTTTGGTGTCTTGCATGATTTCTTTGCATTAAAAATTTTTTCAAAATTGTGTCTATGATGTTCATCTTGACATTCATAGTGTTCTTGGTGTTCATCTTGACATTCATAGCATTCTTGCATGCATTCATTGTTTTGATCTAAAAATTTCATGCATTGCATAATTTTCATGTTTTTCATAAAAATTTCAAAAATCAAAAAAATATCTTTCCCTTTTTCTCTCATCAAATTCGAAAATTTGGATTGACTTTTTCAAAAAAAATTTAAAATCAAGTTGTTCCTTATGAGTCAAATCAAATTTTCAATTTGAAAATCTTATCTTTTTCAAAATCTTTTTCAAAAATCAAATCTTTTTCAAAATTATTAGTTATTTTCGAAAATTCCAAAAATATTTTTCAAAAATCTTTTCCTTATTTTTAATACCAAATTTTCGAAAATAACATAATCAATTAATGTTTTGATTCAAAAATTTGAAGTTTGTTACTTGCTTGTTAAGAAAGATTCAAACTTTAAGTTCTAGAATCATATCTTGTGATTTCATATGAATCAAGTCATTTATTGTGATTTTAAAAATCAAATCTTTTTCAAAAACTAATTTCTATCATATCTTTTCAAAAATATCTTCTTATCTTATCTTTTTCAAAAATATCTTTTCAAAATATCTTTTCTAACCTCCTAACTTCTTATCTTTTCAAAATTTGTTTCAACTAACTAACTAACTTTTTGTTTGTTTCTTAACTTTTTCAAAACCACCTAACTAATTCTCTCTTTCTAGTTTTCGAAAATATCTCCCCCTTTTTCAAAAATTTCTTTTTAATTAACTAATTATTTTTATTTTTATTTTTATTTCAAAAAAATTTTCGAAAAATACTAACAAATTTTCAAAAACCAATTTTCAAAAATCACTAACTCCTTTTCAAAATAATTTTCGAAAATTATACCTCCCCCATCCTATTCTATTTATTCATTCATATCCTAACATCTCATCTCACATCTCTTCCATTCTCACAGTTGTGTTTCTTCCATTATATTACATTCTTTGTCTCCCCCTTTTCTTCCACTCACAAAGGGATCCCTATACTGTGGTATAAAGGATCTCTATTATTATTATCATTTTTTTGTCCATTCTTCCTTGTCATATGAGCAGGAGAAAGGATAAGAACATTCTTGTGGAAGCAGATCCAGAACCTGAAAGGACTCTGAAGAGAAAATTAAGAGAAGCTAAAATACAACAATCCAGAGATAACCTTTCAGAAATTTTCGAACAAGCAGAGGAGATGGCAGCCGAAAATAATAATAATGTAAGGAAGATGCTTGGTGACTTCACTGCACCTAATTCCAATTTACATGGAAGAAGCATCTCCATTCCTGCCATTGGAGCAAACAACTTTGAGCTGAAACCTCAATTAGTTTCTCTGATGCAGCAGAACTGCAAGTTTCATGGACTTCCATCTGAAGATCCTTTTCAGTTCTTAACTGAATTCTTGCAGATATGTGATACTGTTAAGACTAATGGAGTAGATCCTGAAGTCTACAGGCTCATGCTTTTCCCTTTTGCTGTAAGAGACAGAGCTAGATTATGGTTGGATTCTCAACCCAAAGACAGCCTGAACTCTTGGGATAAGCTGGTCACGGCTTTCTTAGCCAAGTACTTTCCTCCTCAAAAGCTGAGCAAGCTTAGAGCTGATGTTCAAACCTTCAGACAGAAAGAAGGTGAATCCCTCTATGAAGCTTGGGAAAGATACAAACAGTTGACCAAAAAGTGTCCTTCTGACATGCTTTCAGAATGGACCATCCTGGATATATTCTATGATGGTTTATCTGAGCTATCAAAGATGTCACTGGACACTTCTGCAGGTGGATCCATTCACCTAAAGAAAACACCTGCAAAAGCTCAAGAACTCATTGACATGGTTGCTAATAACCAGTTCATGTACACTTCTGAAAGGAATCCTGTGAATAATGGGACGCTTATGAAGAAGGGAGTTCTTGAGTTGATACTCTGAATGCCATTTTGGCTCAGAACAAAATATTGACTTAGCAAGTCAATATGATTTCTCAGAGTCTGCATGGAATGCAAGCTGCATCCAACAGTACTCAAGAGGCATCTTCTGAAGAAGAAGACTATGATCCTGAGAACCCTGCAATAGCAGAGGTTAATTACTTAGGTGAACCTTATGGAAACACCTATAACTCAACATGGAGAAATCATCCAAATTTCTCATGGAAGGATCAAAAGCCTCAACAAGGCTTTAATAATGGTGGAAGAAACAGGTTTAGCAATAGCAAGCCTTTTCCATCATCAACTCAGCAACAGACAGAGAAATCTGAACAAAATGCTTCTAATTTAGCAAATCTAGTCTCTGATCTATCTAAGGCCACTGTAAGTTTCATGAATGAAACAAGATCTTCCATTAGAAATCTGGAAGCACAAGTGGGCCAGCTGAGTAAAAGGATCACTGAAATCCCTCCTAGTACTCTCCCAAGCAATACAGAAGAGAACCCAAAAGGAGAGTGCAAGGCCATTGACATAAGCGCCATGGCCGAACCTCTGAGGAGAGGAGAGGACGTGAATCCCAAGGAGGAGGACCTCCTGGGACATCCAGTGATCAATAAGGAGCTTCCCTCTGAGGAACCAAAGGACTCTGAGGCTCATCTAGAGACCATAGAGATTCCATTGAACCTCCTTATGCCCTTCATGAGCTCTGATGAGTATTCCTCTTCTGATGAGAATGAGGATGTCACTGAAGAGCAAACTGCCAAGTTTCTTGGTGCAATCATGAAGCTGAATGCCAAATTATTTGGCATTGATGCTTGGGAAGTTGAACCTCCCTTGTTCATCAATGAACTAAGTGATCTGGATCAACTGACATTGCCTCAGAAGAGACAGGATCCTGGAAAGTTCATAATCCCTTGTACCATAGGCACCATGATCTTTAAGGCTCTGTGTGACCTTGGTTCAGGGATAAACCTCATGCCCCTCTCTGTAATAGAGAAACTGGGAATCTATGGGGTGCAAGCTGCTAAAATCTCATTAGAGATGGCAGACAGCTCAAGAAAACAGGCATATGGACAAGTAGAGGACGTTTTAGTAAAGGTTGAGGGCCTTTACATCCCTGCTGATTTCATAGTCCTGGATACTGGAAAGGAAGAGGATGAATCCATCATCCTAGGAAGACCTTTCCTGGCCACAGCAAGAGCTGTGATTGATGTTGACAGAGGTGAAATATTCCTTCAATGGAATGAGAACTCCCTTGTATTCAAAACTCAAGGATCTCCCTCTGCAACCATGGAGAGGAAGCAGGAAAAGCTTCTCTCTCAGCAGAGTCAACCAGAGCCCCCATAGTCAAACTCTAAGTTTGGTGTTGGGAGGCCACAACCAAACTCTAAGTTTGGTGTTGAACTCCCATATCCAAACTCTAAGTTTGGTGTTGGAGAGTCTCAACAAAGCTCTGCACATCTGTGAGGCTCCATGAGAGCCCACTGTCAAGCTATTGACATTAAAGAAGCGCTTGTTGGGAGGCAACCCAATGTTTATCTAATTCTTATTTTTATTGTTTTTCATGTTTTCTTAGGTTCATGATCATGTGGAGTCACAAAATAAATAAAAAAATCAAAAATGGAATAAAAAACGGCAGAAGAAAAATCACACCCTGGAGGAGCATCTGTCTGGCGTTCAAACACCAGAACAGAGCATAGTTCTGGCGCTGAACGCCCAGAATGGGAGCATCCTGGCGCTGAACGCCCAGAACAAGCATGGTTCTGGCGTTCAACGCCAGAAATGGCAGCAAAGGGGCGTTGAACGCCCAAAATGGGCACCAACCTGGCGCTGAACGCCCAGAGTTGTGTGCAAGGGCATTTTGCATGCCTAAATTGGTGCAGGGATGTAAATGCCTTGACACCTCAAGATCTGTGGACCTCACAGGATCACCTCAGGATCTGTGGACTCCACAGGATCCCCACCTACCTCCACTCACTCTCTTCTCTCTTCTCAATCATCCTCTATTCCCAATAAACACTCTTCCCTATTAACTCTTTACCACTCACATCCATACACCCACTACCTTCAAAAATTCAACATCTCTCTCCCACCCAATCCCACCCATATGGCCGAATACCACTCCCATCCATCTCCTCCATATCTTCTTCTTATTCTTCTATTCTTTCTTCTTTTGCTCGAGGGCGAGCAACATTCTAAGTTTGGTGTGGTAAAAAGCATAGCTTTTTTGTTTTTTTCCATAACCATTGATGGCACCTAAGGCCAGAGAAACCTCTAGAAAGAGGAAAGGGAAGACAAAAGCTTCCATCAAGGGTCTATAGCTCAGTGGTAGAACATTTGACTGCAAATCAAGAGATCCCTGAGATACCTCAGGGGATACATTTTCTTCCACACAATTATTGGAAGCAACTAAGGGTGGAACATCAAGAGCACTCCATTATCCTTCATGAAATCAGAGAAGATCTAAAAGCAATGAAGGAGGAGCAGCCAAGTCAAGGAAGAGACATAGAAGAGCTCAAGGATATCACTAAGGTGGACTCATTCCTTGTTCTTACTTTCTCTGTTTTTCATTTTCTATGTTATGTGCTTATCTATGTTTGTGTCTTCATTACATGATCATTAGTAGTTAGTAACTTTGTCTTAAAGTTATGAATGTCCTATGAATCCATCACCTCTCTTAAATGAAAAATGTTTTAATTCAAAAGAACAAGAAGTACATGAGTTTTGAATTTATCCTTGAACTTAGTTTAATTATATTGATGTGGTGACAATGCTTCTTGTTTTCTGAATGTATGCTCGAACAGTGCATATGTCTTTTGAAGTTGTTGTTTAAGAATGTTAAATATGTTGGCTCTTTAAAGAATGATGACTAGGAGACATGTTATTTGATAATCTGAAAAATCATAAAAATGATTCTTGAAGCAAGAAAAAGCAGCAAAAAACAAAGCTTGCAAAAAAAAAAAAAAAAAAAAAGAAAGGGGCGAAAAAAATAGAAAAAAAAAATAGAAAGAAAAAGAAAAGGCAAGCAGAAAAAGCCAAAGCTCTTAAAACCAAAAGGCAAGGGCAATTAAAAAGGATCCCAAGGCTTTGAGCATCAGTGGATAGGAGGGCCTAAAGGAATAAAATCCTGGTCTAAGCGGCTAAACCAAGCTGTCCCTAACCATGTGCTTGTGGCGTGTAGGTGTCAAGTGAAAACTTGAGACTGAGCGGTTAAAGTCAAGGTCCAAAGCAAAAAAAAGAGTGTGCTTAAGAACCCTGGACACCTCTAATTGGGGACTTTAGCAAAGCTGAGTCACAATCTGAAAAGGTTCACCCAATTATGTGTCTGTGGCATTTATGTATCTGGTGGTAATACTGGAAAACAAAGTGCTTAGGGCCACGGCCAAGACTCATAAAGAAGCTGTGTTCAAGAATCATCATACTGAACTAGGAGAGTCAATAACACTATTCGAAATCTGAAGTTCCTATAGATGCCAATCATTCTGAACCTCAATGGATAAAGTGAGATGCCAAAACTATTCAAGAGGCAAAAAGCTATAAGTCCCGCTCATATGATTGAAGCTCTGTTTCATTGATAGTTTGGAATTTATAGTATATTCTCTTCTTTTTTATCCTATTTGATTTTCAGTTGCTTGGGGACAAGCAACAATTTAAGTTTGGTGTTGTGATGAGCGGATAATTTATACGCTTTTTGGCATTGTTTTTAGTATGTTTTTAGTAGGATCTGGTTACTTTTAGGGATGTTTTCCTTAGTTTTTATGTTAAATTCACATTTCTGGACTTTACTATGAGTTTGTGTGTTTTTCTGTGATTTCAGGTATTTTCTGGCTGAAATTGAGGGACTTGAGCAGAAATCAGATTCAGAGGTTGAAGAAGGACTGCTGATGCTGTTGGATTCTGACCTCCCTGCACTCAAAGTGGATTTTCTGGAGCTACAGAACTCGAAATGGCGCGCTTCCAATTGCGTTGGAAAGTAGATATCCAGGGCTTTCCAGAAATATATAATAGTCCATACTTTGGCCAAGAATTGACGACGTAAACTGGCGTTCAACGCCAGCCTTCTGCCCAAATCTGGCGTCCAGCGCCAGAAAAGGATCCAAAACCAGAGTTGAACGCCCAAACTGGCACAGAAACTGGCGTTCAACTCCACAAATGGCCTCTGCACGTGAAACACTTAAGCTCAGCCCAAACACACACCAAGTGGGCCCCGGAAGTGGATTTATGCATCAATTACTTACTCATGTAAACCCTAGTGACTAGTTTATTATAAATAGGACCTTTTACTATTGTATTAGGCGTCTTTTTGACCATCTTTGGACGCCTGGTTCTTAGATCAGAGGGGCTGGCCATCTCGGCCATGCCTGGACCTTTCACTTATGTATTTTCAGCGGTAGAGTTTCTACACTCCATAGATTAAGGTGTGGAGCTCTGCTGTTCCTCAAAGATTAATGCAAAGTACTACTGTTTTCTATTCAATTCTTCTTATTTCTCTTCTAAGATATCCATTCGCACCCAAGAACGTGATGAAGGTGATGATTATGTGTGACGCTCATCATCCTTCTCCCTTATGAACGCGTGTCTGACAAACACTTCCGTTCTACATGAATTAAGCTAGAATGAGTATCTCTTAGATCTCCTAACCAGAATCTTCGTGGCGTAAGCTAGAATGATGGCGGCATTCAAGAGAATCCGGAAAGTCTAAACCTTGTCTGTGGTATTCCGAGTAGGATTCAATGATTGAATGACTGTGACGAGCTCCTAACTCGCGATTGCAGGGCGTTAGTGACAGACGCAAAAGGATAGTAAATCCTATTCCAGCATGATCGAGAACCGACAGATGAATAGCCGTGTCGTGACAGGGTGCGTGAGCATATTATTCACTGAGAGGATAAGATGAAGCCATTGACAAGGGTGATGCCTCCAGACGATTAGCCGTGCTGTGACAGGGCATTGGATCATTTTTCCGTGAGATGACCGAAAGTAGCCATTGACAGTGGTGATGTATCACATAAAGCCAGCCATGGAAAGGAGTAAGACTGATTGGATGAAGATAGCAAGAAAGCAGAGGTTCAGAGGAACGAAAAGCATCTCCACTCGCTTATCTGAAATTCCTACCAATGATTTACATAAGTATTTCTATCCCTATCTTATTATATTAAATTCGAAAACACCATTATCACTTTATATCTGCCTGACTGAGATTTACAAGGTGACCATAGCTTGCTTTATACCAACAATCTCCGTGGGATTCGACCCTTACTCACGTAAGGTATTACTTGGACGACCCAGTGCACTTGCTGGTTAGTTGTATCGAAGTTGTGACAGACTGTAAAACTAGATCAGAGTATCTGGCCTAAGAAGCCATTACCAGAGATCACAATTTCGTGCACCAATGTGGTAGTCCTTATTGTACGTGTCAACAACCACCACCACATGCCTATGAACCACCTCCTCAACATAGCCCTCAACCATACTCACAAGCCCCTTTTCACCAAATACCTTCCTATGACCCTTATCCATCTTATAACCAATTACCCTGACTTCATCCTTGTAACCATTATGTAAGAAAATCCATAGAGCCACCACAATTCCAACATCAATACTCCCAAGGACCACAAATTTCATATACACCACCTCCACATTTTCACCAAGAAGAACCACCTTCCTATTATGAACCCTTCCTCCCAAATAATGAACCCTCCTATCCAGCCCAAGCGCCAACGGATGAATCTCTCACTCTATTCCTTCAAAGGCAAGAAGAGATGAAAAGGGAAGTACTAGAATTCACGGCCGCCTTAAACGAGGTGGTGAATCGATTAGCTTCCCAATGTTTGAGCACTCAAGGAACTCCCATGGCCACATGTGGAGAATCAAGTGAAGAGCATAGCATGAAGGATAGATTGGGAACTCCGGTGGAGAATGAGGAATGTTGCTTTGTATTTGAACAATTGGAGGAACCGATGATGGTTGAAAAAGAGGAAGAAGTGGTTGAAGACTTAGGAGATGCGGAACCGCCATGGGAATCTAAAGTCATAGAAAACCCCTCCAAAAGATTGAATTTGATGTTGAGGAGGAGAGTGTACAACCTCCGAAACAGTTGTTTCATGAAAACTTGGAAGGAATGAAGCAAGAATTGAGTTCTCTTGGTGATGAAGATCATGCATCAAACCTTCTTGGTGGTAAATCCTTTGAACTTGAGGAACCTTCTCCTGGTGAAATAGAAAGCAAATTGGAGGTAGATTTCTCTCATCCTCCCATTTATAATTTGAGTGATGGAGAAGAGTTAGATGAAATTGAGGAACAAAGGATTGAATTTGAAGAAGTTTGTAAGGAGGTGGAGGTAATCAAAGAAGAACATAAGGGAGTGGAGCTTGTAAGGTCATTGGAAATACCTCTCCCCAAGCCATCACCATCCATTCTTTCATTCAAGTGGGTAAATCTTTCATCTCTAAGCTTAATTAGTCCACTTGAATATGGTTTGCTTGAGACGGATGGGAAACTTAGAGCTTTCTGTGGCTTTAAGAGCAAAAGGGAGATGGTTAGTTGCTGGCATTTTAAATCAAAGTTCGTGATGGTTGCATGCTCAAGGCTTAAAAGCAAGGGTTGGTGTAGAACTAGATCGCTTGAGTCTAGGATGATGTTTGGTCGCTTTAGTGAGAATTCATCTTGCTTGCCACCCGGATGGACTAATGATGATCAATTTAAAAACGGGTGTCAAAACAAAGTATGGAATCTCGGATCGCACAAGGATAATCAATTTTGCGAGCTCATGGTTTGTGAAGAACTCCATCAAGACTTGGAGATTAATTTTGAAGAATGGGGCTTATTGGAGACTCAAGCATTGGTGGATGTTCAAGGAAGAGTTCAAGCACAAGCCACCTTGATGAGGAGCTCCTCATAAGTCCAACTTAAGGACAATAAATAAAAGTGCTAGGTGGGAGACACCCCACCATGGTGACATCTTTCCTTTTTCTCTTTTGTAAATATTGGTTAAATTAGTTAAATTTCATATTTTGATTAGTTTGTTGAGTTTATTTGGTAGTCTAATATGTTAAATAAGGTTTTATGGTGTTTTGGTAGTTGTTTGGAGGTTTGGAATGCTTGGTTTGGTGCAAAAACATGGAAAAATTTTGAAAAATAGAGCACCACCAACGCGTACGCGTGCTCCACGCGTACGCGTGACTTCAACCTTTTTGACCATCCACGCCCACACGTCACCCACGCGTACGCGTGGATTCAAAATTTCCACCTCCATACAAAATCCAGAGAGTTGTGCCTACTTTGTGCCAACTTTGTGCGCGAGGCACAAGCCTACCTACGCGTACACGTCACCTCACGCGTACGCGTCGCTCTCTGAATAAGCCGTCACGCGTACGCGTGACCCACGCGTACACGTCGCTCCCATTTCACCACCCCACACGCACGCGTCACCTCACGCATTCGCGTGGATCGCTCTTCTTCACCACTCTTCTTTTCTTTTCTTCTTTCCATTTCTTTCCTTCTTTTCTCTTCTCTTCTTTTCATTTCCTTCTTCACCCATCGTCCAACCCTACCAAACAACATTAACCATTAGTTAGTTTAGTTAGTTTAAAATTTAGTTAGTTTTATTTTTGGTTTACTTTTTTATTTTTTATTATAAGTGTTGGATTATTAATTTTGTTTACTTTTTATTGTTGCTGATTGTTGATGCGATGTTAGTTTAACATCATTGTTGTTAATTTTCATTGTTGGATTTTCTTGTTGAGGTTACAATGTATTACTTGGTTTTGAATTTTTCATGCTTAACCTTTGTGAGCACCAAGTACATGAGAATTGCCTTCAAGCATGTTAAATCTTTTTGAATTGCATGATTTGGCCACCATGTGATTTGAACCCTTTTCTTTGATTAGGCAATTTCTAGATGGATATTGTGCATTTACCTTAATGTATTGTATTTTGTGATCATATGCATCCATATGTTTTTGGCTTGAATGCTTTCATGCTTCTTTATTGCTTGTTTGGTTGTCTTGACCTACAAGTTTAGAGCATCTCAAGCACATTAGGATGAGTGAAGTGCATGTTCCTTTTTAGTAATTGTGACATAGCTCTCTATGATAGTGTGTGTGTTCTAGACTGCATGCATCTTAGAACTCACACACTTGTTTCATTAATGTCACACTAATTCACTCATTTCATTCTAGTGATTATTACCTCATTCCAACAATGTATGCTTCCTTGCTCTTGTATTTACTTTTCTTACTATCATGCCTTCTATTTTTAGGATGAGTCATTAGAAGATAAAATGGAAGCGGAAGAAAGAACACGTAGCAGCCGGTTGACCTACAAGCTGAAGGTGGAAACTCGGAAAGTCGTCGTACCCCCGTGCTCATCTTTGAATGCACCGAGGACGGTGCAAACTTTTAAGTGTGGGGAGGTCATCCGACCAGTCGGCACTTTTGGGTGACAAATTTCTAATCCCAATACTTTTGCATTTCATTTTAGGTCTTTTAGGCTTTTTTGTTGCATTTTTTTATTTTGCATATATATATTTTTCTTATTTTGCATATACATACATAAAGCTTAGTCAAAATAATGAAATTTTTCAAGAATTTTATCTATCGGGCACCCCAATTGATTTGAGTAAAAATTTTTCATCGAACTTGCTTGAACTATATATTGTGGATCATGTTTTTGAGCTAAGAACACAAGCATGTGAGATTTGAGCCTAATTGTGTGGTTACATCATATAACCACTAATCTTCCTTCTTGTGTGCATTATTCTATTTATTTGATTGTAATCTTTGATTTGTTTGATTCTTTATGTCCGCTATTTTGTGTATATATGTATTTATATGTTTGAGGTTATTGTTTCATTTAGCTCACTTACCCAAATAGCCTTACCTTTTATCAACCATTGTTAGCCAATTTTGAGCCTACTATTGACCCACTTTGTTCTTAATATTAGCACATTACAAGCCTTGAAGCGAAAAATAATAAATGTCCTTTATTTGGATCTTTGATTAGCTTAGGTTAGTGAGTGTGTATCATTCAAGTGTGTGGAAACTTGGGACATTGGTTGAGAAAAAGGTGTGTTTTGTATTTTCATTGAAGATCTTGGGAAAGGGGTACATACTCATGTGTTAATTAAATGTAAAACCATATGTATTGATACTTTTGTATATATATTTTAGTTTGAAAAGAAAAAAAATTAGAAAATAAAAAAAGAAAAAATATATATAAAAAATAGAAAAAGAAAGAAAAAGAAAAGTAATAAAAAGGGGACAAAATGGCCCAAAGTAAAGCTCAATAACAATCAATGTATATGAGTTTTGATCAAGAAAAGAATGCATGAGTGTGTGAAAAAGTGAAGAATGGGTAGTTAGGTTAGCTTTGAAATTGTATAGGTTGTTATATAGGTTAGGTGGGAAGTTTAAGTTAATCAAAGATTCAAATTTCTGGTCCACTTAACCATATGCATCCTTACCTTGACCCTAGCCCCATTACAACCCATGGAAAAGACCTCATGATATTTGTATGCATGCATGAAATAATTGTTGATTGTTAGATGAAAAACAAATCTTAGAAAGCATGATTAGAGGAGAATTGAGTGAATCAACCCTATACACTTGACCGATTAGAGCGGATACACATCCGGTGAGGGTTTGATTGCTCAATTACATGTTCTCACCTATGATCATCACTTTTCTTGCAAGTTTGCAAAATCTTCAATAAATCAATTAAATTGTGGGTTTGGCTTGGTTGTTAATACCTTTAGCCCTCATGCTTATATATGCTTTCTTGGAAGTTGATTTATTTTGACCAAGCAATTGCATTTATTTAGGTACTTGCATTTAGATAGTTTGCATTTAGGTAGTTTACATTGAATAAATGTTAATACCCTTTGTCTCTTTCTTGGTCTAGCATGAGGACATGCTTGGTTTAAGTGTGGGGAGATTTGATGCACCACTATTTCGTGGTACATTTAGTGCTTAATTTAGGTGGATTTCATCCATTATTCCCACATTTATTCAATGAAATAGCATGGTTTCATGATTTTCTCCTAATTTGTGCTTAAGTATGAAAACATGCTTTTTAGGCCCTTAATTGGTTAATTTTAATTCACCTTTGATTCCACTAGATGCCTTGATGTGTTTGTTAGTGAATTCAGGTTCAAAAGACTAGGAATGGATCAAAGGAATGAAGAGAAAAGTACGCAAAGTGGTGAAATCATTGAAATCAAGGATTGGGAGTGCATTCATCGACGCGCACGCGTGGCTTACTGATAAACCCTGATTTTGTGGTTTATCTTGTGCTTATTTTGGGGGATTTTATCACCTTTTCTCACATTTATTCAATGAAATAGCATGGTTTTGTAATTCTCCCTTGAATTATGCTTAAATGTGAAAACATGCTTTTTAGGCCCTAAAATTGGTGATTTTAATTCACTTTAATTCCATTCGATGCCTTGATATATTTTTTGAGTAATTTCATTTTCATAAGGCAAGTATTGGATGGAAAAAGTGAGGAGAAAAGCATGTAAAGTGGGAGAACTCATGAAGAAATGAAGGAACCGTAAAGCTGTCAAGCCTGACCTCTTCGCACTCAAACAACCATAACTTAAGCTATAGAGGTCCAAATGAGGCGGTTCTAGTTGCGTTGGAAAGCTAACATCCGGGGCTTCGAAATGATATAAATTTTGCCATATGTTGCTTCGCGTTCAGGGGCGCGCACGTGCACTTTGCGCGCGCGTGCCGATGCTGTCCGTGGCCCACTTTAATGAAATCGCCCCCAGCGATTTTGCAGCTTTTTTTGGGCCCAATCCAACCCATTTCTGATGCTATTGAATCCAAGGATTGAAGGGGGAAGGAACCAAGTAGTCATAGTTTTAGTTTTCATCATGTTTTAGGGTAGAATTCTAGAGAGAGAAGCTCTCTCTTCTCTCTAGAATTTAGGGTAGTTTAGGTTTAATTTTCTTAAATCCAACATTTAATTCTTGTTTTGATTTAGCTTTCCTTTTAATTTCTTGTTGCGACTACTCTAATCTTCTTAGTTTCTCTTGTTCATTTCCTTTATTTTGTTACTTTTATGTTGATGAACCCTTGTTGGATTTCCATTTACTTTTAATGCAATTTAATGTTTGATGTCTTTTTATTGATGAATTGAGTTGTTGATTTACTTTTCTTGCAAATTGCAGTTGGTAGATTTTATCATTCTTGCACTTTTATTATGCTTTCTTTTTATGCCTTCCAAATGTTTGATAAAATGCTTGGAAGGATGTTAGAGTAGATTTTGAGCAATCTTGGCTTGGAAAGAGTGATTGGGTTATCTTAAGTCATGAAAACCCAACTTATGTTGGTGATCTAGAGTTGTTAGCTAGTATTGTTTCCATTAACACTAACCTTTTGCTAATTAAATTAGTGAGTTGATTAGGACTTTTGGAATATTGTTTCCATTGACGCTAATCTTTTGCTATTTTAATTAGTAAGTTGGTTAGGACTTTTGGATTGAGATTAGCTTGTCGTTAGACTTTCTCCCTATTTGTTGGAGATGACGTAATGAGATAAATTCTTGTTTATATTTGTGACATGATTAATTAGTCTTGTTTGACATTCTCCCGATGTGTGAGTTAACTAAATAAGATGAATTAATCATGCATGACTAGGATAGAAAGCCTATGATCTCAATCCATTGCCATGAATGTCTCTCTTTATTACTTGCTTTCTTTAATTGCTCTCTTTACTTTTCTTGCCATTTATTTTCTTGTCCTCTTATCAACCAAACCCCCCCTTGCATCTTCATAGCCAATAATTAACCACTTCATTGTAACTCTTTGTGAGACGACCCGGAGTCTAAATACTTCGGTTATTTTTCATTGGGGTTTGTTACTTGTGACAACCTAAATTTTTGCATGAAAGGATTATTGATTGGTTTGGAAACTATACTTTACAACGAGACTTCATTTGTTAAATTCTAAACCGTCAAGAGTCCGCTCATCAAAATGGCGCCGTTGCCGGGGAGTTGCAATGGTGTTATGTTATTGGTTATTGTATATATGTGAATATCGTGAATAGCTTGATTTTTGGATTGCTTGTTAGTTTTTGCTAGTTTTAGGACTTTGTTTCATTATTTCTTGTTAGATTTTGTTTCTTATTTTCACTTTTCACTATGAATTCTCACCTTTGCTATGAGTTTGGTTCTAATTGTGTTGTAGGAAATGTGAACTTCAATGATGACACTCATTATGGATGGAACCAACAAAGATGGGAGGAGCCTCAAGGAATTGATCACTCTTATTGGCAAAAACCTCCGGATACTTATAGGTATAATTACCATCCTAATACATGTCAATTCAATGGCTATGGTGACTCCTTTTGTTATAATCAAGCACCACCACCATATGCTTATGATTCTTATCCTCAACATGAACCTCAACCCTACTCACAAGCCCCTTTTCACCAAACACCTCCATATGACCCCAACCCATATCCACCATACCAACCACCTTGTGAACCATATGAACCATATGAAGAACCACCCCAATTCCACCACCAATACCCTCAAGAACCACCACCTCACTATCCTTACCAAGATGAATCACCTCCCATGTATGATAACTTTCAACCACATAATGAATTTCCCTTTCCACCACAACCCTCCAAGGAAGAACACCCACATCCATCCATCCAAGAGTCAATGGATCGTCTCAAGGAAGAAATGGATCGGCTTCAAGCAATAATCCATCAAAAGGAGCAAGAGGAAGCCCAAAGGAGAAATTATGAAGCTATTGAGGCTAACCTTGCCAAAATTAAAGCCAACTTGGACTCATGGGACTCATGTAACAAGCAAAGCATCTCCACGGATGAGTGTGAGAAATCAACCGAAGAAAGGAGCATGAAGGAGATTTTAGAATCTCAACATGAGGACAAGGAGATGGGGTATGTCTTACAACAAGTGGAGAAGGGAGAGATTGTTAAAGAAGAAGAAGTGGTTGAAGAGTTAGAGAAAGTTGAACAAGAGGTGAATTTCAAACTTGAGAGCACTTCCACACCAGGTGACATTATTGATGATTTTGTGGAAGTTGTTGAACCTTCTTCCAATGAGCTTGAATTTGATGTTGAGGAGGATAATGCGCAACCTCCAAGTCATAGTATGAATGATAAAAGATTGGAAGAGGGTGATCAAGAGGCAAGCTCCACCAATGAAGAATGTGTGGAAGAAGTTGGTGGGCAAAGAATTGAAGTTGAAAAAGCTTGCCAAGAGGTGGAGGTAGTCAAAGAAGAGCACAAGGAAATGGAACTTACAAGACCATTGGAGATGTCCCTTCCTAAGTCACCATCCAACATAACATTCAAGTGGGTAAAATCCTTATCTCTAATCTTTACTTTTCCACTTGAGTATGGTTTGATTGAGACGGATGGGCAACTTAGAGCTCTTTGTGGGGTTAAGAGCAAAAGGAAATTGAGTAGTGGGTGGAAATGCCAATCAAGGTTCCTTATGGTTGGAAACTCAAAGTCTAAGTGCAATGGTTGGTATAATTCTCAACTAAAGGGGTCTAGGAAGATGCTTTGGTGTTCCCTTGAGAATTTGGATCACTTCTCACCCAATTAGAATTATGATGATCAACTTGAAGATGGGTGTAGAAACAAGATTTGGGATCCGGGAATATGTGAAGACCAATTTTGGAAGCCCTTAGCTTGTGTGGAACTTCATCAAAGCTTGGTGCCATTGATCTTGAATCTTGGAGCTTACTTGAAGTCTAAGCATTGGTGGAAGTTCCAAGATGAATTCAAGCACAAGCCACCATAACAAGGAGCTTCCCAAATGTCCAACTTAAGGACTTAAACTAAAAGTGCTAGGTGGGAGACACCCCACCATGGTAAACTCTTTCCACTCTCTTTTAAATTTGGTTAATAAGTGATTGGAGTTGCCATTGTAGGTAGTTTTTGTTATTTTCTATACTCTTATGCATTTTGCTTTTATTGATAGGTTGTTTGTTGCATTCATGCTTTGATTAGAGTAGTTGTAGTTAGATTGCATTTTGCTTGTAGTATAAGTTTTGTTTTTAGTGTATTTGAATATTTTTCAAAAAAAAACCAAAAAGATTTGTTGTTAAAATTGAATTTTGCTTGCTTTAGAATGTTTATAGATTAGGAGAATATTAAATTCTGTGTTTGTGCTTCTTTAAAAAAAAAATGGGAATTTCGCGCCCAAGCGCGCAGTGCGCGCGCGCGCGGGTGGTGCAAATCACACTCCTGGTACAAAAACCAGAGAGTTGTGCCCACTTTATGCCTACTTTGTGCCAGGCGATCCGTGCGTAAGCACGCATGGCGCGCGCGCGCCGATTGTCCCTGTCGCATCCGCGCGTAAGCACGCATGGCGCGCGCGCGGATAGTACCTGCTGCATCCGTGCTTAAGCACGCATGGTGCACATGCACGGATTTGCACCCTGTTTTCCTCCTTTCTCTTTTCTCCTTCTCTTCTTCTTTCTTTCTATTTTTTTTCTTTTCTTTTTCTTCCTCTCTTAAAAAAAAATTTTTTTTTTCTTAAAAAAAATAAATAAATAAATAAATAAATAATATATATATATATATAAATAAATAAAATTTAAAAAAAAAGAATTTTTTTTTCTCTTCTCTTCCAATTTCTTTTATTGCATTTGCCTATTTTCATTCATTGCATTTTAATTTTGTTTTTATAGCTTGTTCATATTTTCTTTTCTAAGTTCTTATTTTAATAATGGTGTTGAATTTTCTTACTCAATTGTTGAGAATTTCTTGGTTAATCTTGGTGCTACTTAACTTGTTTGATATTGTTGGGTGATGAAATTTTTAATTCAATGCTTAACCCTTGATGATCCTTGTATCCTTTGTGTATTGATATGAGCTTGCATGTTTTTCATAACCCACTATTTCTTGTTTAAGCTTGATGCAACATGCTCTTCATGTCATTTGCCTATGCTTTGACTTTATTCTTGGATCAGGTATTAGGTTATATACCCCTTGCCTATATTGCTTTCTCACTTACATGCGTAGCTAACATGTAGTGAGAACCTTACTCTTATTTGGCATTAGCCCCCGCCTATGTTATATTGCTTTGATATCTTTGTTGTAGGCTTAATTTCCTTTCTTTCTCTTTCCTTTTAGGTTGGCTACCAAGAAGGAAAGGGATGGAAAAGCGTCTAAATGGGACAACAAACAAGTTCACCCGCACAACCTTTTGAAGGAGCTCATCAAATGTAGCAACCCGTCCACCTTGCTCTTCTTTGCATGCACCGAGGACGGTGCAAATTTCTAAGTGTGGGGAGGTCGTCCGACCGACTTCCATGGGTAACAACTTCCTTTTTCAACACCATTCTTAATTTTTGTCTTTGTTAGTTAGTTGTTGCATTGCATGATAGGTTGCATGCTAGTTAGAATTTGTACATATTTTACCACTTCTTTTTATGTTAGGACTACTTGGTTAGGGTGATGATTTCTTTTCCAAGAAAATGGTTTTTAGGGCACCCTACCAATTTGAAAAAAAAAAATTTTTTTTTGAACTTGCTTGAAGAATTTATTTTGGAACATGGTTTTTGAGTTAAGAACACAAGCATGTGAGTTTTGAGCCTTATGGTGTGGTTACATCTTATAACCACTTATTTTCATTCTTGTGTGCATTATTCTCTTTCTATGATTGTAATTTTTGATTTGTTTGATTCTTTATGTCCATTATTCCATGTATACATGCATTTATATGATTGAGGCCATCATTTCATTTAGCTCACTTTCCCAAATAGTCTACCTTTTATCAACCATTGTTAGCCAAATTTGAGCCTATTTAATCCCGTTTGTTCTTAATCTTAGCACATCACTACCCCTAAGTGAAAAATAATAAATGTCTTTAATTTGGATCTTTGATTAGCTTAGGCTAGTAAGAGTGTTTATCATTTGGGTATGGGAAACTTGGGACATTGGTTGAGGTAAAAGTGTAATTTTTATTTTTGTTAAAAATATTGGGAATTGGGTACATATTCATGCACTATATGTAAAACCATATGCATTGATACGTTTGTATATACTAAAAAAAATTGATAAAAAAAATCTATAAAAAAATAGAAAAAAAAGAAAAATATATAGAAAAAGAATGCAATAAAAAGGGGACAAAAATGCCCCAAAGTAAAGTTCAATAAAAATCAATGCATATGGAATGTGAATTAAAAAGAATGCATGAGTATGTGAAAAAAGTAGGAATCATGGGTAGCTAGGTTGTGTATTAGAATTGTATAGGTTGTCATATGTGTTAGGTGAGAGCTTAGGCTAATCAAAGATACAAATTTCAAGCTCACTTGACCATATGCGTCCTACCTTGACCCTAGCCCCATTACAACCTATGAACAAGACCTCATGATGAATGTATGCATGCATTGAATAATTGTTGATTGTTAGATGAAAAACAAATCATGGAAAGCATGAGTATAAGAGAATTGAGTGATCGATCCTATACACTTGAGCGATTAGAGCGGATACACTTCCGGTGAGGGTTCGATGCCCAATTCCTTGTTCCCGGCTTTCATGAGCTTTCTTCTTGCAAGTCTATTTGAACTTCATTTTGATATTTGAATTGGTAGAGTTTGTGAGTCATCATATGACCTTTGTCCTACTTGCTTATATATGTTCTTGGAGATTGATTTACTTTTAACCAAGTAGGTAGAATCATTTTGCATTTAGTTGCATGCATGTGGATAGGTTGCACATAGTTTATTTGCATTGAATAAATGTTCATACCCTTTTCTTGTCCTTCTTTATTCTTGGCATGAGGACATGCTTGGTTTAAGTGTGGGGAGATTTGATAAACTCCGATTTTGTGGTTTATCTTGTGCTTATTTTGGGGGATTTTATCACCTTTTCTCACATTTATTCAATGAAATAGCATGGTTTTGTAATTCTCCCTTGAATTGTGCTTAAATGTGAAAACATGCTTTTTAGGCCCTAAAATTGGTGATTTTAATTCACTTTAATTCCATTCGATGCCTTGATATGTTTGTTGAGTAATTTCAGGTTCATAAGGCAAGTATTGGATGAAAAAAGTGAGGAGAAAAGCATGTAAAGTGGGAGAACTCATGAAGAAATGAAGGAACCGTAAAGCTGTCAAGCCTGACCTCTTTGCACTCAAATGACCATAACTTGAGCTACAAAGGTCCAAATGAGGCGGTTCCAGTTGCGTTAGAAAGCTAACATCTGGAGCTTCGAAATGATATAAATTTTACCATATGTTGCTTCACGTTCAGGGGCGCGCACGTGCACTTTGCGCGCGCGCGCCGATGCTGTCCGTGGCCCACTTTAATGAAATCGCCCCCAGCGATTTTGCAGCTCCTTTTGGGCCCAATCCAACCCATTTCTGATGCTATTGAACCCAAGGATTGAAGGGGGAAGGAACCAAGTAGTCGTAGTTTTAGTTTTCATCATGTTTTAGGGTAGAATTCTAGAGAAAGAAGCTCTCTCTTCTCTCTAGAATTTAGGGTAGTTTAGGTTTAATTTTCTTAAATCCAACATTTAATTCTTGTTTTGATTTAGCTTTCCTTTTAATTTCTTGTTGCTATTACTCTAATCTTCTTAGTTTCTCTTGTTCATTTCCTTTATTTTGTTACTTTTATGTTGATGAACCCTTGTTGGAGTTCCATTTACTTTTAATGCAATTTAATGTTTGATGTCTTTTCATTGATGAATTGAGTTGTTGATTTACTTTTCTTGCAAATTGTAGTTGGTAGATTTTATTATTCTTTCACTTTTATTATGCTTTCCTTTTATGCCTTCCAAGTGTTTGATAAAATTCTTGGAAGGATGTTAGAGTAGATTTTGAGCATTCTTGGCTTGGAAAGAGTGATTGGGTAATCTTGAGTCATGAAAACCAACTTATGTTGGTGATCTAGAGTTGTTAGCTAGTATTGTTTCCATTGACGCTAACCTTTTGCTAATTAAATTAGTGAGTTGATTAGGACTTTTGGAATATTGTTTCCATTGACGCTAATCTTTTGCTATTTTAATTAGTAAGTTGATTAGGACTTTTGGATTGAGATTAGCTAGTCTCGTTAGACTTTCTCCCTATTTGTTGGAGATGACGTAATGAGATAAATTCTTGTTTATATTTGTGACATTATTAATTAGTCTTGTTTTACATTCTCCCGATGTGTGAGTTAACTAAATAAGATGAATTAATCATGCATGACTAGGATAGAAAGCCTATGATCTCAATCCATTGCCATGAATGTCTCTCTTTATTACTTGCTTTCTTTAATTGCTCTCTTTACTTTTCTTGCCATTTATTTTCTTGTCCTCTTATCAACCAAACCCCCCCTTGCATCTTCATAGCCAATAATTGACCACTTCATTGTAACTCTTTGTGAGACGACCTGGAGTCTAAATACTTCGATTATTTTTCATTGGGGTTTGTTACTTGTGATAACCTAAATTTTTGCATGAAAGGATTATTGATTGGTTTGGAAACGATACTTTACAACGAGACTTCATTAGTTAAATTCTAAACCGTCAAGAGTCCGCTCATCACTTACGCGCACGCGTGAATATGGAGTCGCATGGCGATGCGTACGCGTGACATGACGCGTACGCGTGGAACGTAAAATGCCAAGCGACGCGTACGCGTGACCCACACGTACGCGTCGTAGCTCGCACGTGACTTTATTAAAGTGAAAATGTTGGGGATGATTTTTGGGCTTCCCAGGCCCAAATCCAACTCAATTCTAAGCCTATTACATGCAGACTTCAAGAGGAGTCAAGGGGGAAAAGCACATAGTTTAGTTTTCATCATGCTTTAGTTAGTTTCTAGAGAGAGAAGCTCTCTCTTCTCTCTAGAATTAAGTTAGATGTAGATTAGGATTTCTTAGATCTAGGTTTAATTCTTGCTTTCATTTACTTTTCCTTTCCAATTCCTTGTTCCTTTACCTTTGCTTTCTTAGTTTAGCATTTTAATCCTTGTAATTGTTTACTTTGTTGTTGATACACTCTTGTTTCTTCTATTTTTCTTTAATGCAATTTATGTTTGATTTCTTTTATTGTTGATTTTCTTTGTTGTTGTTAATTCCTTGCAATTAGTAGTTGTAGATTTATACTTCTTGCAATTTTACCTTGCTTTCCTTTTGTGCCTTCCAAGTGTTTGACAAAATGCTTGGAAGGATGTTAGAGTAGACTCTTCTCCTCTTGGCTTGGGTTGGGTAATTAGAGACTCTTGACTTATCAAACTCTTTTATTGATTGATATTTAGAAATTGCTAATTGATTTGAATGACACTAACTCTAGTCTTTCCTTAGGATTTGACTAGGGCTTGTGGACTCAAGTTGATTATCTATACTTGACTTTCCTTCGTAGTTAGAGGTTGACTAAGTGGAGCAATAGACAATTCTCATCAAAATTGATGATGATAATGAGGATATGACTTCTAATTCTCATTCCTTGCCAAGAGCTTTCTTAGTTATTAGTTTACTTCTTTTGCTATTTACATTTCTTGACCCTTATTCAAAACCCCAAAAAATACTTGTTCCATAACCAATAACAATAACACTTCCTTGAAATTCCTTTGAGAGATGACCCGTGTTTTGAATACTTCGGTTATTTTTATTGGGGTTTGTACTTGTGATAAACAATTTTTTGCATGAGAGGATTATTTGTTGGTTTAGAAACTATACTGGCAATGAGAATTCATTTGTGAAATTCTATACTACCAAAAATTCATTCATCATGTATCAACAATAAAGTATATAATTACAAGGATTAAAATGCTAAACTAAGAAAGCAAAGGTAGAGGAACAAGGAATTGGAAAGGAAAAGTAGATCAAAGCAAGAATCAAACCTAGATCTAAGAAATCCTAATCTACATCTAACCTAATTCTAGAGAGAAGAGAGAGCTTCTTTCTCTAGAAACTAACTAAAGCATGATAAAAACTAAACTATGTGCTTTCCCCTCTTGACTCCTCTTGAATTATGCAAGTAATAGGCTCAGAATTGAGTTGGATTTGAGCTGGGAAGCCCAGAAATCGCCCCCAGTATTTTCAATTTAATGAAGTCACGTGCGAGCTATGATAAACCCCAATTCTGTGGTTTATCTTGTGCTTAATTTGGGGGGATTTTATCACCTTTTTCCACATTTATTCAATGAAATAGCATGGTTTTGCAATTCTCCCTTGATTTGTGCTTAATTGTGAAAACATGTTTTTTAGGCCTTAAAATAGCTAAATTCAATTCACTTTAATTCCATTCGATGCCTTGATGTATTTGTTGAGTGATTTCAGGTTCATAGGGCAAGTATTGGATGGAAAAAGTGAGGAGAAAAGCATGCAAAGTGAGAGAACTCATGAAGAAATGAAGGAACCGTAAAGTTGTCAAGTCCGATCTCTTCGCACTCAATCGACCATAACTTGAGCTACAGAGGTCTAAATGAGGCAGTTCTAGTTGCGTTGGAAAGCTAACATCCAGGGCTTCGAAATGATATAAACTTTGACCATAACTTTTATGCCTTCCAAGTGTCTGATAAAATACTTGGTTGGATCTTAGAGTAGAATTTTGTGCTCTTGGCTTGGGAAGGTAACTTAGGAACTCTTGAGTCACTAATGTCCAAGTGATTGACGATTGGGAGCCATTAATGCTAGATCTCACCAATTGATTAGGTTTAGAACTAGGACTTATGGACTTGGATTGATATAGCTTAGTTGACTTTCCTCTACTATTAGTTAGGGGTTAACTTAGTGGGATTGATCCTTGCCAATTCTCATGTTGTGGTTAGTGATTAGGATAGAGATCCTTGACCACCTAACCTTGCCAAAAACTTTTTGTTAGTTTATTTCCTTTGCCATTTATATTTCTTGTCCATCATCTCAAAAACCCCAAAACATACTCCATAACCAATAACAAGGCACTTTATTGCAATTCCTAGGGAGAACGACCCGAAGTTTAAATACTTCGGTTTATAAAATTTAGGGGTTTGTAGTTGTGACAAACAAATTTTTGTATGAAAGGACTATTGTTTGGTTTAGAAACTATACTTTACAACGAGAATTCATTAGTGGAATTCTAGACCACACAAAAGTTTGTTCATCAAAATGGCGCCGTTGCCGGGGAGTTGAAATGGTGTTATGTTATTGGTTATTGTATATATGTGAATATTGTGAATAGCTTGATTTTTAAATTGCTTGTTAGTTTTTGCTAGTTTTAGGACTTTGTTTCATTATTTCTTGTTAGCTTTTGTTTCTTATTTTCACTTTTTCACTATAAATTCTCACTTTGGTTATGAGTGTGATTACAACTATGTTGTAGGAAATGGGAACTTCAATGAAGATGTGCATCAAGGATGGGATAACCAAAGGTGGGAGGAGCCATATGTATATGATCAATCCTCTTGGCAAAAACCTCCACCAATGCACTATGAGGAAGAGCTATTCTATGATGTATACCAACCCTATGGTTATGGTGAATCCCCTTGTGACTTCCAAGAACCACCACCATACACCTATGAGCCATATCCTCAACATAGTCATCGGCATGCACGCGTATATAGGGCGTGTACGCCCCTGAAAGTGAAGAAATATATGGCAAATATTATATCATTTCGAGGCCCCGGATGTTAGCTTTCCAACACAACTAGAACCGCTTCATTTGGACCTCTGTAGCTCAAGTTATGGTCGTTTGAGTGCAAAGAGGTCAGGCTTGACAGCTTTATGGTTCCTTTATTTCTTCATGAGTTCTCCCACTTTGCATACTTTTCTCCTCACTTCTTCCATCCAATACTAGCCTTATGAACCTGAAATCACTTAACAAACATATCAAGGCATCGAATAAAATTAAAGTGAATTAAATTTAGCTATTTTAAGGCCTAAAAAGCATGTTTTCACATTTAAGCACAAATCAACGGAGAATTGCAAAACCATGCTATTTCATTGAATAAATGTGAGAAAAGTTGATAAAATCCCCCAAATTAAGCACAATATAAACCATAAAATTGGGGTTTATCAAATCTCCCCACACTTAAACCAAGCATGTCCTCATACTAAGAACAAAGAAGGACAAGAAAAGGGTATGAACATTTATTCAATGCAAATAAACTATATAAACCTATCTACATGCATGCAACTAAATGCAATATGATTCTACCTACTTGGTTAAAAATAAATCAATCTCCAAGAATATATATCAATTAGGGCTAAGTATTATGATAACTCATGAATCCTACCAATTTGAATATCAAAATGAAGTTCAAATAGACTTGCAAGAAGAAAGCTCATGAAAGCCGGGAACAAGGAATTTGAGCATCGAACCCTCACCGGATGTATATCCGCTCTAGTTGCTCAAGTGTATAGGATCGAATCACTCAATTCTCCTCTAATCATGCTTTCCAAGATTTGTTTTTCTTCTAACAATCAACAATTATTCAATGCATGCATACATTCATCATGAGGACTTATTCATAGGTTGTAATGGGGCTAGGGGCAAGGTAGGGATGCATATGGTCAAGTGAGCTTGAAATTTGTATCTTTGATTAGCCTAAGCTCTCACTAAACACATATAACAACCTATGCAATTCTAATACACAACCTAGCTACCTATGATTCTCACTTTTTCACATACTCATGCATTCTCTTTAATTAACATTCCATATGCATTGATTTTTATTGAACTTTACTTTGGGGCATTTTTGTCACCTTTTTTTTAATTTATTTTTCTCTTTTTTTTTATATATTTTTTTATATATGTATGTTCTTTTATTTTTGATGCCAGGGCATTTTGGCCAGTTTCACTGACCTTTTTTTTACTGTTTTTAGGGTAGTTTCATGCATTTCCTTAGGAAATAAGCTAGTTTTGGGTAGATATTCACTTACATCTTGATTCAAGCATACATTGTGCACTTCACATGATTTCATGAGGATTTTGCATGAATTTAAGGACAAATTGGATGTTGCATTTCCCATGACTTGGACTAGAACTTGATGCACTTTATTGCTTGATTTCAGGACAAAGGAAGCAAAGAAGAACCACATTAGTGGCTACGTTAGTTACACTAACGTTAACACTAACGTGGAATGGGAGTAACTTGCAAAGTTAATGAGAAAAGTGATTGCCAATAACGCTCTCGAAGCTATCATTGCCTACGTTAAGAGTCACGTTAACTAAGTTAACGTGAACTCTAACGTGGAAGTAAAGAAATGGAGCCAACGTTAGTGACACTTAACATTATCACTAACGTTGGACCAAGATCATGAGTGGCCACGTTAGAGTCCACGTTAACTTAGTTAACGTGGCCTCTAACGTTAAGAAGAAAGGGGGGGGGAGCCAATATTAGTGACACTCAACATTGTCACTAACGTTGGCCAAAGCACATTAAGCCACGTTAACCTAGTTAACGTGGAAGCTAACGTGAAGAAAGAAGATGATCTACAACGTTAGTGACACCCAACATTGTCACTAACGTTGGAAGCACACAAACCCCCAATAAGCCACGTTGACTCCCACATTAACTTAGTTAACGTGGAAGCTAACGTGAAGAAGGAAGGTGATCGCCAACGTTAGTGACACCCAACATTGTCACTAACGTTGGAAGGAGCCACACATGCCACCATGAGCCACGTTAACTCCCACGTTAACTTAGTTAACATGGAAGCTAACGTGGATAAGGGAATGATGAGCCAATGTTAGTGACACTCAACTTTGTCACTATTGTTGGAGATGGCTAGCAAGGCCACGTTAGAGGCCACGTTAACCTAGTTAACGTGGACTCTAACGTGGAAAATAGGGGCAATTTAGAACGTTAGTGACAATGGTAAGTGTCACTAACGTTCTCGAAGGTTGGCATGCCTACGTTAAAAGAGCCACGTTAACTAAGTTAACGTGGACTCTAACGTAGGGAAGGGGGAGATTTCTCAACGTTATTGGGAAAGTTGAGTCCCAATAACGTGTGCGAAGGATAAAGGGGCAACGTTAGTGGCAACGTTTGTGCCACTAACGATGAAGTTAACGTGGCTTTTAACTTTGGTGAGGAACGTTAGTGAAAAAGGTGATTGTCACTAACGTTGTCGAACCCATATTTTCACTGAATGTTAACACCACTAACATCCTGAGCCAAAGTCCCTGCCCACTTCATACTTTCTCTCTACAAGTAAAAGCTAAGCCCAATGAAGAAGAAAATTGCTTCAAACTCAAGATCCAAAGGCCCAAGACTTGAAGAATCAACTAGAAGAACAGAAGAGTAGTATATATAGGAGTAGCATTGAATTATTTTGGGAGTTGGAAAATAGAGGGAGCCTCTTGGCATAGAACTACTCTCTGTATTTACTTTCTCTGCACTTCTAGTTTTCATCATGTATTCTCCATCTTTGTTTTCATTTTCCAGAGCTATGAACAACTAAACCCCTTTCATTGGGTTAGGGAGCTCTGTTGTAATTTGATGGATCAATACTAGTTTTCATTATTCTTCCTCTATCTTTTCTCTTGATTTTACTTGAAAGCTTTCGATCTTCATCCAATTGGGTAGCTATCTTGGAAAAGAAGCTATTCATACTTGGATCTTTTCTGAACCTTGAAAGAGGAATGAAGAGATCAAGCTAGAAATACTTTCTCATGCTGGACCAAATTGGGTTTGGATGGATATGTGACTAAAATCCTCTCAACACTTGGTTTGGGAAATGCATGTGGTATAATCAGTGACCATACTTCATCTCTTCTCATGAGCAATTGACCAAGGAATTGGCTGTTGATCAAGATTTGAGAGATTGAATTACAAGAAATTGTAATTCAATCACTTAAGATTGCCAAGGAGATCAGTGAGTGCATTGATTGAGGAAGAGATGAAAATGAAATTGATCCGGAGAATGCAACAACTCCTAAGCCCAATGAACTCCCCATTTCTGATCTTACCCATTCTCTTTAATTTCTGTTATTTACTTTTATGAGCAATTCCCCCATTTCCATTTACAATTTTGCAATTTATTTTCAGTCATTTACTTTTAGCTCTTTAATTCTAACATTTACTTTTCTGTCCATTTCCTTCCCGCCATTTTATTTTCTGCAATTCTCAACTCAAATTCTGGATTCGCTCAACTAGAACATTCCTCTAATTAAAGTTGCTTGATCAATCAATCCTTGTGGGATTCGACCTCACTCTATTGTGAGTTTTTACTTGACGACAAATTCGGTACACTTGCCGAAGGAAATTTGTTGCGAGACAAGTTTTCCGTGCATCAAGTTTATGGCGCCGTTGCCGGGGATTGATTGTGCATCAACAACGATTAGATTGGAGGATAACTAGAGTGAGCATTTTATTTTTGTTTGATTTAAATTTCTGTTTGAGTCATTTACTTTCTGTTTTAGTTAATTTCTTCCCTTCCCCCTTACTTTTTCTTTGTTATATACTATTCATATCACTAACCCACTAACTGTTTGATATATTGCATCACTCACACTAACAGTAATTCTGACAGATATACTTTCTGCACCTATGCTCTTTGCTTGTACTTGTTGATTGTATGACAGGGAGAAGAAGCGGGGCTTCAACTTCCTTTGATTCTGAACCTGAGAGAACCTTCCTTAGACTAAGGAGGGAAGCAAGAGAAAAATGTGTAGTTGGTGCTGAAGAAGAGGAGGAATACTTTGAGGAATACTTTGAACCAAACATGGAAGAAAACATGGAAAACCATCATAAAGAAGAGGCTCACAACCATGGCAGAGGAGGTCGAGCAAATCATGATGGGGAGGATAGAAGAGTTTTAGGCTCTTACATCAATCCAAACCCAGGAAACTGTGGAAGTAGCATTCAAAAGCCAACCATCCATGCCAACAATTTTGAACTGAAGCCACAGCTCATCACCCTTGTTCAGAACAACTGTTCGTTCGGAGGGAGTGTCCAAGAGGACCCAAATCAACATTTAACTACCTTCCTGAGAATATGTGACACAGTGAAGTCTAATGGTGTTCATCCTGACGCCTATAGACTGCTCTTATTTCCATTCTCACTCAAGGATAAGGCAGCCAAGTGGCTGGAGTCTTTCCCAAGGGAAAGCTTGACAACTTGGGAAGACGTGGTGAATAAATTCTTAGCAAGATTTTACCCTCCTCAACGAATTAATAGGCTGAGAGCTGAGGTCCAAACTTTCAGGCAACAAGATGGTGAGACTCTATATGAAGCATGGGAGAGGTTTAAAGACCTAACAAGGAGGTGCCCACCAGATATGTTCAATGAATGGGTGCAGCTGCACATTTTCTATGAAGGGCTCTCTTATGAGTCAAAGAAGGCCGTGGACCATTCATCCGGAGGATCTTTGAACTAGAAGAAGACCATTGAGGAAGCCAAAGATGTCATTGAAACAGTAGCAGAGAACGACTACTTCTATGCTTCTGAAAGAGGGAACACAAGAGGAGTAATGGAGCTAAACAATGTAGATGCTCTGTTGGCCCAAAACAAGCTCATTACCCAGCAGCTGGCTGACCTCACCAAGAAGATGGAGAGGAACCAAGTAGCAGCAATCTCCACTTCATCAACAACCCAAGAAGGAGTGAACGAAGAAGCAGAGGGTAATCAGGAGCAAGCCAACTACATTGGGAATTCACCTAGGCAAAACCATGATCCATACTCCAAGACTTACAACCCTGGATGGAGGAATCACCCAAACTTTGGGTGGGGAAATCAACAAGACCAAAGCCTTGATCAAAAACACCCAAATCCAAACAATGCAGCCCACCAACACTTCACATCTAGAGCATATCAACACCCCCATAACAACACCTCCCCATATTCATATCAAGGCCAGAATAACCCTACTCAGCCTGACCTATCATCATTTGATGAAAGAATCTCAAGGATTGCGAATCTACTTGAAGGCATAAGCAAGGAGATTCAAGACAACAAGGTGTTCAAGGAGGAAGTGCGAGCCAGCTTCAAGAACCAAGGAGACACAATCAAGAGGTTGGAATCTCAAGTGAGGTATCTCTCTGAGCAAATTCCCAAACCCACAGATGGATTTTCAAGTGACACAGAGAAGAATCCGAGAGGTGAAACAAAAAAGGTAAGATGGGAAGATTGCAAGATGGTCACTGTAAGTGATAAGGAGACTGAGGACAAGCCAAGCAAACTGTCAGAACAACCTGAAGATACCTCGACAGAGAAAGAGGAAAAAGAATACCATGAACCAGAAATCTCAAGACAGGAGCTGCTGAGACTCTATGCACTTTTTCCCCAGCTGCTCAATGGTGCTGTGGAAAAGAGAATATACTCAAGATTTCTGGACTTGTTTGCATCTCTGCATGTGAATATACCATTCATCAAGACTATCCAACAAATGCCTGCGTACATCAAGTATATGAAGGAGCTGCTTCCCAGGAAAAGCTCACTCAAGGGAGGGCAAACTATAGTAATGAACAAGGAATGCAGTGCCCTCATTCAACCGCAGTTACCAACGAAAAGAAAAGATCCAGGGAGTTTTCATGTCCCCTGTGCCATAGGAGAAACAATGTTTGATAGAGCACTCTGCGATTTGGGAGCAAGCATCAACTTAATGCCCTTATCCCTGGTGAAGAGGCTGAAGATCAATGAGATAATGCCCACAGATGTAGTTATCAGGCTGGCAGACAAAACTCAAAAACAAGCAATAGGAGTGGTGGAAAACGTGTTGGTAAAAGTGGGGAAATACTTTCTTCCCACAGACTTTGTCATCTTGGACATGGAAGAGAGTCACACTCACCCAATCATATTGGGAAGACCATTCCTAGCTACAGCCAAAGCACTCATAGATGTGGAGTGAGGGGAGCTAATATTGAGGATCCATGATGAACAACTCAGCTTCAATGTCTTCAAACTCTCACAAGAAGCTGACCAAGAAAACAAAGAACCAAGCAATGATCATAATGAGATGCTGACAAAGGAAACAAGCACTGAAGCATAACCAACAAATCTGAGAACCTCACTAAATGATGAACAAGGCAAACAGTAATTGTCACAGCTCAAGGAGAAGCTGGAGGAACCTAAACCACCAGAGGCATGTGAAGACAACAACAAAATTCCCTTAGAAGATGAAGTCGCCAAGAGTAAGGCAGCATCAAAAGGGACAAAGAAGAAGGTACCAAGGGGGTGGAGGAACAAGAAAATCCCTACGGAAGACTTCTCTCCAGGAGATAAAGTGATTTCAGCTTACTTCCCAGATATCCCCCCTAATCTCCCCACTGTACCATCTCAGTTACCTAAGGTCTTCACTATCAACAGAGTCCTCTCCTTGGAACATGTAGAGATCATTGATACAACCAATGGATATAAATCCAAGGCAAGAGGGGAGGACTTGAAGCATTATCAACCTCCCTGATGAAGGAGAAACGTCAAGCTAGTGACGCTAAAGAAGCGCTTCATGGGAGGCAACCCGTGTTTTATTAGCTTTTACTAGTGAATAAGTCAATATTCATGAATTCCAACCCAAACCTGGTGAAGTCCTTATATTGCAGTATATAGTGAAGAACAAGTTTGGTGTTCAAAGCGTATCAAGAAAGCATGAATGCAACAGAGAGCATGCTAGTCTTGGAGCTTTGAACAGAACTTTTCATCACAGTGCTCCAAACTAAGTTTGGTGTCACCCCATGGTGCCACCAATGTGCATATAAGGATACACAGTTAGTTAGTTAGTTGGAGTTCATGAATAAACAAAATCTTTTCTTCTCTTTATTATTCTAGCCGTAAAAATTTAAATTGATTACTTTTTGTGATATTTCTGACTTTTCTATTTTGATCTTTATAGGGAAAGGAAAGGAGCATTGAAAGAGATTGATTGGACAATTTAATGGGAAAGGTTCGGCCACTTCATGAAGAGGGTACTACACACGTGCCTCAAGGGGGAATGCATTGGGAATGGTTGCCATGCAACATTGGAGGAAGAACAAACTTGGAAAGTGAACCAACTCCGTCATAAAGTTGAGAATCCTCGTGCTTACTCCATACAAAACCCCATCCGTTCATCATTCACCAACCCCATCAATCCACACCTTTCATCTCTTCATCACTTCTCTATATAAGTGAATCAAATCCACATCATCTCCACATTCGAAATTCATACCCCTTGCACTTCACTTTACAGCAACCAATTCTTCAACTTCCCACTCTCTAAATCCCACATCTCTTTCATTCACTACACCCTTTTTGCTTTAACTTCATTCATGGCATCATCAAACTCCAAGAGGCAGAAGAGGAAGGAACCAATGGAGAACATTCCCTTCGACGAGAAGAGATTCAAGACTGCCTTCCATGAACGAGAATTTGAGCGGATAAAGCTCAAAAAGATACTGCCCGAGTTAACCTTCCAAATCAACGAAGACGAATGCCCACAGATTCGGGAGAAGATTGAAGAAAGAGGGTGGCAATTGCTCACCAATCCAGAGGGGAAGATCAATGCAAACCTCATCAAAGAGTTCTACGCAAATGTGGTCAGAGAAGACAAAACCAGGGCCCCAACCTTCAAAAGCTATGTAAGAGGAAAGGAGGTAGACTTCAGCCCAAATGCTATAATAAGAACTCTTCACCTGAAATCACCACACTTTGGTGAGCCTAGCTATCATGCAAGGATAAGTAAAAGCCAAGACAATGATGAGCTCACTGAGATAGTGATTGACATCTGTGTTATAGCAAAGTTGATTTTTCTTGTGCGATCCGGGATCCCACACTTTGTTTTGACACCCATCTTCAAAGTGATCATCATGATTCCACTTGGGTGGTTTAGCCTTGGAATTCTCAAAGAAACCTCAAAACAACTTCCTAGACCCATACAATTTAGCTCTACACCAAACCTTGCAATCAAACTTTGAGCAAGCAACCATAATGAACCTAGAATGATGTTTCCAACCATTACACAACTCTCTCTTACTCTTAACTCCACAAAGAGCTCTAAGTTGACCATTATTTTCAATCAAATCATATTCAAGTGGGAAAGTAAAGATTAGAGATAAGAATTTTATCCACTTGAATGTTGTATTGGATGGTGACTTAGGAAGGGGTGGTCCTAATGATCTTGCAAGTTCCACTCCCTTGTGCTCTTCTTTGACTACCTCCACCTCTTCATAAGCTTCTTCAATTTCAACCTCCTCCTCTTGGTAGCTCTCTTCTAATTCAATCTCTTCTTCATTTCTTACCAAGGGCATGGTAGGTTGTACATCTTCTTCCTTACCCTCTATGTTAAACCCAATTGGAGAGGATTCAATTGTAGATAGGAATTCATCAATGATTGAATCTATCTCTTGATCAACCTCTTCAAAGGCTTCAACCACTTCTTCCGGCTCAATTATCTTAACTTCCTCCTCTTGTTGCACTCCTTGCTTCAACTCCTCTTCTTCACCTTGATGCTCTAAACTCAATCCCTCACGAGGCTCCTTAATTGCTTCTCCACATTCGTCAATGGGAGTGCCTTGGTTGCTTAGGCTTAGTCGGGAGGAGGCCATATTGCTAACGGCTTCCACTAGGATAACCATCTTGGCTCCTAGTTCTTTAAACTTCTTTTATTCCTCCTCTTGTCGCCTTAAGATATGAGATTCAAGATCTCTCAATTCCAACATGGAGGCTTCATCGGAGGGCGGTGGTGGAAGAGAGGGTTCATTGTTTGGAGGGAAGGCATTATAGTTGGAAGGTGGTTCATTTTGGTAAGGGTATGGAGGTGGTTCTTGAGAGTAATTGTGTTGGAATGGTGGTGGTTCCATGTATGGTTCATATGGTTCATAAGGTGGTTGGTATGGTGGATAAGGGTTAGGGTCATATGGAGGTTGATAAACCACTATTATTTGGTTTATAATGTGTTTAATTGTGTGGTTTTATCATGATCTTTACCCACTTATTCATGTGATTAGCATGCATTTATATTTCCTTCCTAAAATCATCACATGATTAAAAACTTGCTTCCTAAGAAACTTTTAATTACGCATTTTAATTCTCCTTTATTCCATTCGATGCCGTGATCTGTGTGGTAAGTGTTTCAGGCTGTATAGGGCTTGAATGAGTTGGAGATTGGAAAGAAAGCTTGCAAAAATGGAAGGAACACAAGAAATTGAGGAGATGACCAGCGAGAAGCGATGCGGCCGCATGGCTCACGCGACCGCGCGAAAGAGAGGAAATCGCAGTGACGCGGCCGCATGCTCACGCAACCGCGCGGATTGGAATAGCACAAGTGACGCGGAGGCGTGGACGACGCGCCCGCGTGGAAAAGCAAAACGCCGAATGACGCGGCCGCATGAATGACGCGATCGCGTGACGTGCCCGATCTGCATAATCTGCAGAATCGCTGGGGGCGATTTTGGGCCCTGTTTTGACCCAGTTTTTGGCCCGAAAAAGTAGACTAGAGCCAGAGGACATGCAGAAACCAACAACAACATTCATTCTACACAATTTTAGTTTTAGATCTAGTTTTTACTCCTCCTCTAGGTTTTTCTCTCTACACATTCATAGTCTTTAGGATTTTATTTTGCTCTTTTCATTGGGATATTGAGAAGAGTTATTACCTCATCAAGACTTCGTCATTCTAGTTCGTTTTCTTTACATGGCTTTACACTTCCATGTCCTTTAATTTACTCAATTTTACTATTGGATTATTTTAGAATTTATTAATACAAGAGTTACTTTTATTTTTAATTGATTCCTTTGAGTTTTATTTATCATGTCTTTCTTTAATTCTCTTTTCTATGTTATGAATTCCACATTCACAATGAGCGAGTAATTTCCTAACTTGATGGGGAGTTGATTGAAAGGAACCCTTGAGTTGGAATGCTCAAAGGAGAAATTTTAATCGGGTTTATTGTTGGATTGCTCTCTAGTCACCAACGCCAGTCCTTCCAAGTAAGCGGATTGGGACTTGTGAATAGAAACAGCATTCCAACTTGTTTGACTTTCCCATACCTAGTAAGGGATAACTAAACAGAACAACCTTCAATTATCAATTAATCTTGAGAGTACTGCAACAAGAATATGGCTTCCAACTAATCTACTCCCAGTCAAGGCTTTTATTTAAATTACTTAATTTCTCCAATTCAATTTCCTGTTTATTCAACTCAAACTCTTTTTGAAAACATCTGATTAATAAAATAGCACACCTTTCTGCAACTCGTTGGGAGACGACCTGGGATTCATACTCCCAGTATTTTAATTTTAATTTTTGTGACAACCCTTCTAAATTGATAAGTGGATTTCTGGTTGGTTAAGAACTATACTTGCAACACATATCTTATAACTATTCTTAATTCACCAATTTCCGCCACGTCAATTTTTGGCGCCGTTGCCGGGGCGTTGCAATAGAGTGCTAAAGTTATTGGTTGGAATTTATTTATTTGCATTTTATTTTATCTTGCTACAATGAGCTGCTTGTTTCTTTCGCTAGATGACGCGTTCACTTCCTGATCCAAGCTTGCCAGTATTCGATCCTGAGATTGAAAGAACTATTTCACGAATAAGGCAAGCTCGGCGTCGGTTAGTCCTCTCAGAGGGCAGATCTGAACCGTCATTTGAGGAAGAAACCAGCCCCCGTTCTACTGATTCGGTTGATTTACGTGTAGGTGACATGGCAGCACCTAGGAGAGTTACTATCCAGGAGGCTGGAGCCCCTGATTTTACAATGCAACCGTTTCAAGCGCATCACCCAGCGGTGGCTACAGACTTTGAGATAAAGACTGCACTGCTCAATTTGATGTCTAAGTTTCATGGCTTACCTGCTCAAGAGCCTATCAAGCACCTGAGAGATTTTCAGGCAGCCTGTTCTACTGTCAGGCGTGATGGTGCAGATGAAACTTCAATTTTGCTGAAAGCTTTCCTGTTTTCTCTTGAGGGAAAGGCAAGAGAGTGGTACTACACTCAACCCGCAGCAACTGTATCCGACTGGGATACACTTAAAAGAGAATTCTTGGAAAAATTCTTTCCAGCTGAAGTTACTGATAAACTGAGGCAAGATATTTCCATGATTGTTCAGGATGAATCTGAGACTCTCTATGAATACTGGGAGCACTTCAATAATCTTCTGGAAGCATGCCCCCACCATATGATTGACAAGATAGTGTTACTCGGTTACGTCACACAGGGCATGAAGCCCCAAGATAAGACTACATTGAAAAGTGCTAGCAATGGGTCTATGAAAAAGTACAAGATCACTGATGAGGCATGACAATTGATCAGCGACTTAGCTGAATCCACTCGGAATCACAGGCAGAAATAAGGCCATTCAAAAGCCGTTGCAGAAGTATCCTCTAGCAGAAAGACTGCTGCTCTAACTCAGAGTATCTGTGAAATGACCAACTTGCTGAAGCAGATGCAATTGAATCAACAACAAGTTCAGCAAGCTCAACCTTCCCCACCACAGCAAAGCCAACAGTTAGTCCCACAGAGAGTTTGCGGAGTATGTGCTGATTATAGCTATTATACTGATGAATGTCCGTAGCTCCAGCAGGAAGACAACACCGTGGCAGCCACTCATAACTTCTATGACTGCCCCAACCAAGGGTACAATCAAGGTGGCAATTACAGCCATGGATGGCAGGACAATTCTAACCAGAATTGGAGGGACAACAATGGTGCACGAAATTATGATTCACACTTTTCACAACTTCGCACAACTAACCAGCAAGTGCACTGGGTCGTCCAAGTAATACCTTACGTGAGTAAGGGTCGATCCCACGGAGATTGTTGGCTTGAAGCAATCTATGGTTACCTTGTAAATCTTAGTCAGGAGATTAATTATGATTATCAGTTTGAATTGCGAAAAATAAAAGAGCATGAAATAAATGCTTGTTATGCAGTAATAGAGAATATGTTGGAGTTTTGGAGATGCTTTGTCTTTTGAACCTCTGCTTTCCCCCTGTCTTCTTCTTCACGCACGCACGGTTCCTCCTATGGCAAACTGTGTGTTGGTGGATCACCGTTGTCAATGGCTACCATCCGTCCTCTCAGTGAAAATGGTCCAGGTGCGCTGTCACCGCACGGCTAACCATCTGTCGGTTCTCACTCATGCTGGAATAGGATCCGTTGATCCTTTTGCGTCTGTCACTACGCCCAACCCTTGTGAGTTTAAAGCTCGTCACAGTCATTCAATCCCTGAATCCTACTCGGAATACCACAGACAAGGTTTAGACTTTCCAGATTCTCAAAAATGCTGCCAATGGATTCTAGCTTATACCACGAAGATTCTGATTAAGGAATCCAAGAGATACTCATTCAATCGAAGGTAGAACGGAGGTGGTTGTCAGTCACACGTTCATAGGTTGAGAATGGTGATGAGTGTCACGGATCATCACATTCATCATATTGAAGTGCGAATGAACATCTTAGATAAGAACAAGCGTGTTTGAATAGAAAACAGAAATAATTGCATTTAATTCATCGAGACACAGCAGAGCTCCTCACCCCCAACAATGGAGTTTAGAGACTCATGCCGTCAAAGAGTACAAAGTTCAGATCTAAAATATCATGAGGTACAAAATAAATCTCTAAAAGTTGTTTAAATACTAAACTAGTAACCTAGGTTTATAGAAAATGAGTAAACTGAGATAGATAGTGCAGAAATCCACTTCTGGGGCCCACTTGGTATGTGCTGGGGCTGAGACTTGAGCTTTACACGTGCCTAGGCTGTTTCTAGAGTTAAACGCCAGGTTGTAACCTGTTTCTGGTGTTTAACTCCAATTTGTAACCTGTTTCTGGCGTTTAACGCAAGAATGCAACATGGAACTGGCGTTGAACGCCAGTTTACATCATCTATCCTCGTGAAAAGTATGGACTATTATATATTGCTGGAAAGCCCTGGATGTCTACTTTCCAACGCAATTGAGTGCGTTTGGATTTCTGTAGCTCCAGAAAATCCACTTTGAGTACAGGGAGGTCAGAATCCAACAGCATCTACAGTCCTTTTTCAGCCTCTGAATAAGATTTTTGATCAGGTCCCTCAATTTCAGCTAGAAAATACCTGGAATAACAGAAAAACACACAAACTCATAGTAAAGTCCAGAAATGTGATTTTTATTTAAAAACTAATAAAAATATACTAAAAACTAATCAAATCATACTAAAAATTATGTAAAAACAATGCCAAAAAGCGTATAAATTATCCGCTCATCGCAACACCAAACTTAAATTGTTGCTTGTCCCCAAGCAACTAAAAACAAAGTAGGATAAAAAGAGGAGAATACACAATGAATTCCAAAAACATCTATGAAGATCAGTCTTAATTAGATGAGTGGGGCTATTAGCTTTTTGCCTTTTGAATAGTTTTGGCATCTCACTTTATCCTTTGAAGTTCAGAATGATTGGCATCTATAGGAACTTAGAATTTAGATAGTGTTATTGATTCTCCTAGTTTAGTATGTTGATTCTTGAACACAGCTACTTTATGAGTCTTGGCTGTGGCCCTAAGCACTTTGTTTTCCAGTATTACCACCGGATACATAAATGCCACAGACACATAACTGGGTGAACCTTTTCAGATTGTGACTCAACTTTGCTAAAGTCCCCAATTAGAGGTGTCCAGGGTTCTTAAGCACACTCTTTTTTTTTTTCTTTGGACCTTGATTTTAACCGCTTAGTCTCAAGTTTTCACTTGACACATTCACGCCACAAGCACATGGTTAGGGACAGCTTGGTTTAGTCGCTTAGGCCAGGATTTTATTCCTTTAGGCCCTCCTATCCACTGATGCTCAAAGCCTTGGATTCTTTTTATTACCCTTGCCTTTTGGTTTTAAGGGCTATTGGCTTTTTGCTCTTGCCTTTTGGTTTAAAGAGCTTTTGGCTTTTTCTGCTTGCTTTTTCTTTTTCTTTCTTTTTTTTTTCATTTTTCTTTTCTTTTTTTTTTCCGCAAGCTTTTGTATTCACTGCTTTTTCTTACTTCAAGAATCAATTTTATGATTTTTCAGATTATCAATAACATTTCTCCTTTTCATCATTCTTTCAAGAGCCAACATATTTAACATTCATAAACAACAGTATCAAAAGACATATGCACTGTTCAAGCATTCATTCAGAAAATAAAAAGTATTGCCACCACATCAAAATAATTAAACTGTTTTAAAATTCAAAATTCATGTACTTCTTTTTCTTTTTTAGAAAACATTTTATTCATATCTTTAAGTCATAGACACTAGACACTAATGATCATGTAATAAAGACACAAACATAAATAAACATAAAGCATAGTAAACGAAAAATAGAGAAATAAGAACAAGGAGATTAAGGAACAGGTCCACCTTAGTGAGGGTGGCGTCTTCCTCTTCTTGAAGAACCAATGGCGCTCTTGAGCTCCTCTATGTCTCTTCCTTGTCTTTGTTGCTCCTTCCTCATAGCTCTTTGATCTGCAGTCAAATGCTCTACCACTGAACTATAGACCCTTGAGATGAACCTCTCCATCTCTCATGACTCGGAGGTGGAAGCAACTACCTTCCTTTTCCTCTTTCTAGAGGTTTCTCCGGCCTTAGTTGCCATAAATGGTTATGAAAAAATAAAAAGCAGCACTTTTTTTCCACACCAAACTTAAACGTTTTGCTCGTCCTCGAGCAAAAGAAGATAGAAGGGAGTAGAAGGAGAAGTGGAGGAGAAGGAGGTATGTGAATGGGTGGGTATGGGAGGGGAATGGTTTGAATTGGAATGGTGAGGTAGGTGGGGATCCTGTAGGGTCCACAGATCCTGAGGGGTCAAGGACTTAGCAACCCTGCTCCATTGAGGCACACAAAATGCCCTTAGTGTGCAATCCTGGCGTTTAACGCCAGACTGCTGCTTGTTTCTCGCGTTAAACGCCAGCTTTTCCCTTTTCTTGGCGTTGAACGCCTACTTGGTGCTTGTTTCTAGTGTTTAATGCCAGCTTGATGCTTCTTTCTGGCGTTAAATGCCAGTCTGATGCTTCTTACTGGCGTTTAAACGCCAGTAAGCTCTTCCTCCAGAGTGAGCTATTTTTAATGTTATTTTTCATGATGTTTTTGATTTTTCAGTAGTTTTTGTGACTTCACATGATCATCAAGCTATAGAAAACATAAAATAGCAATGCAAACTAAATAGATATAGTTAAATAACATTGGGTTGCCTCCCAACAAACGCTTCTTTATTGTCAACAGCTTGACAGTGAGCTCTCATGGAGCCTCACAGATAATCAGAGTAGGGTTGGGGCCTCTCAACACCAAACTTAGAGTTTGGTTGTGGCCTCCCAACACCAAACTTAGAGTTTGAATGTGGGGGTTTTGTTTGACTCTGTATTGAAAGAAGCTTTTCATGCTTCCTCTCCATGGTTACAGAAGGAGAACCTTGTGTCTTATAGTTTGCAATGTCTGCAAACCACAGAGCCTCCTGAATAGCAAATAATTGCTCATCCGGAAAGGTTTCAGAGATCTCAGTAGGAGGGAAGGATGCTCCTGCTACTGGTTCTATCCGGGACAGGTGATCAGCTACTTGATTCTCTGTCCCTTTTCTGTCTCTTATTTCTATATCAAACTCTTGCAGAAGCAACACCCATCTTATGAGCCTGGGTTTTGAATCCTGCTTTGTGAGTAGATATTTAAGAGCAGCATGGTCAGTATACACAATCACTTTTGATCCTACTAAGTATGATCTAAACTTGTCAATGGCATAAACCACTGCAAGCAATTCTTTTTCTGTGGTTGTGTACTTTTTCTGGGCATCATTTAAAATGCGACTAGCATAATAAATGACATGCAGAAGCTTGTTAAGCCTCTGTCCCAGTACTGCACCAATGGCATGGTCACTGGCATCATACATTAGTTCAAATGGTAATGTCCAGTCTGGTGCAGAAATAACTGGTGCTGTGACCAGCTTAGCTTTCAGAGTTTCAAACGCCTGCAGACACTCTATGTCAAACACAAATGGCATGTAAGCAGCTAGCAGATTGCTCAGAGGTTTTGCAATTTTTGAAAAATCCTTTATAAACCTCCTATAGAATCCTGCATGTCCCAGAAAGCTTCTGATTGCCTTAACATTGGCAGGTGGTGGTAATTTTTCAATTACCTCTACCTTAGCTTGATCCACCTCTATTCCCTTGTTTGAAATCTTGTGCCCAAGGACAATCCCTTCAGTCACCATAAAATGACATTTTTCCCAGTTTAAAACCAGGTTAGTCTCTTGGCATCTTTTCAGAACCAGTGTCAGGTGATCAAGACAGGAGCTGAATGAGTCTCCATATACTGAGAAGTCATCCATGAAGACTTCCAGAAATTTTTCTACCATATCAGAGAAAATAGAGAGCATGCATCTCTGAAAGGTTGCAGGTGCATTACACAGCCCAAATGGCATTCTTCTGTAGGCAAATACTCCAGATGGACATGTGAATGCTGTTTTCTCTTTATCCTGGGGATCTACTACAATTTGGTTGTAGCCTGAATAGCCATCCAAAAATTAGTAATAATCATGACCTGCTAGTCTTTCTAGCATCTGGTCTATGAATGGTAAAGGAAAATGATCCTTTCTGGTGGCTGTATTGAGCCTTCTATAGTCAATACACATGCGCCACCCTGTAACTGTTCTTGTAGGAACCAGTTCATTTTTTTCATTATGAACCACTGTCATGCCTCCCTTTTTGGGGACAACTTGGATGGGGCTCACCCAGGGGCTATCAGAAATAGGATAAATAATCCCAGCCTCTAGTAATTTGGTGACCTCTTTCTGCACCACTTCCTTCATGGCTGGATTTAGCCGCCTCTGTGGATGAACCACTAGCTTAGCATCATCCTCCAATAGGATCTTGTGCATGCATCTTGCTGAGCTGATGCCCTTAAGGTCACTCATGGACCACCCAAGAGCTGTCTTGTGTGTCCTGAGCACTTGAAGTAGCGCTTCCTCTTCCAGGGGATTTAAAGCAGAGCTTATGATCACCGAAAAAGTGTCACCTTCTCCCAGAAATGCATATTTCAGGGATGGTTGTAATGGTTTGAGCTCGGGTTTAGGAGGTTTTTCTTCTTCCTGAGGAAGTTTCAGAGGCTTTTTCAATTCCTCTAAATCCTCCAGATCAGGCTGAACATCTTTAAAAATGTCCTCTAGCTCTGATTTGAGACTCTCAGTCATATTGACCTCTTCCACCAGGGAGTCAATAATATCAATGCTCAGGCAGTCGTCTGATGTGTCTGGATGTTCCATAGCTTTGACAACATTCAACTTAAACTCATCCTCATTGACTATCAAAGTTATCTCTCCTTTTTGGACGTCAATGAGGGTTCGTCCAGTTGCTAGGAATGGTCTTCCTAGAATGAGAGTTGCACTCTTGTGCTCCTCCATTTCCAGCACTACAAAGTCAGTAAGGAAGGCAAATGGCCCAACCTTGACAATCATGTCCTCAATTATGCCTGATGGGTATTTAATGGAGCCATCAGCAAGTTGAAGACAGATCTAGGTTGGTTTGACCTCTTCAGTCAAGCCAAGCTTTCTGATAGTGGATGCAGGGATTAGGTTGATGCTCGCCCCAAGATCACATAAAGATGTCTTGGTGCAATTACCCTCTAATATGCATGGTATCATAAAGCTCCCGGGATCTTTAAGCTTTTCTGGGAAGCTTTTCAAAATGACTGCACTGCATTCTTCAGTGAGGAGAACTCTTTCAGTTTCTCTCCAATCCTTCTTATGACTCAAGATATCTTTCATGAACTTGGCATAAGAGGGTATTTGCTCAAGTGCCTCTGCAAACGGAATCTTTATTTCAAGAGTCCTGAGATAGTCTGCAAAGCGAGCAAATTACTTATCCTGCTCCTCTTGGCGGAGTTTTTGAGGATAAGGCATCTTGGCTTTGTATTCCTCAACCTTGGTTGCTGCAGTTTATTTCCTACAGAAGTGGTTAGAGAAGCCTTTTAAGAGGAGTTGTTATCAGCACTTGTGTGTGTCTGATCCCTCACTGGCGTTTGAATGCCAGGGCTGGAAGCTTGATTGGCGTTGGACGCCAACTTCCTACCTGTATCTGGCGTTTGAACGCCAGAACTGAGCTTCCATTGGGCGTTTGACGCCAGCTCCTTGCCTGTTCCTGGCGTTTGAACGCTAGAACTGCGCGTAGGTTTGGCGTTTAACGCCAACCTTGCATCCTTTTCTGGCGTTCGAACGCCAGAGTTGTTCCTCTCTGGGCGCTTACTGTCCTCAGAGGGATTTTGAATAATATTTTGCTCATCCTCTGTTAGTTGTTCTTTTCTTGGCTTTCTGCTGCTCTGAAGTGAGGTATTTAATGTTTTCCCATTTCTTAATTGAACTGCTCTGCACTCTTCTGTTATCTGCTTTGATAACTGCTGTTTTGTCTGATTCAATTGTGCCATAATTTTATTAGCATTTTTAGTGTCTTGTAGCATCTCCTTGAATTCTGCTAGCTGTTTTGTTAGAAAGCACAATTGTTGATTGATTTCAGCAACCTGTTCTGGAAGACCAAGTTCAGTAGACACTGCTTTGGCTTCTTCTTTTATGGAAGACTCACTACTTAGGTACAGATGCTGATTTCTGGCAATTGTATCAATGAGCTCTTGAGCTTCTTCAATTGTCTTTCTCATGTGTATAGATCCACCAGTTGAGTGGTCCAAAGACATCTGAGTTTTTTCTGTAAGCCCATAATAGAAGATGTCTAACTACACCCACTCTGAAAACATTTCAGAGGGGCATTTTCTTAACATCTCTCTGTATCTCTCCCAAGCATCATAAAGAGATTCATTATCTCCTTGTCTCCTTGTTTAAAGCCTTGGATGTTCAGCCTTAGCTATGTCATCCGTTTTGAAGGGAAATATTGATTCAGGAATTTTTTTGACAGTTGTTTCCATGTCCTTATGCTAGCCTTAGGTTGGTTATTTAACCACCTCTTAGCTTGGTCTTTTACAGCAAATGGAAACAGTAATAATCTGTAGACATCCTGATCTATTTCTTTATCATGTACTGTGTCAGCAATTTGTAAAAACTGTACCAGAAACTCTGTAGGTTCTTCCTGTGGAAGACCGGAATACTGGCAACTTTGCTGCACCATGATAATGAGCTGAGGATTCAACTCAAAACTACTCACTCCGATGGAGGGAATACAGATACTACTCCCATATGAAGCAGTAGTGGGGTTAGCATATGACCCCAGAGTCCTTCTGGACTGTTCATTTCCACTTAGGTCCATGATGGAGAAAGGGAGATGTTGTGAATTGCAAATAAAATAATTTTTTTTTGAAAACCGAAATTAAAATAAAATAAAATAAAATAAAATAAATGAAAAATTGATTATGATTTCGAAAATTTGAAGAAAAATAAATAAAAGAATATTGAAAACTAAATTAATTAATTAAAAAGATTTGAAAAAGATGTGGGTGAGGATTTTCGAAAAAAATTGAAGAGAGAGATATTGGTTAGAAAGTTTTGAAAAAGATATTTCTTAAAATTAAAGATACTTGTAATAAAATAAAATAAAATAAAATAAAAAGATATGAAAAAATTTGATTTTAAGATTTGAGATTAGAAAAGATAAGATAAGTTAGGTAAGAGAAGATAAGGAATCTAAATTAAAAAGTTTTGAAATTTGAATTTTGAAATTTGAATTTTGAAATTTCGGAAGTTGAAATTTGAAATTTGAAATAAGATAAGATAAGATTTTGAAAAAGATATGATTTTTTTTTAAAAAGATTTGAATTTTGAAATTTTAAAACTAAGATAAGATAAAATAAAAAATTTTAAAATAAAATCTGAATTTTTAAAAGGGAAATTCGAAAAATCAATTAAAATAAAGGAAAAAGATATTTTCGAATTCAATGAGGAAAGAGAAAAACAATAAAAAGACGCAAAACTTAAAATTTTTAGATCTAATGCTGCTTATTTTCGAAAATTTGGAGGAAAAACACCAAGGAACACCAAACATAAAAATTTTAAGATCAAAACATAAGAAAGAATCAAGAACACCTTGAAGATTTACAAGAACACGAAGAACAAAAATTCAAAGACTCAAAGGACTCAAGAACATTAAAAAAAGAACACCAAACTTAAAATTTTTAGAAAACCAAAAATAAATTTCCAAAAATCAAATAAAAACTGACAAGAAAACACCAAACTTAAAACTTGACACAAGATTTAATTGAAGAAAAATTAATTTTGAAAAGATTTTAGAAAGAAAGACTCAAATGAGCAACTATTCACAAGAATATAGACACATTCAACAAATACAAGGATTAAACAGAGAAAAACTTTTTTTTTGAATACTGATAATTTGAAAATGCACAAGAAAAATAAGAAAATACATAGAACAAGAAAAACTAAAGATCAAACAAGGGAAATAAACAAGAACAACTTGAAGATTAAGAAAGAACAATGAACACAAATTCGAAAATTTAAAAGAAATAAAAAAAACATGCAATTGACACCAAACTTAAAATATAAAACTAAACTCAAACAGAAAAACTCAATTATCAGTTTATAAAATTTTCAAAAAAATTAAAAAGAGAAAATAAGGATTTTAAAAAAAATTTCAACCAAAAACAATAATAAAAGACTCTAAACCAAAAAGAAAAATTTTCCTAATCTAAGCAACAAAATAAACCGTCAGTTGTCCAAACTCGAACAATCCCCGGCAACGGCGCCAAAATCTTGGTGCACGAAATTGTGATTCACACTTTTCACAACTCCGCACAACTAACCAGCAAGTGCACTGGGTCGTCCAAGTAATACCTTACGTGAGTAAGGGTCGATCCCACGAAGATTGTTGGCTTGAAGCAATCTATTGTTACCTTGTAAATCTTAGTCAGGAGATTAATTATGATTATCAGTTTGAATTGCGAAAAATAAAAGAGCATGAAATAAATACTTGTTATGCAGTAATGGAGAATATGTTGGAGTTTTGGAGATGCTTTGTCTTCTGAACCTCTGCTTTCCCCCTGTCTTCTTCTTCACGCACGCACGGTTCCTCCTATGGTAAGCTGTGTGTTGGTGGATCACCGTTGTCAATAGCTACCATCCGTCCTCTCAGTGAAAATGGTCCAGGTGCGCTGTCACCGCACGGCTAATCATCTGTCGGTTCTCACTCATGCTGGAATAAGATCCATTGATCCTTTTGCGTCTGTCACTACGCCCAACCCTTGTGAGTTTGAAGCTCGTCACAGTCATTCAATCCCTGAATCCTACTCGGAATACCACATACAAGGTTTAGACTTTTTGGATTCTCAAGAATGCTGCCAATGGATTCTAGCTTATACCACGAAGATTTTGATTAAGGAATCCAAGAGATACTCATTCAATTGAAGGTAGAACGGAGGTGGTTGTCAGTCACGCGTTCATAGGTTGAGAATGGTGATGAGTGTCACGGATCATCACATTCATCATATTGAAGTGCGAATGAATATCTTAGATAAGAACAAGCGTGTTTGAATAGAAAACAGAAATAATTGCATTTAATTCATCGAGACACAGTAGAGCTCCTCACCCCCAACAATGGAGTTTAGAGACTCATGCAGTCAAAGAGTACAAAGTTCAGATCTAAAATATCATGAGGTACAAAATAAATCTCTAAAATATGAGTAAACTGAGATAGATAGTGCAGAAATCCACTTTTGCGGCCCACTTGGTGTGTGCTGGGGCTGAGACTTGAGCTTTAGACGTGCCTAGGCTATTTCTAGAGTTAAACGCCAGGTTTTAACCTGTTTCTGGCATTTAACGCCAGAATGCAACATGGAACTGGCGTTGAACGCCAGTTTACATCGTCTATCCTCGAGCAAAGTATGGTCTATTATATATTGCTGGAAAGCCCTAGATGTCTACTTTCCAACGCAATTGAGAGCGCGCCATTTGGACTCGTGTAGCTCCATAAAATCCACTTTGAGTTCAGGGAGGTTAGAATCCAACAGCATCTACAGTCCTTTTTCAGCCTTGGAATCAGATTTTTGCTCAGGTCCCTCAATTTCAGCCAGAAAATACCTGAAATCACAGAAAAACACACAAACTCATAGTAAAGTCCAGAAATGTGATTTTTATTTAAAAACTAATAAAAATATACTAAAAACTAATCAAATCATACTAAAAACTATGTAAAAACAATGCCAAAAAGCGTATAAATTATCCGCTCATCAAACAACAATAGAGGAGGCAGAGACAATCAGGGAAATCAGAGGTGGAATAATAATAACAACAGGCAGCAGAACCAGAACCATCCCTACAGAGCACCTCACCTGAGGCAATCCCAAGGACCACAGAATACCCAACAGCAGACCTCTCAAATTACTTATCCTTCCTCATCTTCTAATGATGACTTACTACAATCTATTGATCAGAGACAACAGACCATGGAAAATAACCTTTATGCTAGACTAAATGGTCTGAACTCTACTTTGCAAGCTCTTGTCTCACAGATTGGATCAATGAATAACTCCAATAACCAACCCTTGAGCTCTAGTGGAATCCCTTCTCAACCATTACCCAATCCAAAGGGTGACATTAATGCCATCACCCTAAGGTCCAGAACCACACTGCAGGAGAGGAATCAGGAGGAGCCAAGCCCACCACAAAACGCCTCAGCTGAAGAGGTAGTGGAAATAGAAGATGTTGAAGAGGAAGAGGACATACAGGACATAGCTGAAAAAGAAGAAATTCAGCCACAGGAGGAAGCACCACAGGGCGCAGATACTGCAAAAGGCACCACTTCCATTCCATTTCCACAACTTGCAAGGAAGCCCAGGAAGCAGCTGGAACCTGATCCCAAAATGGTAGAGATATTCAAAAAGGTTGAGGTAACTGTTCCTCTTTTTGATGTTATTCAACAGGTACCTAAATATGCAAAGTTTCTAAAAGATTTATGTATACATAAAGACAAAATTAATGAATTAGAAACTATTCCTTTAGGTAGTTCCATATCTGCTTTAATTGGAGGTTTACCTGAAAAGTGTAGTGACCCAGGTCCATGTATGGTTAATTGTACTATTGGTGGTGTAGTATTTTCTGACTGCATGTGTGATTTAGGAGCATGTGTGAGTATAATGCCTTTGTCTATATATGATATTTTGAGGTCCCTCCCTAAAAAAGGTCGGCAGCTCATTTTGTGTTAGCAGATAAAAGCATTATTACAGTGGCCGGAGTTGCTGAAGATGTATTAGTGGGCATTAAGGGGCTCACGTTTCCTACTGATTTTTATATCCTGGAGATGCCCCAAAATGACTCAGAGAAGTCATCATCAATCCTACTCGGAAGACCATTCCTGAAGACCTCGAAGTTCAAATTAGATGCTTTTTCAGGAACATACTCTTTTGAAATAGATGGCCGAGTAGTAATCTTCAATCTGAATGGAGTTATGAAGCATCCTTCAGAGGATTATTCTATCCTCCAGTGTGACATTATAGATGAAACCGTGGCTGAAGTTCACCAGCAGGAATTTGAAGAGAAGTACATAGGACAAGGTCCAAGTGAGGGGATATTCTCAGAGGACAATGACAGTGCTTTACCATTGTTGCTAGCTCCAGACAACCCAGAGCCTGACCATGATTAGAAGTTAGGATTAAAACCCCTTCCTCCACACCTCAAATATGCTTACCTTGAAGACGAGCAGAAGTTTCCAGTTATCATTGCAAGGGAACTCACTTCTTAATAGGAAGAGCAGTTACTTAGTGTGCTGAGGAAGCACAAGAAGGCAATTGGTTGGAGTTTGGCAGACATAGTAGGCATCAACCCTCAAGTCTGTGAGCATAGGATATTTTTAGAAGAGGGAGCAAGACCTGTCCGTCAACCCCAGAGAAGACTGAACCCCACTATCTTAGAGGTTATAAAGAAGGAAGTGACCAGACTACTGGAGGCAGACATCATCTACCCCATTTCAGATAGTGAATGGGTAAGTCCAGTACAAGTGGTGCCCAAGAAGTCTGGCATCACTACAGTGAAGAATGAGCATGGAGATCTCATTGCAACCGGTGTTCAGAATGCCTGGAGGGTCTGCATTGACTACAGACGCCTCAACCAGGCCACTCGTAAGGATCACTATCCTCTTCCATTCATTGATCAAATGCTAGATCGCCTGTCAGGTAAATCACATTATTGTTTTTTAGATGGTTACACAGGTTATTTCCAGATTCATATAGCTCCTGAGGATCAGAAAAAGACCACTTTTACATGTCCTTTTGGGACTTATGCTTACAAGAGAATGCCCTTTGGCTTGTGTAATGCACCAGCTACCTTCCAACGGTGCATGATGAGTCTTTTCTCTGATCTTATTGAGGACTGTATGGAAGTTTTTATGGATGATTTTAGTGTATACGGCGATTCCTTTAGCCTTTGCTTAGATGATTATCTAGAGTATTAGATAGATGTGTCAGTACAAACCTTGTATTAAATTTTGAAAAATGTCACTTTATGGTAAAACAAGGTATTGTACTAGGACATGTTGTGTCTAATACTGGCATTTTTGTAGATCCAGCAAAGGTGGATGTTATTTCTAGTTTACCTTACCCCTCCTCTGTGAGGGAAGTCCGTTCGTTCCTTGGCCATGCAGGTTTTTACAGGAGATTCATTAAGGACTTCAGTAAGATAGCACTTCCCTTAACCAGGCTACTGCAGAAGGATATTGAGTTCGAGTTCAGTGAGGATTGCAAACAAGCATTTGAAAAGCTGAAGACTGCCCTGACTCAAGCTCCAATTATGAGAAGACCAGATTGGAACCAGCCATTTGAAATAATGTGCGACGCCTCCAACCATGCAGTAGGAGCAGCACTGGCTCAGCGTGAAGGTAAGGACCCCTTTGTTATTGCTTTTGCGTCTACTGAGAAAGAGCTTCTTGCTATTGTTTTTGTTCTGGATAAATTCAGAGCCTATTTACTTGGTGCGAAGGTAGTAGTGTACTCAGACCACGCAGCTCTAAAGTATCTATTAGCTAAAAAGGAATCCAAACCAAGGCTCATACGTTGGATACTGCTATTACAAGAATTTGATTTAGAAATTAAGGATAGGAATGGTAACCAGAATTTAGTGGCAGACCACTTGAGTCGCCTTGAGCACAATACAGATGACCCCACTCCTATAGCTGATAATTTCCCATTTGATAACCTGCAAGCAGTATCTGAGGTAGTCCCTTGGTATGCACCTGTAGCTAATTATCTAGTTAGCCGAACCTTTCCTCCAAACTTTTCTAAGTATCAAAGAGACAAGCTGAAAAGCGAGTCTAAATATTATATATGGGATGACCCATATTTATGGAGATGTGGCGCTGACCAGGTAATTAGACGGTGTGTGCCTCAATCAAAATTCCAGTCCATCTTAGAGGCCTGTCACTCATCTGAGAGTGGAGGACATTTTGGCCCTCAAAGAACAGCTAGAAAAATCTTAGACTGTGGATTCTGGTGGCTTACTCTTTTTAGAGACGCTACTGAATTTTGTAGATCTTGTTTCCCATGCCAAAAATTTGGTAATATATCCAAGAGGGATCAGATGCCTCAACAAATTATGCTTTTTTGTGAAATTTTTGATGTTTGGGGCATTGACTTCATGGGTCCATTTCCAAATTCTAATGGTTATTTTTATATATTGCTAGCTGTGGATTACATTTCCAAATGGGTGGAAGCAATTCCTACCCGCACTGATGATGCTAACACTGTTGTTTCCTTTGTGAGAAACTACATTATTTGTCGCTTTAGATTACTACGAGCAATCGTGAGCGATCAAGGCACCCATTTTTGTAACAGGAGACTAACAGGATTAATGAAGAAGCATGGGATAGTTCATAAGGTTGCAACAGCCTACCATCCTCAGACTAATGGGCAAGTCGAGGTGTCAAACAGAGAGATAAAGTGTATCTTGCAGAAGATAGTCAAACCTCATGGACGAGACTGGAGCACCAGGCTACAAGATGCACTCTGGGCATACAGAACAGCATACAAAACACCCATTGGGATGAGCCCTTTCCGCTTAGTTTATGGAAAAGCTTGTCATCTCCCTATTGAAATAGAGCACAAAGCCTTTTGGGCAGTAAAGGAGTGCAACATGGGAATTAAGAAAGCCGGAGCTGAAAGGAAGTTGCAACTGCAAGAACTGGAAAGCCTTCGCCTAGAAGCTTATGAGAACTCAAGACTATACAAGGAGAAGATGAAGGCTGTACATGATCAACACATCAAGAGAAAAGAGTTCCAACCTGGGGACTTAGTCCTCCTTTACAAATCTCGACTGAGGCTCATGCCAGGAAAGTTGAGATCAAGATGGGAAGGTCCATACAGAGTAGAGAAGGCCGAACCATACGGAGTTTATCACCTAAGCCATCCTTCAAGCTCTGAACTTATCAAAGTTAATGGACATTGTTTAAAGCTGTACCATGGAAGGAGGATGCAGAAAAACAAGGAGCTCGAGAACTTCCTCTTGGAAGATCCCCACATAGCCGAAGACTGAGCTAGTGGAGCATCCAACTTACAGACGTTAAAGCAAAGTGCTAGGTGGGAGATAACCCACCATGATATGATCGTTCTTTTCTTTATTTTTAGTTTTCCTATTCAATAACTCTTCTCCTTATTAGTGCATTTCGTGCATCTGCATTTCCATGCTTTTATTTTAAAAAAAAAATTTTCACGCGACGCGACCGCCACATTGACGCGTCCGCGTCGCAGGAGATTGGAGGAAATATTAAACGAACAGAGAGTCCCACAAGAGCGTGGCTGGAGGCGTGCCAGTGGCACAAATCGCCCCACGCGACCATGTCGCCGACGCGTCTGCGTCACATGGGAACATTGGCCTCCCACGCGACCGCGTCACTCATGCGACTGCGTAGCCCTGGAATTCGACGTGAAAAGGGTGCACGACCGAAAGTTGTGCTAGAGTGGTGCTGGATTGGTGCTGAACGCACAATCCTTCCCACACGGCCGCGTGACCGACGCGACCGCGTCATATCCTTCTAATGGCCACTCACGCGATCGCATGCCCCACGCGATCGCGTCACCCAATATTTGGCAATTAATGATTTTGAACAGAGAGTTGTGCGAGTGCGAGGTTGCCCTTGCGCCAGTGGCATAAAACGGGTCACGCGACCGCGTGACCGACGCGACCGCGTCAATTATTATAAGCGCAATTCGCGCGACCGCGTGCCCCACACGGCCGCGTCGCTTGCGCCGCACAGCTTCCCTGATTTGCCAATTATCTTATCTTTCTTTTCCCCAAATCCTATTTTCTCTTTTCCCTCCTTATTTCTCCCTTCCTCCTTCTTCCTTCTTTCTCACTTTCTACACTCTCACTCTCTCTCTCACCCCCATTAACAAGGTTTTTCTTTTTCTTCTTCCCTCCTTACTTTTCTATTTTTCTTCTTATTTTTATATGTTATCTTCTTTTCTTTTCTTTTTACTTTCATTATTCATATTTTTTTTCTTTCTTTTTCCTTTTTACTTGGTGTTAGAAATTTATTTTAGTCATTGTTTCTCATTATATGCTTGTGGATTGTTGTAAAATTGTTTGGCAATTATATACCTTTTTAAAAGGGTTTCTTGCATGTTTAATTTAATATTTTCTATACCCTATTTAACATGTATGCTATGTGTTTGTGAAAAAGCCAATATGGCATTATGCATTTTTCTACGCTATTCTATTCTACTATTAAATGCTTGTTTTTCACAAAACCCCTTTCATATTTTATTCGTTGAAAATAATTGTCAATACAAACGTGATGGTTTGTACGAGTGATGCTTGATCTATGTTACTCATGCCTTTGCCGGCATGCCAATAAACATCTTGCATCTAATTACCCAAACATGCACTTGCTCTATTCCCTTTGATGAAATTTTCACATGTAGTCATGACCATGTGTTCACTTCATTCATTTTTAATGTGCATTGATTGCCACCCATACCATCTTATTCCTTGCTCTATCCCTTTGAATTTACGTTACTTTCTTCTTTTCCCCTTTCAGGATGGCCACCAAGAAAGGAAAAGAGAAAGCTCCTCCCATATCATCAGCAAGAAGAGAAACAAAAAGAGCATTAGTGGCAGAACCCTCTTCAACTGCGGTTAAACCCTCAACAAAAAGAACTAAGAGGATTATAAAGGTTGATAATAAAGAAAAAGCCTTCCCAGCAAAGGACACTACGCGATTTCTCAATCGCTACTGTGAGTAGATGTTCCCCATCCTAGCAGAAAGGAGCTACAACAACGAATACCTTCTTCTCCTCCCAAACCATATTGCTACCTTTGTTGAACCGCAGATTGCACAAAGACAATGGGATTTCCTACAGAGACAGCCGAGGCAAGTCAATCTTTCTTAGGTAGTCGAGTTCTACTCCAACTTCCAACTGCCAACCCTGCAGTCTGTCTTTGTCCGTCAGAAGCAAGTCCCCATTACAGAAGAGGTCATTCAAAGAGCTCTTGGTCTTCCCCCTATTCCAGAAGGATTGGATGCCTTTCAAGAAGCCGCACTCAAGCGCCAGATGTACCAATTTGACTGGACGCTGTTCTCAGAGTTATCGCACTACCTGGCAGCAGATGGATCTACGGATACCATTATAGCCGCCCTAAGGGAATATCAGCTTCAGCACTTACCTTGGAGGCTCGCGTATGGGCACAGATCATGTCCCATTACGTCTTTCCGAGCACTCACGAGTCCTCCTTCACTGCGGACATGGCCGTTCTACTATGGTGCATCCTTACAGACCAACCTCTGAACCTACCAAGACACATCCGGAATGCCATGGGACACATACAAATTGCGGGCAACTTACCTTTTTCCGCCTTGGTCTCAGATCTTGTCTCCGCAGCCGGAGTCTCCTACAGAGCTGGGGACACCAAAGCCATGCTTCCACGGGATGATCAATATGTCCCTAACGAGAAATACATCAGACCTCCACCAGCCGCCACAAGCCATCATACTGAACCGATTGAAGATATTCCTTCTTCAACAGCACAAGCACCTACCACAGACCAACTGCTCCATCAGATACTCGAAAGGTTGGATCAGCAGGAACATAAAGCTAAGATGAGAGAGCGTCGTAACAAGCGCCGATTCACATACCTCAAGGAGCTGATTATGGGAAAATTCAAGGACTCAGACACCCTAGACTCCACTTTCTTTACCAGCACAGGAAGCCATGTTGGCCTCGACTGTGGAGATACTGCTACCAGCCCACCTTTATTCCTGACAGATGGCACCGAGGACGGCGCAAAGCCTTAAGTGGGGGGAGATCGGTCAGTACCTGACTTCTGGAGGTAATTTCTCTTCCCTAAACACCAATAAATTAGGATATTTAGTTAGTTTTTGTTTCTTTTGTAGAATAGGATAAATTGCATAGTAATAGATTAGTTGCATGCATGTTCTATTTGATTGAAAAGACAATAAGTTTCTTCTAAGAATCTATTTTTTTGAACAAAATTTCACTAATTTTAATTAAAACTTTTATGTTAAATTTGCTTGAAGTTGTATTTGGAACATAATTTTTAAGCTAAAAGAACACACAACCTGTGAGATTTGAGCCTTTATGCATGGTTACATTATTTAACCATAATTATTTTATTCTTGTGTGTTTACTTCTCTATGATTGTAATCTATATTTTGTTTCATCCTATATGTTCAATGTTTATTATAATTGTATGCTTGCATATGATTGAGGCCATTATTTGTTCAAACTTACTTATCCAAATTAAACCTACCCTTTCAATTACCTTTGTTAGCCACTTTGAGCCTTTAAATCCCATTTGTTCTATATTTTACCACATTACTAGCCTTAAGCGGAAAAACAATTATATATCCCAAACTGGATCTTTGGTTAGCTTAAGATAGAATTGTGTGTGCTAATTAAGTATGGGAAATTGTGGGAACAAAAGATAATAAGGGAATGTGTAATGATAATATAATGGGAATTTGGATACCTACTCATGTGAAACTATAAGAATTAAATATCTATGTGCATTGATAAGCTATGTTTATTTTTATGTTTATGTTAAAAAAAAACCAAAAATATTCAATAAATAAATAAGGGGACAAAATTACCCCAATGTTAAGTTAAGAATTCAAAGATCAATGCATGTATGATAAAATTAAAATAAAAAGTTGATGCATGAGTATGGAATGTGAAAGGGAAATTCTGAGTAGCTAGGTATGAATTCTAAAGTTGTATAGAATAGGTTATGTTAAAGCTTGGGTTAATTAAAGATTTAGTTTATAAGCTTACTTAGCCACATATGTATCCTTACCCTTACCTTGGCCCCATTACAACCTTGAAAAGACCTCATGATGTTTGCATTTGGTATATTAAATGTTGTTGATTGATTAGGAAAAGAACAAAAATTAGAGAGCATGATTAGAGAAGGATAGAGTGATTGCCCTATACACTAGAGAGATTAGAGCGTACACACATCATCAGTGAGGGTTCAATGCTTAAAATTCTATGTTCCCTGCTTTCATGAGCTACCTTCTTGTATTTTTATCTGTTCTTACTGTATGAGAATTGAATTAGTGGAATTTGATTTGTAATTGTTTTGAGGAGCTTATTTACTATTGATCAAGTGGACAAGAATCATATAGTTGCACTTACATATATAGGTTGCATTGCATTGCATGAGTTTTACATGTTCTTACTCATTTATTCTATCTCCTTCAACTAAGCATGAGGACATGCTAATGTTTAAGTGTGGGGAGGTTGATAAACCACTATTTTATGGTTTATAATGTGTTTAATTGTGTGATTTTATCATGATCTTTACCCACTTATTCATGTGATTAGCATGCATTTATATTTCCTTCCTAAAATCATCACATGATTAAAAACTTGCTTCCTAAGAAACTTTTAATTACGCATTTTAATTCTCCTTTATTCCATTCGATGCCGTGATCTGTGTGTTAAGTGTTTCAGGCTGTATAGGGCATGAATGAGTTGGAGATTGGAAAGGAAGCTTGCAAAAATGGAAGGAACACAAGAAATTGAGGAGAGGACCAACGAGAAGTGACGCGGCCGCATGGCTCACGCGACCGCAGGAAAGAGAGGAAATCGTAGTGACGCGGCCACATGGCCCACGCAACCGCGTGGATTGGAATAGCACAAGTGACGCGGAGGCGTGGACGACGCACCCACGTGGAAAAGAAAAACGCCGAATGACGCGGCCGCATGAATGACGCGATCGCGTGACGTGCACGATCTGCATAATCTGCAGAATCGCTGGGGGCGATTTTGGGCCCTGTTTTGACCCAGTTTTCGGCCCAAAAAAGCAGACTAGAGCCAGAGGACATGCAGAAACCAACAATAACATTCATTCTACACAGTTTTAGTTTTAGATCTACTTTTTACTCCTCCTCTAGGTTTTTCTCTCTACACATTCATAGTCCTTAGGATTTTATTTTGCTCTTTGCATTGGGATATTAAGAAGAGTTATTACCTCATCAAGACTTCGTCATTCTAGTTCATTTTCTTTACTTGGATTTACTCTTCCATGTCCTTTAATTTACTCAATTTTACTATTGGATTATTTTAGAATTTATTAATACAAGAGTTACTTTTATTTTTAATTGATTCCTTTGAGTTTTATTTATCATGTCTTTCTTTAATTATCTTTTCTATGTTATGAATTCCACATTCACAATGAGCAAGTAGTTCCCTAACTTGATGGGGAGTTGATTGAAAGGAACCCTTGAGTTGGAATGCTCAAAGGAGAAATTATAATCGGGTTTATTATTGGATTGCTCTCTAGTCACTAACGCCAGTCCTTCCAAGTAAGCGGATTGGGACTTGTGAATAGAAATAGCATTCCAACGTGTTTGACTTTTCCTTACCTAGTAAGGGATAACTAAACAGAACAACCTTCAATTATCAATTAATCTTGAGAGTACTGTAACAAGAATAGGGCTTCCAACTAATCTACTCCCAGTCAAGGCTTTTATTTAAATTACTTAATTTCTCTAATTCAATTTCCTGTTTATTCAACTCAAACTCTTTTTGAAAACATCTGATTAATAAAATAACACACCTTTCTGCAACTCGTTGGGAGACGACCTGGGATTCATACTCCCAGTATTTTAATTTTAATTTTTGTGACAACCCTTCTAAATTGATAAGTGGATTTCTGGTTCGTTAAGAACTATACTTGCAATGCATATCTTATAACAATTCTTAATTCGCCAATTTCCGCCACGTCAGAGGTGTTTGGTGAAAAGGGGCTTATGAGTAAGGTGGTTCAAAATTATGTTGAGGGGGTGGTTCATAGGCATGTGGTGGTGGTTGTTGACAATCACAATAAGGGTCACCACATCCATTAGATTGATATGCATTAGGATGAGAGTTATACCCATAAGAATCTAGAGGTTGTTGTTGCCAAGAAGGCTGATCAATCCCTTGAGGCTCCTCCCATCTTTGATTGTTCCATCCTTGATACACATCCTCATTGTAGCTTCCATTTCCTACAACATAATTTGAACCAAACTCATCGCCAAAGTGATGATGAGAATTCATAATAGCAAATAAAAACAAAAGCTAACAAAAATTAGCAACAAAGTCCTAAGCCTAATGAAAGCTAACAAACAAGCAAAAAGGCAAACATATTCACATATTCACAATAGCCAACAATATAATACCATTGCAACTCCCCGACAACGGCGCCATTTTGATGAACAAACTTTTGTGTGGGCTAGAATTCCACTAATAAATTCTCGTTATAAAGTATAGTTTCTAAACCAAACAATAGTCCTTTCATGCAAAAATTTGGTTGTCACATGTACAAACCCCAAATGAAAATTAACCGGAGTATTTGGACTCCAGGTCGTCTCACAAGGAATTGCAATGAAGTGAATGATTATTGGCTATGAAGGGGTAAAGGGGGTTTTTGGTTGATAAGAGGGGCAACAAAATAAATGACAAGAAAAGTAAATCAAACAAGTAACTAAAGAAAGCAAGTAATAAAGAGAGACATTCATGGCAAGTGTTGAGATCATAGGCTTTCTATCCTAGTCATGCAATGATTAATTCATCTTATTTAGTCAACTCCAACAAATAGGGAGAAAGTCAAGCAAGACTAATCAATCATACCACAATAATAACAAGAATTTATCTTATTACGTCATCTCCAACATTGGAAGAAGGTATCATATTATCTTCCATGAGAGAAAGTCTAATAAGACTAGCTAATCTCAATCCAAAAGTCCTAATCAACTTACTAATTAAATTAGCAAAAGATTAGCGTCAATGGAAACAATATTAGCTAACAACTCTAGATCACCAACATAAGTTGGGTTTTCATGACTCAAGATTGCCCAATTACTCTTTCCAAGCCAAGAATGCTCAAAATCTACTCTAAAACCCAACCAAGCATTTTGTCAAACACTTGGTGGGTAATAAAGGAAAGCATAATAAAAGTGCAAGAATAATAAATCTACCAACTACCAATTGCATGAAATCAATAATAACAATCAAGATCAACATGAGAGAGCATGAAATCATAAAATTGCATTAAAGAAAATTAAGATCCAACAATTGTTCATAAACATAAAAGAGGACAAAATAAAGGAAATGACAAGTAAAACTAGAAGAGTAGAGATGTAACAACAAGAAATTAAAAGGAGAAACTAAATCAAAACAATAATTAAAACTTGGATCCAAGAAGAATTAACTAAAACTACCCTAAAATCTAGAGAGAAGAGAGAGCTTCTCTCTCTAGAATTCTACCCTAAAACATGATGAAAACTAAAACTATGACTACTTTGTTCATTCCCCCCTCAATCCTTAGGTTCAATAACATCAGAAATGATGGATTGGGCCCAAAATGAGCTACAAATTGCTGGCCACGATTTCACTTTTAATGGGCCATGTGCAACATCGGCGCGCATGCGTACATGGCGCATGCGCGCCCCTGAACGAGAAGCAACATATGGCAAATTTTATATCATTTCGAAACCCTGGATGTTAGCTTTCCAATGCAACTGAAACCGCCTCATTTGGACCTCTGTAGCTCAAGTTATGGTCGTTTGAGTGCAAAGAGGTCAGGCTTGACAACTTTACAGTTCCTTCATTTCTTCATGAGTTCTCCCACTTTGCATGCTTTTCTCCTCACTTCTTCCATCCAATACTAGCCTTATGAACCTAAAATCACTTAACAAACATATAAGGTATCGAATGGAGTTAAAGTGAATTAAATTTAGCTATTTTGAGGCCTAAAAAGTATGTTTTTACATTTAAGCACAAATCAAGGGAGAATTGCAAAACCATGCTATTTCATTGAATAAATGTGAGAAAAGTTGATAAAATTCCCCAAATTAAGCACAATATAAACCATAAAATTGGGGTTTATCAATCCGCGTCGACTCTCTGCTTTGCCATGCACGCGTACGCGCGCTGTACGCGTACGCGTTGCTTCCATTTTCATCAATCCACGCTTACTCGCACATGACGCGCACGCGTGGATTGCCCTGTTTCACTCACCTTCTTTTCTTCTCCTCTTTCCATTTCTTTCCTTCTTCTCTTCTCTTTCCACCCTTCAATCATCATCCAACACCACCAAGCATCATGTAACACCATTTCTTTTAGTTAGTTTAACTTTTGTTTTTCATTATAAGTGTTGGATTACTAATCTTGTTTACTGTTTATTGCTGCTTATTACTAATAGGATGTTAGTTTAACATCATTGTTGTTATTGTCATTGTTGGATTCCTTTATTGAGGTTGCAATTTATTACTTGGTTTGGAATTTTTCATGTTTGACACTTTTGGATACCAAGTACTTGTTACATTGCCTTCATGCATCTTACCTCTTTGAATTGCATGTTTTGGCCACCATGCATTCATCATCCATTGTTAGGAAATTGTATATTATCAATGCATTTTTTTAGGATGCTTGTTCTAAATGACCATCACCTATTTTATGCATTGAGATTGTGGAATTGTGAAATTGGATCGAAAGCTTACCTAGTGACGTATTTTTGAGCTTTTCAAGCTTTGTGGACCATGCTTGCTGTGTGATTGATTTTCACTTCTATCTTCTTTTTCCTAAGTTCCATAGCATCCATGTGTTTCACCTCTATGTCACTTAGGTGTTGCAACAACTTCAATATGTGTCATTGTTTGATGTGTGAGCTCTCTATACCATTTTGTTCATCAAATTTACTTGCACATCAATCAATGTCCATGCATTATCCAATTTCACAATTGCTTGATTTTTCTTGAATGCTTTTATGCTTCTTCACTACTCGTTAGGTTGTTTTAGCCTATAAGTCTTCTAAAGTATCTCAAGCACACTAGAATAAGTAAAGTGCATGTTTTCTTTTGTATAATTGTGATATGATTTTTAAATACTAGGGTGTGAGTCCTAAACCGCATGCAATTTTAGAACCCACACACCTATTTTTTCATCAATGTCACACTAATTCGCTCGTTCAATTCTAGTGACTCACCTCATTCCAACAATTCACGCTTTCTAGCTTTTGTATGTTTTCATCTTACGGTGTTTATTTTGTTTTTCATGATCGATGCACCATAAGCAAAAATAGAAGCAGAAGGAAGAACACGCAGCACCGGTTGACCTACCAGCTGAAGGTAGCAACTAGGAAAGTCGCCGTACCCCCTTGGTCATCTTTGGATGCACCGAGGACGATGCAAACTTTTAAGTGTGGGGAGGTCATCCGACCGCTCGGCATTTTTGGGTGACAAGTTTCTAATCCCAACACTTTTGCATTTCATTTTTAGGTCTTTTAGGATTTTTGGTTGCATTGCATATGTATATATTAAGCTTAGTCAAAATCATGATATTTTCCAAGGACTTTATCTATAGGGCACCCCAATTGAAAAAAAAAAATTTTTTTAGAACTTGCTTGAATTATATACTTTGTGGAACATGATTTTTGAGCTAAGAACACAAGCATGTGAGATTTGAGCCTAATTGCATGGTTACATCATATATAACCACTTACTTTCATTCTTGTGTGCATTATTCTCTTTCTATGATTGTAATATTTGAATTGTTTGATTCTTTATGTCCATTATTTTGTGTATACATACATTTACATGATTGAGGCCATTGTTCAAATAGCTCACTTACCCAAATAGCCTACCTTTTATCTTCTATTGTTAGCCAATCTTGAGCCTATGCTTAACCCATTTGTTCTTAATTGTAGCACATTACAAGCCTAGGTGAAAAACAATAAATGTCCTTAATTTGGATCTTTGATTAGCTTAGGCTAGTGAGAGTGTTCATTATTTGATTTTGGGAAAGTTTGGAATATTGGGTAGAGATAAAAGTGTGTTTTTGTATTTGTGTTGAGAATCTTGGGAATTTGGTACATACTCATGTATTAATCATGTGTAAACCATATGCATTGATGTTCTTGTATATATATTTTAGTTTTAAAAAAAAAGAAAGAAAAAAAATGAAAATAAATAATAGAAATAGAAAAAGAAAGACAAAAAATTGCAATAAAAAGGGTACAAAATACCCCAAAGCAAGGTTCAATAAAAGTCAATGCATATGGTGGTGATAAAAAAGAGAATGCATGAGTGTGTGAAAAAGTGAAGAATGGGGAGTTAGGTTTGTTTAGAATTGTATAGGTTGTCATAGGTTAGGTGGGAAGTTTAAGTTAATCAAAGATTCAAATCTCAAGCCCACTTGACCATATGCATCATACCTTGACCTAACCCCATTACAACCTATGGGAAGTCCTCATGATATTTGTATGCATGCATGAAATAATTGTCGATTGTTAAATGAAAAACAAATCTTGGAAAACATGATTAGGGGAGAACCCCATACACTTGAACGACTAGAGCGGATACACATCCGTTGAGGGTTCGATTGCTCAATTACATGTTTTCACCCATGATCATCTCTTTTCTTGCAAGTTTGTAAAATCTTTTTAATAATTCAATTCAATTCTGGGTTGAGTGATTGCTATTGCCTTAGCCCTTGTGTTTGTATATGTATTCTTGGAAATTGATTTATTTTGACTAAGTGGATGCATTCATGTAGATAGATTGCATATAGATAGGTTGCATGTAGTTAGTTTGCATTGAATAAATGTTGATGTCCCTTTGCTTCTTTCTTGATTTTAGCATGAGGACATGCTTAGTTTAAGTATGGGGAGATTTGATAAACTCCAATTTTGTGGTTTATCTTGTGCTTAATTTGGGGGATTTTATCACCTTTTTCCACATTTATTCAATAAAATAGCATGGTTTTGCAATTCTCCTTTGATTTGTGCTTAAATGTGAAAACATGTCTTTTAGGCCTTAAAATAGCTAAATTCAATTCACTTTAATTCCATTCGATGCCTTGGTATATTTTTTGAGTGATTTCAGGTTCATAGGACAAGTATTGGATGGAAGAAGTGAGGAGAAAAGCATGCAAAGTGGGAGAACTTGTGAAGAAATGAAGGAACCGTAAAGCTGTCAAGTCCGACCTCTTCACGCTCAATCGACCATAACTTGAGCTGCAGAGGTCCAAATGAGGCGGTTTCAGTTGCGTTGGAAAGCTAATATCCGGGGCTTCGAAATGATATAAAATTTTTCATATGTTATTTTGCGTTCAGGAGCGCGCACGTGCCATGTACGCGTGCGCGCCGATGCTGCTCGTGGCCCACTAAAGTAAAATCGCCCCCAGCGATTTCTGAAGCACTTTGGGCCCAACCCAACTCATTTCTAATGCTATTGCATGTAGAATTCAAGCTGGGGCAAAGAGGGGAGGAATTGTTTGAAGTGTTAGCATCATGTAGCTTAGTTTCTAGAGAGAGAAGCTCCCTCTTATCTCTAGAATTAGGATTAGAATTTCTTAGATCTAGGTTTAATTCATTGATGCAAGGGCATCTTGGCTAGTTTTACTAGCCATTTTTTGTATTCTTTAGGGTGGTTTCATGCATTTTTCTAGGAAATGAGCAAGTATTTGGATGAAAATGCATTCACATCATGATTCAAGCAAACATTGTGAATTTTGAATGATTTCATGAGAATTATGCATGAATTGAATGATAAAATGGATGATGCATGATCCCATGATTAAGAGCAAGACTTTGATGCACTTTGTTTGATTGATTTCAGGTAACAAGAAGCAGAGAAGAGCCACGTTAGTGGCTACGTTAGTACCACTAACTTGGCCACTAACGTGGAAGGAAGGAAAGTTGGAACGTTAGTGGGAACGTTAATGGCATCAACTTTGAAGAAGTAGCAGCGTTAGTGGCAAAAGTGAGTGCCAATAACGCTAGCGAAGGTGCAAGAAGACCCACGTTAGTCTCCACGTTAGTTACATTAATGTGGGAACTAACGTGGAAGGAAAGGGAGATGCCAACGTTAGTGGAAAAGGTGATCTCCACTAACGTTGGCGAAGCAAAAAGACCCACGTTAGCTTCCACGTTAACTACATTAACGTGGGAACTAACGTGGAAGGAAAGGGAGATGCCAAAGTTAGTGGAAAAGGTGATCTCCACTAACGTTGGCGAAGCAGAAAGACCCAAGTTAGCTTCCACGTTAACTATATTAACGTGGTAGTTAACGTGGGCAAAAGTCTCACCCAGCAGCCTGACCATGCCTTCTTCCAACAAGAATAACTTGAGCCACAAAGCTCCAAATGAGGTGATTCTAGTGGCATTGGAAAGTAGGATTCCAGAGCTTTCCAAGCATATATGGAACTACATGGTGGACACTAAATTTGAGGGAGAAAACCTGCCCTGAAAGTGCAAAGATGAACATGGTATCAACCTGTAGTAAGGCCAGCTGACCTCTTCACCTTCCAAGAAGTATAACTCGAGTTGCAGAGCTCCAAATGATGCTCTTTCAAAAGCGTTGGAAAGTAGACATCCAGGGCTTTCCAGCAATATATAATAGTATGGGGTGGACATTAAGTTGAGCTTCAGAAACTGGCAATTTTCAGCCCCTAATCGCGGACGTTATTGGCACTCACGTTTGCCAATAACGCCAGCCACTATGCTAGCAACCTGTCCCCTTCAAAGCTGACATCCAGAGCTTTCCAACGATATTTAATACTTTATAGTGGGCATGAAATTGGAGTACAAACCAAAGGCATCTTTTAAGCCCCAAAAACACCAACTGGGTAGCAAGTGTGACGTTAGCCACACTAACTTCAGCACTAACGCCACACCTGTAGCATTAGTGTGGCTAATGTTAGCACTGACAGTAGCACCTGGACCTCAACTTGATTCTCTTTCAAGGACCATCCAACCTCAAGGAAGCAAGCCCATAAGTGTCAACCAATCAAGGCCACAAGAAACATCTAGAATAGGAATTTTTATTTAATTGTAAATTGCTTTTAATTTCATTTTGTAATTTAGGAGAGCCTATATAACGGCCTTAGCTTTTACATTCAAAGGACACTCTGGAAGGGGGGATTAGAGAGGGGTCTTCGGACTCCCTCCCCTCACACACTTTTCCTTTTCTTTCTTTTCTTTGTACTTTTCATTTATGGATTTTGAAGTTTCAATTTTAGTTTTAATCTTCATCTTTACTTTTCTGCACTTTCTTTCTTTTCTATTTTTTTTGTAGAGCAATGACCAACTAACTCTTTTCGTTGGGTTAGAGAGCTCTATTGTGATTCAACGGATCAATTGTAGTTCTCATTCTTCTTCTTCTTTCTTTTCTCTTGATTTTACTAGAAAGCTTTTAATCTTCATCCAATTGGGTAGTTATCTTGGAAAAGAAGCTAGTCATACTTGGATCTCTTCTGAACCTTGGAAGAAGAATGAAGAGATCATGCTAGAAATGCTTTCTCATGTTGGACCAAATTGGGGTTGGAAGGATATGGTGACTATAATTCTACCAACACTTGATTTGGGAATGCATGTGGTATAATCAGTGACCATACTTCATCTCTTCTCATGAGCAATTGACCAAGGAATTGGCTATTGATCAAGATTTGAGAGATTGAATTACAAGGAATTGTAATTCGATCACTTAAGATTGCCAAGGAGATCAATGAACGGATTGATTGAGGAAGAGATGAGAATGAACATGATCCGGAGGATTGCAATATCTCTTGATCCCAATGTTCATTTTATTTTTAGTTCTTACATTTACTTTTCTTGTCATTTTACTTTTCTGCACTTTATTGCTTTTCCTTTCTTTTCTGTCATATTTACAATTCCTGCTGCTCATTATCCAAATCTGAACTGTTTGACTAGGATAATTAATCAACCATTGATTACTTAATCAGTTAATCTCTGTGGGATTCGACCTCACTCTTTTGTGAGTTATTACTTGACGATAATTCGGTATACTTGCCGAAGGAAAATTGTTGAGAGACAAGTTTCCGTGTGCATCAAGTTTATGGCGCCATTGCCGAGGATTAATTGTGATTAACAAACTACCGGTTGATTGATTTACTAGATTAGACACTTTTCTTTTGTCTTTGTTTTCTTTTGTTACTTTATTTTCTTTTGCTAACTAACTATTTGTGATATTGCCTCATTGGGAATTTCCTCATCTGTGACAATGGAGATTCCAATTTCTTTTGGTGATTATTGTTTGAGACAAAGCTTTCTGCAGGAAAGAAAGGAGCATCCATCATATTTTAGTCAATCAAACTTCCTGGGAAACTCTCCACCACCACAGAATGATTCACTTTACTATGCTCATGGTGGGTGGAAGTATCAAGAACATGAAATGGGGTACTTTCCCCAGCCACAAAATGGTCCATATTTTGGTGAAATTGATCACTACTCAAGTTGTGGCTGGGAAGATCAAAATAAAAGAGATTTCACTCATTCATACCCAATTCATCAAGAGCCATCACCTCTCAATTATACAACTTCACCTCCAAGTTTTACATGCCTAAATTCTTCATCATTTGAGTATGCCTCAGCACAAAAGTCTATCCCAAATCCATACAATTCATTTCACCATCCACAAAACTCAATCCACTACCCACAAGAGTCATACCACTTTCAGAACACACAACCACAAAACAACCAATTCCATTCACAAACCAACCCCGACCAACCATTACAACCTACCCAACCTCCTTTAGATAGACTTGCTAGGATGGAACTCATCATGGAAGAACTCAAAAAAAGTAGAGAAGAAGAGATACTCGCTAGGATAGAACTCCTCCTTGAAGAAATAATAAAGACAAACAAAGAGGAGAAAATAGCAAAAAGAGACCATGAAGAAAAATTGAGACAGAATGCACAACTCTATTCTGAAGAACAATTCATTGAAGAGCTGAGATTACAAAGAGTGACCACTTCACTCTCTCCAGAAATAGAGGAGTTCATTCAAAGTTCAAGAAAAAGAGAGGAAGTCAATCAAGGGAGTCCACACAACTCCAATAAAACAGAGAGTTGCATAAAGGATGAGTTCATTGAACCACCAATTCAAGAAGCTCTTGATGAAGAGGATGCTCCAACCATCATACAACACCCAAGTACTGAAATCAAGGTGGTGAATGCAATCAACATGAGCACTAAAAAGAGGATGGTGACTAAGAAAAGAAGGACAATATCCAGGAAAATGAAAAGGTCAACTAAAAGCCATCCCACCCCTACCCCAACAAGCAAGTTTACACAAGCTAATAACAAAAGAAAGCTTGCTAGGGAGAGGCACTCAAAACAAGGGGCATTAACTGGCTCCTCTTTTCTCTTGAGGTCATTCCTTTTAACAAACTAGAAGAAGAGGAAGAAATTCATGAACAACATGTCAAGCTAATGACATTAAAAGAGCGCTTGTTGGGAGGCAACCCAACCGTAGGTAACATTTTCTTTCCTTGCATAGTTTACTTTCAATAATTTGACATATGATTGCATTCTAAGTTTGGTGTTGCCATGCAACAAAATAATATTCAATCTTCACTAGGTATTTGCATCATTCTAAAATGACAGTGTCACACTAAGTTTGGTGTTGCCACTTAACTTTCATGCAAAGTACCATGCCAACACCACTTATTAATGCAATCAAAATGTCTCTGTTTGTATCTCTTGTGCCTTTATTGTATCCTTAATCTTGCTTGCTGAAACACATGCATACTCACACTTTATTCTAAGACATTCATGATCTATCATAGACCCCATCAACACTGTTTTACTTGTTGCTTGAGTATAAGCAATCATTCTAAGTTTGGTGTGGGAAGGGGAAGAATAGGAGGAAAAGGGCAACAATAATGAAGATAAAATACAAGGTGGTAAAGTTCCTTTCTCCTCTTACTTATTTCTAGCACTTTAATTTGCATGATTGTCTTCTATTTTCTTTGTATGCATGTGTGATTACTCCTTGTGAATAAGCATAATTTGATATTTGATTTAGAACATGTTGCTATGATATCATGATTATCATCTTGAATTTTACATGCACCCAAAAATCTCTAAGAACGTAACAAGGAAATCATTCTTTTGAAAGGAAAATATTGAAGAATTTTATAAATCTTGGGGCAAGAAAAAGATTAAGAGGAGTGAAGGTTCTGATTGTATGATTGTGTATTGAGGTTGCATGTTTGTGAAAACTTGCATGGGAGCTCATAGACAGGAAATGAAGTTTAGAGAAGTATTATGGAATTTCTCAAACATCTATTGATCCAAGAAGCAGTAATAAAAGAAAAAAAAGAAAAAGAAAAACAAAGAACAAGCCCAAGGTTCTGAGCATCAATTACTAGGAAGAAGAAGAAAGAAACAAGAACTCAAAGAGTTATTGTCCTAGTTAAATGCTTGTGGTGGATTTGTATCAAAGAGAGAGGCTTGAGCAAGTAAATCCTAAGGGGTGCTTCAACACCTAATACCTTAGACCAACTGGTTTGGGAGTATTGATTGAAAGCTTATCTTAAAAAGCCGCTTTGATACATGACACCTAGAGTCAAGGCCAAATTCCAAAAAAAGAAAGAAAAATGCTAGAAAATAAGTGCTACTTCAAGGTGACAATCTATAAAGAGATTTCCATAATATCATTTGAATGAAAGTTCTAAGATCTAAGACTTCCAAAATGTAAGGACTAATGAGCACTGGAATCCTTGCATAAGCATACAAATTAGAGTTCACCCCACTGCCACTTATTCATTTCACCCACTAAGGCATCATAAGCAATTCTTCAATACATTTCAATTAAGAGAATTCTTTGTGCATAGTTCTTTTCTTGCTTGGGGACAAGCAAGATTTAAGTTTGGTGTTGTGATGCCAGGGCATCTTGGCTAGTTTTACTAGCCATTTTTTGTATGCTTTAGGGTGGTTTCATGCATTTTTCTAGGAAATGAGCAAGTATTTGGATGAAAATGCATTCACACCATGATTCAGGCAAACATTGTGAATTTTGAATGATTTCATGAGAATTATGCATGAATTGAATGATAAAATGGATGATGCATGATCCCATGATTAAGAGCAAGACTTTGATGCACTTTGTTTGATTGATTTTAGGTAACAAGAAGCAGAGAAGAGCCACGTTAGTGGCTACGTTAGTACCACTAACTTGGCCACTAACGTGGAAGGAAGGAAAGTTGGAACGTTAGTGGGAACGTTAATGGCATCAACTTTGAAGAAGGAGCAACGTTAGTGGCAAAAGTGAGTGCCAATAACGCTAGCGAAGGTGCAAGAAGACCCACGTTAGTCTCCACGTTAGTTACATTAACGTGGGAACTAACGTGGAAGGAAAGGGAGATGCCAACGTTAGTGGAAAAGGTGATCTCCACTAACGTTGGCGAAGCAAAAAAACCCACGTTAGCTTCCACGTTAACTACATTAACGTGGGAACTAACGTGGAAGGAAAAGGAGATGCCAAAGTTAGTGGAAAAGGTGATCTCCACTAACGTTGGCGAAGCAAAAAGACCCACGTTAGCTTCCACGTTAACTACATTAACGTGGTAGTTAATGTGGGCAAAAGTCTCACCCAGCAGCCTGACCATGCCTTCTTCAAACAAGAATAACTTGAGCCAAAAAGCTCAAAATGAGGTGATTCCAATGGCATTGGAAAGTAGAATTCCAAAGCTTTCCAAGCATATATGGCACTACATGGTGGACACTAAATTTGAGGGAGAAAACCTGCCCCGAAAGTGCAAAGATGAACATGGTATCAACCTGTAGTAAGGCCAGCTGACCTCTTCACCTTCCAAGAAGTATAACTCGAGTTGTAGAGCTCCAAATGATGCGCTTTCAAAGGCGCTGGAAAGTAGACATCCAGGGCTTTCCAAAAATATATAATAGTATGGGGTGGACATTAAGTTGAGCTTCAGAAACTGGCAATTTTCAGCCCCTGATCGCGGACGTTATTGGCACTCACGTTTGCCAATAACGCCAGCCACTATGCCAGCAACCTGTCCCCTTTAAAAGAGCATAACTTGAGTTACAAAGGTCCAATTGAGGCGATTCTAGTTGCGTTAGAAAGCTGACATTCAGAGCTTTCCAACGATATATAATACTCTATAGTCGGCATGAAATTGGAGCACAAACCAGAGGCATCGTTTAAGCCTCAAAAACACCAACTGGGTAGCAAGTGTGACGTTAGCCACACTAACTTCAGCACTAACGCCACACTTGTAGCGTTAGTGTGGCTAACATTGGCACTGACATTAGCACCTGGACCTTAACTTGATTCTCTTTCAAGGACCACCCAACCTCAAGGAAGCAAGCCCACAAGTGTCAACCAATCAAGGCCACAAGAAGCATCTAGAATAGGAATTTCATTTAATTGTAAATTGCTTTTTATTTCATTTTGTAATTTAGGAGAGCCTATATAAGGGCCTTAGCTTTTACATTCAAAGGACATTCTGGAAGGGGGGATTAGAGAGGGGTCTTCGGACTCCCTCCCCTCACACACTTTTCCTTTTCTTTCTTTCCTTTGTACTTTTCATTTATGAATTTTGAAGTTTCAATTTTAGTTTTAATCTTCATCTTTACTTTTCTGCACTTTCTTTCTTTTCTATTTTTTTTGTAAAGCAATGACCAACTAACTCTTTTCATTGGGTTAGAGAGCTCTATTGTGATTCAACGGATCAATTGTAGTTGTCATTCTTCTTCTTCTTTCTTTTCTCTTGATTTTACTAGAAAGCTTTCAATCTTCATCCAATTGGGTAGTTATCTTGGAAAAGAAGCTAGTCATACTTGGATCTCTTCTGAACCTTGGAAGAGGAATGAAGAGATCATGCTAGAAATACTTTCTCATGTTGGACCAAATTGGGGTTGGAAGGATATGGTGACTATAATTCTACCAACACTTGATTTGGGAATGCATGTGGTATAATCAGTGACCATACTTCATCTCTTCTCATGAGCAATTGACCAAGGAATTGGCTATTGATCAAGATTTGAGAGATTGAATTACAAGGAATTGTAATTCGATCACTTAAGATTGCCAAGGAGATCAATGAATGCATTGATTGAGGAAGAGATGAGAATGAACATCATCCGGAGGATTGCAATATCTCTTGATCCCAATGTTCATTTTATTTTTAGTTCTTACATTTAATTTTCTTGTCATTTTACTTTTCTGCACTTTATTGCTTTTCCTTTATTTTCTGTCAAATTTACATTTCCTGCTGCTCATTATCCAAATCTGAACGGTTTGACTAGGATAATTAATCAACCATTGATTGCTTAATCTGTTAATCTCTGTGGGATTCGACCTCACTCTTTTGTGAGTTATTACTTGACGACAATTCGGTATACTTGCCGAAGGAAAATTGCTTAATCCGTTAATCCTCTACTATTAGTTAGGGGTTAACTTAGTGGGATTGATCCTTGCTAATTCTCATGTTGTGGTTAGTGATTAGGATAGAAATTCTTAACCACCTAACCTTGCCAAAACCTTTTTGTTAGTTTATTTTCTTTGCCAGTTATATTTCTTGTCCATTATATCAAAAACCCTAAAACATACTCCATAACCAATAATAAGGCACTTTATTGCAATTTCTAGGGAGAACGACCCGAGGTTTAAATACTTCGGTTTATAAAATTTAGGGGTTTGTACTTGTGACAAACAAATTTTTGTATGAAAGGACTATTGTTTGGTTTAGAAACTACACTTTAATACGAGAATTCATTAGTGGAATTCTAGACCACACAAAAGTTCGTTCATCAAGCTATAATGCGTACGCTTGGCATTTTACGTTCCACGCGTACGCGTCATGTCACGTGCGTGGACGCGTCGCCATGCGACTCCATATTCACGCGTGCGCATTAGCCACGTGTGCGCATTAGTGAATGCACTCCCAATCCTTGATTTCCATGATTTCTCCAATTTGCATGATTTTCTCTTCATTCCTTTGATCTATTACTAGTCTTTTGAACCTAAATTTACTAACAAACACATCAAGGCATCTAGTGGAATCAAAGGTGAATTAAAATTAACCAATTAAGGGCCTAAAAATTATGTTTTCATACTTAAGCACAAATTAGGAGAAAATCATGAAACCATGCTATTTCATTGAATAATGTGGGAATAATGGATGAAATCCACCTAAATTAAGAACAAAATGTACCACGGAATAGTGGTGCATCACTATTGCATTTAATTACTTTACTCTCTCTTTATTCTGGGTTGCATTTTAATTTTCTTGTTTGTTTGTTTCTTTGTTTACTCTTGTTTCTTTTCTTTCCTTTTATTTTCTTGTATGGGTGTTGAATCTCATTTACTTTTGAATTGGTGGATTCTTTCATATCTCTTAGTTTGTTGTGCTATGATAAATGACATTCTATTTTGGGGGCATATCTCCCTTGAAGTCATCAAACATGCTTGTTATTTACAATTTGGACACCAAGTGTTTGTGAAAAAGAGCCAACAACATCTTTGTGCATTGTTAACCTTTCTCTTTCAATTTAGTTCCTCTTTTTCGCAACACTTGCCCGATATGAGCACTGAGCGTCATTTCTATGATTTTTCATCATCAATTGCTCATTGTTTATGGTTTGCTATGCTTGTACTATTGATGGGAGGAATACCATTGGTAAGGAATTTCACAAGATTTTCGCATTGCAAGTATAGCCCTCAACCGACAAATAATCCGCGAATCAAATTTTGAAGGAATTGGTTGTCACAAGTTCAACCCCAATAAAAATAACCGAAGTATTCAAACCTCGGGTCGTCTCACAAAGAATGGGCAAACATGTACTTCAACATTTGTTAGAATTCCGGGGTTGTAATTCATGAGCAAGAAATTAAACTAAGAGTCCTAACAAGCAAGTAATCTTAAACTGTAAGAAACTAATTCAAGTAGCTAAAGCAAGGTATGAGCAATTCAAACTAATAAGAGGACGAGTAATATAATTCTAATCTAAAACTAACAAGTAACTATGACTAGAATTAAGCAATTGAAATTTTGGTTTTCAAATATGAATAATAAAAGAAACTCTTGGCTAGGCATGGGAATTGAGATCGCCATCCTTGTCTACATACCAAATATTGATAATTATGAGGTACCAACCCATTAAGTCTACTTCTCAAAAGCCTTAAATACGTACTGTCTACTTCTAGGCTTGAAGTACGTCAAATAGGTTTGATCACATCAACCCATAAATCCCAACCTATCTACTAATTAGATTAGTAGTGGGTTAATGTCAATGGGCATCAAATTGATCACCAAGGGTTCTTAAATCACCAATTCAATGAGACTCAATGACTCAAGGTCACTCAATTCCCTTAGGTTAGGCCAAGAGTAAAGAAAACTACTCCATAATCAAAGGAAATATTTTATCAAACACAAGGTAAGCATTACTAAAAGACATTCAAAATGCAATTGAATTGAAATTAACAAGTACCCACTAACAATTATCAATGTAAATTCACTCAAACAACACAATTAATCATGAAAATCATCAATGTAACATTAACAACTAAAGATCCACAAGACTCATGAAATGGGTAGAAAATGACAATTGACAAGAAAACATAAATCTAACCCAAGATCTAAACAAAATTATACTAGGGAATTCAAATTAATTAATCAAAACTACAATTCAACAAGATCCAATTCATAATTCACAAGGGAAGATCAAATCAAACTAGATCTAGAGAGGAACAAGGGTTTCTCTCTCTAGAAAAATAAAAACAAAAAACTAGCTAAAAATTGTGTCTAAGTGTGAATGAATGATCCCCCCCTTTCCCCTAGCATCCTTGGGTCTTTTCCATGCAGAACCAGCTTGAATTTGGGCCTCTTGAGCCTCAGAAATCGCCAGGCACGATTTCCCTTAATGAGGTCATGTGCAGATTATCGCGCGTACACGCCATGCACGCGTGCGCGCCGATTTATTTTGTGATCCACGCGTGTGCGCCATGTACACGTGCGCGTCGGTGGGGTTTTTTCCAATCTGTGCGATGCGCGGAACTTCGCGTGCCGCTTTCAGCTGTCCACATCCACACGTGTGCGCTAGGTGCGCGTGTGTGCCCATGCTGAGATTCCCAAAATCCAAATCTTCATATTCCTTCCTATTGTGCATGCTTTTTTTTCTCTCTTCTAGGCCATTCTTGCCCTATAAATTCTGAAATCACTCAACAAACACGTCACGACATCGAATGGTAATAAAAGAGGATCAAAATATAGCAATTCTAAGGCAAAAGAAGCATGTTTTCCATCATGAAGCAATATTAGGAAGAGAACACAAAACCATGCAATTCTTGTGAATAAGTGTGAAAAATATTGACAAAACCCCCCAAATTCTTAACAATATAAACCACAAAATTGGGGTTTATCAAATCTTCCCACACTTAAACCAAGCATGTCCTCATGCTTAAAAATAAAAAGGCTAAAGATCATGGTAAGAAAGGGTTTATGAAGTGCAAATTACCTAAATGAATGCATGCAACTAATGTAAAATCATCTATCTACTTGGTCAAGGGTAAATCCATCCTCCAAGAACACATATGAGCATACGGGCTGAAAATGATATGTAGTTCATAAATCCTACCAATTTGAACATCACTATGAAGTGCATATAACTTACTAGATGAACGCTTGTGAAAGCCGGGAACAAGGAGTTGAGCATCGAACCCTCACCGGAAGTGTGTCCGCTCTATTCGCTCAAGTGTATAGGGTTCGTCACTCAATCCTCTCCTAATCATGCTTTCCAAGATTTGTCTTTTATCTAACAATCAACAATTACTTAATGCATGCATACAAGTATTATAAGGTCTTATTCATGGGTTGTAATGGGGCTAGGATGAAGGTAAGGATGTATATGGTCAAGTGAGCTTAAAATTCGAATCCTTGATTAACCTAAGTTCTCACTAAACACATAGAACAACCTATACAACTCTAATACAATTCCTAGCTACCCATGGGTTTCACTTTTTCGCATACTCATTCATTCTTTTCAATTCACATCCCATATGCATTGTTATTATTACTTTGTCTTGGGGCATTTTTGTCCCCTTTCATTGCTTTCTCTTTTTTTTTTTCATATTTTTGTTTCTTCTATTTTTCTATTTCTGTTTCTTATATTTTCATATATACACATATAATTTTTTCTTTTTGGTCCCCTTTTCCTTGGGGTTCTATGTATAAAAGTTTCAATGCATATGGTTCAATCATTCAATACATGAGTATGTTCCCAACTCCCAGACTTTCCAATTACAATTACAAATACACACCTTTACATCTACCTAAGTTCCCAAGTACACCCTCCCATTTGAATGATACACACCCTCACTTACCTAAGCTAATAAAGGATCCAAATCTAGAGGCATTTATTGTTTTTCACTTAGGGTTGTTGATGTGCTCTAATTAAGAACAAAAAGGGGTTATCATTGGCTCAAAATTGGTTAGTAATGGTAGATAAAAGGGTTAAGGCCATTTGGGAAAAGTGACTATTGAAATGATGGCCTCAATCATGTAAATGCATTCATACACAAAGTAATGGACATATAGAACCAGACAAAGCAAGGATTACAATCATAGAGAGAGAATAATGCATACAAGAATGGGGAATAATGGTTAGAAGATATAACCACACGATAGGCTCAAAACTTACATGCTTGTGTTCTTAGCTCAATCACTGTGTTCCAAAATACATTCTTGAAACAAGTTTACCGCAAAAATAATTTTTTTTTCTAGATTGGTAAGGTACCCAAAAATACAGTTTCTTGGGGAAGAAGTCATTATTTTGACCAAGTAACTCTATAGAGACTAACTATCATGCAAAGAGTATTTACAAGCAAGACTAACTACACATGCAATGTAATAACTACTAAGCAAAAGATAAATCCATGGGTGTTGAAAGGAAGAGATTGTTACCCATAGAGATCGGTCGAACAACCTCCCCACACTTAGAATTTAGCACATTCCTCCGTGCTACCAACAATGCGCAAAGGGCGGTCAGGACCAGAACCTTCACTACCCCCTTCATTAGAGCTCCCATCACTTAGGTTCGGGGTGGACGTGAATATCTCGGGTTCCTCCATGCTAGGGGTAACACAACGCAAGAGCTTCTGGATGTAAGTGTACCGGCGTTGGTTGTGCCGCAAATATCTATCAATCTTCCGGTGTAGATCTTCTATCATTTGATGGGTGGATCTTTGTCGTGGTGCTGACGATGAGGTGGAAGGAATAGTAGGCTGAGGGGCTATGTCAAGGCTTGGGTTGTTCATAGGAAGCTGTAAGTATTTTTCAGTTGGGATAACATCGCCCTTAGCCAGAATTATAGCCTTCGTGTCCATGGCTTCCCAAGGAATACCCGCAGCAGCAACTAAATCAGACACCAATGCTGGAAATGGCAAGTTACCCCGGGCGTGGACTTGACCCATCGCTTGCTTGATAAGAAGTGGAATGTTCACCGGTCTCTCTGTGAGAACACACCAAACAAGCAAGGCGAGATCCGCCGTGAAGGACGACTTGTGGGTGCTAGGTAGCACATAGTGGGATAGGATCTGGGCCCAAGCCCTAGCTTTTACAGTGAGGGAACATGCTTCAATGCACTTGGGTCGCATCCGGAGTCGACCTTGGGTCCAAAATGTCTCTGGTTCGGCAATGACTCGAAGAATCGAGTCCCAATCAAACCCAAACTCATCCCACTGACGTAGAATCTCTTGGTAGCCATCCATGTCACTTGGTTCGGTAGGACATTAAGCACTTGCTGAATAGCCTCTTCTAAAACTGGGACTTGCTTCTGCTGCACATATACCGATTGAAGAGAGGGGAGATGGTAGTTAGTGTAGAACTCTACCACCCACGAGAGGTTGACCTCTTGTGGTTTTCTCAGAAGAAACTCCCATCCTCGCTGCTCAATGCAGGGTAGAATACAATGAGCAACCTTGTCCGGCGGAGTGAGTAGATGCTCGGCATGATAGTTCCTCTCAACCATGGCAGGGACACACAAGTTCACAGAAGCGGTTGGGGAACCTTGAAGAATCCTTTACCGGTTTGCTCTTCTCTTTTTCATCAATAGGAGCGGGTGCCTTCGCCTTCTTAGATAGGGGTTTGGCTCCTAATGTAGGGTGCGCCTTGGAGGTTGACTTTTGGGGTGCCCTCTTTGTGGCCGGTTTCCTTGAAGCTTTCTCCTTGCCTTTCTTGGTGGCTATCTTGAAAAAGGAAGGGAAAAAAAGGGAAAACATTAAACCCAAAGAATCATCTTAATGAAAACATGCAAGTGAGAGGTAGTGCCCAAAAGAAATTGTGTAAAAAAATGATTATAGAGGCATGGGTCACAACACTTGGCATGGGATGCATGAGTGAGTAAAGCATGCAATATGGCATGAGAAGAATAATCTCAAGCATCCATAACAAAGAGCAAGTCATGTTCAATGAGTATCTAATTAGCAAGCATAAAGCAAAGTGGACTCAATGCACTTAGAAGAGAGCAAGTGAATGAGGGGGAAGCACCAAATTAAAGGTATATGACTAAAATAAACCAAAATGGCATTCATGCATTTCCTCGAACACTTGGCGTGCAGTTATCAAGCAATGAGCAACAACGAGATACTCGACCAATCAGAGTCCCAAAATGAAATATCAATCATCACACAACATCACCTACTTACAAAGATAATGAAAGATAACAAGAAGATCTATCAAAGCAAATTAAAACTCAAGTCCAACGTCCATGGAAAAGCAAGAAAAGAAAAAGTAAACAAGCAAAAAAAACAAGTAGTATAATCATGCAACTGAAAGAGAAATTACGAGAATCAACAAAAAGAAACATGTAACTAGAAGAAGAGATTATCAAAAGAGAGCAAGAGATGAGATGTAGAAGAAGTAGAACCTTGAGGAGTGTAAAAGAACAAGGTGAAGTTTCCTTTTGTGAAAAATGAGAAAAAGAAACAAGAGATGTAGTGCCACCGGAGGTGGTGGTGGTGTATGGAAGAGGAAGAAGAGAGGAGAGGTGATGGTAGAAGAAGAAGAAAGAAATAAGAAAAGAGGTGAGAAAAAGGGTAGAGACAGGGCACGCAGGTTTAAAACTGGGTTGCGCAATCGACGCGCATGCGCACAGTACGCTTGCGCGTCGATGAGGGCTGAGCGAGGGGCGCGTACGCGTCAAGGGCACGTACGCGTGAAGACAGTTGGGCCCCTAGCACAGAGTTGGCACTAAGTAGGCCTAACTCTCGGTTTTTTGTACCAAAGTTGGCATGCAGCACAGGCGGCGCGGACGCGCATAGTGCGCGGATGCGTGCCTGATGAAGGTGGCGACCAGCGCGGACACGTCCAATACGCCTGCGCGTCAGTCACGGGCATAGAAAAGGCACGAAGTTGGCATAACTCTCTGGTTTTTTGTACCAGAGAGGTCAGAGTGGACAACCGACGCGCGCGCGCACAATGTGCTTGTGCGTCGATGGCTAAGTTACAAGGGGCACACAGGCGTCACGCACGCTTGCGCGTGGGCGCCTAGCATGAAGTGGGCACAAGGTGGGCATAACTCTTGGGTTTTTGTACCAGGAGTGTGAAATGCACCACCGGCGCGCGCGCACAGTACGCTTGCGCGCGGATGCCCCCTGGTCTTTTTTTTTAAACAACATAGAAAAGGTTATTCTAACACATTCTTGGCAGGTGTTTAAGCTAGATAGTCAAGGAAACACACAAATTCATGCACCATTCAAAACAAAGCATTTTCTCCAATTTCAATAATTCATCCATACCAAGAATGATGGAACCTATATGAACATCCTAGTAAGTCAACAAGATCAACAAAACTATCATTCCTAAGCAATCAACAACATCAAGAAGTCACAAAATGTACAAGAATCTAAAGCTAAAAACAAGAAGGTATACATAAGGAAGATCTTACCATGGTGGGGTGCCTCCCACCAGTCACTTTTCTTTAACGTCCTTAAGTTGGATGGTCCTTCACTTAAGCTTCCTCTCCTCTTGGTGCATCCTCAAGTAGGAGCACTTCCACTTCTCTTGGTGACTTGTAGCCATGGTACTTCTTCACTCTATGTCCATTCACTTTGAAAGTTGTATCACTTTGAGGGTCAAACAATTCCACTACTCCATAGGGCTTTATTTCTTTCAACTTGAAGGGTCCTTCCTATCTAGAACGGAGCTTGCCAGGCATAAATCGAAGCCTCGAGTTGTAGAGGAGGACCTCATCACCTTCTTAAAAATCCTTCCTTCGAATGTGGTGATCATGAAAGGCTTTAGTCTTTTCCTTGTAGATCCAGGCATTCTCATATGTCTGTATCCTCAAGCATTCAAGCTCCTCTAGTTACAATTTCCTGGCCACACCTGCCTTGGTGAAATCCATGTTACACTGCTTTACTGCCCAATAGACTTTATGTTTAATCTCTACCGGAAGGTGGCATGCCTTACCATAGACGATCCGGAAGGGACACATCCCTAACGGAGTCTTGTAGGCCGTCCTATACGCCCATAGTGCATCTCCCAATCGGAGGCTCCAATCCTTCCTTTATGGATTTATCACTTTCTCCAAGATTCTCTTAATCTCCCAGTTGGACACTTTCGCTTGTCCGTTGGTTTGTGGGTTATAAGCAGTGGTAATCTTATGCAATACCACATAGCGCTTGAGCAGTGCCTCTACTTTTCTATTACAAAAGTGGGATCCTTGGTCGCTTACGATTGCTCGTGGCGACCCATAACGGCATACAATGTTATTTCTAATAAAAAAAATGACGGTGTTGGCGTCGTCAAGGCGGGTAGGTATAGCTTCTACCTACTTTGACATGTAGTCAACCACTAACAGAATATATAGATACCCACTAGAGTTGGGAAATGGTCCCATAAAGTCAATGCCCCATACATCAAATATCTCACATAACAACATAGATTGCTGAGGCATCTCATCCCTTTGGGACGTGTTTCCCGACTTTGACACTGATGGCACGACACATAGAACCGGTTAGCATCCTTGAATAAGGTTGGCCACCAAAATCCACAATCCAACACCTTTTTAGCTGTCCTCTGTGGGCCGAAGTGGCCGCCACATTCGGACGAATGACAAGCTTCAAGAATGGGTTGAATTTCAGATTCCGGGATACATCTTCGAATTACTTGGTCCACTCCCCTCTTCCACAAGTGAAGGTCATCCCAAATATAGTATTTGGAATCACTCTTCAACTTGTCTCTTTGGTTTTTAGAAAAGTTAGGAGGGAAGATTTTTGCAACCAAGTGGTTTGCCATTGGTGCAAACCAAGGAAAGCTATCCGACACAGCATGTAAACTATCCAATGGGAATGAGTCATTGATCGGGAATGGGTCAAATTTTAAATTCTCAAGGCGGCTTAAATGATCTACAACCAAGTTTTGAGATCCACTCCAATCCCTAATCTCAATGTCAAATTCTTGCAAAAGCAAGATCCAACGTGTGAGTATAGGTTTTGACTTATTCTTTGTCAATAAGTACTTCAAAGCTGTAGGATCCGTGTATACCACTATCTTGGATCCTAGCAAATAAGATCTGAATTTATCTAAAGTATGAACAATAGCTAGGAGTTCCTTTTCTGTAGTGGTATAGTTGGATTGTGCTGCATCCAATGTTTTAGAAGAGTAAGCAATGACATAAGGAAGTTTACCATCGCGCTGGGCAAGCGCGGCACATACAGCATGGTTTGATGCATCGCACATTATCTCGAATGGTAGCGTCCAGTTGGGGCCTCGCACAATCGGTGCTGTGGTAAGAACTCTCCTTAGCTCTTCAAATGCACTCACACATGCACTGTCAAACTCAAAGTCCACATCTTTTTGGAGTAGGCGCGACAATGGCAAAGCAATCTTGCTGAAATCCTTAATAAAGCGCCTGTAAAATCCTGCATATCCCAAAAACGAGTGGACCTCCCTCACAGATGACGGGTGAGGTAAAGTGGTGATAACATCGATCTTGGTCGGGTCTACAGAAATGCCTTCACTAGATACTACATGCCCCAACACTATACCTTGCCTTACCATAAAGTGGCATTTTTCAAAGTTCAAGACAAGGTTAGTGTCAACACATCTAGCTAAGACCTTAGCCAAGTTCTCTAAGAAACAATCAAATGAAGTTCCATAAACACTGAAGTCATCCATAAAGACTTCCAGACAATTCTTCATCAGATCTGAAAAGACACTTGTCATACACCGCTGAAAAGTAGCAGGTGCATTGCATAGTCCAAATGGTATCCTTTTGTAGGAAAAGGTGCCAAAAGGACAAGTGAATGTGGTCTTTTCCTAATCTTCAGGAGCAATGTGAATCTGGAAGTAACTAGTGAATCCATCAAGAAAGCAATAATGGGATTTACCCACCAAACGGTCCAACATCTGATCGATAAAGGGCAAAGGGTAGTGCTCCTTCCTTGTAGTGGCGTTCAATCTTCTATAGTTGATACACACTCGCCACGCAGTTTGTACTCTCTTGGTGACCACTTCACCATCATCCTTTTTAACCGCAGTGATGCCCGATTTCTTGGGAACAACCTGGACCGGGCTCACCCACTCACTGTCAGAAATTGGGTATATGATACCCGCCTCAAGTAGCCTAGTGACCTCCTTCTTTACACATCAAGGATGGCCGGGTTGAGCCTCTTTTACGGTTGCCTAACCGTCCGAGCTCCCTCTTGGAGAAATATACGATGCATGAACTTGAGGGGGTCAATCCCCACAATATCGGCTATGCTCCAACCAATTGCCTTCTTGTACTTTCTTAGAACATCTAGGAGCTTCCCTTCTTCTTCACTAGAAAGCTCACTAGCAATAATGACCGGAAACCTTTGGTTGTCCTCTAAGAAAGCATACTTCAAATGAGATGGAAGAGGCTTCAGTTCACTCTTTGCCTCAAGCTGAGGTTCCTTTTCATCAAGCTTACAGCGTTCATTCTCAACAACTTTCTCTTGTTCACCCTCTTGGTCATCCGTCTCTTTAACAATAGAGTAGCATAACTTGTTGTAGTCTTCTTTTTGCACTTCCGCTACCACTTCATCGATTACATCACATCGGAGAATGGAATGCTCTTCGGGAGGATGCTTCATGGCTTCTTCCAAATTGAACTTGATAGTCTTGTCTCCGACGTCAAAGGAATATTTACCGGTGAAGGCATCTAACTTGAATTTAGAGGTCTTAAGGAAGGGTCTACCAAGTAGAACGGAGGATGAGCTTCTATTTTCTGTTGGAGGCATTTCAAGGATGTAAAAGTCAACCGGAAAGACCAAGTCCTTGATTGCCACAAGTACATCTTATGCTATTCCCATCACAGTGATCACACTTTTATCGGCTAGGGCAAACTTCGCCGCCGACTTCTTTGATGGAGCTAAATTCAACTGCACAAAGATAGAAAGTGGTATGATGCTTACGAAAGCCCCTAGATCACACATACAGTCATGAAAAGTGCGCCCACCAATACGACAAGACACCAAACAAGGCCCAGGGTCACCACATTTTTTTGGAATTGGCTCCATCAAGAAATTGAACTACCCAAGGATAATATCTCCAACTCTACTATCCTATCCTTGTGTGTACACAAGTCTTTCAAAAATTTTACACACTTCGGAATTTGTTGGATAACATCAAGAAGTGGTATGGTTACCTCAACTTTCTTGAACACTTGAAGCATGTTTAAATCAAATTCTGGAGTCTTCTTTGCTTTCTTTACCATGGAAGAGAATGGGATAGGGATGGACTCATCCACTATAGCTTTCCTCTTGGGTTCCTTAAGGCTTACTCCTTCTTCCCCATGCCTTTTGTCTACCTCCCCTTCTTCATGCGGAGCTTCAACGACCACTTCTTCCTCATGAATGTCTTCCATAACCCTAGGAGGTATCTCCTCCAATGTAGTCCCCAACCGTAGAGTGATGGCGTTGAGACCGCCTTTGGGGTTTGGAAGGGGTTGGGATGGAAAGTTAGAAGAGCTTGAGGGTTGGTTAGTATTGTTGTTGGAGGGGGAGGACATGGACAACCTTGGAATCATGTCAGTGAGATTGGCTAGTTGGGCACTCATGTTACCATATTGTGCATTCAAGTTGCCATATTGTGCATTAAAGGTATTGAATTAAGCCTTGTTATTCTCCTCTTATTTCTCCATAGTAGCTCTAAGCTCATCAACTTGATTGTTGGAAGATGAAGAGGCTTGGTTGGATTGTTGTCTATGGTATGGTGCTTGGTATTTAGTGTAGTTGTTTTGGTTTTGGTTGTGGTAATTTTGGTTGGCTTGGTGGTTGTTGTTCTTATGGTGGTATTAAGATGGAGATTGGTTGTTGTTGTAGTGAGAAAAAGAGTTGTTCTATCTTTGGTTTTGATTGCTCCCTTGTGCATTATCCCTCCACCCTTGATTTTGATTACTACTATGAGAGTAGTTATTTTGGCTTTGAGAAGGATAGGGTGGACGGTTGTTGTAATTCACATTGGCCACGGCAAGGGCATGCTCCTCTTGAATTTGGTGACATTGATCGGTGTAATGTGTGGTGCTAGAGCACAGACCACAAATTCTAGGAGGGCCTTCAAGTTGTGCAACTTGGGGTGGGGCTTGGATGGCTTGGATGGAGTAGTATGCCTTTTGATCTTTTTGTATTTGTGTAAGGATAGTGGTCATATCCCCAAGCGCCTTGGTTAAACTTGCTTTGGACGGTGATGGTTCTACCACTCCCTTGAGAGGATTACTTCTCACCCTTACATGTTGTGCAGCCTCGGCAACATCATTTATCAAGCTCCAAGCTTCTCCTTCCGTCTTGTTTTTTGAAAGGGAACCACCACTAGAAGTGGTGAGCAATCTTCTATCTTCAGCACAAAGACCTCCGGTGAAGTAACTAATTAGCAAGTGAGTGTTCAATCCATGGTGTGGACAAGATTCCAATAGCCTCTTGAACCGAGTCCAATACTCATACAAACTCTCTTGGTCTTTTTGCATTATACCCGAGATCTCCTTCGGGATGTAGTCGGTCTTCTCCAGTAGAAAGAATTTATCTAGAAATTCTCTTCTCAAGAAATCCCAATTGGTCAGAATCTCATCCGGTTGCAAATAAAACCATGTCTTTCCTTGCCCTTCAAGAGAGAAAGGGAAGGCAAAAACCATAATAGCCACCTCATCGACTCCATGCCTTCGAGCCGTAGAACAAACAACTTGAAAATCTCTTCGATGTCAGATAGGATCTTGACCCGGCAACCCATGATACTTAGGAAGTAGATTTATCAAGCTACTCTTCAACTCAAAGTTTGGATCAAGGTTGGGATACCTTGCTTGCAAAGGTTGAAGTATGATATCCGGAGCCCCTTGCTCATGCAAAGTGATCCGTCGCGGCTCTGCCATGTATGGTTCACCTGTTGGATGCAAAGATGTATTAGTAGTACCAACAGAAGAATAGGAAGTAGCGGACTCTAAGTCACTCTCAGTATCGTCTAGTGATTTGGTATGTTCCTCAAGAGAGGCCGAAGTACTAGCCGTATAGTCCAACCGCCTTCTAGCTTGCCGAGTGTGTAACAAAGTTCTTTCAATCTCAGGGTAAAACTCGGCTAAGCTAGAATTCGGTTGAGACCGAGTCATCAAATTTGGGAGTCATAGCACACATACAAAAGAAATCTAAACTATAGCTAAGTATTGAAAGCAAGTAAACTATCTACACTATTCACATATTCAAATAACCAATATCAAGGCATATGTTGCAACCATTCCCCGGCAACGGCGCCAAAAATTTGATGGGAGGAATACCGTCGGTAAGGAATTTAACAAGATTTTCGCGTTACAAGTATAGCCCTCAACCGACAAATAATCCGCGAATCAAATTTTAAAGGAATTGGTTGTCACAAGTTCAACCGCAATAAAAGTAACCGAAGTATTCAAACCTCGGGTCGTCTCACAAGGAATAGGCAAACATGTACTTCAACATTGGTTAGAATTCCGGGGTTGTAGGTCATGAGCAAGAAATTAAATTAAAAGTCTAAACAAGCAAGTAATCTTAAAATGTAAGAAACTAATTCAAGTAGCTAAAGAAAGGTATGAGCAATTCAAACTAATAAGAGGACGAGTAATATAATTCTAATATAAAACTAACAAGTAACTATGACTAGAATTAAGCAATTGAAATTTTGGTTTTCAAATATGAATAATAAAAGCAACTCTTAGCTAGGCATGGGAATTGAGATCGCCATCCTTGTCAACATACCAAATATTGGTAATTATGAGGTACCAACCCATTAAGCCTACTTCTCAAAAGCCTTAAGTACGTAGTGTCTACTTCTAGGCTTGAAGTACGTCAAATAGGTTTGATCACATCAACCCATAAGTCCCAACCTATCTACTAATTAGATTAGTAGTGGGTTAGTGTCAATGGGCATCAAATTGATCACCAAGGGTTCTCAAATCACCAATTCAATGAGACCCAATGACTCAAGGTCACTCAATTCCCTTAGCTTAGGCCAAGAGTAAAGAAAACTACTCCATAATCAAAGGAAACATTTCATCAAACACATGGTAAGAATTACTAAAAGACATATTCAAAATGCAATTGAATTGAAATTAACAAGTACCCACTAACAATTATCAATGTAAATTCACTCAAACAACACAATTAATCATGAAAATCATCAATGTAACATTAACAACTAAAGATCCACAAGACTCATGAAATGGGTAAAAAATGACAATTGACAAGAAAACATAAATCTAACACCAGATCTAAACAAAATTATACTAGGAAATTCAAATTAAGTAATCAAAACTAGAAGTCAACAAGATCCAATTCAGAATTCACAAGGGAAGATCAAATCAAACTAGATCTAGAGAGGAACAAGGATTTCTCTCTCTAGAAAAACAAAAACAAAAAACTAGCTAAAAATTGTGTCTAAGTGTGAATGAATGATCCCCTCCTTTCCCCCTAGCATCCTTGGATCTTTTCCATGCAGAACCAGCCTGAATTTGGGCCTCTTGAGCCTCAGAAATTGCCAGGCATGATTTTCCTTAATGAGGTCACATGCAGCTTATCGCGCGTACGCGCCATGCACGCGTGCGCGTCAATTGATTTTGCGATCCACGCGTGCGCGCCATGTACGCGTGAACATCGGTGGGGTTTTCTCCAATCCGCACGGATGCGCTGAACTTCGCGCGCAGCTTCCAGCTGTCCACATCCACGCGTGCGCGCGAGGTGTGCGCGCGCCCGTGCTGAGATTTCCAAAATCCAAATCTTCATGTTCCTTCCTATTGTGCATGCTTTCTTTCTCTCTTCTAGGCCATTCTTACTCTATAAATTCTGAAATCACTCAACAAACACATCACGGCATCGAATGGTAATAAAAGAGGATCAAAATATAGCAATTCTAAGGCAAAAGAAGCATGTTTTCCATCATGAAGCAATATTAGGAAGAGAACACAAAACCATGCAATTCTTGTGAATAAGTGTGAAAAATATTGACAAAAACCCCCCAAATTTTACACAATATAAACCACAAAATTGGGGTTTATCAAGTATCATGTAAGAACGAGTGGTTCAATGCTCTCTAACCCCATATTCTTCCATTTCTAGACTTCATTGTCTTGGAGTTAGTTGAGCGAAAGTCTTTTCCACCATTCTTGCATGTGTTTGTTATTGTTGTTATTGATGCTTGAGTTTATTCTTCTTATGCTTTGTACTTGCATGCCTCTTCCACTCTTGTGTCTCATGCTAGTGATGTGCCACCTTAATCATTTTGTCATCTTACTTGCATGTAGTAGCTACGATGTTTTTAAGACGTTTCGCTCTTCTGTGGTATTAATCATCACTTGCATTGTATTAATTCCGGTTTTTTGTCTCTCTGAGCTTAATATTTTTCTCTTTTCTTCCTTTGTAGGATGGCTACTAAAAAGGAAAAGAAAAGATATCCAAAAAAGTCATCTACAAAGAGAGCACCTCAAAAAAAAAAAAAACAACCGTCAAGACGCAAACTTCCTCGAAGGCCAAACCACTTGCTAAGCGGTTGAAGAGCTCTAGCCGTATTGATGAGGCAGAAAAGGAAGTTCCCACAAGATTCACCAATCTACCTATGGCAGAAAGCAACAATTCAGAGTCCACCTCAGATCATGGCAAAGAAGTAATCAAGAGGTGAACAAGGAGACGTCCTTGTCTCCCCATCCTATGGCCATTGCGAGTAACACTCCCAGACCCACTCTGTTCATCATTGATAGCACGGAGGACCGTGCAAATTTCTAAGTGTGGGGAGGTCGTTTACCGACTTTTATAGGTAACAATCCTTCTTTTCTTTCCAACACCCAAAATTTTAATTTTCTTTTTTTAATTAGGATAATTTGTATTGCATGGTTAGTTTTTGCATTTAAACACTTTTTGCATGGTAGTTGTTTGTCGTTAGGACTACTTGGTTAGGATGATGATTTCTTTTCCAAGAAACTATTTTTAGGGCACCCTACCAATTTTAAAAAATTTTTGTGTTAAACTTGCTTGAAGGAATTAATTTTGGAAAAGGTTTTTGAGATAAGAACACACAAGCATGTGAGTTTTGAGCCCAATTGTATGGTTACATCTTATAACCACTTATTTCCATTCTTGGGTGCATTGTTCTCTTTCTATGATTGCAATCCTTAATTTGTTTGATTCTATATGTCCGTTATTTTGTGTATGAATGCTTTTATATAATTGAGGCCGTCATTTCAATAGCTTACTTACCCAAATAGCCTTAACCCTTTTATTTACCATTGTTAGCCAATTTTGAGCTTATGTTAAACCTCCTTTGTTCTTTAATTTTGCACATCACAACCCCTAAGTGAAAAATAATAAATGTCCTCTGATTTGGATCTTTGATTAGCTTAGGCGAGTGAGGGTGTGTGTCATTTAAGCAGGAGGGAAGCTTGGGAACATTGGTAGAGGTAAAAGTGTGTTTTTTGTAGTTTTTATTGAAAATATTAGGAATTGGGTACACACTCATGTATTGAATGTTTGAACCATATGCATTGGCATCATTGTATATGATTCATCAATAGAGAAAAGCAAAAGAAAAATAAAAAGAAAAAAATGTAGAAAAAAAATAGAAAAATAAAAGAAACAAAAATATATAGAAGAAAAAAAAAAAGGCAATAAAAAGGGGACAAAAATGCCCCAAGGCGAAGCCAATAATGACCAATGCATATGGGTTGTGAATTGAAAGAAAATGCATGTGTGTGAAAAGTGAATGAATGGGTAGTTAGGTTGTATATTAGAATTGTATAGGTTGTTGTGTGTGTTAGGTGAGAGCTTAGGTTAATCAAGGATTCAAATTTCAAGCTCACTTGGCCATATATGCATCCTTACCTTTACCCTAGCCCTATTACAACCTAAAGATAAGTCCTCGTGATGAATGTACGCATGTACCGAATAACTGTCGATTGTTAGATGAAAGACAAATCTTGGAAAGTATGATTAGAGGAGAATTGAGTGATCAACCCTATACACTTGAGCGAATAGAGCGGATACACTTCCGGTGAGGGTTCGATGCTCAACTCCTTGTTCCCTACTTTCACAAGCTTTCTTCTTGCAAGTTGTTTACATTCCATTTTGATATTTGAATTGGTAGACTTCATGAATGATCATATTACTTGGGCCCTATGCATTCATATATGTTCTTAGAAGTTGACTCACTTTTGACCAAGTAGATAGAAGCATTTGCATTAGTTGCATCCATGTAGGTAAATTGCATTTCATAAACCCCATTCTCCTAGGTTCTTTGGTCTTTTAATTTTTAGCATGAGGACATGCTTGGTTTAAGTGTGGGGAGGTTTGATAAACTCCAATTTTGTGGTTTATCTTGTGTAGAATTTGGGACGTTTTATCAATATTTTCTGCACTTATTCATATAAATTGCATGGTTTTGTGTTTCCTTCCTAATTTTGCTTCATGGTTTAAAACATGCTTCTTTAGCCTTAAAAATGCTATATTTTAATCCTCTTCTATTACCATTCGATGTCGTGATGTGTTTGTTAAGTGGATTCAGGATCTATAGGGTAAGAATGGTCTAGAAGATGGAAAGGAAGCATGCACAAGTGAAAGGGACATGAAGAATGGAGCTTTGGAGAACTAGAGGCGACACGCACGCGTGGATTGGAACAGCAGTGACCGACGCATACGCATGCTCAATGTGTACGCGTGGCTCGCAGAATTCAGATGACGCGCACGCGTGACCGACGCGCACGCGTGACTCCCAGCACGTGACTTCATTAAAGAAATCGTAGCTGGCGATTTCTGAGAGGCTCTAGGCCCAAATCTAACTTGATTGTGCATGGAAAAGACCCATAAATTGATGGAGGAAGAGGGGATTGATAAACCAATATTTTATGATATATTTTGTGCTCAATTTAAGTGATTTATTCAATCCTTCACCCACTTATTCATGTGAAATTTCATGGTTTTACTTTCCCTTCCTTATTATGTGAAATATGTGAAAATATGTTTCCTATGCTTTAAAAATAATTATTTTAATTACCTTTTATTACCATTCGATGCCGTGATTTGTGTGTTGAGTATTTTCAGATCTCTTAAGGCAGGAATGATTTAAAAGATGGAGAGGAAACATACAAAAATGGAAGGAAAGCACAAAATGGAGTTTTTGAAGAAACTGGCAGCGACGCGAACGCATGGGCGACGCAGCCGCGTGCCTAGCGCAAAAAGGCAGTGATGCGAACGCGTGACTGACGCGGACGCGTGCCTTGAGCAGAACGCAGATGACGCGTACGCGTGACCAAAGCGAACGCGTGACAAGGAAAACTCCCAGATGACGCGACCGCGTGACCCACGCGGATGCGTGACAGACGCCACGCACCCGAAACTGCAGAAAACGCTCCCAGTAATTTCTGAAACCCTCTTTGGCCCAGATCCAAGTACAGAAAGCACAGATTAGAGGCTATAAAGTGGGAGAATCCATCCATTCATAAGGAGGCCTTCAATTATTCGCTTTTCATGATTTAGATGTAGTTTTAGAGAGAGGTTCTCTCCTCTCTCTTAGGTTCTAGGATTAGGATTCCTCTTAAAGGATTTAGGAGTTCAACTCTTCATCAGGTGCAATATTTCTTTTACTTTATATTCCTCTTTTACTTTCAGATACTTTAATGCTCTCATTTAATCACTTATGTTGCCAAATTGGCTTATGAACCATTCATGTTAGGATTTTCTTTATTTAATATAAACTGAGGTATTTCAGATTTATGATTCTTATTTAACTTTTTATATTCTTGGCTTAAATTGATTAATTGGTAACTCTTGAGTTGTCAAACTCATCGTGATTGATAATTGTTATCTTTGCTGGTTGATCTAAATTCCTATAACTCTAGTCTTTCCTTAGGAGTTGACTAGGACTTTAGGTGTTAAATTGATTTATCCACTTGACTTACCTTCATAGTTAGAGGTTGACTTAGTGGGAGCAAAATATAATTCTCATCACCATCGATAAGGATAACTAGGATAGGACTTCTAATTTTCATACCTTGCCAAGAGTTTATTTTACATTTATTTATTTATTTTACTTGTCATTTAAATTACTTGTTCCTTATTTTCAAAACCCCCAATTTACAAAACTCATAACCAATAATAAGAACACCTCCCTGCAGTTCCTTGAGAAGACGACCCGAGGTTTAAATACTTTGGTTATCAATTTTAAAGGGGTTTGTTACTTGTGACAACCAAAACGTTTGTACAAAAGGGTTTTCTATTGGTTTAGAAGCTATACTTACAACGCGATCATATTTTTATATTTCTTTACCGATAGAAAATCCGTTCGTCAAAATGGCGCCGTTGCCGGGGAACTGCAAATGTGTGCCTTATTATTGGTTATTGTAAATATTTTTCTTTTATTTGTTTATTTGTTTTTGTTTTTCCCTTTTATTTCTATTAGCTACTATGAATTCTCACCCCTCTCACTTTGAGTTTGGTTCTAAATCTGTTGAAAGGAGTGGAAGCTACAACAGGAATATGCATCCAGGTCTAAGCAATCAAAGATGGATGGAGCCAAGAGGCCCTGATCAACCCTTTAGGCAACAACACCCTCCAAGATATCGTGGGCAAGGACCACTCTACAATGCATACCAAGCTGGTAGACATGGTGGACCCCTTGTAATTACCAGCAAGCCCCACTCTGTGCTTATAGACCATCCTATCAACGTAGCTTTGAACCACCACACTCACAAGCTCCTTTTCACCATTTACCACTGTATGACCCTTACCCACTACAATTCCAATCCAATTACTCCCAAGAACCACCACATTCTTATTTTGAACCCTTTTCCCCAACCAATGAACCCTCATACCCACCCCAACCTCCAATGAATGACAAACTTCGTGTTCTTCTTCAAGGGCAAGCGAGGAGGCAAAGGGGCGTATTGGAACTCACTACTGCCTTAACTGATGTAGTAAATATAATACCTTCCCGACATATGAGCGCTCAAAATACTCCCATGGCTGTATGTGGAGAATCAAAAGAAGAGCGTAGAATGAAGGAAACACGAGAAACTCCGGTGGACAATGAGGAGCATGGATTTGTATTGGAACAAGTGGAGGAAGCCATGATAGTTGTAGAGAAAGAAGTGGTTGAAGATTTAGGAGATGCTGAACCTCCATAGGAATCGAGAACTGTAAAGGATTCCACTGAGAAGTTCGAAATTGATGCCAAAGAGGAAAGTGCACAACCTCCAAAGCATACACCTTGTGAGAAATTGGGTGGAACAGACGAAGAAGTTGATTCCACACGCAGTAATGATCATGAATCAAGCTCTCCTAATCACGAACTCACATCCGCAACTGAACTCCTTGAGCCTGAAGAATCTTATCCAAGTGAATACGAAGATGATGTCGAGGTAGATTTCTCTCAACCTCTAACGTATGACTTGAGTGATGAGGAAGACATAGAAGACTTTGATCAAGATGTAGTTGCATTTGAAGAATTTTGCAAAGAAGTGGAGGAATTCACAGAAGAATACAAGGGAGTAGAACTTACAGAACCACTGGAAACACCTGTCCCAAGGCCATTACCACCGAATACAAGCTTCAAGTGGGTACAATCTTTAACATTTATCTTTACCATTCCACTTGAATATGGTTTGCTTGAAACAGATGGCCAGCTTAGAGCTCTCTGCGGCTTTAAGAGTAAGAGGGAAATGGCTCATGCTCAGAGCTGGTGTGCAAGATTCAAAAAGGTTCCACGCTTCAATTCGAAGTGCAAAGATTGGTGTCAAGTTCAATTAAATGGGTCTCGGAAGACGTTTGGTCATCTTGGTGAGAATACAATTTCTAAACCGCCCGGATGGAAGAATATAGATCAAGACAGAGGCGGATTCAAAAGCAAAGTTTGGGATCCTGGAATCTATTCTGACATTCGTCACCCTGGGAGCCTGAGAACCTGTTTGAAGCTGCTCAACAGCTTTACATGCCTAGTTTGGGACCCCGGAGGCTGTTGGTATTCCAAACATTGATGGAGATTTCTGGATGAATTTAAGCATAAGCCACCATAACAGGAAGCTCATCCAATGTCCAGTTTAAGGACTTTAACTAAAAGTGATAGGTGGGAGACAACCCACTATGGTATGGTCATTTCTTTTTCAATTTTATTTCGTGTTGTTTGTTTTTATATTATATTATTTTCATTGAACCTGAATATTATTCATTAGCATTGCATACTACATAATTGCATAATTGCATAATAAAAAAAGAAAAAGCGCGCGTCGCTAACACGTTCGCGTCAGTTATGAAAAATACCTCCCACGCGTCCGTGTCACTCACGCGAACGCGTGATCTGGAAATTGGCGTAAAAATCCAACGCCCAGAAATCTGGGCTGGAATCATGCGGCTGGTGTGCGTTTAGCACAAAACGTCTCACGCATTCGCGTCCCTAACGCGAACGCGTCACTTGCAAAACATCCATCCCACGCGAAAGCGTGAGCGACGCGTCCGCGTTGCGTGGATAGTATGGCACCCTAAATGGAGACAGAGAGTTGCGCTGAAACGACGCTGGAAGTGTGCGTCTAGCACAATTTCCAGTGACGCCGCGTCATCCATCTTTTACCCATTCTACGCGATCACGTCAACCACGCGACCGTGTCAACCACATTTCACCCTAGTCACGTGATCGCGTGTTCCACGCGTTCGCGTAGATTCAAATCCACTAACCCCTAGTCACGCGAACCCTAATCCCATCGCGCCCCCCATACCCATTACCCTTCCCTTCTCTGCAACTCCCTCCTCTGCAAACCATCACCACCGCCAACCACCTCCGACTGCTGCACCACCCCCAACCACCCAGACCTACCGCGACGCCCACCCCCTCCTTCTTCCTCCCCTCTCCTTCTTCTTTCTCTTGTTCCCTCCACCACCACTGTCCCCCACCGCGGCCAGCCCCGACCACCCCGCCGCCAGCGCTACCCCTCCCACCATCACAACCCCTCACCCAACCCAAACCCCACCCTCCAACCCAGCCTGCTCCACCACCGTGCCACCCTGTTCCGCCACCGCGCCGCCGTGCCCCCTCCCATCACCGCCACTTCACCACTGCCGTCTCTCTGATCCCTACCTTAGTTCATACGCATACCAGGTTCCACCGAACGCCACTTTTCTTTCATTCGTAGTTTGTTGCATATTTTTTAGTTTATGTTCAATATTAGGCTAGTTAGAGATGCATGTTTGTAGTGGATTCTAGGTGGTTAGGTAGCTAGGATGTGGTTATTGAATTTAGGCCTGATAATTGCACTGTTCTTTCTACTTATATTTTTTGCAATTCTGATGTTGCTGTGATGTTAATACTGTTCATATGCTGTTCTTCACTGTTTCATGCTGCTGTTACACTGCTCTTTCATGTTCATATTACTTATGTGTATTTGCAGCTTTATTTTACTTTATATGAACTTTTCTGCTTGCTGTTTATTACCCGAGAACATCCAATTTTAGCCGGAATGCTGCCCAATTTTCTGCAAATTGTTTCATTTTTACATTCAGGAATTGGTTTTGGCAATTTTCAATTTTGCACTACTTAGCTACAACTAAACCAATTCATGAATGCACGGGCCAACATTCTTTTTCCTTTCAATTTCCTGGTTCATAAATTGTACTTTTGATGATTCGATTTCAATTTTTGCTATTTCTATATCTATATGAATCATCATCAACCTGTTATCCTTGCTCGAATATGAGTTGATTATTCTTTAAATTTGTGAATTTCTTGTTACCTAGGAAACATTTATCATGCCACTTACTTTAACTTTCTTTCTCCTAACTCACTGCTTTCCACTTTCTAACCTCTTTTTCACTTTTAACCACTTTTAACTTTCTAACTTCTCCCTTTGCTTTTTAACTAACTCCTTCAACTTTTTTAACTCATGGCATGATTATTGTTTCTCCTAATTAACAGGTATTCTACTTATAATATATTTTGGATTGTGATTTCTCCTCTTAGATTTTTAACTCCGAAACAATCCAAAATGTACCTTTATTTAACTCATTTCATTATTCTACTGCTTGTTCATACTCTGAGTTGAGCTATCCGACTTGGAATGATTGGAGATAAAGCGACCGACCTCTTCAGGTCAGACTATCCGACCTCTCTCCAAAAGAGGTCGGCAAAATCGACAGGAAAGCCCAAAAAGGGCCCAACTCAAGGAACACAGCCCAAATCCAAAGGCGGCTCAAGCCTATAGAGAGAAGGGCGGTTCCGTTGAAGATAAGCTGACCTCACCCAAAGATAAGATAAGATAAGATAACTAACTTATCTTATCTAACAAGGTCACTTCTCACCACTATAAATACACTGGAGCACCCAGGTATAACTCATACTCTGATTCTACTAAAATCCTGTTAATACCCTTGCTAACTTAAGCATCGGAGTCCCTTGCAGGTACGACCACCCTCCAGTGACAAAGGATCAGCAGCTTAGCCAGTCCAACAAGTCGGACACGACAGCTCCGGCCGCCACCCACCAGCCGGACACATCATCTCCGACCAGTACAGAAGATCTCATCCGAGATCAACCTACAGTTTCAGGTAACCCTTGGAACATTGGCGCCGTTTCCGGGGAACCTGGAAGTCATCCCATCACCATGTTGGATGAACAGGATAACGACCACAACTCAGATTTAGAGGACAGAACGCCACACAAAAACACGGGTGCCACACCAAAGGACACTCTGGAATCTAACGGAGACAAAAACTTATCACATCCGGGAGTAATAGAAGCCCTTCAAGATCGCCTAAAGTAACTTGAAAAAGAAAGCCAGTACCAGCAAGAAGTCGGCAAGGATCTACAGAGAGAGGTAAGGCGACGCCGAGAATTAGAAGATAAACTTCTACAACTTGAAGCCGATCTCAAAGCAAAGACTACTCGGACCACCCCTGAAGACAACTCTCGCAATGATCAGGATCCATTCACTAGGGAAATCATGAAGACTAAAATCCCTAAGGACTTCAAACTTCTGGATATGACTTTGTATGATGGCACTACAGATCCCAACCATCACCTCATCGACTTCAGAAGCAGAATATACCTCACCGACGCCCCAGACGTCATTCGCTGCAAAGCTTTTCCAACGACTCTCACGAAGATAGAAATTAGATGGTTCGACAACCTACCTCCAAAGTCCATCTCCAATTTTGACGACTTAGCCAAAAAATTCCTGGCCAGATTCTCCATCCAAAAAGATAAGGCTAAGCACGCCCCCAGTCTACTAGGTATCAAGCAAGGAGAGTGGAAAAGTCTCCGCAACTACATGGAAAGATTCAACAAAACATGCCTAGACATACAAAGCTTACCAACAGAGGCTGCCGTCATGGGCCTCATCAATGGCCTACGAGAAGGACTCTTCAGCCAATCTATATCAAAGAAATATCCCACATCCCTAGACGAGGTACAAGAGCGGGCAGAGAAGTACATCAACATGAAAGAAAATTCTCGACTTGGAGAAGCCTCGAAATCCGATTTCACCTATCGAGATAAAGATAAAGAATCCAAGTAGAAGGAAGATCGAACGGGCAAAAAAATCAAAAAGTATCATAATTACACCCCTCTTCGGGTGTCCCTTGTGGATATCTACAAAGAAGTCTGTAACACAGAAAAGATACCCCCAGCTCGACCACTCAAAGGCAAAAAAGGAGGAGGAAATCGGAACGAGTACTGTGAATATCATCGGGTCTGAGGACATTCCACCAACAAGTGCTTCGACTTAAAAAACATCATAGAAAAATTAGTAAGGTAAGGAAAACTAAATCGGTATCTAGCCACCCGAGATGATGAACAAAGAAAAAGACGAAGAGATGAAGACATCGGACGAGCTGAGCGATCACCTCGCACGCCAGAAAGACATGTCCATATGATACACGGAGGATTTGCAGGAGGTGGAACCTCCAAATCATCCCGCAAAAGATACATCAAAGAAGTATATCATGTCGAAGGGAAAGAGGAAGCACCCGACATCCCTGCAATCACGTTCACCAAAGAAGACGCATCCGGTATCATCTCAGGATATGACGATCCCATGGTCATCACCATCATACTGGCAAATGCCAATCTCCACCGCACATTAATAGACTAAGAGAGTTCTGCCGACATCTTATTCAAAATTACTTTTGACAAACTCAGCCTAGAAGAAAAAGAGCTTAGAGCATACCCGAACAGCCTGTTCGGACTGGGAGATACCCCAGTACAACCACTGGGATATGTGTCACTACACACAACCTTCGAAAAAGGGAATCAGTCCAGAACGCTCAAGAAAGACTACATCGTGGTCGACGTGAGTTCAGCCTACAATGCCTTAATAGGCTGGACAACACTAAACCAACTCGGCGCAATAGTCTCAACTCCACATCTATGCATGAAATTCCCAACTCCAGAAGGGATAGCTACAATAAAAGCAGATCAAAAGATGGCACGCCGCTCTTATAATGAAAGTCTAAACCTTAGAGGCAGAGGAGAAGAGTTCCACACAATTGAGCTTGGTGAAATTCAGAGATGAGAAGAACTCCACCCACAGCCCGAAGGTGGAATAGAGAAAGTTCAGATCGGAGACACCTCGGACAAAACGACTAACATTGGCACGATCCTGAAGGAGAGGCAAAGGAATCACTAGTACAGTTCTTGCGAGATAATGTCGATCTTTTCGCATGGAAAGCTGCAGACATGCCAGGCATAGACCCCAAGCTAATATGCCACAAGTTGGCGATCTATCCAGGTTCTCGGCCGGTACAGCAGAGACGAAGAAAACTTGGACCAGAACGATCCCAAGCTGTGGAAGAACAGGTACAAGCACTACTGGAGGTAGGATTCATAAGAGAAGTCAAGTACCCACTATGGCTAGCTAACGTCGTCTTGGTGAAAAAATCAAACGGGAAGTGGCGAATGTGCACCGACTACACCGACCTCAACAAATCCTGCCCAAAAGATCCTTACCCACTCCCAAGTATCGACGCCCTGGTAGATGCTTCCTCCGGATATAGATACCTCTTGTTTATGGATGCATATTCCGGATACAACCAAATTCTCATGTATCCACCAGATCAAGAAAAGACCTCGTTTTTAATGCCAAAAGCAAATTACTGCTACATTGTGATGCCTTTCGGCCTCAGGAATGCGGGAGCTACTTATCAAAGGCTGATGAATAAAGTCTTTTCAGATCATATCAGAAAAATCATGGAAGTATACGTGGACGACATGTTAATAAAGACACAAAGCAAAGAAACATTATTGTCCGACCTGGCCCAAGTGTTCAACACTATAAGGAAGCATGACATACGACTCAATCCCACAAAGTGCACCTTTGCAGTAGAAGCGGGCAAATTCTTAGGTTTCATGGTCACACAAAGAGGAATTGAAGAAAATCCAGACAAATGCCAGGCTATACTCAACATGAAGAACCCGACTTGTGTCAGAGAGGTACAATAACTCAACGGGAGATTGGCAGCCTTATCCAGATTCTTAGCAGGATCAACAATAAGATCTCTCCCCTTCTATGCCACTTTAAGGAAAGGAAAGAAGTTTGAATGGACAACAGAATGCGAGCAAGCCTTCCAGGATTTCAAAAACTTCCTAGGACAACCGCCTATCCTAACTTGACCACGAGAGGAAGAACCACTCGTATTATATCTTGCAGTAAGAAGTCAGGCAGTAGCCTCAGCACCGGTTCGAGAGGACGACAAAGGGCAACAGCCTGTATATTTCATCAGTAAAGCGCTGCAGGGATCCAAGCTAAACTACCAAAAGATAGAAAAATTTGCCTACACTCTCATACTGACATCTTGATGACTTCGCCCATACTTCCAGGCCCACACCATTAAGGTTCGGACCGACCAGCCCATAACGGGGATACTGCAGAAAACAGATCTAGCAAGCAGAATTCTACAATGGGCAGTCGAGTTATCCGAGTTCGACCTCCAATACGAAGCTCGGACAGCCATCAAATCACAATCCTTGGCCGACATCATTGCAGAATTCACAGATACCTGGGAAACCCCCACAGAATGGAATCTCTATGTGGACGGGTCTTCAAATAGGACTGAAAGTGGCGCAGGTGTGATAATAGAAAGCAACCAAGGAACCCAAGTTGAGCTTTCCCTCAAATTTGGGTTCCCGGCCTCAAACAACCAGGCAGAATATGAGGCGTTACTAGCTGGTTTGAAGCTGGCTAAGGAGGTTGGAGCTCAAAAACTCAACATCTTCAGCGACTCACAAGTAGTTGATGAGCGGATAATTTATACGCTTTTTGGCATTGTTTTTAGTATGTTTTTAGTAGGATCTAGTTACTTTTAGGGATGTTTTCCTTAGTTTTTATGTTAAATTCACATTTCTGGACTTTACTATGAGTTTGTGTCTTTTTCTGTGATTTCAGGTATTTTCTGGCTGAAATTGAGGGACTTTTGTAGAAATCAGATTCAGAGGTTGAAAAAGGACTGCTGATGCTGTTGGATTCTGACCTCCCTGCACTCAAAGTGGATTTTCTGGAGCTACAGAACTCGAAATGGCGCGCTTCCAATTGCGTTGGAAAGTAGACATCCAGGGCTTTCCAGCAATATATAATAGTCCATACTTTGGCCAAGAATTGATGACGTAAACTGGCGTTCAACGCCAGCCTTCTGCCCAAATCTGGCGTCCAGCGCCAGAAAAGGATCCAAAACCAGAGTTGAACGCCCAAACTGGCACAGAACTTGGCGTTCAACTCCACAAATGGCCTCTGCACGTGCTACACTTAAGCTCAGCCCAAACACACACCAAGTGGGCCCTGCAAGTGGATTTATACATCAAATACTTACTCATGTAAACCCTAGTAGCTAGTTTATTATAAATAGGACCTATTACTATTGTATTAGGCATCTTTTGATCAGCCTTTGATCTATTGATCACGTAAAAGGGGGCTGGCCATCTCGGCCATGCCTGGACCTTCACTTATGTATTTTCAACGGTAGAGTTTCTACACTCCATAGATTAAGGTGTGGAGCTCTGCTGTTCCTCAAAGATTAATGCAAAGTACTACTGTTTTCTATTCAATTCTTCTTATTTCTCTTCTAAGATATCCATTCGCACCCAAGAACGTGATGAAGGTGATGATTATGTGTGACGCTCATCATCCTTCTCCCTTATGAACGCGTGCCTGACAAACACTTCTGTTCTACATGAATTAAGCTAGAATGAGTATCTCTTAGATCTCCTAACCAGAATCTTCGTGGCGTAAGCTAGAATGATGGCGGCATTCAAGAGAATCTGGAAGGTCTAAACCTTGTCTGTGGTATTCCGAGTAGGATTCAATGATTGAATGACTGTGACGAGCTCCTAACTCGCGATTGCAGGGCGTTAGTGACAGACGCAAAAGGATAGTAAATCCTATTCCAGCATGATCGAGAACCGACAGATGAATAGCCGTGCCGTGACAGGGTGCGTGAGCATATTATTCACTGAGAGGATAAGATGAAGCCATTGGCAAGGGTGATGCATCCAGACGATTAGCCGTGCCGTGACAGGGCATTGGATCATTTTCTCGTGAGATGACCGAAAGTAGCCGTTGACAGTGGTGATGTATCACATAAAGCCAGCCATGGAAAGGAGTAAGACTGATTGGATGAAGATAGCAGGAAAGCAGAGGTTCAGAGGAACGAAAAGCATCTCCATTCGCTTATCTGAAATTCCTACCAATGAATTACATAAGTATCTCTATCCCTTTTATTGTTTATTTTAATCTAATAAAATATCATGTTTAAATCCGCCTGACTGAGATTTGCAAGGTGACCGTAGCTTGCTTCATACCAACAATCTCCGTGGGATTCGACCCTTACTCACGTAAGGTATTACTTGGACGACCCAGTGCACTTGCTGGTTAGTTGTATCGAAGTTGTGACAATTATGAATTAAGCTCAAAGCACCAAGCTTTGGAGCCATTACCAGGGATTGTTTGAGCCTGGACATCACAATTTCGTGCACCAAGTTTTTGGCGCCGTTGCCGGGGATTGTTCGAGTTTGGACAACTAACGGCTCATCTTGTTGCTCAGATTAGGTAATTTTCCTTTTATTTTATTTTCAAAAATTTGTCAAAAATGTTTTCAAAAATCTATCATCTGTTTTCGAAAAAAATAAATAAAAACGTTTTCAAAAATTTTATTCAAAATCTTTAAGAATGAATTCTAGTGTTTCATGAAGCATGTGAAGCCATGTCTAAATTCTTTTGGACTGAGGCTTCCAACCATCAGCTCTTACACGACTGTAGGGTATGTCAGGCGTGTCATGTCTGAATTAAATGCTGAAGCTTGGCTGGCCATTGGCCATGTCTAGTGTTTTGGACCGGAGCTTTCATTGAAAGCTTGGCTGGCTAGTGAGCCATGTCTAATTCCTGGACTGAAGCTTTAGACTAAGAATGCAAGATTCCTGGAATTCATGTTAAAATTTTTGGAATACTTATTATTTCTTTTTCATATAATTTTCGAAAAAAATACAAAAAAAATTAGAAAATCATAAAAATCAAAAATATTTTTCTGTTTCTTGTTTGAGTCTTGAGTCACATTATAAGTTTGGTGTCACTTGCATATGCATCTTGCATTGTTTCGAAAATATCATGCATTCATAGTGTTCTTCATGATCTTCAAGTTGTTCTTGGTAAGTCTTCTTGTTTGATCTTGATGATTTTTTGTTTTGTGTCTTTTCATGTTTATCATATGCATTCTTGAATTCTTAGTGTGTAAGCAGTAAAGAATTCTAAGTTTGGTGTCTTGCATGTTTTCTTTGCATTAAAAATTTTTCAAAAATATGTTCTTGATGTTCATCATGACATTCATAGTGTTCTTGGTGTTCATCTTGACATTCATAGCATTCTTGCATGCATCACATGTTTTGATCTAAAAATTTCATGCATCGCATCTTTTTAGTGTTTTTCTCTCTCATCATAAAAATTCAAAAAATCAAAAAAAAAATATCTTTCCCTTTTTCTCTCATCAAATTCGAAAATTTGGATTGACTTTTTCAAAAATTTTTAAAATCAAATTGTTTCTCATGAGTCAAATCAAAATTTCAATTTGAAAATCTTATCTTTTTCAAAATCTTTTTCAAAAATCAAATCTTTTTCAAAATTCTTAGTTATTTTCGAAAATTCCAAAAATATTTTTCAAAAATCTTTTTCTTATTTTTAAATCAAATTTTCGAAAACAACTAATCATTTAATGTTTTGATTCAAAAATTTGAAGTTTGTTACTTGCTTGTTAAGAAAAATTCAAACTTTAAGTTCTAGAATCATATCTTGTGATTTTTTATGAATCAAGTCATTAATTGAGATTTTAAAAATCAAATCGTTTTCAAAAACTAATCTCAATCATATCTTTTCAAAAATATCTTCTTATCTTATCTTTTTCAAAAATATCTTTTCAAAATATCTTTTCTAACTTCCTAACTTCTTATCTTTTCAAAAATTTGTTTCAACTAACTAACTAACTTTTTGTTTGTTTCTTAACTTTTTCAAAACCACCTAACTAATTCTCCCTTTCTAATTTTCGAAAATACCTCCCCCTTTTTTCAAAAATTTCTTTTTTATTTACTAATTATTTTTATTTTTATTTTTATTTTAAAAAAAAAAATTCGAAAAAAAAATACTAACAATTTTCAAAAACCAATTTTCAAAAATCACTAACCCTTTTTCAAAATAATTTTTGAAAATTATTCCTCCCCCATCTCATTCTATTTATTCATTCATATCCTAACATCTCATCTCACATCTCTTCCATTCGTACAGTTGCATTTCTTCTTTTACATCACGTGCTTTGTCTCCCCCTCTTTTCTTCCACTCACAAAGGGATCCCTATACTGTGGTATAAAGGATCTCTATTATTATTATCATTTTCCTGTCCATTCTTCCTTGTCATATGAGCAGGAGCAAGGATAAGAACATTCTTGTGGAAGCAGATCCAGAACCTGAAAGGACTCTAAAGAGAAAATTAAGAGAAGCTAAAATACAACAATCCAGAGAAAACCTTTTAGAAATTTTTGAACAGGAAGAGGAGATGGCAGCCGAAAATAATAATAATATAAGGAAGATGCTTGGTGACTTTACTGCCATTGGAGCAAACAACTTTGAGCTGAAACCTTAATTAGTTTCTCTGATGCAGTAGAACTGCAAGTTTCATGGACTTCCATCTGAAGATCCTTTTCAGTTCATAACTGAATTCTTGCAAATATGTGATACTGTTAAGACTAATGGAGTAGATCCTGAAGTCTACAGGCTCATGCTTTTCCCTTTTGCTGTAAGAGACAAAGCTAGATTATGGTTGGATTCTCAACCCAAAGACAGCCTGAACTCTTGGGATAAGCTGGTCACGGCTTTCTTAGCCAAGTACTTTCCTCCTCAAAAGCTGAGCAAGCTTAGAGCTGATGTTCAAACCTTCAGACAGAAAGAAGGTGAATCTCTCTATGAAGCTTGGGAAAGATACAAACAGTTGACCAAAAAGTGTCCTTCTGACATGCTTTCAGAATGGACCATCCTGGATATATTCTATGATGGTTTATCTGAGCTATCAAAGATGTCACTGGACACCTCTGCAGGTGGATCCATTCACCTAAAGAAAACGCCTGCAGAAGCTCAAGAACTCATTGACATGGTTGCTAATAACCAGTTCATGTACACTTCTGAAAGGAATCCTGTGAGTAATGGGACGCCTATGAAGAAGGGAGTTCTTGAAGTTGATACTCTGAATGCCATATTGGCTCAGAATAAAATATTGACTCAGCAAGTCAATATGATCTCTCAGAGTCTGCATGGAATGCAAGCTGCATCCAACAGTACTCAAGAGGCATCTTCTGAAGAAGAAGCCTATGATCCTGAGAACCCTGCAATAGCAGAGGTAAATTACTTAGGTGAACCTTATGGAAACACCTATAACTCAACATGGAGAAATCATCTAAATTTCTCATGGAAGGATCAAAAGCCTCAACAAGGCTTTAATAATGGTGGAAGAAACAGGTTTAGCAATAGCAAACCTTTTCCATCATCAACTCAGCAACAGACAGAGAACTCTGAACAAAATGCTTCTAATTTAGCAAATCTAGTCTCTGATCTATCTAAGGCCACTGTAAGTTTCATGAATGAAACAAGGTCTTCCATTAGAAATTTGGAAGCACAAGTGGGCCAGCTGAGTAAAAGGATCACTGAAATCCCTCCTAGTACTCTCCCAAGCAATACAGAAGAGAACCCAAAAGGAGAGTGCAAGGCCATTGACATAAGTGCCATGGCCGAACCTGTAAGGGAAGGAGAGGACGTGAATCCCAAGGAGGAAGACCTCCAGGGACGTCCAGTGATCAATAAGGAGCTTACCTCTGGGGAACCAAAGGACTCTGAGGCTCATCTAGAGACCATAGAGATTCCATTGAACCTCCTTATGCCCTTCATGAGCTCTGATGAGTACTCCTCTTCCGAAGAGAATGAGGATGTTACTGAAGAGCAAACTGCCAAGTTTCTTGGTGCAATCATGAAGCTGAATGCCAAATTGTTTGGCATTGATACTTGGGAAGTTGAACCTCCCTTGTTCCTCAATGAACTAAGTGATCTGGATCAACTAACATTGCCTCAGAAGAGACAGGATCCTGGAAAGTTCATAATCCCTTGTACCATAGGCACCATGATCTTTAAGGCTCTGTGTGACCTTGGTTCAGGGATAAACCTCATGCCCCTCTCTGTAATAGAGAAACTGGGAATCTATGGGGTGCAAGCTGCTAAAATCTCACTTGAGATGGCAGACAGCTCAAGAAAACAGGCTTATGGACAAGTAGAAGATGTATTAGTAAAGGTTGAGGGCCTTTACATACCTACTGATTTCATAGTCCTGGATATTGGAAAGGAAGAGGATGAATCCATCATCCTAGGAAGACCTTTCCTGGCCACATCAAGAGCTGTGATTGATGTTGACAGAGGTGAAATAGTCCTTCAATGGAATGAGAACTCCCTTGTATTCAAAACTCAAGGATCTCCCTCTGCAACCATGGGGAGGAAGCAGGAAAAGCTTCTCTCCAAGCAGAGTCAACCAGAGCCCCCACAGTCAAACTCTAAGTTTGGTGTTGGGAGGCCACAACCAAACTCTAAGTTTGGTGTTGAACTCCCATATCCAAACTCTAAGTTTGGTGTTGGAGAGTTTCAACAAAGCTCTGCACATCTTTGAGGCTCCATGAGAGCCCACTGTCAAGCTATTGACATTAAAGAAGCGCTTGTTGGGAGGCAACCCAATGTTTATCTAATTCTTGTTTTTCATGTTTTCTTAGGTTCATGATCATGTGGAGTCACAAAATAAACAAAAAAATCAAAAACAGAATCAAAAACAGCAGAAGAAAAATCACACCCTGGAGGAGCATCTGTCTGGCGTTCAAACGCCAGAACAGAGCATAGTTCTGGCGCTGAACGCCCAGAATGGGAGCATCCTGGCGCTGAACGCCCAGAACAAGCATGGTTCTGGCGTTCAACGCCAGAAATGGCAGCAAAGGGGCGTTGAACGCCCAAAATGGGCACCAACCTGGCGCTGAACGCCCAGAGTTGTGTGCAAGGGCATTTTGCATGCCTAAATTGGTGCAGGGATGTAAATGCCTTGACACCTCAAGATCTGTGGACCTCACAGGATCACCTCAGGATCTGTGGACTCCACAGGATCCCCACCTACCTCCACTCACTCTCTTCTCTCTTCTCAATCATCCTCTATTCCCAATAAACACTCTTCCCTATTAACTCTTTACCACTCACATCCAAACACCCACTTTCCTTCAAAATTCAACATCTCTTTCCCACCCAATCCCACCCATATGGCCGAATACACATCTCCCTCCATCTCCTCCATATCTTCTTCTTATTCTTCTATTCTTTCTTCTTTTGCTCGAGGGCGAGAAACTTTCTAAGTTTGGTGTGGTAAAAAGCATAGCTTTTTTGTTTTTTCCATAACCATCGATGGCACCAAAGGCCAGAGAAGCCTCTAGAAAGAGGAAAGGGAAGACAAAAGCTTCCATCAAAGGTCTATAGCTCAGTGGTAGAACATTTGACTGCAAATCAAGAGATCCCTGAGATACCTCAGGGGATACATTTTCTTCCACACAATTATTGGAAGCAACTAAGGGTGGAACATCAAGAGCACTCCATCATCCTTCATGAAATCAGAGAAGATCTAAAAGCAATGAAGGAGGAGCAGCAAAGACAAGGAAGAGACATAGAAGAGCTCAAGGACATCACTAAGGTGGACTCATTCCTTGTTCTTACTTTCTCTGTTTTTCATTTTCTATGTTATGTGCTTATCTATGTTTGTGTCTTCATTACATGATCATTAGTAGTTAGTAAACTCTGTCTTAAAGTTATAAATGTCCTATGAATCCATCACCTCTCTTAAATGAAAAATGTTTTAATTCAAAAGAACAAGAAGTACATGAGTTTCGAATTTATCCTTGAACTTAGTTTAATCATATTGATGTGGTGACAATGCTTCTTGTTTTCTGAATGTATGCTTGAACAGTGCATATGTATTTTGAAGTTGTTGTTTAAGAATGTTAAATATGTTGGCTCTTGAAAGAATGATGACTAGGAGACATGTTATTTGATAATCTGAAAAATCATAAAAATGATTCTTGAAGCAAGAAAAAGCAGCAAAAAAAACAAAGCTTGCAGAAAAAAAAAATATAGGCGAAAAAAAATAGAAAGAAAAAAAAAAGAAAAAGAAAAAGCAAGCAGAAAAAGCCAATAACCCTTAAAACCAAAAGGCAAGGGCAAATAAAAAGGATCCCAAGGCTTTGAGCATCAGTGGATAGGAGGGCCTAAAGGAATTAAATCCTGGTCTAAGCGGCTAAACCAAGCTGTCCCTAACCATGTGCTTGTGGCGTGTAGGTGTCAAGTGAAAACTTGAGACTGAGCGGTTAAAGTCAAGGTCCCAAGCAAAAGAAGAGTGTGCTTAAGAACCCTGGACACCTCTAATTGGGGACTTTAGCAAAGCTGAGTCACAATCTGAAAAGGTTCACCCAATTATGTGTCTGTGGCATTTATGTATCCGGTAGTAATACTGGAAAACAAAGTGCTTAGGGCCACGGCCAAGACTCATAAAATAGCTGTGTTCAAGAATCATCATACTGAACTAGGAGAATCAATAACACTATCTGAACTTTGAGTTCCTATAGATGCCAATCATTCTGAACCTCAATGGATAAAGTGAGATGCCAAAACTATTCAAGAGGCAAAAAGCTATAAGTCCCGCTCATATGATTGAAACTATGTTTCATTGATAGTTTGGAATTTATAGTATATTCTCTTCTTTTTATCCTATTTGATTTTCAGTTGCTTGGGGACAAGCAACAATTTAAGTTTGGTGTTGTGATGAGCAGATAATTTATACGCTTTTTGGCATTGTTTTTAGTATGTTTTTAGTACGATCTAGTTACTTTTAGGGATGTTTTCCTTAGTTTTTATGTTAAATTCACATTTCTGGACTTTACTATGAGTTTGTGTGTTTTTCTGTGATTTCAGGTATTTTCTGGCTGAAATTGAGGGACTTGAGCAGAAATCAGATTCAGAGGTTGAAAAAGGACTGCTGATGCTGTTGGATTCTGACCTCCCTGCACTCAAAGTGGATTTTCTGGAGCTACAGAACTCAAAATAGCGCGCTTCTAATTGCGTTGGAAAGTTGACATCAAGGGCTTTCCAGCAATATATAATAGTCCATACTTTGGCCAAGAATTGACGACGTAAACTGACGTTCAACGCCAGCCTTCTGCCCAAATCTGGCGTCCAGCGCCAGAAAAGGATCCAAAACCAGAGTTGAACGCCCAAACTGGCACAGAACTTGGCGTTCAACTCCACAAATGGCCTCTACACGTGCTACACTTAGGCTCAGCCCAAACACACACCAAGTGGGCCCCGGAAGTGGATTTATACATCAAATACTTACTCATGTAAACCCTAGTAGCTAGTTTATTATAAATAGGACCTATTACTATTGTATTAGGCATCTTTTGATCAGCCTTTGATCTATTGATCACGTAAAAGGGGGCTGGCCATCTCGGCCATGCCTGGACCTTCACTTATGTATTTTCAACGGTAGAGTTTCTACACTCCATAGATTAAGGTGTGGAGCTCTGCTATTCCTCAAAGATTAATGCAAAGTACTACTGTTTTCTATTCAATTCTTCTTATTTCTCTTCTAAGATATCCATTCGCACCCAAGAACGTGATGAAGGTGATGATTATGTGTGACGCTCATCATCCTTCTCCCTTATGAACGCGTGCCTGACAAACACTTCTGTTCTACATGAATTAAGCTAGAATGAGTATCTCTTAGATCTCCTAACCAGAATCTTCGTGGCGTAAGCTAGAATGATGGCGGCATTCAAGAGAATCTGGAAGGTCTAAACCTTGTCTGTGGTATTCCGAGTAGGATTCAATGATTGAATGACTGTGACGAGCTCCTAACTCGCGATTGCAGGGCGTTAGTGACAGACGCAAAAGGATAGTAAATCCTATTCCAGCATGATCGAGAACCGACAGATGAATAGCCGTGCCGTGACAGGGTGCGTGAGCATATTATTCACTGAGAGGATAAGATGAAGCCATTGGCAAGGGTGATGCCTCCAGACGATTAACCGTGCCGTGACAGGGCATTGGATCATTTTCCCGTGAGATGACCGAAAGTAGTCGTTGACAGTGGTGATGTATCACATAAAACCAGCCATGGAAAGGAGTAAGACTGATTGGATGAAGATAGCAGGAAAGCAGAGGTTCAGAGGAACGAAAAGCATCTCCATTCGCTTATCTGAAATTCCTACCAATGAATTATATAAGTATCTCTATCGCTTTTATTGTTTATTTTAATCTAATAAAATATCATGTTTAAATCCGCCTGACTGAGATTTGCAAGGTGACCATAGCTTGCTTCATACCAACAATCTCCGTGGGATTCGACCCTTACTCACGTAAGGTATTACTTGGACGACCCAGTGCACTTGCTGGTTAGTTGTATCGAAGTTGTGACAATTATGAATTAAGCTCAAAGCACCAAGCTTTGGAGCCATTACCAGGGATTGTTTGAGCCTGGACATCACAATTTCGTGCACCAGTAGTCACCTCACAGATAACAGGGAGTTACCAAGCCAAAGATCCCACCATGAAAAAGTATTTGGATATAACCAAAGAACAGCTCGGACAACTCGGGGAATATAAGATCTACCACGTACCTCGCGAACAAAATGCCCGAGCTGATGCACTCTCAAAGCTAGCCAGCACCAAACCAGGGGGTAACAATAGAAGCCTCATCTAGGAAATGCTACAGAACCCGTCAATCTTGGAAGCAGAAAAAGTCCTAGCTATAACAAGTCAGGATCAAGGATGGATGACTCTCATAATTAATTACCTCCAAGAAGAAACACTCCCCACAAATGAGAAGGAAGCAAAAAGGTTAAAACGGGAGGCTCAGTACTACACCATCATAAATAACGCCCTATACAAAAGAGGGATTTTAATACCTTTGTTAAAATGTGTGCCGACCTCTAACACAAGGGAAGTTTTAGAGGAAGTATACAGCGGTATTTGTGGCAATCATCTTGGGGCACAAGCTCTCACCAAAAAGGTACTTCGGGCGGGATTTTACTAGCCAACTCTACAAAAGGAAGCTGCAGAATTTGTAAAGACATGTCCCCCATGCCAGAAACATGCCAACTTTCACATCGCCCCGCCAGAAGAACTCATCAGCGTAACTTCGCCTTGGCCATTTGCAAAATGGGGACTTGATCTTCTCGGACCCTTTCCCCAGGGATCAGGACAAGTCAAATTCCTCATAGTCGGAGTAGACTATTTCACAAAGTGGATTAAGGCAAAGTCCCTAGCCAACGCCACTGCTCAAAGAAGCCAGAGATTCCTATATAGGAACATTGTCACAAGGTTCGGGGTTCCATACTCCATCACCACAGACAATGGCACTCAATTCACAAATGCAGGCTTCAGGAAATTAGTAGCCGACTTAAACATAAAGCACCAGTTCACATCCGTCGAACATCCTCAAGCCAATGGGCAAGCTGAAGCTGCCAACAAAGTCATATTGGCTGGGTTGAAACGGAGACTGCAAGATGCGAAGGGAGCTTGGGCTGAAAAACTTCCACAGGTCTTATGGGCATATCGAACCACGCCACATTCCACCACAAATGAATCACCATTCTGATTAGCGTATGGAGTGGAGGCAATGATCCCAGTAGAGGCCAAGGAAGGAAGGGAGCTTGGGATGAAGAACTTCCACAGGTCCTATGGGCATATCGAACCATGCCACATTCCACCACAAACGAATCACCGTTCCGATTAGCGTACGGAGTGGAGGCAATGATCCAAGTAGAGGTCGAGGAAGGGTCCCCTAGAGTGGTCCACTACAATGAATAAGCCAACTCTCAGCTTCAAAGAGAAGAGCTCGACCTACTTCCAGAAATCCAAGAAAGAGCTCGGATCAAGGAAGAAGCGCTAAAGCGCCGAATGGCTTCGAGGTATAATCAGAGGGTAGTGCCAAGAAGTTTTGTTGAGAATGATCTCATCCTAATCCGAAATGATATTGGAACAACTCGACTTGGAGAAGGAAAGCTGGCAGCAAACTGGAAAGGAACCTACCGAGTTATAGAAGTACTGGGAAAGAGCTACTACAGACTGTCCGAACTCGAGGGACGAGAGCTCCCCATATCATGGCACGCTTGCAACCTAAGAAGGTACTATAGCTAGAAGATCTCGTCATAGGATGCACCCTTTTTCCTGAAAAGGTTTTTTATTGAGACACCAAGTTGAGATCTAGAAATTATTCGACTTAAAGGAATGAAAAACTCCCGCATGTATATATTTGCATTTTCTTTTGAATAATATATATTTTAGATATTCTACAAATTCTCAAGACGCATTAATCTGAAGCATTCATTGACATAAAGAAAACAAGTTATAAAAGTAATCCCTGAAAGAGACCTAATGAAGGTCCAAGAAAGAGGATTACGAAATAACTTAGAAGAGATCGACATAAAGAAGTCGGTCCCCTACAACAAAACAAGTTATAAAAGTAATCCCTGAAAGAGACCTGACAAAGGTCCAAGAAAGAGGATTACCAAAATAACTTAAAAGAAGATGACATAAAGAAGTTGACCTCTTACAAACAAGTTATAAAAGAAGTCCCTAAAAGAGACCTAGCAAGGGTCCAAGAAAGAGGACTGCAAAAGTAATGGGAAAGAGGACCAACGTAAAGAAATCAGTTACGGATTGCTAGAAATACAAAGCAAAAGCGAGAAAACCGAGAAACAAGTTGGACCCCCACATCCACGATCTCAAAGGATCCAACCAACAAGCAATAAGTGCTAAGACAAGCGCAAACGAGCATGATAAAATACAATATTATAACGAGCTTCAGGGTCAGGCCCAAAAGCTTGAAAACTACTTGTTGTTTTTCAAAACAAAAGTTGCTAGGCAAGCAACCCAAAGGAGTATCCACAGTCGAGCAAAACATTCAAATTACACATAAAGAGTTTAAAAGCCCACAAGCCGAACCAACTACACAAATACCCGAAGAGAAATCAGTAAAGATAAAGATCCCTCTCGGCAGCATCAGTACGAGGAGAGGGAGGGCGAGTCTGAATAGGCACAGCATCCACGGTTCCATCATCCCGGTTTAGAATCTGGCAATCCGGATCAGACACAAACGGAGAAACTGAAGAGGTCGACACTTTGGTAGAAGACACAGGGGGAGGTTCAACATCATCATCACCCTGGTCATCAGGGACAATCTTACCATCCCTCACAACATTATCCAGGCTGAAGAGAGTAAGGTCGGCCTCGGGAGCAATAATCCGAACCTGCTTGCATTTTGAAAGAACTGAAGATTGATGGTGTAGAAGTTATAGTAAACTCTCGTTGCAAGTATAGTTACTAAACCAAGCAATCAACCTTTCTTACAAAAGTTTTGGTTGTCACAAGTAACAAACCCCTTTAAAATTGATAACCGAGTATTTAAACCTCGGGTCGTCTTCTCAAGGAATTGCAGGGAAGTATGTTCTTATTATTGGTTATGAGTTTGTAAATTGGGGGTTTTGAAAGTAAGGAAGCAGTATGTTGAATGATAAGAAGAATAAAATAAATAACTATAAAATAGACTCTTGCCAAGGTATGAAAACTGGAAGTCCTATCCTGGCTATCCTTATCAATTGTAATGAGAATTAGATTTTTCTCCCACTTTGTTAACCTCTAACTATGAAGGTAAGTTAAGTGGATGAATTAATTCTGATTCCTCAAGTCCTAGTCTTTCCTTGGGAAAAGTTAGAGTTATTGGAACCTGAATTAATTTTTGAAGAATTCCAATTTTCAATCAACAATGAGTTTGATAACTCAAGTGTCTCCAATGACTCAACCAAAGCCAAAAGAGAAAAATCTAAATTATTTATATAAATAAAAGAAAGCAATCATAATTCTGAAATACCTCAAATTATATTAAATAAAGAAATCAATTCTAACATGGAGTTCATAAATTAAATTAGAAAAATAAATAAAAGGAACATTGAACCTGTGATCGCAAAAGATGAAATAATCATAAAGTGAAAAGAATCCTAATTCTAAATCCTAAGAGAGAGGAGAGAACCTCTCTCTCTAAAAACTACATCTAATCCTAAAATTGTGTATTGTGAGCTTATTCTTATGAATGGATGCATTCCCCCACTTTATAGCCTCTAATCTGTGTTTTCTGGGCCGAGAACTGGGTCAGAAACAGCCCAGAATTCGCTGGTTGCGAATTCAAACACGCTGATTTTTTGTCACTGCGACGCATCCACGTGGAGCACACGTTCGTGTCGCCTATCATCAGAGCAACTATGGAATATTACATATCAAATCGAAGCCCCGGACGTTAGCTTTTCAATGCAACTAAAACCGCGTCGTTTGGACCTATGTAGCTAAAGTTATAGCTGTTTGAGTGCAAAGAGGTCAGGCTGGACAGCTTAGCAATTTCTCCAACTTCTTGTATTCCTTCCACTTTTTGCATGCTTCCTTTCCATCCTCTGAGCCATTCCTGCCGTGTAATCTCTGAAATCACTTAACACACATATCAAAGCATCTAATGATAATAAGAGATGATTTGAACATAGGGAACTTAAGGCCAAAGAAGCATGTTTTCAATCAAAGCACATAATTAGGAAGGCAAATGTAAAACCATGCAAATAGTATGAACAAGTGGGTAAAGAATTGATAAAAACCACTCAATTGAGCATAAGATAAACCATGAAATAGTAGTTTATCAACCTCCCCACACTTAAATATTAGCATGTCCTCATGTTAAGCTCAAGAGAAGCTATAAAGAAGTGAAGAGGAATGATAGAATGTATGAAATGCAACCTATCTGTATGAATGCAACTACATGCAAAATGTTTCTACCTACTTGGTTAAAAGTAAATAAGTTCTTCAAGAAAAACATAAATCAGATTTCACTAATTCAAATCATACAATAAAAAGCAAGTAAACTTATAAGAAGATAGCTCATGAAAGCAGGGAACATAGAATTAAGCACTGAACCCTCACTGGTAGTGTATATCACTCTAACTCTCAATTGTCTAGGGTTAATCACTCTACTCTCCTCTAGTCATGCTTTCTAAACTTTGTTCTTCATCTAACCAATCAACAAAAATTTAATGTACCAATGCAAACATCATGAGGTCTTTTCAAGGTTGTAATGGGGCTAAGGTAAGGGTGAGGGTATATATATGGCTAAGTGAGCTATAAATTGAATCTTTAATTAACCTAAACTTTCACCTAACGTACATATACTCTATATAATTCTAATTCATGCCTAGCTACCGAAAATTCCCACTTTTGCATCATATACTCATGTATCAATTTTTTTTTTAATTTATCACATGTGCATTGATCTTTCATTAACTTAATATTGGGGTAATTTTGTCCCTTTTATTTATTTAAATATTTATTGAATTTTTTTTTTGAATCATAAAAGCAAACATAACTTATCAATGCACATGAATTTTTAATTTTTTCTGGTTTTACATGAGTAGGTTCCCAAATTCCCAAAATTCAAATAAATTAAAAACATGATACATTCCCTTATTAACCCATATTCCCACAATTTTCTCACACTTAGTTGATGCATAATTTCTAACTTAAGCTAACCAAAGATTCAATTTGGAATAATTAATTTGTTTTTCTTCTTAAGGTTTGTGATGTGGTTATAGAACAAGAGGGGATTAAAAGCTCAAGGGGCTAACAAAGGTGACGTAAAAGGTAGCTAATTTGGGATAAGTGAGCAATTTAAACAATGGCCTCAATCATATGTAAGCATATAAATACACTAAATAATGGACATATAGAATGGAACAAAGCAAAGATTGCAATCATAGGGAAGAAAACACACAAGAATAAAATATTTATGGTTAAATAATGTAACCATATAAATAAGCTCAAAATTTCACAGGTTGTGTGTTCTTAGCTTTTTAAACTATGTTCCAAATACAACTTCAAACAAATTTAACACAAAAATTTTGATTTTAAATTAGTGAAATTTTTCAAAAAATAGGATCTTAAAAAGAAACTTATTATTTCTCAACCAAGCAGTAGCTAAATGCATAAAATAAAAAAAATCATGCAATGAAACATGCAAATATAACAATGTACTAAATAAAATATTGGTGTTGAGAAGAAAATAACTAACCCATGGAGATCGGTATCGACCTCCCACACTTAAAGATTTCACCGTCCTCGGTGCATGCTGAGATGTGCAGGTGGACGGGTTGTTCCAACTGATGCTTTTCTTTAAGGATTGTGCAGATGGACTTGTTTGTCTCCCCTTTTAGAAGTTTCTCCCTTTTTCTGTCTTCGGTGGCCAGCCTGAAAGAAGAGAAAAAGAGGAAAAGTAACCCAAAGATAGAAAATAAATAAAATATGGGTATTAATGCCAGATGATAAGGGTCTCATTTACATGGAAGCTTCAACATGTTCGTGAGATAACAATAGAAGCACATGGCATATCAGTGGTGCAGAAATTACAACAAAGGGGAGGAATGTGGGTAATGAAAATATCAATATAAGTTCATGTCAATGCAAATGAAGTGCAAGTATCATAAAAGATTGGCATTGGCAGATAATTAATATCACCCCACAGTGTAAAACAAGTTACTAAGCACCAAAGTAAATTCAAGAAAGGATGCAACAGTTGAATAAGAACATTTAACACCAATGGTAAAATAATAAATTTAGAAAAGAAAAATAAAAATATGCATAAGTTTAAAAATGCAATGAATGAAATATGCAAGTAAATTAAGTAAAATAGAATGAAGGTGAAAAATAATGAGAAGTGAAAGAAATAAAGTAAGAAAGAAAGCAAAAAAAAAAAGATAGAAGAGATTAGGATTAGAAAAGAAAACACAAGATAATTGGCGCTAATCTGGATAAGTTGTGCGGCGCAGGCGACGCGGACGCGTGGGTAACGTGGTCGCGTAGTGCGCGATAAGGTCAGGTGACGCGGACGCGTGGGTCACGCGATCGCGTGGCTTGATTTGTGCGATTGGTGCGAGTGCAGCCTCGCGATCGCACAACTCTCTGTTCGAAACTCTTTTTGGCAAAATTTTGGGTGACGCGGTCGCGTGGTTGACGCGATCGCATGAATGTCCTTTCTTTTAAAAATGACGCGAACATGTGGGGCACGCGGTCATGTGATTGGGCTGGTGCTTCTAGCACGAGTCCAGCCCAATTCCAGCTCAACTTTCGGCCATACACCTTTTTACGTCGATTTATAGGGCCACGCGGTCGCGTGGGTGACGCGGATGCGTCAGTGACGCGGTCGCGTGGGGTGATTTGTGCCAAAGGCATGCCTCCAGCCACGCTTTCGCATGACTCTCTGTTCACTTTTCTTTTCTTTCAAATGCACTGGTGACGCGGACGCGTCAGCGACGCTGCCACGTCGCATGCGTTTTTTTTTTTTTTTCAGAATGCAATGCGAATATGAATGTTATGCAAAACTCCAGGTTCAATACAATAAAATAAAATAAAATTTGAAAATAAATAAAACTAAATAAAAAATGAAAAAGGAATGATCATACCATGGTGGGTTCTCTCCCACCTAGCACTTTTAGTTAAAGTACTTAAGTTGGACATTTGGGGAGTCCTTTGTTATGGTGGCTTGTGCTTGTACTGATCCTTGAATCCCCACCAATGTTTGTAATTCCAATGGCCTCCGGGATTCCAAATCTTGTTTCTACACCCGTCTTCAAGTTGATCATCATGATTCCATCCGGGTGGTTCAGCCTTAGAATTCCCACTGAAGCGTCCAAACAACTTCCTAGACCCATTCAATTGAGCTCTACACCAACCTTTGTGTTTAAACTTAAAGCTTCCAACCATAATGAACCTTTCAGGACAATTCTTACCACTGACCATCTTCCTCTTACTCTTAATGCCACAAAGAGCTCTAAGTTGACCATCTGTCTCCAGTAGCCCATATTCAAGTGGAATTAGAAAGCTAAGGGATATGAATTTTACCCACTTGAATGTTGTGAAGGATGATGGCAACTTAGGGGGAGGGGTTTCTAATGATCTTGCAAGCTCCACTCCTTTGTGTTCTTCTTTGACCACTTCCACCTCTTTGCAAACTTCTTTAATTTCAACCTCTTCCTCTTGGTAGCTTTCTTCCAATTCAATCTCTTCTTCATTACTTACCAAGGGCATGGGAGGTAGTGCTTTTTCTTCTTTAATTTCCATCTCTTGATCAACCTCTTCAAATTCTTTAGCCATTATATGCCTTGGAGGTTGTACACCCTCCTCAACATCAATTTCAAATGTCTTTGAAGGAGGTTCTATGGCTGGACTTTCCCATGGAGGTTCTGCAACTACTTCTTCTTCAATAATTCCGGCTTCCTCCACTTGTTCCAGTACAAATTCATGCTCCTTACTGTCCACCGGAGTTTCTAATGTCTCCTTCATGCTACGTCCTTCATTAGATTGTCCACATGAAGCCATGGGGTTCCTTGAGTGTCCGAACGTTGGGAAGCTAATTGATTTATTGCTTGATTCAATTGATGAAATGTGGCATTAAATTTTTCAAATGTTTCCTTGAGTTTCTCTGTTGATTCTTGGGGTGATGGATATGGACATGATGCATAGGGAGGTGGTGGTTCTTGGGAGTAATTGGGTTGGAATTGGGGTGGTTCTATATATGGTTCATATGGTTCATAAGGTGGTTGGTATGGTGGATGAGTTTTAGGATTGTATGAAGGTGAATGGTGGTAGTTGGCTTGTGAGTGTGGTGGTTCAAAGTTGTGTTGGAGAAGTGGTTCATAAGCACAGGGTGGGCTTGTTGGTAATTACAAGGGGGTCCACCATATGTATCAGCTTGGTATGCATTGTAGAGTGGTCCTTGCCCATGATATCTTGGAGGGTGTTGTTGCCTAAAGGGTTTATCAGATCCTCTTGGCTCCATCCATCTTTGATTGCTTAGACCTTGATGCATATTCCTGTTATAGCTTCCACTCCTTTCAACAGATTTAGAACCAAACTCAAAGTGAGAGGGTTGAGAATTCATGGTAGCTAATAATAATTAAAAACGAAAATAAAAATAAATTTAAATTAAAAGGTTATTGAAATTTAAATTTAAAAATTAAAATTTAAAATTTGAAAATTAAATTTTGAAATCTGAAATTTGAAATTTTGAATTTTAAATTTTTGAAATTTGAAATTTGAAATTTGAAATTTAAATATTGAAATTTGATTTTTGAAATAAGATAAGATAAGATTTTGAAAAAGATATGATTTTTTTGAAAAAGATTTAAATTTTGAAATTTAAATTTTAAAATTTTAAATTTTGAAATTTGAGATTTTAATTTTAAATTTTTAAATTTGAATTTTGAAAATTGAAATTTGAAATTTTGAAATTTGAGTTTTAAATTTTGAATTTTTTGAATTTAATGAGGAAAGAGAAAAACAATAAAATGACACAAAACTGAAAATTTTTAGATCAAAACGAAGAAAACAACTAAGAACAACTTGAAGGTCAGGATGAACACGAAGAACAACTTGAAGATCAAGATGAACACCAAGAATAAAATTTTTTTGAAAAATTTTTAATAACTAAATAAAAACCAATAACCTCTTAATTTATGAAAAAGAAAAAATAAAAACAAAAATAAAAACAAGTTAAAAGCAAATATTTACAATAACCAATAATAAGGCACACGTTTGCAATTCCCCGGCAACGGCGCCATTTTGAAAGAACTGAAGATTGATGGTTTAGAAGTTATATTAAACTCTTGTTGCAAGTATAGTTACTAAACCAAGCAATCAACCTTTCTTATAAAAGTTTTGGTTGTCACAAGTAACAAACCCCTTTAAAATTGATAACCGAGTATTTAAACCTCGGGTCATCTTCCCAAGGAATTGCAGGGAAGTATGTTCTTATTATTGGTTATGAGTTTGTAAATTGGAGGTTTTGAAAGTAAGGAAGCAGTATATTGAATGATAAGAAGAATAAAATAAATAACTATAAAATAGACTCTTGGCAAGGTATGAAAACTGGAAGTCCTATCCTGGCATCCTTATCAATTATAATGAGAATTGGATTTTTCTCCCACTTTGTTAACCTCTAACTATGAAGGTAAGTTAAGTGGATGAATTAATTCTGATTCCTCAAGTCCTAGTCTTTCCTTGGGAAAAGTTAGAGTTATTGGAACCTGAATTAATTCTTGAAGAATTCCAATTTTCAATCAACAATGAGTTTGATAACTCAAGTGTCTCCAATGATTCAACGAAATCCAAAAGAGAAAAATCTAAATTATTTATATAAATAAAAGAAAGCAATCATAATTCTGAAATACCTCAAATTATATTAAATAAAGAAATCAATTCTAACATGGAGTTCATAAATTAAATTAGAAAAATAAATAAAAGGAACATTGAACCTGTGATCGCAAAAGATGAAATAATCATAAAATGAAAAGAATCCTAATTCTAAATCCTAAGAGAGAGGAGAGAACCTCTCTCTCTAAAAACTACATCTAATCCTAAAATTGTGTATTGTGAGCTTATTCTTATGAATGGATACATTCCCCCACTTTATAGCCTCTAATATGTGTTTTCTGGGCCGAGAAGTGGGTCAGAAACAGCCCAGAATTTGCTGGTTGCGAATTCAAACACGCTGATTTTTGTCACTGTGATTTTTTATGTGGAGCACGCGTTCGCATCATCTATCGTCAGGGCAATTATGGCATATTATATATCAAATCGAATCTCCGGATGTTAGCTTTTCAATGCAACTAGAACCGCGTCGTTTGGACTTTTGTAGCTAAAGTTATAGCCGTTTGAGTGCAAAGAGGTCAGGCTGGACAGCTTAGCAATTTCTCCAACTTCTTGTATTCCTTCCACTTTTGCATGCTTCCTTTCCATCCTCTGAGCCATTCCTGCTCTGTAATCTCTGAAATCACTTAACACACATATCAATGCATCTAATGGTAATAAGAGAGGATTAAGCATAGGGAACTTAAGGCCAAAGAAGCATGTTTTCAATCAAAGCACATAATTAGGAAGGCAAATGTAAAACCATGCAAATAGTATAAATAAGTGGGTAAAGAGTTGATAAAAACCCCTCAATTGAGCACAAGATAAACCATGAAATAGTGGTTTATCACTGCTCCCTCAAGTTCTCATAGGTAGCAGTTACGCTGCCAACAAGATGACCTTGGAGCTCGGAGTAATCAGCTCGGGCATTTTCCAACTCCTCCCTCAGGCGCACCACCTCCCGATAAGATGTCACATAGCTGTCCTTATGCCTCAGTGTCGTGTCCTCGGCCAGC